>NC_140583.1:66257047-66906213 GCF_964204655.1 Triturus cristatus | reverse complement strand
AGAAAATGACCTCTCTTGGCAAGTGATTGACATAATTAAACCCCAAACCGAAGGAAGCAACAGCTATCACCTGCTCAACAGATTGGAATACAAATGGATCTTCAAATGCCAGTCCGCAAGAAAGTGGTAGAGTCATTCAACATAAGTACTCCAAAATGCCTTTATATACACAAGACGAATGGAATGCTATCAACTAGTCTCTCTAATGGCTCTGTGACCCCCATACACCTGTTCGTTTACTTAAGTGAACACTGATACATCATTTTTTCAATAAATATTTTTCTATGTATAATTGTTTTATGTATGTATGTCATTCCATGTCTTAAATCACAAATATCATCTGGGACTCATTTATTTTCATTTGGATTTGTCAGTTGTAATTTATGCAATGGTTTGCGCTGTTTTCCTGACTCTTCAGGTTCAGTCTGTTCTCTATTTCTATGACACCATACCCACTGGCATTTACATGGGGCATAATGTAGACATTGTGGTATGTCATATCATTCAGTTCAGTCTGTCCCACCTGCAGCCCCTCCTGTAGAAGTCGTCATGCACATGTCAGCATCTAACACCGGACCCCGCTGTAATGCGATTTTAGTGGTTCTTACCAATGAGCAACAACGATCACCACTGTATCACCCTGTAAGTTGACTCATCTAATTTGGATAATTATTCATTCCTTTTTAGTAGGATATTGAGTAAGAGTACTCTTGCTCATATCAACGTCGCAAACTGAACCCTACCGTAACGCAATTTGAGTAGTGCAAATTATGGAACAACAGTGATTACCACTGTATCCACTTTCGAATGGATTACTCCAATGTTGAATGTTCTTTTAATAAACAGAAAGTGGGACAGGCTGGGCCAGGGAACAGTAACAGTGTAGTGAGGGTAAAGTGAGTACATATAGCGAGAGCATAAGGCAGGGACACACGGGGCAATTTTTCTTTTTTTTACAAATAATGAATTACGGTCAAGGTGTTTGTAGAGTATTCGTTTTAGGTATTTGCATCTGTAAAATGTTATGGGTTTACACCAGCTCTGATGAGTTGTATAAATAAATATCAACCACAAAATATTATGTTACAAAAATGTAGTGGTAAAAACATCAACTACAAAAATATCTACTTGTGCGCACTCAAAATGTAAAGTACAAAAATACCATGGTCAGAAATATTGTGGCTCAAATAATGAATATTATAATAATGAGTTTATATATGCAATTGTAATTATTATTACTATAGTTTGAAATAAGCATTAACTTATTTTTATTTAAAAAAAATATCATTTATAGAAATATATTTTACAAAAATATATACTCATTAATTTACTAACTTAAGAAAATGTAAAATTAGGAATTAAGCTACCGTACATTTATTGTAAAATTAAAAATATATCATTATAATTTATATTAATGAATAAAACATAACATAAACAAATAATCATTTATCATTAAAACACATTTACATGTAATCAGTCATTATAAATTATATTTAAAAATGTAGAAGAAAAATGAATATCTTTAATAAAGTAGGAAATCAGAATATATAGTAAAAGGTTTTGAAAAAATACACAATAGAAATTGTTTAAAATATGTTTTATTAATATATAGTTTTAAAGTAAACAGGTTCAAATATATTTAACAAAAATCCAAGATAATGTAATGTTCAGTAACCTAACTCCAAAGCCAAATTATAAACCAAAAATAACCAAATGAAAAAACTTTTCAAATTCATTATTGCAACTAAAATCCTACAGAAATTGGGGAAAAGAATGCACAAAAAGGGGGTTTAAAATGACTATTCTAACTCCAATCCAACAAACATTGAGGAAAGTCCATGCATGGGGAGGATTAGATGTACTATTTTAACACCAGTCTAACAAATACTACACAGTATTCCATGAATGTAAATAAAAAGTTTAAAAATCCTAAATATATTAACAAAGTAGTGAAAATCATAACAATAACATCATAATTGCACAAAAATATTTTTATTAACAAGGCAATCATTATAATAAGAAAACTCCCTCAACCATCCCCCAAACTACATACACACAAAATACAAAGACAAGTAATACAAATTGCCAAGTTAAAAATAAACATTTAACTTTATTTAATTATGGATTGGTTACCAAATAAAAAACACCACACGCTCACTCCCCCCAATATATCCAACATAGCAAAAGTACTGTAAATTAATCAAAAATATAGAAAAAACTAAAATTGATATTTTAAAATATTAAACAATATAACAACTAATACACACTTAAACCCCAATTCATATCACTATACACAAAACAAATACATAGAATAATAGATTATTTAAAAAATGTTAAACATTTTTATAGGCTACAATAAATTAAGTATATTAAATATTATAATGAGTACATTATTAATTTTCATCAATTTATATGTATTTTACTTAAACACTGCTCACACAACACCATCAAACACTACAACCCAAAATTAAAATGTATTTTTTGAACTGCTTTAAACATGTAAACAAATGAAGAACAATTAAAATAATCAATTAAGTTTACTTATTACAACATTTTGAACGACTGCCCACCCAGACCTCAATAAAAACCCAAAACTGAAATGACAATTGACAAATAATTTACAAATGTATTAAACATGTAAACAAAAGAATTACAAAATGTAATCCCTCAAAATAAATTGATGTGTAATTTTAAAACAACTATCTATCCAATCCCCCAACAAATCCATAACCCTAAATAAAAAATATTCAATACACTGTTAATTAAAATTTAGAATTGCAGTTCACAATAACATAAATAATTTAAAGAAAACTGTATTACAATACAATAAAACTATATGATAAAAAGGATATTATAGCAAATTATTTTAAAACTTTTGTTTTCAAAAGTAAAGGAAAATATACACTTACCTTTGATAATTTGTTCGATGATATTTTTGTAGTCTTGATATTCTAACCACTTAGTGACAGGCAAATATTTGTTTATGTTTTTATTTAGGGTGAATGCCCACTGATAGACTGCCCTGGTAGCTGATGCCTAAGGACAGCTGAACCATGGTAGCCAGTGGCTGAAATGTTCTGTTGAAAAAACCTACATACATGTCTATATCTGTCCGAGCTGTGTGTTGTATGGTGTGATGGGTGTTTCATGAAAAAAATAGATCTTGCAAAGATGGGGTCTAAACAGAAAGAGTCAAAGATAGACGAAAGACGAGCAATTAAAAAATCCTGATATTCATCGGTAGTCTACTTGTGTAGTGCCTGCTTCTGCATGCATAGTGCATTCTAGCCTGGGCACTCAAATATAATAGAAAGGAAATAGAGATAGAAAAGGAGAAGACAAAAGGGAGCGAAGGTTGTAGAGGAAGGGGAAAAAGAGTAGAGGGAAAGAGAAGGAGAAGGGGACAGAAGAGTGAGAGCGGGAATAGAGTGAGGGAGTAGAGGGAGGAGCTTGAAAAGAGGGTGAGAGAGAAGATGGGATGGTAGAAAGAAAGAAAGGAGATAGAGAAGAGTGAGAAGGATGAGAGACGAAAGGGAGGAAGGTAATAGAGGAGATGGAAAAGTAGAAGAAATAAAACTACAAGGGTGGGACACTTGAGAAAAGTGAAAAAAGGAGGGAAATGAAAGTGGGGATAAAAAGGGCAATGGATGACATAGATAAGTGAGGGTGGGAGAGGGAGAAAGGCGATAGAGAAAGAAAACGAAGAATGTGATAAAGGAATATATAGTGGAGATGGGTGAGGGGGTATTAGGAAAGTAGTGGAGAAACAAGTATAAAAAAGGAAAGGAGTGAAGAAAAAAAGAAATGAACTGAGAGGAGGTAGAAGAGTTACCGGTGAAGAAATGAAAGAAAATGAAGAAGGAGGTGAGTAGGATAGAAAAAAGCGATGTGGTGAACATGGAAACAGACGACCAATGAGGCAAGGAGAAAGCGCAAGGAAGAAAAAAGTAGGAAGGTAGTAAAAATGTGAGGTGTGGGAAAAATGGGAGGGTGGCGAGATATAAACAGGAATGAGCTTTGAGGGAGAAAGGTGAGTAAAAGCAAAAAGAAAGGATGAAACTACATAAGAGATCAAGAAAGGAGGGCTGACAGTGAAAGGAGAGAAAAATAAGTCGGAGACAGGTAGAAGATAGAACAGAAAGTCAGGGACAGTATCAGAGACAATGAAAATGACAATATGGACTGGGAAGAATAAGGAAAAAGGGAGCTGGGAGTAAGGAAAAGGGAGATAAAGCGAGAAAGAGAGTTATGGTGTGAGAGAGAAAGAGAGGAAGTAGAACTGGACAATATAAGCTAGGTGGGAGGATGAATAAGAGATGGAGAGGAGAAAGTAAAGCGATTGCAGAGGGGAGTGTGGGCTCCAAGGGACAGACAAAGTGAGAGAGAGAGGCGAAGGGAGGCAACAGAGGGGAGAGAGAAAGAAAGAAGGTGGGCAGAAGAGAAAGAAAAGAAGAGAGTAGAGACGGGGCTAGGGAGGAGTGAGGGAGGGCCTTGGAGAATAAGTAGTGGAGAGAAAAGTGGATGTAGAGTATATGGAAGAAATGCATGGACGGGAGAGTTAGAGGGGGGAACAAAACGAATGAAGAGAGGGGGGACGCAGGGATGAGCGCGGGAAGGAGCAAGAAGGCAGAGAGGGGAGGAGAGTCAGTGACCGAGGAGGGACACGGACAGGTAAGGGTGGAGTCCGAAGACTGGGTATAGGTCGAGGAGGGAGGCTAAGGTTCCAGCTGAACCAATGGAGCTGGGAAACCGACAGGAGACAGGAGACTGTCCTGGCAATGTCAGGGCCGCCTGCCTAACGCCCAAAAGATACTTTAACGGGTTGGGCCGGAGCCGCGGAGAGCTGGGTGCCACCTGCCAGCCATCCTGCAGAAGTGACTCAACCCTTTCTTACTTTAGAAAAAGCTAAACACAGGACTGGTTTGTCGGGTGCCTATATTTCATAGTGCTTTGAAGCTGCGGTGCCTATATTTCATAATGCTTTGAAGCTGCTTACCCGTGGCAGTCGGCACTACACAGAACCCAGGTGTGATCACATCAGTTTGGGGTGAGCTCTCTCCTGTACCTCCCTTCCAAAAAGGTGAGTTTCATTCCCGCGAGGCCCCTTTTGGGAGACTGCTGAGAAGAGACGTAAGGTGTGTACTAGTTGTGTTTTCATGCTGTGCACAGAAGAGGAATTGTGGGTAGATGCGGAGACGGAGTCCATGCAGAAGCGTAGTCACTGATTAAAGTTGGTCACTGAGGTAGCCAATGTTTGATCACTGCAGCGCGTTGTCGATGCAGGAAGTGGTCACTGCATGTGTCCAGTCACTACTGTACTCTGCAGGAAACGGTCACTGCAGGAGTCCAGTCACTGCTGTGCTTAGAATCTGCAGGAAGTGGTCACTGCAAGAGTTCAGCCACTACTCTACCCATACTCTGAGGGAAGTGGTCACTGCAGGAGTCCAGCCACTACTGTGCTCAGACTCTCCAGGGAGTGGTCACTTCAGGAGTTCAGCTACTACTCTACCCATAGTTTGAGGGAAGTGGTCACTGCAGGAGTCCAGCCACTACTGTGCTCAGACTCTCCAGGGAGTGGTCACTGCAGGAGTTCAGCCGCTACTCTACCCATACTCTGAGGGAAGTGGACACTGCAGGAGTCCAGCCACTACTGTGCTCAGACTCTCTAGGGAGTGGTCACTGCAGGAGTTCAACTACTACTCTACCCATACTTTGAGGGAAGTGGTCACTGCAGGAGTCCACCCACTACTTTGCCCAGACTCTTCAGGGAGTGGTCACTGCAGGAGTCAAGTAAATACTGTGCTCGTACTCTGCAGAAAGTGGTCACTGCAGGTAGGAGTACAGTCACTGCTGTACTTATACTCTGCAGGAAGTGCACACTACACGCAGGAGTACAGTTACTACTGTAACTCATACCCTGCAGAAAGGGGTCACTGCAGGAGTCCAGTCACTTCTGTGCTCAGACTCCACAGTAAGAGGTCAATGCAAGAGTTCAGCCACTACTGTACCCATACTCTGAGGGAAGTGGTCACTGCAGGAGTCCAGTCACTACTGTGCTCAGACTGTACAGGAAGTGGTCACTGCAAGAGTTCAGCCACTACTGTACCCATACTCTGAGGGAAGTGGTCACTGCAGGAGTCCAGTCACTACTGTGCTCAGACTGTACAGAAAGTGGTCACTGCAGGGGTCCAGTCACTGCTGTACTTATACTCTGCAGGAAGTGGTAACTACAGGCAGGAGTTCAGTCACTACTGTACTCATAGGCTGCAGAAAGTGGTAACTACAGGCAGGAGTTCAGTCACTACTGTACTCATACTCTGCAGAAACTGGTCACTGCAGGAGTCCAGTCACTACTGTACTCATACTCTGCAAGTCGTGGTCACTGCAGGAGTCCAGTCACTACTGTACTCATACTCTGCAGGATTTGGTCACTGCAGGAGTCCAGTCACTACTGTACTCATACTCTGCAAGTCGTGGTCACTGCAGGGGTCCAGTCACTACTGTACTCTTACTCTGCAGTAAGTGATAACTACAGGCAGGTGTCCAGTCACTACTGTACTCATTCTCTGCAGGATTTGGTCATTCACTGCAGGAGTCTAGTCACTACTGTACTCATACTCTGCAGGAAGTGGTCACCACAGGAGTCCAGTCACTACTGTACTCATATTCTGCAGGAAGTGGACACTACAAGCAGGAGTCCAGTCACTATTGTACTCATACTTTGCAGGATTTGGTCACTGCTGGAGTCCAGTCACTACTGTACTCATAATCTGCAGGAAGTGGACACTACAGGCAGGAGTCCAGTCACTACTGTAACTCATACTCTTCAGAAAGTGGTAACTGCGGTAGTCCAATCACTACTGTGCTCATACTCTGCAGGAAAGGGTCACTCTAGGAGTCCAGACACTACTGTGCTGAGGCTCTATAGGAAGTGGACACTGCAGGAGTCCAATCACTCCTGTACTCATTCTCTACCGAAAGGGGTCACTGCAGAAGTCCAGTCACTACTGTACTCATACTCTACAGGAAGTGGTCACTGCAGGCAGGAGTCCACTCACTACTGTACTCATACTCTGCAGGAAGTGGTCACTACAGGCAGGAGTCCACGCACTACTGTCCTGATATTCTGCAGGATGTGGTCACTACAGGCAGTAGTCCAGACACTACTGTACTGATACTCTGCATGAAGTGGTCACTGCAGGATTCCAGTCACTACTGTACTCATACTCTGCAGACAGTGGTCACTGCAGGAGTCCAGTCACTACTGTATTCATACTCTGCCAGAATGGGTCACTGCAGGAGTCCAGTCACTACTGTACTCATACTCTGCAGGAAGTGGTCACTACAGGCAGGAGTCCAGTCACTACTGTACTCATACTCTGCAGGAAGGGGTCACTACAGGCAGGAGTCCAGTCACTACTATACTCAAACTCTGCAGGAAGTGGTCACTACAGGCAGGAGTCCACGCACTACAGTACTGATATTCTGCAAGAAGTGGTCGCTACAGGCAGGAGTCCAGTCACTATTGTACTCATGCTCTGCAGGAAGTGGTCACTGCAGGAGTCCAGTCAGTACTGTACTCATACTCTGCAGGATTTGGTCACTGCAGGAGTCCAGTCACTACTGTACTCATACTCTGCAGAAACTGGTCACTGCAGGAGTCCAGTAACTACTGTACTCATACTCTGCAGGATTTGGTCACTGCAGGAGTCCAGTCACTACTGTACTCATACTCTGCAGAAACTGGTCACTGCAGGAGTCCAGTCACTACTGTACTCATACTCTGCAGGATTTGGTCACTGCAGGAGTCCAGTCACTACTGTACTCATACTCTGCAGAAACTGGTCACTGCAGGAGTCCAGTCACTACTGTACTCATACTCTGCAGAAACTGGTCACTGCAGGAGTCCAGTCACTACTGTACTCATACTCTGCAGGATTTGGTCACTGCAGGAGTCCAGTCACTACTGTACTCATACTCTGCAGAAACTGGTCACTGCAGGAGTCCAGTCACTACTGTACTCATACTCTGCAGAAACTGGTCACTGCAGGAGTCCAGTCACTACTGTACTCATACTCTGCAGGATTTGGTCACTGCAGGAGTCCAGTCACTACTGTACTCATACTCTGCAGAAACTGGTCACTGCAGGAGTCCAGTCACTACTGTACTCATACTCTGCAGGATTTGGTCACTGCAGGAGTCCAGTCACTACTGTACTCATACTCTGCAGGAAGTGGTCACTACAGGCATGAGTCCAGTCACTACTGTGCTCAGGCTCTGCAGGAAGTGGTCACTACAGGCAGGAGTCCAGTCACTATTGTGCTCATACTCTGCAGGAAGTGGTCACTGCAGGAGTCCAGTCACTACTGTACTCATACTCTGCAGGATTTGGTCACTGCAGGAGTCCAGTCACTACTGTACTCATACTCTGCAGAAACTGGTCACTGCAGGAGTCCAGTCACTACTGTACTCATACTCTGCAGAAATTGGTCACTGCAGGAGTCCAGTCACTACTGTACTCATACTCTGCAGAAACTGGTCACTGCAGGAGTCCAGTCACTACTGTACTCATACTCTGCAGGAAGTGGTCACTACAGGCATGAGTCCAGTCACTACTGTGCTCAGACTCTGCAGGAAGTGGTCACTACAGGCAGGAGTCCAGTCACTATTGTGCTCATACTCTGCAGGAAGTGATCACTGCAGGAGTCCAGTCACTACTGTACTCATACTCTGCAGGATTTGGTCACTGCAGGAGTCCAGTCACTACTGTACTCATACTCTGCAGAAACTGGTCACTGCAGGAGTCCAGTAACTACTGTACTCATACTCTGCAGGATTTGGTCACTGCAGGAGTCCAGTCACTACTGTACTCATACTCTGCAGAAACTGGTCACTGCAGGAGTCCAGTCACTACTGTACTCATACTCTGCAGGATTTGGTCACTGCAGGAGTCCAGTCACTACTGTACTCATACTCTGCAGAAACTGGTCACTGCAGGAGTCCAGTCACTACTGTACTCATACTCTGCAGGATTTGGTCACTGCAGGAGTCCAGTAACTACAGTACTCATACTCTGCAGAAACTGGTCACTGCAGAAGTCCAGTCACTACTGTACTCATACTCTGCAGAAACTGGTCACTGCAGGAGTCCAGTCACTACTGTACTCATACTCTGCAGAAACTGGTCACTGCAGGAGTCCAGTCACTATGCAGGATTTGGTCACTGCAGGAGTCCAGTCACTACTGTACTCATACTCTGCAGAAACTGGTCACTGCAGGAGTCCAGTCACTACTGTACTCATACTCTGCAGGATTTGGTCACTGCAGGAGTCCAGTCACTACTGTACTCATACTCTGCAGGAAGTGGTCACTACAGGCATGAGTCCAGTCACTACTGTGCTCAGGCTCTGCAGGAAGTGGTCACTACAGGCAGGAGTCCAGTCACTATTGTGCTCATACTCTGCAGGAAGTGGTCACTGCAGGAGTCCAGTCACTACTGTACTCATACTCTGCAGGATTTGGTCACTGCAGGAGTCCAGTCACTACTGTACTCATACTCTGCAGAAACTGGTCACTGCAGGAGTCCAGTCACTACTGTACTCATACTCTGCAGAAATTGGTCACTGCAGGAGTCCAGTCACTACTGTACTCATACTCTGCAGAAACTGGTCACTGCAGGAGTCCAGTCACTACTGTACTCATACTCTGCAGGAAGTGGTCACTACAGGCATGAGTCCAGTCACTACTGTGCTCAGACTCTGCAGGAAGTGGTCACTACAGGCAGGAGTCCAGTCACTATTGTGCTCATACTCTGCAGGAAGTGATCACTGCAGGAGTCCAGTCACTACTGTACTCATACTCTGCAGGATTTGGTCACTGCAGGAGTCCAGTCACTACTGTACTCATACTCTGCAGAAACTGGTCACTGCAGGAGTCCAGTAACTACTGTACTCATACTCTGCAGGATTTGGTCACTGCAGGAGTCCAGTCACTACTGTACTCATACTCTGCAGAAACTGGTCACTGCAGGAGTCCAGTCACTACTGTACTCATACTCTGCAGGATTTGGTCACTGCAGGAGTCCAGTCACTATTGTACTCATACTCTGCAGAAACTGGTCACTGCAGGAGTCCAGTCACTACTGTACTCATACTCTGCAGGATTTGGTCACTGCAGGAGTCCAGTAACTACAGTACTCATACTCTGCAGAAACTGGTCACTGCAGAAGTCCAGTCACTACTGTACTCATACTCTGCAGAAACTGGTCACTGCAGGAGTCCAGTCACTACTGTACTCATACTCTGCAGAAACTGGTCACTGCAGGAGTCCAGTCACTACTGTACTCATACTCTGCAGGATTTGGTCACTGCAGGAGTCCAGTCACTACTGTACTCATACTCTGCAGAAACTGGTCACTGCAGGAGTCCAGTCACTACTGTACTCATACTCTGCAGGATTTGGTCACTGCAGGAGTCCAGTCACTACTGTACTCATACTCTGCAGGAAGTGGTCACTACAGGCATGAGTCCAGTCACTACTGTGCTCAGACTCTGCAGGAAGTGGTCACTACAGGCAGGAGTCCAGTCACTATTGTGCTCATACTCTGCAGGAAGTGGTCACTGCAGGAGTCCAGTCACTACTGTACTCATACTCTGCAGGATTTGGTCACTGCAGGAGTCCAGTCACTACTGTACTCATACTCTGCAGAAACTGGTCACTGCAGGAGTCCAGTCACTACTGTACTCATACTCTGCAGGATTTGGGACCATATGTACCAATACATTTTCCCATAGACACAAAATGGGTAAAAACCTTTGATACATCTGGCCCTTTGGCACTGCGGACTCCAGTCAAGAGCAGCCAGAGCGTGGTAACTCCTGAGGATAGTTACTACAGGTATTCACTTTGTATGTCAGTAATTGTTTTGCCTTTTTAAGTTTTAATGTTTTTTAATTAACTAAAATTCGTTACAATTTCATTTTAAAAAACGTAATTGAAAATAAATAACATATTATCCCAGTAGAATGAAATATATGAGGATATATCGAAATTAAAATAATTCTAAAATATCTGAGCTCATGAATATTACCGAGACATTGCAGTGTTGTGCTACAGATGAAAACAGCTTTAAAAAGGAAAAGGTAAGAAGGGGAGGAGAAGGACAAAAGAGCAACTGTTTACATCGAAAGTGATATATCATTAATGAACAGAAACGTATTGACGATAACGTAGACTGAGCATATCCATTATTTACAAGATAATCAGAGTTGTAACTAATTAGAGCAATGATAGGACAGAGAGATCATTATGAGGCATTTAGCTTTACCTTTCAGTTCTATCACTTACTCATAGATTTTAGACTAATGTTATTAAAATACAATGTATGGAGAGGTTAGTGTAATTCTCTTCTGGAGAATTAAGGAAAGGGGTTAAAAATGTTCTAGCCAATCTGTGGTTGAGCCAGACCTCAGACAAGCAAGCCTTAAGGGAATGTTTGAAATGCCTGTATTTTCTGGTCTCCAATATATTAAATATTTATGAATGTTTACATACCTGCCAGGCACTCCCCTGCCACTCGTGGCATCTTCAGTTAGTTCCGGTTTATTAACCAACAGCAGCCTGCATTCTGGGAATTGTAGTTGCATTTTTGATATTGTAAGTAGAGGTTACAGAATCCCAGCCACTGGGACATTCACTAAATCCGATGCAATCCTTTCCCAATCTGGAAATGGTCTGAATGTTACTCCAGCAAATGGCGGGTGTAATTGCCCTTAAAGAGCAAGGGGGTCGGGGGGGGGGGGGGGGGAAGGGGACGGATACCTTCAAACTTGGAGTGGGTGTGAGGGAGGGGTCGTACCTTTATTTTACACTATAATTTAAAAAAGAAGATAAGAAAAACACATGTGCTACGTCATATGGAGATGCTTGCACCCTGTAGCAACCGGACATCCTGTACAATTCCAGCCTCATGAACCGAGGAGAGCCCGGGAAGCAAGTCACGGCACATTCCTAGGACAGCGCCTGGAAGCCTTCACATCGTGCAGCTTGTTAGACGTGTCACTAGGAACGTTTGTACACTAGTACCTCCACAGATGTGCATCTGTGTAGGTACTGGGGCGGTTTTAATATCTTTTTAGCATTAGGTCTAGTATTCGCATGGCATTACTGCGTCTCACTGTCATACATAAGAAGTCAGTTCAGAGTTGGCACGTGGTATGTTTCAGTCCATGCTTACAATGTGAAAAGCAAAACTACAAGCTCCAGAATGCCATGCGCTTTTAGCTGAAAGGCCCAGACTGACTGAAAATGTTGCATATTAAAAAGGGTCATTGGCAGCTACAAATTATTTTCTTCGTTCAGCATCAACAGTACCACTACTTTTAGAAAATTGGGTTTTTTAAAGGGTGCTTTGCGGTGACCCCATTTCATTGCAGAAGAAAATGATTTGGTCATGTGGAAAACTGTATGTTGAGCACACGATGAATGGAGAATGTACAGTTTTGTATGTTGTTTTTGTGAGTTCTACTCGGTGCAATGCCTTGCCTTACGTCATCTATTAATGCTGGGGCTGTAAAATCACCTTTCCAGTCCTGGACTTTCATTCAGAAAACCACTGCATTGTGGGCGTTGTTACCTTCGTTTCCTGCAGGTGAACTACTGGACTTGGAAACTTTATAATAATGATTTGTAAAAGGAAAGCGTTGGAGTGGAAACATGCTACCTTGTTAACAAGGAGGTATCTCGCAACCCTAAATAGCGCTTCGAGGCTGCATTGACAAGAGCCGCCACTTCCATGTAGCAATCATAAACTGTTTATCAGAGCTTGTAGCTGCCTCTTTGTCACAAGAGTGGCTGTCAGCCCCTCCCGGATTTTCAACCAACACAAGCAATCAATCATGTGTAAAAACGAGAGTAGTAAAGTGTAAAAAAGAAAACAAAAACAAGACAACAGGCCTTTGCCATATGTGCACCAACGATCTGGAACAACATCCCTGTATCCATCAGGACCGACCCAGCATCTGTGCTCCCAGGATCTGGAACAGCATGCCTGTATCCATCAGGATCGCCCCAGCATCTGTGCACCCAGGATCTGGAACAACATCCCTGTGTCCATCAGGACCGACCCAACGCCGCTCCAATTTCACAGAGTTGAAGACTCGCCTGTTTGAGGAACACATTACATCCCACTGCATTACCTCCGCCTCCTTTCCTATTACTGCTTGACTTTAAGCTTGTCTTTAACCAGGTACAGAGCTCCTCTTAGCTTTGGCTAGCTTTGCACTATAGAAATCCCATAAACATACATGCAGGGCCCTGCGGCTTGTACTGAAAATGGGAAACATGAAACTACAAGTCCCAGCAGGCTCAGCGTTGTTGACCGAAAGGCTAGGACTGACTCAGAGTCATCTGCATCACATCGAGTCAGTTGACAACTATGTCACAACCACTTTCAGCGGTTGGGAGCAGAGTCCTGTTCCACCGGGCACCATTAGATGCCAGGCATACATTTGAAAGTTAAAGTACCCCTCAGGGCACTCTCATTTGCGAACCACAGGACTCAGTGGGCTTAAATGGGAATGTGTCCAGTGAACCTACTCCTGCAGCCTCCTTAAATGGCCGCACTCCCTGACATTAATGGATTCCCCCTTCCACAGCTGCAAATTGTCCCCTTGCGTTAAGAACCACTTTAAGCCAGTCCTTGCTTTGTAGCCAATGAGGTTGCCCACGCAGGGGGCCCCCATAGGTGGGCGGCCACCTTACGGCCACATGAGGGCACAAACCCGACAGGGCTAGTGTTTGGACCTCGTGGGGTCCGGCGCTACTGCGTCATTTCCGGTGCTCCAGTGGGCGGGGGCTCAGGTATAACTACCTCCCCCGCCCAGCTGGCGATCCTTTTTGCACCAAGGCATCACACCGTAAGTAAGGGGTAATCCCACAAAATGGTTAGCACCGATTGGTTATGCCAAGGTGCAATTTGGCTCAGCAGGTGGGCAGGCAGCATAGGGGCTTCTGCCCTTGGATCGCCCGTAAATTGACCCACCATGTTGGCATATTTCTTATGCAAAATAAACCTGCAGCAATGTTTTCTCCAACAGCCAATGTGTCGTGCGTTCTTTATTACGGTATTGCTGTGTTTGCGGGTTGGGTGTGTTGCTGATATTGGCACTATGAGCATTGGGAGGGGAGTCTTGACCCTTCCCCCATACCAAACTGAAAGGAATTTTGGCGCCTGGACATTTGGCCAACTGTACCAAAAGGCAATTTTGTCAAAACCTGCAAAAAGGCAAATACAGCTTCCAGATGCAATATGGGCTACTCATTTCCCAGCTGGTAATGCCTTAAGGCAGCTTCCTTGCTTTGCCTTATGGATCCGCTGACCCCGTGTGTGTGCCTACAGGCTTTAGAGAGCAGATTGAGGTTGCTAAGTACTGTTATATAATCAAAACTGCCAGAAGGTGTCAATAAGGACATGGGCCACTTTCATAACTGCCAGATGATTCATATTATTTGTTGGACCTTCACTCAGTGCTGGCTTTTTAGATATGTGCCCAATGCATTCTGGGACTTGTAGTTACCCTTCTGAAACAGCAGAATTAGCTCGAAAATCTAGAGAGCTATAAATTAGCAAAATCGCAGAGTTTGTTATTACAAAATACCTTTTTGTGTGCAACATCCATTGTGTGAGTCAGAAAAGTCTTTCCGACTGACAAAAGGGCTTCTATAATTCTTTCCGAGATGCAATTGCAAGTGATGACGTATTAATGTTCTGTAATCCCAGCTGGGGGTTGCAAACCATTGATCAAATACCAACACCCACGTGGGGCTGGATTCTGATTTGCAGATGGATGCTGCCCCAGTGGGACAGCTGTCCCTTGGAGAATTGTGTCAGCAGATGGTTGGTGGGGGGGGGGGAGCTTGTCAGGGAGTGGTACCATTCCATACTCCTCTCAGTGTCTTCCCAGTCTGGATTGTGTATTTTTTTTAAAGCAGATCCAGTGCCTTAAAGGGACACGAGCTGATTTAACAAAAGTTTCTTACTTGGGGATATGAGTGCAGAGATGGAGGCCTGCTGGCCCTTGCAGGCCACCGTCCATGTGGTTACAGCCAATCGTAGGAGGAAAGGGGGGAGGTCACAAATAGCGATTCATATTAATTGGGCAGCTCGTTTTATGACCCTCTCTAAACAGACATTTTGTGATGTATCCTATCAGTACAAAGATGACATTGCAAAAGGGCAGAAAGGTTACAAACAGCCCATGCCCAGTTTCACCCACTCTGTGCCACCGTCCTACATGTATATGTATGTAAAATAAGGCCTCTGCATAAGGCTAGCAACCACAATTACTTTTAGTCAGCGATGCAGCTCAGTGGGTTAATGCATGTGCTTTAGATCATAAGTGTTCATCCCAGTCCGGCCGACCCAACCTTTCATCTTTCCGACGTTGATACAGTGATTAGCAGTGAACAGGTGATGGCAGAACAGAACAGCAGTTGGTGCACAAAACAACCAGGGCAGTGGTTATCAGTAAATAACCAGTGCAGACGAATCGTAGGGGAGTAGACTCTATAAATAATGTATTTCGTGGCATGTTTTATAACATAATCAAAAGATGTACGTTATAAAAAAGATTATAATAAAGCAAAAGAAAAGCTCAGCAGAGGAATAGGCGTGAAAGATGTGAGACAATGTAGGGCAGGGTGTCTGCCTTTAACTGGCCCCCGATCTAAAGTGGAGCAGAAGAAAGGAACTCGCTGTCCCGCTCCCGGGCGGAATCTGGGGCGCCTGTGCTGGGAAGGGTGAGCCATGGAGAGGCTGGCAGGGGTAGAGGGGATTGGAGCATGTAAAATGTACGTAAAGGCTGGGGCAGAAATAGGGCTGCAGCGTCACCTCTGACAAGAGATGAACTGGCTTCGGGAACCTGCCAGATTTCCATACAGGTCAGTCAACTGCCTGCTTCCCAGCCCTTCCGACCTTTCAGAGGCCTCTGCCTTGAAAAGTCCCACATCTTTTGTCGAACCGTTGACTACCCTATAAACCAGCCCATTAACATATGACCGTACTAATCACCTTGCAGGCCAGGTGAAACCCCACAAAAACAATCAACTGGCTTAGAGGCAATGTCCAACCTGTAATGGAGCCTATACCCCAGCCAATCAGAAAGGATCCCAGAGGGCAACTATTGAGATCTAGTGCATCAAAGTAATCAATAGACCATATGAACCTATGGGCCAGTCATTAACTTACAGGCCATGTGGGTCGATTCATCTAAAAACGGGGCCAGTCGATAAAAAATATAGGCTAATTAATTACCTTTTGCGCTGGGCTAATTAATCAACCTATAGGCGAATCGTTTAACATGTAGGCCATTTAAGCCACAGACTAGGCCTGCTGATCAACATATGCACCAGTCAGTTAAACAAAAAGGAATGCCAAAGAATTACCGTAGATGTCAGTCATTTAACCTAAAGGCGAGGCCAGTGGCTTAACATATAGACTAGTTGATAAACTGAAAGGCCTAGTCAGTCAATTAGCAAACAGATATTTCAATTAATCAAAAGTCCTGGTCGGTTGATGAATGTATAGGGGATCTCGTAACCAAAATACCAAGCCAGTCGAACAACATATAGGTCAGTTAATTACTGTGAAGGCCAGGCAAGTCAATGGACACATTGACCAGCGATTTAGCCTAAAGGCCAGACATATACGCCACTCAATTAACCTAAATGACGAGCCAGTCAATTAACATATAGACTCACTTATTCATCTAAAGGATGGGCCAGTTAACCAGGCGGACAGGACAGTCAATGGACGTATAGACCCATGGGTTACACCCAGCGGATGAACATATAGAATAGCTGGTTAGACTCACGGCCGCCCTGTGCATTAACAGCCAGACTGCTCACTCTTTGCAGTCAGCCTAGAGGCCAGGGGGTGAATCCAGACGCCGAGCCGGTCACTCACATATAATCCAGCTGGTAATAAGAAAGATGAGGTGAGTCAATGGACAAACAGGCTGCTAACTAACCTAACGTCAAGGCCTGTGATGGCCATAAATCATAGTAAGGTTAGTTCATTATCCTAAAGGGCATCCCAGTCAGTGAACACACCTCAAAGGCTTCCTTCTGGGCCGTGTGTTTAACCCACTGACCGGTTCTTCTCTGGCAGACCAGAGCGGTGCCACCTGCTCTTCAGAGGGCGGAAGAGGCCCTGGAACGTCCGTTTAGGCCACGGCTCTGTGGGTGCAGTAGGCTTGCCACCGAACAGGACTTGCTGGAAGGGGCGCCCATGACGTAAGACGGACTTGCTGAAGGTGTCACCAATAACATAAGGCCACTTGACAGCTGTGCACAAACCAGGACTTGCTGAAGGTGCCACCCATGACATAGAGCCGCACTAGCTGAAGGTGCCACCCATGACATAGAGCCGCACTAGCTGAAGGTGCCACCCATGACGTAGGGCGCACTAGCTGAAGGTGCCACCCATGACATAAGGCCGCACTTGCTGAAGGGGACACCCTGTCGTAGGCCGCACTTGCTGAAGGGGACACCCATGTCGTAGGGCGCACTTGCTGAAGGTGACACCCATGACGTAGGGCGCACTTGCCGAAGGTGCCACCCATGACGTAGGGCGCACTTGCCGAAGGTGCCACCCATGACGTAGGGCCGCACTAGCCGAAGGTGACACCTATGTCGTAGGGCGCACTTGCTGAAGGTGACACCCTGTCGTAGGGCGCACTTGCTGAAGGTGACACCCATGACGTAGGGCGCACTTGCTGAAGGTGACACCCATGCCATAGGGCCGCACTTGCTGAAGGTGCCACCCATGTCGTATGGGCCCCTTGGCAGCTATACAAGACGCGGGGCATCTCAGACCACATGGCCAGTCCATTCACTAGAGCGCCCAGCCATGACTGGTGTGTTTCTAACTGAAGCAGTGCAGAGGGGCTGAGCCGACTATCAAACACACACACAGCCTTAATATACACGTGCAAAGACCCCCTACCTCCCCAGCGGGGTTGTTCAATAGCAAAGGTGACCGACAGGCGCAGGCATTAAATACCACCGCCCTGCAAAGACTCGTGCTTATCCCGAGTAACACACGGCGAGAGGTGAAAACAATTGTAAATGCAGTGAAATATTAGTTTGCACATTTAGTCGAGTTAAGATTGTCTCGTTTTTGTGGTAATGTGACCACAGAATGAACTGAAGTATGTTTTAGAAATAGATAAATATATATACATTACAAGTCTCTGACTTTCTTTGTCTCTCCCTCTCTCTCTCTCTCCCTTTCTGTTTTTCATGAGTAATCTGTATTCATTATTGACATTAACATGCACATATATCGCTCTTTGTCTCTCTCTCTCCCTCTCTATCTATCTCTCTCTATATATGCATGTATGTATGTGTGTGTGTGTTTGTTTATATGGGAGTATGTGAATGTGTGTTGTGGTGATATTTCCCCCCAAAAAATTGCCTTTGCCTTAGAGCGATGTCACCAGAGTTCTGCTGCAATCACACTGTAGGAATACAATGCAGGGAGGCTACATATATATTTATATATAGAGACAGACAGACAGACAGACAGAGAGATATAATAGATAGATAGATAGATAGATAGATAGATAGATAGATAGATAGATAGATAGATAGATAGATAGATAGATAGATAGATAGATAGATAGATAGATAGATAGATAGATAGATAGATAGATAGATAGATAGATAGATGTCAATGCAGTGAAATAGTCTGGTCCAATAAAACTTTATTTAGAGCATTTGCATTAATAAACCCGTCTTTATTACAAGAGTTCACTGGAACCAACACATGAAATTACTATTTCCTGCTCACAGATCGCAGGCTACAATGGCTTTACGCAAGGAAGTAATTCTGCTAATAGTCACGAGGCCTCTTCAATGGGATTTGACCTCACAGCGCACTCTGAACCCCTGGATTTTGGTTTTAGTTAAATAACTTGGTTTAAAACGAAAAACTCATGGATAATCCGCATGGCTTAAACTATATGTGCAGGTGCCAAGAATGGTATATGAAGTCTATTACCATGGTCGAGGGCCATCATGTTAGACGCAAGGCTTCGCCTCTCATGAGCCATATCCCGTCCCACACTCAACAATGGAGACAAGTGGCATATTACACTCTACACAACTATCTATGCATCCGTCTGTCTGTCTGTCTATCTATCTATCTGTCTGTCTATCTACATACCTGCACACAGGTGTGTGCATTTTCATATAAATATATAATCGACTATCAGCCTTCAGCTTGAGAATTATGACGCATGAGCAGCAGCGCTCCATGAAAGCTGATTATTTGCTGCCAGTAATTTAACCAACATGTCTACAGATATATCAAATCTGAATACACCTTTGAAGAGTCCAAGCACCCATGGAAGATGAATCATTGTGAGCCGTAAAGAAGAGCAAGACGTCCATCCCTGCAGCTTTTGGAGGTAGGGTCATGACTCATATACTGAGATTATGTCCCAACCAGCTTTAATAAAGCCACAACCCACATTTAGTAAAAGACTCCTGCCCTGTCTCTTCCCACACTCGGTCTGACGCAGGTCACTCTGTACTCCTGCGCCTTTCGTTTGATTAATGGCTAAAATAAGGAAAGAACTTTAGTCTGAATATTGGAAATTGTTTTCAATTGTCTTCTTTGTAAGTGGCAATTTTGATTTTATTAATAACACAGTTAAACCTCTCGAATATCAAATGCATGTCACATAGAGATTTCTCGGCCCAGCATTAAATTAGATACCTGTTTGCAGAGCTGTTTTCCTTTATGGGCCAGTGTTATTTTAGGGCCCTAGCTATTGCTGGATATATAAGAAGAAATCTGTAAGTGACTCTGAAAAGTGAGATTAAAGTGATATCTGCTTGTGTGCAGTTAATAGTTCACCTGTCCCTGAGTGTGTATATTCCTTGTGTATGTTCTCAGCACATAGGGTGTGTCTCATGTTATAGATGCGAAGGCCTGCTGTCACTGAAAATAATGTACACATCCATCATTTTAGATACCATGCTATGGGCACAATTTGTGAACAAAACCATCAATGTTGTGTATTTTTTAATATGTTAGAAATGACTGAAGAGGACACATATATTATGTGTTCCCTTGTGATAGACTGGCACAGAACAGGTCTCAAGTAAATATGTGTCAGGGTGGCACTGCAAACGGAAAGGGTATCTGAAGAGGCAATTAGCTTCTTGTCAGTTTGCACTTAGGGGTGCATTTCAATCGAGCCGCATTTAATTGTTCTAGAGAGCTCGAAGGATGGGACATATTTAAAGCAGGAGTTTAAAACGTGGTTGTGGAGGAAAAGATGTGCTGTGTTGCCATTCCAAATAGAGTTTAGCTTTAAAAAAAATGACAGCACTTCAGAGAAATAAAACATAGGAATGGAAAATCACTACAATTTCAGAAGAAAACGTTGTAATTTTTTGCAGGCCGCTTTGCTGTGTTATTGCCATTTAAAGCTGAAAATATCACAATCTATTTCCAACAATGCCTTAAAATTAAAAGGCTGTATTTTCTATTCAATGCGGTCACCGGGAAAGGTTGCACTTTATTTGTTGTTAATGTCGGAATATTTGAGATAGTATATCTTCTACTTTAAAGAGACTGAAAATTGAAAACAGTGGAATATTGGGAGCCGGTCTGCGAGGCACATGGACAATAAATAGAATTATTATCTCTAGAAGGGTCGACTCCCTTTTTGCTGTGGCATATTAGGTGAAAAGAACCGTCGAGACTCTTGCTTGCAAGATAGAAAATATCAAATAAGGCAATTCCCTTTCCATAAGTATGCAACACACCTATTCTCTCGGGTAGCTTTTTTTTGTGAATGAAGATTAAACCGCACTCAGATTGTTACATCTCTGACTGAAGGCTGCTGTATGTACTGTGTTTGTTTTATTGTTAGTGTTTTTCTATTGTCTCCCGGGTTTTTTAACTTGCATTTTTCCACTTTAGGTTATTATGAATTAACTGCAATAAAAGCAAAAGCAAGGACAGCACACAGACAGATATTATGGTAGACATTGCACGTGATAGCATAATACTTCTCAATCATTGTGGTATTTATGGGGAGTCTCTCTTTGAAAGTACTAAGTTATGTGGTGAAGATATTCAATAGAATTAAATGGCATGCCCGGATGCGCGTGCCTCGCACCTTGCCTGCAACCCTATTTAATAATATGTTATGCCTATCACAATAATAAAAATAAAAAAAACCCTAGCAGAGTTAATATAATTGAATCTGACACAGGCCTGTTACCGCAGTACATGGAAAACAAACATAATCTGAACTAAACGGACGTACACATTATGTGCAACTATGCTAACAGCATTATCCACTATGTTTTAACTCCACCTCCCTAGAACCAAGGGACGAATGAAATTGAAAATATAGGGTCTAAAAATGAGAGAAATATTCCCACTGATGCTGCTGTTTTTGACAGCTTTGTTTCCCATTTAGACCTTCTTATTTTTGCTGGGCTTGGGTTTTTTTTTTTTCTATGAAGGTAGACTACATTGTCAGGCAAATTGAACGCACGAAAATATAACCTATGCTTTTAGGAAGTTATATCTCTTGTAAAAACCCGAAAGTGGTGATTTTACAGATTAGGAATTACCACACCTTAGGTTTCGAATAGCTTCTGGGTTTGCCATTGTTAAGGTGATAGGGAAAATATACAATTTTAGCAGGTGAAATAAGGTGGCCCTCTGTACAAATTGAGTCCATGGGGTTACGGAATTGCCTTTATTTTCCTGAAAATAAAGATAATACGAAATGCTCACTTTCTTTATTCCTCGAAAGTCAAATTTCCTTTAAACAAAATAAAAAAACCTCGTAGCACGTGTTGAATTGTCGCCACCCCGTGCCAATATGAAAGCTATTTACTTCTGTATATCACAATAAGTTATTTAGGCATAATACATTGGAGTTGGAAGCACTTTGGTGAGCATCACATCAAAGTATGTTTATTTGTGTGTAGTGTTTGCACTGCAAAAGGCATTATTTTTGTAAAATTTAAACAGAGAAAAGTCGGTGAATTTGACTGGATACATTGTTATTTTCTTAATATACTAGGGGACGTGTTTTTCTGCCCCTTGTGAGTTGGTGAGCGCATAGTAGAACGCGGGAGACGAAAGTGTTAAGCCGAGGCCGGAAAACGCTGTGCATGCTGGGAGTTGTAGGCCACTGCGTGCCTGGGAGCTGTAGTTTGTTGTGCTTTTCTGCGCCTGTCACTTCCTGTGATGGCAGACACTGCTGCTGGAATATGTCATTTGCTTTGTTTGGGCCGTCGGCTGGACTGCGGAGAAAGCTTCGACACAGAATGTGGATAGTAGATGCTATTCTTATGCCTAATATTCATTTTAACTTCGTGTTTCAAGAGATAGTGTACATGGTGTTACGCTTTTTTGAGCCGTGCTGCAGATTAATCAAATCATGTAAATACTGTGCATTCGTTTTACCTTTCAAGTCGGTTTTGATCTCGAGGGAGAAGGCTGCACGTTAACGCGTTATTTTTGGGAACACAAAAAAAGTGAAATACTTGGTGCAAATTGAAGGTTATGATTTAAGATGCTTTTGTGTTGGGTAAGGTGCATTTTCCAGGTTGTTACTGGGGTTCAGCCCGCCTTACACTGTGTGCACTTGTATCTGGCTGGGGTGCTTGTTGTGCTTTAGATAGGCAGTCACGAGGAGGGTGTATTATAAGGTGCGGTAGCTCCGTGGATTAAGCGCCTGCTCCTTTTGTTGCACTGTTTGTGAGCGAGGATGGCCACAAGTACAGTCCATCAACAATTGTACCCAAGGCGCAGTTCTGATTTCAAAGACGAGAGACACGTTAAATCCATTTATCGCATGAATAGAATAAAATTAGCCACATATTCGAAGTTGAACAGGTAGTATACGTGGGTTAGCTGTTCAGTTTCCAGAATTTCCCGCGCCTTTCGATTATGTAGTCTGGTGTCTGAGATATATGCACATATTTGAGTGTTAACAATAGCTAAAATGTCCCCCTTCTGTGTCTCAGAGCTTTAGATAACTCACTAGATCCCATACCTCTCTGACCTACAGTGGCTTTGGAATTTCTGAAGACTATGGAAAGAGAGCAGGATGATTAAAACACTCGGTTGGAATATTTGCCCCAAAATACCGCACTATCATTTGTCCCTGTGACCCCCTGAGCTCCTCTATGACATCATGCTCCTCGAGGCATCATCAGCCCCCCATGAGTGAGTCTAAGTACCACAAAATGGCCCCTCCAGTGATAAACATCCGCCATGATCCCCTGGAGACTGCATCACTACCTCCAGAGGCAAGAGACTAAGATAAAGATGCAGAAAACACTGTGAAAAAAAGTACATAGACAACTTTTTGACTGGCTTAAATGTGTATCGCAGTATGATGTCAACCTCCTTTCACTTGTTATTTTGGTGCTCATCTTTGACAATGTACAGCATTACGCTTCCATTTCAACTAGGGTTGCACTCTACAAATACCACATATATCACACATACAGACATGGTTCTATGTGTCTTAGTACTTTGCATAATATCACATGTGACATTTAATGCCTCTTGAGTGAACAAAGTGAGCAGTTCAGTTTTCCTTGCATTTACTGTAAGGAGGTCTAGAAATCTGGTTTGTGTTTCATAATTGTTTAAACTCTTTATTACTGCACACCTGTTTCTCCATTGGTGTGGTAAGGTGACGATCCAGGGTGAATGATGCAAAACGTGTGCTTTTTACTACAGCACTGTTCAGATGCTAGACTCCTGGAACTTGATACAACTTCCTGATTCAGTATTGATTTTCATTATTTGTTAGAGGATATCTGGAGGGCATCGCTGATGTGTTTGTTCACACATTATTTGAAGTTGTCTCAGATTACAGAGGTATTATTGTGATTGTGGTGAAAATTGTAGTTGGTCACATAATTGCTTTTGAAGTAATGTTAGTCTTATTGTCGAATTGTGCAGCACCAGGTTGCCAAATTCACTTGGGTAACATATGCATATCGACTCATAACCGAGTTGTCTGTTTGTTCAGTTGGGCACTAGGGGCTCTGTCTCAGGCTGGGAATGAAGAAGTATGGGACATGCAGCCACCCAAACCTTCTGAACAAACAACCATAAGAGCTGAGGTAGTGGGGGTGACATTTACTAAGGCAATCGCATTCCAGCCTTTCTCTCCAGCACTATCACTTGTTTCTTTACTGCTTACAGGTCATTGTATGACCGCCATGCATTTCTTGAAAAAGAGAACACAATTTCTTATCTGTCTGATTTATTTTTTGTGGTTAGATTATTTGTTCGCTCATAATAATAGAGCAAACTCACAAAATCTTTGTTTAATCCATTGTCTTAAATATTCAAACTCTTCTAATGTACAGATTACCATAGCTGACAAATTTCACTCTCGCAGGCACATTTTGAATGTATAGTCTTCTATTCAATAGCATGTCTCAATATCTTTCACAACTGCAGTTTGAAAAAGGTGCATCTAGTCATAGAATAATGCTGCGCTCTGTGAAAAGTCTCCTACAAATAATCATGTTTGTTGCGGTGTGAAAACTGATAATACTGGGCATTTGAAGGCCGTGTTTTTCCCTTACATCAACCTTATCCGGAACTGTGCTGTCTAAATGTGTGGCTTCATTGTCAATTGTGTGTTTGTAGGGTGACTCGGGAAATATGTCTGCCATTGTTTTCCTGCCCAAGTTAATTTACGACTGGCTTAGAGGCAAGGCTCAAGTTTGGGGCAGGTAGGCAGCCCACACATGCCCTTCCCAGAATCCTGTTGCACTAATTGTAGTCACGAGGAAGAAGCTATCCCAATTACAAGGAGTGGTCTCAGATTCTGAATCCACAGGAATTTACCTCAACCATACTTGTGATTAATTTAGGAGGGGGTGACATAACACATCGAGCCACACTTTGGAGAGTAATGTAAGGTTAGGTGGGTGCAAAGCATTATACATGGGGTTCTTCCCACCAAATAGTCCCTTGCCTGTAAGGTGGATGATGTGTGAAAGCTAGTCCAGTGGAAAGAGATGCATTGAACTGCCCAGACTAACAAAGCCATCCTTGATAATATGCAGCTTGGTTTATTACACTGTGCCATGAATAACCTTTCTTATCCAGGTAGGATACATCATTCACCGAAAGTCTTTCGAAGCAAAATACTGGTCTCCATCCCTCAGTGGTTAACCTGTTCAGCAGCCGAGGCAGGAAAGGGGCATACCTAACGGTTGCTTTCAAAGCCTGATATTTGGGGATAAACACTTCATTGTGAACTGTTGGCTTTTTCCATGTGCTAACTAAACTCTAAATTTGGCCACAGTTGTGTAAATGGAGGATGGTCCAAGAACATAGTCGTCTGATCTCTGTTGTAGGCCCTATTACCAGTTTGCTCACCGAGTGTGTGTTCATTTGATGCTGGTAGTGGCTGGAATGGTGTCTGTAGGAAATTACCATCTTTTGTGGGGATACCTAGACGCTGAGTTACATACAGAGCCGCTTCTGGCTTTCATTTGTACATATCTGGCCGAATAGAGCCTATGTTCTTCCTTAATGTTCCCACCATAAGTGGTGGTGAACCACTGACAAGTGTCACTACCTGATATGCACCAGAGGTCTATAGTAGAGATGTTTCCCGGTTTATCTAGTCCTTGGTGGCTCTAAGGACTTGGCTTTTTGTCCGGTTTACCCACATATGAGAGTAGGGGCCATATGTATGAACATGTTTTCCCATTGACACATAATGGGTAAAACCCTTTGATACATCTGGCCCTAGGTCTTTACGCTGACTTCTTTGCTTTGAAAGAACAACGAGCCTTGAAAAAGTCGTCAATACGATGAAACAGGTGTCGGCTGTGCATTTTATCCATTTACCTGCGTGTCAACAAATTTTGGTTGTCAGTGCTGTTCACCCATTGACTTACGTATCAACAAGTGTTGGATTTATATGTTTGAAAAATTAAAATTGGATCTGTAATATTGACAGATCGAAATCACCATATCTGTGTAGTGCTCTGGATTGTTAGTGATCTTTTGTGTTATGTCCTCCCAGAATTTTGTCTCTTCTGTTTTGCTCGCTTTAGAACTCTGTGCACTTTACCCCTGCAAACCAGCAGTAAAGTGTCTGTGTTCCCCCGTTTAAACATGGTCGAATTGGCATACTCCTGATTTGGTATATTTAACTTGCCAAACAGTCCCTAGTGTGTGGTACAAAATATATCCAGTGCCTGGAAGTTAAATGCCACTAGTGGGCTGCAGCATATTTTGTTCCACTCACTATAGTGGCAGTACAAACATGGCTTCAGAACTACCATTGTAGCCTGACGATAGTAGTGCAACAGATTCACTGTGACCTGTCACAATAAACCCCTTGTGACAGGTAAAAGCCTTCCTTTTAAATAATAATGTCACCCCTATGTAAGCCTTTTAACCCACAATGCAGAGTGCATGGATAAAAAAAGTAGGGTTATGTGGAAATTTACAGTTAACATGTCCTTACACAGACTAGCACCAAAAAGCTATTTTCACTGTAGCAAGGTTGGCTAGTTCATAGAGAATCAATAAGAAGCGACAGTAAATATTAATTCTGCTGTCTCTGATCAGGGACTAGCTAGAACAATGATCCAACAGCTCCTTTTAATATTTATTAAAAGCTCAACTCAGTTGTTGAGTTGTATTTTTTTTAAATAATAAGGAAAAGTAATTTTTTTACAATAACTTTCTCCTTACTTGAAACTCCTGAAGGCTCATTTATATGAGCCTTACAAGTACCGCCCAGCTGGGAAATGGCCTTGAATGAGGTGTGCAAATTGGTCCTAGAGCAGAGACAAAGACCTGTGTGTGGGGAAGTGTTTCATTCTTCTGGTGGGATGACAACTTGGGCTGTGCCCAGGAACTTAATTTATTTCAAAGGAAACTTCCCTGTCACAAGTAGATCTTAGATGACACCTGGCCAAGCCCTTTCCTTTGACCTCCCAGCCAGGCAGGCACCAAATCTAGTGGGGTGAGGAATCTGCCCCCAGAACTGTTTGGAGTGACTACAAACGGACTGCTCATTACCCTGACCGCAGAGCCGGTGCTGCACCCTTGAGTGTGAGGTTCTGCACAAACGAAGAAGGCGGATTTCATTTTTTTGGATTTTAGTAGTGAAGACTTCTCGGCCAAAGAAACAGGTTTCTCCCGCTCACATCTTCTCTCCAGTAGCAAACTAGATGCAGTGGGACCACAGTGAGAAGGCCTCTAGCATTATGGAGTCCTTGTCGTATAGAGCCTGCAGTCTTGCCCCGCTAGAGGATTCTGAGCTCTGAAAAAGAGACTTAATTCCAAATGTAGAAATCTTGATTAAGCAAAGACTCTTCATGTATCTGATCAACTTGTAGGACTTCTCTGTGTAGGAAATTCAAATATTCCTGCTATGATCTTTTCCGGCCTAAACCATAGACTTCACCAGGACCTCGTCCAAGAACGATGTGACATCATGGAGGCCTCATTGGACACAGCCTGCTGCCTTGCCCCGCTGAAGGACTTTGACTTGTGTTTTTGAGATTATGGGCCTTATTATGATGGCGGTGGGAACGCCACCGTCACCCCGTCGGCGGCGGTGGTCCCACCGCCATCTGTGACTGCGTTACTGATCACCTCATTATGACGGTGGGCCATTCGTTGGCGGTCGGAGAGACTGACCGCCATGGATCCGACGGTCGGAGGAGCAGTAATACCTACAATGGTGGCTGTGCGTGCCAGGCATCGCTGTAGGTGTTACAATGTTCCTTCCGCCGGCCCATTCATGGCGGTGAACTTGCCTTGAAAAGGCTGGCGGAAAGGGACACTGGGGGCCCGTAGCGGCCCCCCCTTAAACCCTATGCCTCAGCTGTGGGTCTTGGGGGGCACCTGTGGTGCTGCCCTACATATCCCTGGCCCAGGTGGCATGCACCGCAAGGATATGTGTAATGTCCATTTTGTGAACTGCGGCGTGTGCTGCAGCACCCGCTGCAATACAAAATATAGACATTGCGACCGCCGTGGTAGAGGTCGCATCCTAATTAGGCTGATGGGACCGCCGACTTGTAGTCGGGTGGTCCTATTTCCGAATACCTAATGAGGCCCCAAGTCCGAAGGTAGAACCACAGATTGGGCTGGACCTGGTTGGTGTGCCTGACCTACGCTCCCAACTAGGTTGGCTTGAAATTGCACCTACGTCCCAGTCTACTGCTACCATTTGGCCTGCATTGGCTCTTAGTGTTTTTGCACTATTTTTACTTTAAACTTTAAAAATTCATAGCTCTAGTTCCTATTACGGATTTTTTTTTGTCCTCATACACCATGAAGGGCATTCTTGATGGGAGACAAGACATCCCCCCTCTCAGACGGCCAACCTGTTCCAGTCCCCATAGAGAGAGGGAGAGATGGAGATCCCACAAGCTGATACTGTTTTCCTAGTCCTCTCCATTTCGCACTACCAGCGGAACCCAGTGTTACTATGGAGACTTAGAGCCAACAGTGCCCGGGCAAACTCATAGGACCACCATTACCTATTTCGCCATGCTACTAGGGCCGCCCAGATCTTATTATAGCTTGAACTATCACAGGCCATATCTGATTATATGTTTCAGGCATTCCGTAAAAGTTGGAGCATTTACGTCTTTCCAGGCCCTGCATATCTCGCGACTTGCCAGAATAACGACATAAAAAATAAATTTAGAGGCTAAGACTTTAAGATCGTAATCCATCGTAAGGCCAAGGAAGATAGTCCCTGGAGTATTCTCCACTTGTTAATGTAGCACGTCCTCCAAAAATTCCTGTATCTCGATCCAATAATTAAGAATCTTCGGGCAATCCACGAACATATGGAGGTCGTCAGCAGCTGGGTGCATACACCTAGGGCAATGATATTCTAGACCTGTTACCTTAACTAATTTTCCAGGTGTTAAATATACCCTATGTGTAGTATATAGATGATTTCTCTTAAGTGCTGCAGGTTTAACAACTGCCTGCAGCATAGTGAAGGAGTCCCCCCAGATGCCCTTGATTTAATTAGAATTACAACTAATGACATTACCCCAGAGTTTTTGGAGTTCGGATTCAGTCACTCCTCCGGTTTCTAAAAGGGCCCAATACCAAAAAGAGACCTCCCGTTTCCATTCACCCCTCCTTGAGACTGAATCAAATTTGGAGTTTAATGCTTCAAGGTCCCAGGATTTCGTTGCCCACCATCCTGACAACTGGTAATACTTAAATCTGGTGAGTGTCCCTCCTGTCAAGCCCGAGAGGGACTCCCAGCTCAAGAGCTGCGAATCCTTCTGCAGATCACCCCAACATGTAATGCCTGCCATTTTTAAGGGCCGGGAGAGTTGATCTTTAAGACAGTCAGGGGTACCAGGGGAGTCCCAAATCGGGGCCTGAGATGTATAGTAGGGGATTTTAAAACTTTTCCTAATGTATAACCAGTTCTTCAAGGCAGCACCCATAATCTTAAGCCTGACTTTTTAATAAAACTTTGGGTCTCCAAATTTAAAAAGAAAAAACTCTTGCCCCTGGTGGATGTCGTACAATAGAGCCTGAAACAATAACCCCAGTGAGGATGCATCCGTCTTATTGGCCAATATTCTGAAGTTTTTAAAATGAAATGAGTGACAGTACGTGAGTAGGTCTGGTAGAGCTAGCCCACCCATATTTAGACTTCTCCTAAGCTTTTTCCAGGAGATTCTAGAGGACTTAGTGTTCCAAATAAAAGAGCCAATTTTTCCCTGCAGTTTCGCAATATCTGGTGTCCTAAATGATAGCGGAATTGAGCTAAATAAAAAAGTTATTTTTGGCAAAATGATAATTGGCTTGACCACCACTGAAGCAAACCACAAACAACCTTAGAGACTCTGGTCAAATTGACTTTAGATATATCTCCGATTTTCTGGGCCAGATGGATCCCCAGATACCTCATTCGGGGCTTAGCCCCTTGTGTCCCGACATCTTGGTTCCATTCCATAATCTCAGTCTTATCTTTGTTTATTTTATATCCAGAGATTTCCCCAAACGATTCATCCTGATCTATTAATCTGGAGATAGCTACAGCTGGATTAGATGTAAACATAAGCAGATCATCTACGTATAAAGCAAATTTCAACTCCAGATCTGCAATTTTAAAGGGTTTGATCAATGGGTCAGACCTGAGCTGACAAACAAAAGGTTCAATATAAAGATTGAACAATAGGGGGGATTTTTGTAGTTTTGTTGTGATTGTATTTATTAAAATGTACTACATTTTTATAATTCGATTTTGGAGTGTTGTGATTTTATAACTGTAATGTTGTTACTAATTGGTACTGCATAAATACTTTACACACTGGCCTAAGTTAAGCTTGTCTGCTCTGTGCCATGGCTACCTGGGGGTTGACCTCAGGTTAATTTAGTGACTTTAGGAGTTCACCCTTTCAGGAGTTATGATTATTCTTAGAGCCACCCAATTAATAATCCGATTTCCTACAATGTCAAAAGCCCACTTATTGAGTGTTATATTTGTGTTTTAACTAGTGTTGTAGTACTTATTACTGGTAATTGTTTACATCATAGAAGGTACTGTTCCAATAGTGTTGCAAGGTATGTTAACATTTTGCATTGGTTTATCAATTTTCAGTAATAACTTCTCCATACTTGTGCAAAAACATGTAGATAGAAACTTTACACCCATCTTTTGTGTCGTTTGTCAAGGCCACTGCTGCCCAATAAATTTTATGTCATGGTATGCTAATTTAGTGGATTAAGCACACATAGTTTTGAGATGAGAGGATAGCTAGTTCATATCCTCATTACTCAAGACTAAAAACATACACTACAGCCTTTCTGCTGGATGAGCTATGGGAGCCGATTCACAAAAACATTTATGAGTGGAATGTAGTACTTTTAGAGTAATGTGTTTAATTGTCCCAAAACTGTGAATTGGCCCAAAACGTGCCTGTTAGTAAAAGTTCAAAGAGGGCACAATCCTTTCTATTTATACACATTTTATATTTCCTGAGTATTTCCATTATATTCCTATTTTAGATTTTTTAGGGCCAATTCACAAAAGCGTTTAAAAGTACCTAAATTAGTGCTCATGTACTTACATACTCTTAAATGCTTTTGTGCGTCAGAACCGAAGAGTGCACTGTCGTGCATGCTGACATGGGCATTTGGAGTTAAGTGCAGAAAAGTTATCAGAAGTGAGGGGGTTGGAAATCACTAATGTGCTGTAATACCCTAATTACAGAGCAAACTACAACTGTTACTATGTTGGAACATGGTAACTCATGAGTGGGATCTAATGTTAACCAATACAATTCTGAGTGTGGAAGTAGTTTAAAAAAGTTCTAAACTGTAAGTTCCAGATTCTAGAAAAAAACCTGCTGGCACTTGAATGCTGAACCATCACAGGGTTTCATAGCATGTGGCATGGATCCTGAGGAACTGATCCTGACCCAGTACACACATGCACAGGTGCTGTATATAATGGCATCGACATTTCCTTACAAAACCAATTTGTATTGGTATTGAATACAGTGCTGATGGCAGGCAGCTGGAAAGGCGTTAGTTATCTTTACCGATTCATCCATGGACCATGAATGTTTTGTCTGACCTGAGTGATTTCCATCGGAGCAGTTGTTGTGAACTTGCAAGAAAAGTCTCTTGTAACACAGAGCACACATCGATTCCATTCTATTGACACCGACTTTAGTGACACTGGCAGTTTATTCCATCATTTGTATAATTGTCATTGAAGTATAAATGCATTTGTTTGCTAAATTACCATACTTATGCCTGTTATAAAACAACTCTCAGTTCATGGGTTCTCTGCAGAGCTGCCGCTACTACAGATATGAGAAATGCTAGTGAAGGATAGACTGTCCTAAATGTTTTCATAAGTATAATGTGAAGTTGTTAGACCTGTCAGCCTAACGGTGATCTTCTCCCCAACTTTTTGCCTTCCTCCTCCATTTGTTCGACCTAGTTTGTGCTGGCTTTAGGACTCTGAGCACTTTACTACTGCTAATCAGTGCTAAAGTGCATTGTCCCCTAAACATGATAATATTGGTTCATCCCCAGTTGGCATCTTTAATTTACTTATAAGTCCCTAGTAAAGTGATAATAAATGTACACAGGTCCTATAAATTAAATGCTACTAGTAGGCATGCAGTACTGATTGTGCTATCCACTTAGCCCTTCAACTGTGTCTCAGACCTGCCATTGCAGAGCCCGTGTGTGCAGTTTTAAACTGCCAAGTCTATCTGGCAAAAAAAGGTTTTCCAGTCCCAATCCTTATTTTTTAATACCTATAAGTTACCCCTAAGGTAGGCCCTGGATAGCCCAGAGTTAAAAAGGAGGACATGTACTTTTAAGTTATAAATGTACTGATAGTGAAAAATTCTTTAAATTCGTTTTTCACTACTGCATGACCTATATTTCCCGAAGGATAACAGTGGAGTTACCTTATTACATTGTATAAGTGTAATTTACAAATGGGTAGAGATAACTATTTCATGTTTGGTGTCTTTGGAATTGTGGTGGAGAGCCCTATCTCATGGGAAAGCCAGGTGTTTGATCACAAATATAAAAATGCCCTTTTAGAAAGCTACAATGTAAGAGATGGTAGTTTGCACTCAAACATATTAAATCTTTTTAATTTTTCATGCTCAAGGCAGTAATATCTTGTAGTGCAAACTACCGTCTCTTACATGTTATAATTACTTTTTCCGTCCACCTGCTTAGTTTGCACCCGAATTTGAAGATTCAAGTAAAACATAGTTAATTTTCGTAACAATATGGCAAAAGAAGAAAGGACACTGGTGGTTCATTTTTAAATCATAGTTCTACGTACTGAGAACAATGAGAGTCTGTTTCATTGATTTTGCTAGCAACCATTAACAATTGTCAATATTGGTGTTCATTACTTGATCACTGATTTTTAAAGCGAGATGTTGTTTACAAATGTATATTTTTTATGGGTGGTGAATCTCAAATTTGAGGTAAAGGGAACACATATATGAGTTGTTATTTATATTTTAGGCATGTGACATTGTATTATATTAGATTCCTAGTGGGAGGTTGTACTTAAGTTTGCACGTACGGCTGTGAACGTGCTGTTGATTCATTTAATTAATTGGTTTATTTTTTTGTTTGTGTGCACGTGGCAGACACACAGTGTTCACGTATATTTATCCATTTAAGTTGGAGTGAATGGGTTTTGTCGTACTTTGCAATTTGGGACCGCGTAGGAGGCAGGGCCCTACCCCTGTCTATCCCGGTATTAGTGAACCGCGAATGGTCAATGCGGTATGTACAAGTGTTTTGTGTAACGTTTTAGCTATGAATGCACTATGTATACGTTATTGTACATCACTACGTGGGTTCCATCTTAGAGCAGTGGCCATCTTATGGTTGCCCTCACATAGGCTACATATCATGAAGCAAATACGGGCCTTTTAGAGCACATGTGCCTTCCTTTGACTTTTCTGTGACCTGGGCAGCTTGGCTCCGCTGCCCCAGGTCATTCCGGTCTCACGAGCTCCCCGTCCTCTGGCCACCTGTGATTAGCATCAGGGCTTGACACACCATAAAGCCTTTACATTAAACACTAGCCTCCAGCTAATCTCTTTCACACCTGACTGTTCCTGCTTTATGGCTTGTTTTCCAAACAGGAGATGCTCATGTTTATTGGGGCCTATCGATATCTGATGTGGGATCTGAGCCTTGCTGGGTAAATAATTGTGGGCTGGTTTAACTGGAATGTGGGATGGTCATCATGACTCTGCCTTTTCGTTTGAAATGTATACATATGAATGACCATGCCATAAAACAAGGAATGTATGCCTGAAGCATGATGTTTTGTATTTAAGGAGAAGCCCGTTTCTGTGATTTTTAGCAGTCTCCTGAGAACATACACGCTGTTGTACTTCTAGGATACCTGTAATTGGTCTGTAGCCAATAAACTGATCTTTGACTTCACCCAGAAGACTCTGTGTTTCTGTAGGTCTGAAACAGGAAGAACCCGAAGTCATAGGGTGTGTTCCCCTGCACCGCTGGGCTTAAAATTCCCAGTACTTCAGTTGGCGCCCAACTCGGCGCGATTTCAGCGGTACCGGTCCAAGCCAGAGGTTCGTGAGCAGCTTCGTGTGGAAATTCTGGAGGAAGGCCGCCACTTCATCGACCCCTGCATGTCGACGTGGTCCGAAAGTCTTTTCTGCGAAACAATCGAGAGAGTCTTCTGGTGACGCCATTGATCATCGATATTCAGTTAAGTATAAGTGGAGCGTCTCCCAGTTTGAATTTGGTATCCTTCGGGATTATTTTGATTTGGAGTTTGCAAACCCCAAAGCCAGAGGACTCGTGCATTCACGAGACTATCGTAATCGATAATCCTTTGAAGTTTGGAACTAGACTAGTGAGCGAAGATGCCTGGTGCTAGTGTATTTGGAAGATTATTTTGTTTGAGTTGTGGAAGGGATTTCCAGTTAGAGGATTCATGTCCGGTTCCTCCAATTGGAACTCCATCTTATGAGCTTTATGTAAAACATGGCGTGGGCCCCATTGCATATAATGAAGTATGGATCCGATACACCAGAAAGGACGGTGTTTTAAAATGGCCCCAAAATGGTAGTTTCGATACAGATATCTTAGATAATTTGGAAGTTAAATTGTTTAAAAAGAAAGCCCGGCCGGCGATGTTTGATTCTTTCCGCCTATGGCGAAAGGAAGCCAAACAGAAGGAAATTAAGCTAGCGAAAAGAAATAAGAGAGAAAGAGGTATGTCAGTGATGCAAGCAGCTGTGCAATTTAAAGATAATGAGGAGGAACAAATGAATGAGCAATTGCACAGACAGCGCAAACTAGGGCTCGATAAATGTTACCCTGTTTTGTCACCCCTTGTGCAAGATGAGACAAAAGAGAAAGAGAAAGATTCCCTAATGTCCCATTTGCTAAGTTCGCCACCCCCGTATGCGCAAAATGCCACCGCGCCTCCACAGCTTGTAAATGCGCAGCCTCCAGTAAATATGCCGCAAGCCTTCCCACAGCCGCCAGCTCCTCCTCAGCTGGCTCCTATCCCTGCAGTGCAGCCCTCTCAAGGGCCGCCAGTCTTGTTACCTGTTACCCCCGCGCTTCCTGCGACTTTGCCTAGCACGCCAGCGGCTTCCCCTGGCGCTCCTTCTTACACTACCCAGGTACCTGTATCTGAATCTGTTTTTCTTCCCTCTGTCCATCCCCCCGTTCTCGCCTCAACTTCTCCTTCAGCACGACAACGACTAGCTAATGTAGTTACTAGTTTAATGTCGCCTCTCTTTGGGTCATCGAGTGCGACTCCTGGTTTACAGCGTAAACAATTGCGTAGTCAGCTGCCTGGTCCCGACGAGAAAGAGGTGTTAGATCATCTGGCGTGTAGGTGGATTGGTTTCCCTTCACTCTATGATGTGGAATCAGTTGTTAACGTTTTTCACCAATGGGATGCCCCAAAGCAGAGGTATGTCTTTGATAAGATGTGTGAATTCCTCTGTGAGGAATTGGAGGATAATGGTGCAAACCCAAACCCGCAGGAATTGTGTCGAGTGCGATTTGATTTTGAAACAGGTTTAATTGTGGGCCCCAAAGTAGATAAAGCAGTTGCGACTTTACTGTCCCTCAGAAATGGGGATTGTCAGCAATCATTGTTCGAACAGGAATACCCTGTGGGGAAGAAGGGAAAAGCGCGACAATACCCTATGAGAGAAGTCCCTCCGGTATGGAAAGAAGCCGTTGCGGCTAATGCCGCTCAAGGTATTGCTGCTGCTCCAGCACATTTTCAGCGTGTTTGGGTGTATGTCCCTTGGAAGCGTTCTGAGGTCTTAGCGCTTAAACAGACATTGCCTGACCCCCGTAAAAACCCTACAGGTTATTATAAGGAGTTATCACAAACTGCAGAATCATGCGTAATGAATCTGGCTGACATAGACATGTTGTTTGGGAATGTTGTTCCACAGCCTTTATGGGGATCCATTCGTAATGTAGATCACGCTGCAGAATTGGGTAACACATGGGTGAATATCATTGCTGCAGATGCTGGCCAAGTTGGTGGCGCGAAACCTGACCCTTTAGTAGCAGAACTCCCTGGTCGAATTATTACCTACATGAAAACTATAATGCCCGCGATGCGCGTAAATTGGGATAAATTATCCGCATGTAAGCAGAAGAAAGATGAGACAGTGTCTGATTTCTTCACCAGGTTTGAAGAAACGTTTATCGACCACAGGGGTCAAGACATGAGCACTGAAGGTGGCCAACGGGTATTTGTTGATAAATTTGTGCAGAATCTACTTCCCGAGTTGTGTAAAAAATTAAAAGACTCAAAGTTCCTGGGCTGTTTCCTCTTCAGCGCACATACTGGCTACTGCACAGTATTATGAGAATAGAGACAAAGATGAGAAGGATAGAACAGATAAGAACACGAAAGAACTGAAAACAAAGGTCCTTTTACAGCAGGCCTATCCGCCACGTGGAGGACAGAATAATTAAAGGCAAACACAAGGTATCTATCAGCAACCCCAACAATTTCAGAATAGTCAGCAAATGAATGGGTATTATCAACCACGAATCCCTGTAGGTCCCAACCAATGTTCATATTGCAAAGAGGAAGGTCATTTTAAATATAGTTGCCCTAAATTAATGCAGCGTAACAGTAATGCGTATGGCGCAAGAGGTAGAGGTGGTCAGCAAGCTCCTAGAGGCAGAGGGCGTGGAAATGTTCCCCAGAACGCACGTCCTCTTCCGCCTCAAAATACCATAAATAGCTTTGATCAGCAAGCCAATGCAACTGGCAATACAGCTCAGTATTACAATAATGATTATTATGCAGAAGATGACAATGTAGAAGATAATGATTACTAGGACAGCCGTAGACAGAGAGAGGGAGTTGTTTCAGTGCCAGTGAATCAGAGCGGACCCTATGTTAAAGTAACTACAGCAAATGTAACGGAGCCCTTTCTGCTGGATACTGGTGCTGCAAAGAGTTCAATCATGCATTCAAAACCCCCTGGCGCGCCTTTGTCTGGCGAAATTAATGTTTCAGTAGGTTTTTCTGGCACCCCAGTTAGGAACCCGATTTCTAGTCCTATGTCACTTTCTGTTGGACCTTGCGAGTTAAAAGCACCCCTCATCCTAACGACAGGTTGTGGTGAAAATTTGCTAGGATTAGATTTGCTAAAAAGATTGCATGCAACGCTATATTGTTCTCCCTCAGGAGTACAACTTACATTAGGCAAGAAAGTGATTTCCCCGATGTATTTGTCTAAAAATGCAATGCCACCTGAATTGTCATCCCTTCCGGATGTCCTTTGGGCTACTGGTCCCAATGATGTGGGTCTCTTGGAAATACCGCCATACGTGGTCACTTTAAAAGCCAATGTCAGATTGCCACGTATTCCCCAGTACAAGATCTCCAATGAAGGTCAGAAAGCATTGTTAGCAATTGTCAGTGATTTGATTAAAAAGGGTGTAATTGAAGAGACAAGAGGCAACGTTTGCAATAGTCCTGTTTTACCTGTCTTAAAACTAACGGACCCTTCACAGCCACCTGTTTACAGACTTGTGATTGATCTTAGAGAGGTTAATAAGATTGTTGTGCCACAGTTTCCAGTTGTCCCTGATATAACTGCCTTGTTAACCATGATTCCAGCCTCCGCTGCATGGTTCTCAGTGATCGATCTGAAAAATGCTTTCTTTAGCATCCCAATTGCAGAGGAGAGCAGAGACATTTTTGGCTTCAGTTTAGGAGGTCGCAGCTTCTGCTTTAAACGCGCTCCCCAGGGCTACTGTGAGAGTCCATCAATATACAGTCAGGCTTTAAAAGCGCAGCTTGATGCACTGGTTTTACCCAATGGCGCTATCCTTATTCAGTAGGTTGACGATTTGCTAATCGCCGCGGATACTGAAAAGATTTGCAAAGAAGCTACATTGTCATTGTTGCGTCATTTGTCTGCCTTTGATCACAAAGTGTCTCTCTCAAAGCTGCAATATTGTCGACAAGAAGTGACCTACTTAGGTCATCTCTTATCGAAGGAGGAAAGGAAACTGACCCCAGAAAGAATTCAGGCCATTGCACAGTTGAGTGTGCCAAGAACACAGAGAGAAGTGCGTGCTTTCTTGGGCATTACTTCATACTGTAGGCATTGGATTCCCAATTTTTCCTTGCTGGCAAAACCTTTGTTAGCATTAACATGTAAAGATACACCGAATCCTATCCCATGGTCTGAAGAGTGTCAGAAAAGTTTTTGGGAATTGCGTAATGCATTGTGTTCAGCTCCTGTGTTGGGTACCCCTGACTACAGCAAGCCTTTTACATTGTATGTTCATGAGAAAGATGGTTGCGCATTATCAGTGTTAACACAGCCTTTTGGCGACAGACCGCGTCCATGCGCATATTTTTCGTCAACCTTGGACCCGGTAGCGAGGGCATTGCCAAGTTGTCTGAGAGCCACAGCCGCCGCAGCTATGTCTATTCGACAGTCTGCTGGCCTAGTAATGGATAATACATTGATTGTTATGGTTCCACATGCTGTGGACACATTGTTAAACAGGACCAAGACACAACACTTAACTAGTGCGCGATTATCCGGATATGAGCTGACACTGTTAGCAAACCATATACACATAAAGAGATGCAACACGTTGAATCCAGCTACATTATTACCAGTTCCAGCAGACCTAGATGAGATTGAGCAACATGATTGTCTGTTCAGAACAGAAGAAGAGACGAAAGGGAGAGTAGATCTTAAAGATACTCCCCTGACTGAGTGTGATGGTACTTTATGGGTGGATGGTTCGTGTTTCAAGCTTCCGAATGGTGATACGACTGCTGCATATGCTATCACGACTTTGCACACGATTGTGGAAACTGCACGTGTGCCACAAAATTCGGCTCAAGCAGCAGAATTGATTGCCCTTACGAGAGCATGCGTACTGTCTGAAGGAATGAGAGTGAACATATATACGGATAGCCAGTACGCCTTTGGCGTTGCTCACAGTTTTGGGCGATTGTGGAAAGAACGTGGGTTCCTGACTTCGCATGGAGCTAAGATTCAGAATGGCAAGTTGGTGAATGATCTCCTTGAGTCGCTAACCCTACCGTTACAAGTTGCGATTATGAAATGCAGTGCGCACAAGAAAATCACTGATGATGTTGGTCGTGGTAATGTGTTTGCTGATGAAACCGCGAAAGAAACAGCAAAAGATGTAAAGACTCGAATGTATGTTGCAGGCCCTGCAAGATGGGTTGGTGATGTTGGAATGTGTGAAAACACAATAGAAATTGTAAAGTCCCTTCAAGCTGAAGCCACAGAGAAAGAGTTGAGCAAGTGGAGAGAAAGTATGGGTAAGTTGGATGAGAATGGTTGTTGGGTCGATTTGTCAGAACATAGGCGATGGTTGTTACCTGATGCATATGTGCTTCCAGTGGTTACTATGGCACATGGAATGGCACATATCAGTATGAAAGGAATCTGTAAGTTGTTGGCTCCAGTATGGCAGAATGCTGGAATTCCTAAGTGTGCAGAGAATGTGGTCAAGAATTGTATGGTATGCTTGAAGTACAACCCTGGTAGGGGAACCCCAACTCCAGCTGGTCATTTTGCGCCTCCATCATATCCATTTGAAGTTTTGCAGCTAGATTTTATCCACATGGAAAGGTGCAACAACCTGAAATATGTATTGGTGGTTGTTTGCGCTTTTTCAAAATGGATAGAAGCCTATACCCTAAAGGACAACACTGCTCTATCCACAGCCAAAGCCCTTGTGAAGGAATTTTTCCCTAGGTTTGGAATGCCAAGAATGGTGTGGAGTGATAATGGGAGTGAGTTTGTGGGTCAAGTGATGAAGAATGTGTGTGAGGGGTTGGGGATAAAGCAGAAGTTCCACGCTGCAAATCACCCCCAATCAGCTGGATTAGTAGAGCGCTACAATGGCACTCTAAAACTCAAGCTGGCCAAAATCCAGGCGAGCTCAGGTCTTAAATGGCCTGACGCTCTGCCTCTAGCACTCCTGTCCACCAGAATGACCGTACACTCACGAGTGGGACTTAGCCCATACGAGGTTATTTTTGGCTGCCCGGCCAATGTATGGGGTGTGCCAAGACCGACAAAATTCAGCGAAATCGAACATCCAGTACTGCTTGATTACTTGTACGAATTGACGGCTAAATTGCGTGTTTTACACCAACAGGTGCACGATACTCTTCCCCAGGCCTCTGAAGCTCCAGGACACCCTATCGACCCTGGCACATGGGTGCTCGTCAAAAATTTCCAGCGCAAAAACAACGATGAGCCTCGTTGGATCGGCCCTCATCTCGTACTTCTGTCTACAAGATCAGCTGTTCGAGTAAAGGGGAAGAAGAACTGGATCCACGGCGCCCACGTTAAAAGAATCCCTTTGCCTCTGCCGTATGACCAGTGGGTCCAGGAGGGTATCGCTGACTCTGAAACAGACACTGTACCTCGTTTTGTGCCGTTCAGTGATGCACGCATAAAAGGCACAACTTCAGCACAACAGAGTGACGATATTTTACAAGAAGCTGTGCCACCGTCAATTCGATTGGACACCACAGAGCCTGAACTCTTGTTTCAAGATCAGACAGTACCTGGCCGTTTTCATTATAATCTAAGACCAAGGCCTATGGACAAATAAATATTCTTTTTCTTTTACCTTTTTTATTTTTTGATAACCAGAGCTCTCCCATCTGAAGGACTTTCTTGATTTTTGTTTTTCGAACCACCATCCGGGTTCAGCCGCAGGGTCGCGGTGCCAAGACTTTGGGGTACAGGCCGAAGACGTTAGGTCAACGGTTCTGGTTGGTCTAGGGCGTTCCCTGGACTGACAGGCGTACTCCTTAGCAGAAGATACTCACCCGCCGCGAGCGGCACGATTAGAGGATGGAGTTTTTCAAGATGTAGAGACCCGCTGAGGAAATGAACTTTAAAGCCAGAATGTGTAAAATAATGAAGAGCAAACGTTTCGTATTTTTATGCCTGTTTGTATTATGTAGTATGGTAGTGTTTACTGTAGGATTTGTATTCTTCTCCTCTCAAGAGCCCATTGCACCCACTGTACAGCCTATACCTCCTCCTACTGTCTCCTCACACTCTTTTCACCCTCTGCCTGAACATGAACAAGCTAGACAGTCTGAGTTTGTAAACAACTCGTTTAGTCAGCTCCTGCACCAGCACCAACTAGTCATGAATACAACGAATTGCTGGGTGTGTGGTTTAATGCCACATACCATTAATAAGGGTATTCCTTATCTAGTGCTGCCGTTTAGTTACAATGGATCGTCATGGGCATTCCAGACCATGTTTCTCTTTGCTCTAGATGCGTACTCCCCGCGACAACCGCGTTCCATCAGACCTAGTACAAATAATAAAGCTTTAATGAAAGGAGTTGCCGATTTGAGCAGAGATATCGATGCATACTCATCTATTCCCAAAGAGGAGTTGAGCGCTTATGTAGGGTGGAACGCGACGGGGTATAGTATTAGTCTGGGTGAAAGACAGCGAAAAATCTCATCCCCAATCTGGGTCCTACCCCACATAGGTCGGTTCTGTTTACAAGGTAATGGTCAGAATCCTAGAGCTCAACTGGGAAGAAGTGACTGTACTGAAACGTACACTTTTCCGTCACAGTTTTCCCCTGCGTTTTTGGCTGCCAAGGGTACATATTTTATCTGCAATGACCGAGCATATACATGGTTGCCCCCTGATTTCTCGGGCACATGTTATATTGCAAATTTGCTACCGCCAACATTCACTGCTGCCTCCGACTATCACAAGACCATAGTTGTGAGAGGCGTGATTAGTAAGGAGGATACTGCCGGTCAGGAAGCGGGAGATTTCTTTTTGGGTTTCCTGCCGTTTTGGGGACCTATGGTTAATAGTAGGAACCTGAGACAACTGACTCGTGTGGTTGAATCCACTGTTAATGTTACGGCTGGTGCCCTTGGTAATTTGACAGCTGAGCTCCAAGCGGATCGCCTCATGACTTTGCAGAACCGCATGGTTCTAGACGTTATACTTGCAGACCGCGGTGGGGTATGTAAGGTTATCCAATCTAGTTGTTGCATTTTCATACCAGACAACGCTCCAACAGTTTATCAAGCCATCTCCAAACTACATAAAATATCTGAGTCCATACACGTGGATAAAGGAGATTGGTCACTGGTGGGGTGGTTCTGGGAACTGATATCTGCCTGGGGTTGGAAGATTCTGATGGTCATTGGAATGATCTTAGCCATCCTTTTCCTGTTCTGTCTGTGCATACAGTGTGCTCCTGCGATGTGTGGCCTGTGTGCTACATTATGTGTAAGGAAACCTGTATCGAGGGACGAGCTAAGTAATAGGATGATGCTACAGCAACATCTCCATGACTTCATGAATATTGACCTAGACTCGGATTGATGTGAGTATAGTTATTGCCTATGTAAGGGCAAAAGGAGGGTCTGTCGTACTTTGCAATTTGGGACCGCGTAGGAGGCAGGGCCCTACCCCTGTCTATCCCGGTATTAGTGAACCGCGAATGGTCAATGCGGTATGTACAAGTGCTTTGTGTAACGTTTTAGCTATGAATGCACTATGTATACGTTATTGTACATCACTACGTGGGTTCCATCTTGGAGCAGTGGCCATCTTATGGTTGCCCTCACATAGGCTACATATCATGAAGCAAATACGGGCCTTTTAGAGCACATGTGCCTTCCTTTGACTTTTCTGTGACCTGGGCAGCTTGGCTCCGCTGCCCCAGGTCAGTCCGGTCTCACGAGCTCCCTGTCCTCTGGCCACCTGTGATTAGCATCAGGGCTTGACACACCATAAAGCCTTTACATTAAACATAAGCCTCCAGCTAATCTCTTTCACACCTGACTGTTCCTGCTTTATGGCTTGTTTTCCAAACAGGAGATGCTCATGTTTATTGGGGCCTATCGATATCTGATGTGGGATCTGAGCCTTGCTGGGTAAATAATTGTGGGCTGGTTTAACTGGAATGTGGGATGGTCATCATGACTCTGCCTTTTCGTTTGAAATGTATACATATGAATGACCATGCCATAAAACAAGGAATGTATGCCTGAAGCATGATATTTTGTATTTAAGGAGAAGCCCGTTTCTGTGATTTTTAGCAGTCTCCTGAGAACATACACGCTGTTGTACTTCTAGGATACCTGTAATTGGTCTGAAGCCAATAAACTGATCTTTGACTTCACCCAGAAGACTCTGTGTTTCTGTAGGTCTGAAACAGGAAGAACCCGAAGTCATAGGGTGTGTTCCCCTGCACCGCTGGGCTTAAAATTCCTAGTACTTCAGTTTGAGTTTACACATAGGTAAAATATTAGTATTTCTTTTATGTTTGCATCGAACGGCGTTGCACTTTATGAGGTTTTATCATGTGACACAACTTTTAAATATCCGATATACTTGCTGTGTTTTAGCAGAGCATGCATGAATGGCTTGGAATGCGTGGCATATTGACTTGGTGAAGGTATGTTTAATATTTTCAAGTACGTTTTTTTTCATTAAACATAATTTCACTTTGGGGGCACTGTTTGGCTATACATGCCACATTCACAGCATGTTTACTGTTTAGTGCACACCAAGGTGAGAGATAACGCACATATAGCATGGCGTATACACATAAAGCACTGGTTAGAAACGTGGGGGATTGTGCGCACTTTTATGTAAGTGTTGATCTGAGGGGAGAAGTTGTTTAAGGTGCATGAGTCACTGATTCTTATCATGGTAGTAAAAAGTGGGAGTATATGATTTGTACGTAATCAATCATAAGGGACTTGCTTTAGCAAAAAAGTTTTTGAGTTGTGAGCTGGCAATATGAGGTTCTCATTTTGATTTTTCCATCACACTGACCCCTGAAAAAGGGCATTTCATGTCTGAAATGCATTTAGTCTATAACTTTCACATGGAATTATGAGGAATTATGAACCTCATCGTGTCTATGAGTAAAGCCTATATAGGCACTTGTTAAACCTTTGAAAAATGTGTAAATTAAAACGTCTGGTTGAATATATGGATGACTATGGATTGCTTTTGGAATAAACTAGTGTACAAGGACAACAATGTTTGAATTTCATTGGATTGTTCGCATACATTTGTCTTGCTGTGCACCCAGGGTTGGAGAAGCTGACGAGGCCCCTGTTGTTACAGGCATTTTTAGAAAGCTGGCATTTTTATGCCCTTAGCCCTTTTGTGCCTATAGCCTGGCCCACCTAATCCCCCAATAAATCCAGCCTATATATTAAATGCTATTTGTGATCCTGCAGTACTGATTGTGCCACCCACTTAGCCCTTCAGCCCTGTCCCTATGCATTGAAATGCAGCGGTCGGATCGATGGCCTGTCTGTCAGGCGGACTGCTACAGACGGGCTGCCGGTGGCAGTCCATCCGACATTGTAATAAGGCCCTAAGTTTCATAGATGTATTCAAGGAAGATTAGTTTTTTTGGATAAGTAAAAAAATAAATTCAAATGATACAATACAGCTAGAGCTCAAGTTGCATCATAAATGTGCTTGCCGATGGGCGAGACAGACAAAAGTTGATTGAACAATGTTCCGTCAAGAGATGAGTTTTCAGAAGTTCTTTGAAATTGCAGAAGGGTTGGAGCAGCTGTGATGTCAGTGGGTATTGGCAGGAGACCCTCCAAATTTACTATTCCTATTAAGGGGTCGATTACGATGCCGTCTGGAAAGCATTCCCACCAAATCGGGATAGGAATGCTTTCTGAACTATTCATATTCGGGGAGTCCTACCGACCGATTACGATGTGTCCAGATGCTTACAGATTCGGTTCGGTCAGACTCCCATTGACTTCAATGGGAGCCTGTGTCTCGAACGAGAACACCGGCTCCCATTGAAAAAATGGGTGGGTGGGGAAAACCTTAAACCCTGTAGAGGGCAACACATGGTTCTTGCCACACTGTGCATGGTTGAGAAGGGGGGTCCTAGGGTACCTACACTTGCCCCATCCGGAGGCCTATGGGTGACGGGGGGCCTGCTACGAGCCCCTGAAGGCCGATTGCCACAGCCGTTTCGGCCAAACCAATTCAGAATGGATGTCCGAATCAGTCACCGTACTTGCTCGTTTGGAAACCGTCTCCATTGGGCTGTATGATTTGGCGCCAAACGAATCCTGTTCGCAACCGATTCGGACAGCCCAGATGGCTTCCTTGCATCGTACTTGGTCGTCTGAAAAGGTGACCCAATAGGTCGGGAACAAAGTTCCTGAATCGGATTTGTAAAATCCGAATCCCATTCAGAGCTTTTCCTGACAACATCATAATCAGCCCCTAAGTAGTAAACTTACATGTTTGAGGATCTCCTGTAGAAAAGATAGGAGAGGTGCAGGTAGAGATTTACACTCACAGGTTTTTAGTTCTTTAGTAGTATTGTTTCAGCACTACTAACAGACTACAAAATGCAGGCCCCACAGCCTTTAATTTGTAAAAAAAAAAAAGAAGGAAGTGCCCCAGGACAAGTGTAAGACTACCAACCACTGTCACTATCTGAGCATCACCCATTTGAACCACTGGTGCCAGCCTAATATTGGCACAGAGACGTTGGACATTCTCTTCAGCATTTGGCTGCTAAAGGCTGAGTGTGGTAGCAAGCAGAGTCTGCAGCACCCAATAGCGGCTAGTGATCTCTTAACATAGGCATAAAACGTTGCAAATTGCAGAAAGCATGTAGACCATGCAGAAAGTATGTTGAGCATGTCGGTTTAGGGGTGTTGTACCATGAGAAAAGCTTGAAAAAATTTAGTCAAATAGTGCATCATCATGCATGTGTGTCACATAAATTTGCTAAACAGTCACAGGCCTTGAAAAGGCCCTTGTGAATGAAATCCTCCTCTAATTTCTTGATGTGCCCAGTTACAATTGAACCTCCCAGATGTGCTGCAGGTTCACCATTGAAGACAGAGAAAGAGTAGAACAATTATGCAAACCTCTAAAGATAATATGATTTTATCAGTGGCATACAGATTATTGTCTTTAAAAAGGATGAAAAAGATAAAATCAACATTTTACTACAACAGAGAGAGCGAGGCAGGGTCCGAGGCTCTTCAAAAGATGAATAACAATAACAGATAAAATTGAAGCAATAAAATCCCCACACCCAACACAACTTCAAAGGTTCTATCAACTAAGAAGGTGCACCCTTCCATGGTGCAGTGGTTTAGAGGGACAAAGGGAATATTAACTTATTTACAGGTATTCTTATGCTAGAAAATACTTTGGAAAGCAGCCTGAAACAACTAAATCAATGTCCGAAAGTAAGGTACAAAGGCAATCCCTTAAACTGCTTCAAAACCAGTGAACAAATAATAATTTTAAAAAGTGTGTGTTAAGACAGGAAGCCGAAATGTAGAAACCAAGGTATTTAGGAAGCCGAAATATAGAAATAAAGATATTTATTCCAAATAACAAATATCAAAAGGCCCACACACAGGTGAAAGCCAGACGTGCTGCTCCTGACAGAAGTGCATGCGAATAATATATCAACATTCCATTAGATCATGTATATATACTCTCAGAGACTCCATGATGTTACATCATAATGTAGACTTAACCTTATTGGACACTAAATTCAGGCTAATCAAATGCACTATGTGGCGCTAACATCTAAATGAACACATTTTGAATATTCAAAATATTGGATATGTACAACATCTCCTTTCTTTCCAATGCTAAAAAATATATATATTAGTATTAAACAAAATCCATAAAACGTTTAGGTAGTTTAGGCAATCTGCCTGAAGATTTCAATTTATTCAAATTGTGAACCATCTTGAATGTGAAAGTTATCATCTAAATTAGATTAATTAAAGTCAGATTCTCGAATCTCATGAGAATCCTTTTGTACAAGACAATACATATTAGAATCTTCAGAAACTTCAAGCCTAGTATTGAAATCCAATTTGGCTGAAGTTTGTGATGGTTCTGTGCTGGCATTAATGTCACACGCACCATAATCTGAAAATGCACTTCTTTTGTAAAAATCATGTTTAACACAGTCCCATACATTTAGTTCAATCCCACAGTCATCATTGGTCTCATTACTCATGACAATTTTCTCTTGATCTGGTTTTAACCTAACTACATCCCTTTTACTCCACCATCCTTTGTCTCCTAGATGAACTGCACCTTTTCACATTCCAACTACATTATAAGGTGAAGAGAAAGTTTTATACTAATAACACAATCACCTTTATTAATTACTTTGTTTTTAGTTTTGTGACTGATATCCTAATATTTTTTAGTTATCTTCTGCCTCTCAATGATTTTTTGTTGCACATTTATCTGTCGTCAATTTCATTACACCTAGTCTTTTTTTTGTACCAATTTCCAAACAGTGTTAAACTTTCTTCCTCTAAGTAGGTAAAACTGTGATAAATTTGTAATATCATTAATTCTATTGGTATAACTATTACCTTTTTCATGAATAAACTCTTTGACTGGCAATTGAGATGCAATGGCTAACTGCACTCCTTCTTTTAAAAATCTGTTAACATATTCCACCTGTCCATTAGACGATGAACTATAGAAAGAAGTTTTTTCTTGGCTTATTGCAAGTGTTTTAATAAAAGTAATCATTTTGGTAGTGTTGGAACGATGATTATTGGTAGAGGCAAACGTAGGTCTGTCACTAACAATAAGGCCACTAACACAGTACAGGGCTCAGAAAAGGTCTTAGAAAATTATTCCTATGCTCAACCCTTGGTAACGTGGCTGCGAGCAGGCAGGCCTAACTTCAAAGACGGGTATGGAAAGCATTTAAAAACACCAATTCAGTAAATAATAAAGACACAACACAAAATAAAAATCCAACACCAATTTATAAAAATAGGCAATATGTTTATCTTTTTAAATGCCATCAAAACTTTAAGAATCCACTGTAGGAAACCAGAGATATGAATTTTGAAAGATTAGTCACTTTCTAGTGCTTAGAAACCAACAGTTCCCCTTTTAGTCATTTGCTCTGACAGGGACTCATTCACCTTTAGCAATTGTCCTGGAGAATTTCTCACCACTGTTGTGCAGCCTTCTGCAGCTGGCCGGGTCCAGTTAGAACTCCTTCCTGAAGTTGTTCTTGAGGGTACCAAAGTATCCAACACACAATCCAAGGTTCTGGCATCTCCAAGAGGGTCCTTGAAAGTGTGAGACTTCAATTCTGCAATCCACTTGAACAAAACCCTTACAAATCCACTGGTAGTACTCTAGGCTGGGGATTCTTTGTGGTGATGTCCAGGTGAGCTCTGTTAATCTGTAGCTTGCAGGGAGTCCACTCTTTCGTCCTTTTGAAGCAGGTTTTATCCGCAGGTCTGTAGTTTCAAATGTTGCAAAAAAAGGCGCAATCTCAGAGTCCTGGCCTTTGGAAATGCACATCAAAATCTTCAGCGCAGACCCTTCTGATTCTCTTAAGTTTCAAGCAGCAGATCTGAAGGGCTCTGCCCCTCTCAGATACTTATTCCAAGTTCTCTGGGTCAAGCAGGAGGTCACTCCTGACCAATGGGAGCAGGGTAACTCCCCTACGATATGACAACATCCTTTAGAGTGTGGCATTATTTTGTCCCAGAGTACACCAAATCCTCCAAATTCATGATGGCTAATTTTCCAGCAGGGAGGTAAGAGCTGGCTAAACCCACCCCTAGGATGACTACTTTCCATAGCCTCTTCCCCTGCATCTGCTCATTCCTTCCATAAGCCTAGCTCTGGCTTGGGGTCAAACGGGTAGAGTTGTAAATGACACTGAGGCCGTCCCCTTTCCTCTGAAGACCATGGTTTACGACTCCCCCCCCCCCCCCCCCCCTGCTCTGGCATTCCTGTGTAGCAGCACACTGCCCTCCCAGCAGAGCTGGTCAACCCCAGGGGCTCTTTATCACCTCTTCAAAGCAGCCTGGCTAATCCACTTAACTCTGACCATTCAGGACAGACCACTGGAAGGCTGAATCTGGACCTACAAACAAGAAAGTCATATTACTTCTTTTCTGTACATTTTAGGAGAAATTCAACATTATATTGTTAGAATTATCACTACCATTCTGGGAAGCCTTTGAATGGAAGTTCTATCATTCTCCTATCAGGAGTTATTAGTTAATAACTTCTTGCCATGTTATCCTATGTGGCATGGGGCTGGCAATGGGCAAAATGACTTGGGCCATTTTTCCAGCACCAGGCCTTGTAAAAACATATTTTCCAAGTACTCCGCCTAGATCTACAGGACCCCCACCCCATGGAACGACTAGGGGAGACTTCAGGGGCTCTGAATCTGTAGAAATATTGCAGATCCTCCCTCCACAATGCTCCTAGCATCAAAGTCGAATGTAGGCAGCATGTTATCACAATGTGGGGAGTGAACTGTGCAATCTCACTTAACCCAGGGCATATAAAACTCATTTTATAAGAATCCACCTTATAAAATACCTGCCCCTCCACCCCTGGAACACCTAGGAGAGACCCTGGGGGTTCCTAATATATCAAAACAGGCTTCCTGTCTCTCTTCGCCTGGAGCCGGATCTTCTTTCCTTTAGGAAAGCATTGAAGTCCAGGTTGTTTAATGTCCTTTAGGTCTCTCTGTCTGTTGCCCGTTCCTCCTTCTCACACCTCAGCGCCAAGACGCTGTTGGCATTAGAGCGCTATATAAGCCTTTTTATACTTATACTTATACTAGGTTATCCATTTTTATGTGCCCCAAATACAAAAGTCGAGTTTGAGCGCAATTTACTTATTAAAAGCAGTCCTGCCACACAGAGTCACTCAAAATACCTCAGGCTTCAGTAGTGCAAACATACAAGTGCACAAATATCTGCTGGCCTCTAAACGGCCGTGCCCTATTTATACTACGGACTGATAATAAGTTTCAATCCCCCTCCCCTAATATGTACTAGGGCCCTATGGGGTAGGTCATGCCAATCACAGGGGTACCCCTTACCATAGTGTTCCCCTAGTGTATGTAGGTGTTTTCACTATATTCTAAATGTGTCTCTTTCAACATAGCACTGGCCCCTGGCTTGGTTAGGCAGAGCCCAGGGTCAGTCAGAGTCAGTTACCACCAGTACCAGTCAGCAAAAAGGTGGGAGGTGCCCAGGGCACAGGATGACTTTGCAACAGGTAGATATTAGTTGTGTTCCATTGTCTGAAACCAAAATGTTGGGTTGACCTTCAATAGCAAATATATATATTTTTAATTCATTAATGACTTCAGTAGTTATGTTCTGAATGAATTCATAATGAATTCACTTAGTGTAATAATCAAATAAGATTATAGATATTTACAACTGCTGTCTAAAACTTTGAATGGCTGAAAAATCAATAGCAATTTTTGACCAAGGGCCATCAGGAATTTCAACTAATTGCATTTCATTCTTGCTTGCCTTCCAATGTTTATCTGCCTTTAAACATTGTACACATTGGTCAACATGCATATTAACATCTGCATAAATACCTTGCCACCAATAGTAATTACACACAAAAAATCGTAGCAGTTGTACCTGGGGGACCTCTATGAGCCGCAACAAACAAATTCTTTTCTCGGTTGAAAATGTGGTATAAATAAATCATGTCTCATTAATATGCCATTCTCCAAAGTTAATTCATCAGAAACATGTTGATAACACTTCATTTCTTGGTTTAAATTTCTTAATGGTGGCCATTTATTTGTTAGATATTCCATAACCTTAAATAAAGTATTGCCTTTTTTTGTGTATCTCTCCATTGACTTTCTGAAACTACTTCTTCACTTATAATAGTTGCAACTACAGGTGCTCCAACATATTTTGTATCTTCTAAACTTTCATCTTCATAATCATTTACTGGTAATCTTGATAAAAAATCTGCTCGACATTTCAACCCTCCTAGAATGTGTCTAAGTTTGAAATTAAATTCTTGTAATTTTGCAATTACTCTCACTAATCTAGATGACGCCTTACTATTGCCTCTTCCACAACCATCCATCATATATATCAATGGTTTATAATCCGTAATAATTTCAAACTCCTTTCCCCATAAGTACATTTTTAGTTTTTCAACGGCCCAGACACACCCTAGTGTTTCACGTTCAATTGTTCTGTAGTATTTTCTGTATTTTTGAATCATCTAGAAATATTCGCAATAGTGTATTCCTCTTCTCCATCTTTTGACTGAAAACAGCTCCAATGCCTACTGCACTGGCATTAACAATAATTATGTTTTTACAATTTGCATCATATGGGTACAGTGATGGAGCTTCAACAATTACTTTTTTAGTTTCCTCAAATGCACAATCCTGTTCACTATCCCACTCAAATTTGACTCCTTTACGTAACAGTTTGCGGAAAGGTTCTACTCTATCCGCATATCCTGAAATAAAACGAGAATAGTATTCACTGAATCCAATGAATAATTGTAATGTTTCTTTGTCACTGGGCTTAGGTGCTTCTCTTAATACTTTTACCAAATCGTGTTTGGGTTTTATTCTATTTGCAGTGAGTGAGTTTCCTAAATATTCTATGCTGTCTTGTACAAATTTACATTTGACACGGTCATATCTCTTTCCTTTAGTATGAACAATACTGAAATTGATGTTTCGTTGTGTTCCTGTACAATTCCTGCTTGTACTGAAATATAATCGCAATTTTTAAAATAAATGCTAACCACGGAGGCTAGTCCAAAAGGTAATCTTGCATAGCTGTAAGCTCCTAATGGAGTTACAGAAGTTGTTAAATCTTTAGATTCTTCAGATAATCTGATTTGGTGATATGCTGACTTGAGATCAATCATTGAGAAGAGCTTAGGTCCAGATATAGAAGTTAATATCTCTTGCATTTTTCATAATGGATGACAGTTCACAACAATGTTTTTATTGAGAGATCCCAAGTCAGCACACAGCCTGTCTTTTTCTTAGTGACATAGATTGCGGAAACCCATTCTGATGAGTCTGTGGGCTCAATAACTCCTTCCTTACCACATTTTTCAATTGACGTTTTCAATTCCTTTCTTACTTATAGGGAAACTTGTCTTACTTTGTGTGTTATTGGTATGCCCATTCCTTGAGCTTCATTTGTGTTCAAACCCATTAACATACCCTATGTGTTCTTTGAATACATCTTTATTGTTGCTTAAGACAAAATCTAGAGTTGGTTGTTCTCCTGAAACACTTATGCAATCTATAGAGTTTTCTTCTAAGGCAATGGGCTCAGCTGAACCTCGTTGTGAAATAACTCCTAGTTTTCATAAATCTTTCCATCTACCTATATTACGACCTCTCTCAACAACACAAATGTTTGTTTTTATGGTTGTTCCTTTGAAACTAAGATTATCCTCAAAACCCTACCATATCAATGTCAAAATCCCGAATGCTTTGGGATTTACATCAGTATCTTGTCATGAATTATAAAAAGTTGATTCTGATATAATAGTTATGGGCGAACCAGAGTCTGCCGCTACCTGTAAATCTACATGTCCTATGTGTATATTTTCCTAAAGGTGCTCTTATTTTACCTTCAGATACTTCAACAGTGAACACAATATGTGAACAAATTTCTTCATCAAACTATTCAATTGCATCAACCTTTACTTTTGTATTGTAACTGCTTTTGGTATTTTTACAAGGAGAGGCAAAATGATCAACAAAGTGATTTTTAGAACAACACCCCTAACACATGCAAATTTTCCCTTAATTATTCTTCCCAGGTGATTATTGATCATACTTCTTTTCCTGTAAAGAAAAAAACGTTAGTAGTGTGCACATTTTCATTGGATATTACTTTTGATGACACTAATGAACGTTTATTTCCCTTTGCAATGTCTATCACTTGTAATGTAGGATTTCTACATGATAATAATGGTTCCTGAATCTTCTTTGAGTAGCAATGAAAAACAAATTGGTCTGATATAAATATCCACCATCTTATTGAATTAACAACTTGGCGCAAGAACTATTACAGCCGACATGTATACCTCTATGTTTTCACTTTCAGATTGTTTTCACATTGAAAATCTGTGTCTCCCTACCATAATCTTTGGTTCCTCAGTAAACTGTTTTTCCATGCGCTGTATTGCCTCCTGGTATTCATCCATTGGCATAAACTGATCAGGTGCATTCTCATATTCTGGCCAATCGTCAAAGATTTCCTGGCCAGCATTGCCTAGAAAACCAAACATTATTGTTTTTTTTCTTTCTGCATTATAAGCTTTACCATCTGTCACTATAAGATAGTTTTCAAAGGCTCCATGCCAATTTTTCCAGCGCATGGGCGGTTTTCCTAGTTCATTAAAAAGAAATCTGGCACAAATATAGCATTGCTTTGTGCCATGTTGTTTATATTATCCTCCTAGTTGCAATTGTCTTTCACCACAAATATCAAAGTTTAGAATAATTTACTTGTGCTGTAACTGGTTAAAGTACTTTATAATGAATTGAGGAAAAATGTATCTTCTGTAGATCAAAAGCATTTTAACTTGAAAAGAAGTCTTAACGTACCTGCAGATTTTTTTTTTCTTTTATTTTTCCTGTATTAAGTTGAAGAGTCACATATACGTGTTCGTTTTACATATTTATTTCCTCACCGTAGGTTTGGATGCTGAGCGCTGAGTTTCCACGCGATAATGGTGAACTGCGTGTATAAGCGCCTTTGAAAAGTTGCCCCCCAAAAATTATTAAAATGGCGGCACGTTGATGCGTTCCAAGCTTTAGACGTGGCTACGGTGTCCCAAAGAGATCACTTCCAGAAGAGAGTGCACACAACTATGTAATTGCGATAAGCACGAACATTAAGACAAATGCCCAGGCTACATCGTGAGCCTCCAACGGTTCATTCAAGTAGCGGTACAATTTCAAAGCTTTTTTTATAACGATTAAGCTATTTGAAATAGTTTCAATCTCGTTATGGGTTGCAAATAGTACTTGCAATTTAAATGAATTCGTCGTGCGCTAAGAATCTTCCTGATTCCTTTTTGAAGCTTTTCGTCCAGGCAAAATTGTCTTTAGGTAGGGTCGGAGATCGACAGCAAATTGTTAAGACAGGAAGCCGAAATATAGAAACAAAGATGTTTATTTCAAGTAATAAATATCTAAAGGCCCACACGCAGGTGAAAGCGAGACGTGCTGCTCCTGACGGAAGTGCATACAAATAATAAATCAACATTCCATCACATTATTTAAATACGAACACAGAGATTCCATGATGTTGCATCATAATGTAGACTTAACCTTATTAGACACTAGAGTCAGGCTAATCAAATACACCGTGTGGCATCAACATCTAAATGAACAAACATTGACAATTCAAAATATTGCATAGGTACAATAGTGTGGATACTATTTTACCCTAACCAGATATAGGAGCATATCAGTCATCCATACTTTACCTTATGTATATATGGGAATTTCCATAGTGCAAACAAAGTTGAGAGTAACAAGTAAAGTATCAGAGATTTGTAAGCTATTGAGTGTAGGAGAAAAGCAAGAAGATCACATTGGTTACTGTCAGAAAATACATCTTTTTGAGTAATGCCCCCACTTTTTAGGATTGATTTTACTGGTGTTTTGCTTTGTTCATTCACACTGACAGTCAGTCTCACAGTGCATGTGCTCTGTCCCTCTAACAAGAGGGAAACTTGTCTACACTCGATTGTTTTGATTTTCTGTAAGGTCACAAAAATGTTGCACAGTTAATGCACCCGTGGCTTTGGAATTACTTGACATGTGGGTCGCAGTTACAGATACATCAACCACATGTATGACTGGAAAGTATGACTCTGTGATCACCATTGTGACCTGGCTGGCTGCAGCCTGAAACATTGCGGTGATACATGCAAAAGGAAAGTGTTCAGCCATACAGAGAAACCTGATTTTATAAATGAGATAAGTTACCTCTAAGGGTACCATGTAGCCCAAAGAGAGTCATGATAAAGATAATATGTCCTCGCAGGGAACAGTTACAAAAAGGCTGTTGTCGCTTTATAGTTAAAGTGACTTTCTATGGAGTATTTTTCTATGGAGAGGTCTAGTTATGATTGATAGTCTTTTGTCACAATTCCATCTTGGAAAATGCAAAAACTTGTTTCAAAGTTCCTTTTAATATGGATCAAAAGTCTAAATCAAAGGTGAGGGTAGAGTTTTGCAAATTATATTGGAAAGGCAACTTTTAAACAACATCAGTAATTCATTCAATTCTGCTGACAGTGATCAATTCTGCTGACAGTGATGAGGTGTGAGGAGCACCTGTGTCAGTGAGACAATAAAACTGAATTTATGAAAAAGAAGGAGGGATATTCACTAATCATTTATCTGTAAATGCACCACTTGGGAGTGTTTCAACTCTATGTAGAAGAGAAACTTGTTCCCAGATCAGGAAGAAATGTTGGTTCCTAATTTGCGTAGGCGGGGTGTTGGAGGGTTTTCAAGGAGTCTAGGAGCTACAAACTCCTGCCAACTTGGACAAAGCCTTCTAGGATAGCTTGCGGGTAAGCAAATCTGGAAGTGCTGCAAAAGTGGGATGGCTCACAATTGGAATTCTGCAGAAATTGGGTCAGGGAATTTCACCATACTCTGTCTAAGGCACTGGATAACACTGACAAGAAACCACATGCTCAACAAAACACTCTTGGGCTCAAAAGATTCAACAGGAGAAGGAAGAATCATTTCTGACCTGTCTGTGAAGAACCCTGAGGTGCCACTGCTCTCCCCTTGAACGCAGGCACAAGAAGTGCTTTCTAAGCGTGAGTCGGCTGGTCTCCTGTACTGCCACCAGACCCAAGACTGAAGAAGGGCTCTATCATGTATATGAGAAGCAGCTATTCAGTTGGGAATGGACATCATTGGACCCTTTTGGCATTCTTCTGGTGAGAGACCTGCACTTCCTTGCCAGCTTTGGAGCCGTGGGTGGGATTTTAAGTATAGCATTTAAACCATCTTTGAAAAGTAAATCTGCAAAGGCATCAAACTGTCAGAGAAAAGGGCAAACATTTTGGTTAATGACTGCAGGTTTGGCCCACAAAGATTTTTACAGCAAAGTTCAAGGCTTCCACAAGACTTCGTCAGACCGTTCAGTCTTGCCACTCTCAAGAATGCTGAGACCCTGCAAAGAGATTTATGGACATATGCCTAAAAGTATTTTTTTGCGATGACCAAATAGCGACTTTTAATTAATCGCTATTTGGTAATCTTGAATACCTATGCATTAAGAAAATCGCTAAACTTTTGCAATTCGGTAAAATTTGCAATTTACTACGCGTATAATAGGGAATCTGCAATTAGTGAATCGCTAATAGCGAATCTGTGATTTCAATGCAGCGTGATGATCTCACAACAGTAAGTGAGGCATCCAATGCTGTTACCTGAGAGAGAGGAGGCAGTCTGCAGGAGCACAGCACTAGGAAGCCTGTTGGGACATCTGAACCTGTGCAAGTAAATTAGCATGGCATCAGGAAACATCAAGGAGGAGCCAGCGCCACGCTGAAGTTCAGCAATAGGAGTTGGAAGCCCTCAATGAGGAAGTGGTGAAGATTGTTTGCCAAACAGTCACTTCAGGTCCCAGAGTCTGAAAAAAGAAAAATATTGCTGGGAATACAATTGAAGATCAGCGCAGTGGAGCTCGCACAACGCACCATTGTGGATCTACACAAGCTGTGGTATACCCTGCAGAGCCGGGCGAAGGAAAAGGTTGCTGCAAGGCTTGCTGATGCAAAGAGGACTGGAGGAGGACCATAAACACAAACAGCTTCTACATCCTTAGAGGACTTGGTGGAGTCAACCCTTCAGCCTGAAGCTGTTGTTGGAGTGACACAGATAGAAACCTCTGCCCAGCCCAGTACTTCCGAAGGAGGGATGCAGGCAAATGACCATTCAATGGTAAATTCGATAAAATACCCTTTCAAGTGAGATCAGGCTTAGTGTAGCAAATACTACTCCAGTCCACATTTTACTTGCTACACACAAATTTGTTGCGAAAACAAATTTATTATTCAAAATTATGCGCTATGTGAAATACATGTCCAAATATAAAAACTGAAATTGCACTGTTTAACATCACAGATGCACCTGCGCAGGAGTCAGATGGAGGTGAAGCCCATGATCCTCTGGAGATTCAGGCACAGTCAGGAGATGACAACACAGTGGCCCATTACCCACAACACCTGCGCTCACAAGACGCAGGACCACAGTGGCACCACTACCTGCGTTCGAAATGGAAGAGGAGAGCCAACCGGATCCTCCAACAACACAGGCTGGAAATAAACCAATACCAAGACCCCAAGTTCAAATGATGTGCAGCAATGTCCACAACAGAAAGCGCAGGGCAAAAAGTACAAATGGGAGCTGGTGAAGGTGACAGATCAACTGTCTTTGGTGGGCTGGAGAACACAATATTGAAGGTGCAGCGCCTGCAAGGCAATCACATGCGTTCAATGTGGGCACAACTTGTATCATTATCAAAAAACATGGTAGAGATGAGGGACAGCATCAAACAGCTCACAACAGCAGTGGTGGAAGGACGGAGGGAAACAAATGAAAACTTCAGTAACAAGCCATCAAGGGCTTATGCAAGGTAATTCAGGAAGACCATGTGTCCTATCGCAAAATGCACCATCAATGACTTGGCTGCTTAGATGCCTACACTAAGGCATTCAACCGCCTGAGCAACCCAACAGCTCTCCTGTCTCGATGTGCTGTGGGCATGCAGGTCGAAATTACCCATTTCTGTGGTGATGTGGCCAGAGGACTGATACAGGTCACAAATGCTGTGGAGCAATTACAAACTGCTTCAGTTGGTGGCAGTAATGTACTGGGTGGAGCAGATAGTGAGGAGGCCTCCAGCCTCAGTAGCATCATGACACCAGTGACCGAATGCAGAAGGCGTAGAGGAAGTACTTCTGCATCAGAAAGCTCAACAAGCATGTGACAGAGCACACAGACTGGCCCACACGAATGCGTGGCCACAACAAATAGTGTGGCATTGAGCAAAGGAATGCCATTTTGTGAGGTAACCAGTCGTAATCATTTGTCAGGACTAACGTACAAGTTCCATGGCAATGTTATCCTGTTGCATCCTGACTGCCACGCTGCACATTTTTTTCTTGGTATGTGTGCATTGACACTACCTGATTTTGTTATTGAATAAATCACATTAGCAATGAAACCATGTAGTGTCTCGTATCATCATTACCCACCTTAAAAATAGTTCTGTGTTATTTCTGCATGTCTCTGTTTTCCTTATGTTGCACTCGAAACGCTTGCTGCTTGTTGAGCTTGTCCTGGCTCATCGTTTTCATCAGGTTCACCATCCGTTAGGTCCTGGGGTATGCCTCTAGAAGTTGCAGTGTTGTGCAACATGGCACAAGTGGCCACGATTTTGCAATAAGTATCTGGCCTGTACTGCAGTGCCCCGCCTGTTTTATGTAGATAGCGGAACCTACTTTTCAGTAAGCCAAAGGTCCTCTCGATCGCATTGCGTGTTGAAATGTGCGCTGCATTGCATCGCTGTTCACTTGGTGTAGTCGGATTCAGGTATGGTGTCAGTATGAATGAGCGCACAGCATATGCGCTGTCACCTACAGGATAGAATGCAATAGATTACTCAATGCTATCTTTCACAATGACCAGAGAGTCAGCAAAACAGTGTTACATGTGTTTACTGAGCAGATATCCTTCGCCAAATTCACCCACAAGGAGACGTGTATGTATGCCACTGTGTCTGAAGATGTACGAATCATGCGTACTACCTGGGAATCTTTCCACTATGTTAGTGATGTAATTTTTTGCATTGCATATGACTTGTATATTCAGTGAACGATCTGTCTTCCTATTCCTCTGAATGTACTCATATAGCTACATGCGTCCTGTCAATGCAAACGGTCGACGTTTCATTCTTTTAAATATCCATTCATAAGACCATCTTCAGGACAAGTCGATTAAAAGTTGACCCCTTATTCTTTAAAGAATTTTATCCAAATCGAAAAATCAGATGGAATTTGATTGTGTAGAAGTCGGGTGATATCTAAATCTCACTTGTATAAAGCGCGTATCCTCGATTGAATACTGGCAATTTTCAGTAGTTATTTTGAAGCTGCAGCCAAATCCAAAAATCGGGTGGCTTTGCTCACAGGGAAGGAGTACTATTTAGATCTCACTTCAAAAGGCACGTGTCCTCAATTGGATAAAACTGGCGGTTCACCAGCGATTACTCGGGCAGCAAATTCCATCTGATTTTTCGATTTGGATAAAATTCTTTAAAGAATAAGGGGTCAACTTTTAATCGACTTGTCCTGAAGATGGTCTTATGAATGGATATTTAAAAGACCGAAACGTCGACCGTCACACTGTTTTCTACATAATTATTTACTATTATTATGAAAAAGTGTTTGATTTAGTTTACGTGAAGGAACAATTGATTATACCACTTCCTTCCATTATTTGTATAACTGTCTATTTTCAGTACCCTTGACTTTATTGACTGATATAAACTTGCTGTTTTTTTACACACCCGTTGCTTCTTCTTGATTGATTCTCTATGTATTCTACTTTCTTTGTTCATGCTGATTTGATTCTCATTTATATGACTGATGCATAAGATATAATCTATAATACATGAATGCTGAATGAATTCAGTTCTTTAGGTATATAATTATCCTATATCGAACAATTGATAACTATACAATTAAGTATCTAAACTAATCCCTTGAAGGCACCTTTTTAACATTTTGTCAAGAGCAACTTGCGGCATTTTGGGAGTTGATGCCTGTGGCACCTAGGCCGAGGGATATTTGGGGCCCATTTGTGAACTGGTTGCGGCTAGCGGATACTGATTCTCCTGGGCCTGAAGAGGAGACAGTGGACAATTAAACCGGCCTTATGTTTCCATGCAAATGGTCACTATGCATGCACATTGGTTCTGCCTGGTCAACAAGCCCCCTGTATTAAACATGTATACATCCAACAAGAAATAATAATGTTGTAATCAAGAAGTGTTGATCAAGGCGCAACATAATTATATCAACTTTGTGGAAAATGCCTGTATTTGTCCAATCTGTAACGCCTGTTTATACTGCCAATATATACATATATATTTTTTTTTAAAGTAGGTTTGTGTGCAGCTTGAGGCACTTGGGAAGGAACAGGGTTCAATAGTGAGAAATAGAAACTTTAAAATATTCTACATGATAAGCTGAATTGCTCCAACACAGGAGCATGATTGGTGTCCCATCATCTTTTGAGATAGAGACAAAAGTGCTAAGCTGATCTAAGGAACAGTGGCCTTAAATGTGCCAATTCTCCTCTTGCTGGATAAATGTAATTTGCAATCTACAGAACATGATATTCTTTGCAGAGTAATTCAGGTTTGTTTAAGAAAAAGCAGATGGTAGGGAATAGAGGTGACCATGATAGTCACTCTTTTGGGACCTCCGCGGTCCGCTCATGTGCCCAACTGCAGGTTCCATCAAGAACTCAGTAGAACTGTGGAGAACAGAGATTCCAGTGGTGAGGTTGTACACCCGCTGTAGAGGGCTTAGTCACAGATGAAGGGCAGAAGATGCATCATGGACAGTCTCCCCTCCTAGACCTGTAGTACACATACCTTTTATCTTGAAACTAATTTGCTATGGGTTATGTATATTTTATTGCATTCCTTGAGATGGCATTGAAACTTTGTGTGCACATTCGGGAAAAGACTTATTTGTGCTAGAGCCATGTTGACCAGATACTTCAAGAAATCTAGAAAAAAAGGTGCATCATAAGGGCTTTCTTAAAAGGAAAGGTGATGAAGAGTGAAGGTCGAGAGTTAAGGTGTTCCAAAGAAGGGGGTCCGAAACAGAAAATGTTCTGCCACCAAGTTACTATTTACTACTGGGAACAGTTAAAAAGAGGGCACCTCTGGAACGCAGAAGTCTAGTCCGGGAATACAAAAGTAGTCCTGTGCAAAGTTGCTTGTCTTCTTGACCGTAACATGCTTGATTTGCATGTCAAATGGTCTTAAACTCAATGTGGCAGGCAACTGGCAACCAGTATGGCTCTGTAACAGTGGCAGATAATATATTGTGTTTGCTTAGATTAAAAACTAAGTGCACTGTTGTACTTTGGATTGTGGTGCAGTTTCTGTATGGTTGTTTTTGGCATACTAATTCTACAGGTATTGCTATAATTCATCATTGATAAAACCCTGATCCAAAGCAGGGGGATACTGTGGATGCATGCTCAAATGTACATTTTTCATTGGATTGCCAATTTTGTAAAGTGGAGAGACATAGGGGCTCATTCCGATCTCGTTCGGAAAGCAAACCAAACGACTCGTGTCCAGAATGCTTTCCGTACGACTGATGTCAGGGGAGTACGACCGAACAAGTACGATTCATTTGAATGCATCCAGATATGATTCGGTCGGACTCCCATTGACATCAATGGGAGAATGTGTACCGAACGCGTACACAGACTCCCCTTGACAAAAGGGGTGGTTGGGGATAATTGTGCACCCTGTGGCGGGCACCCCTTGATGCCTACAACACTGTGCATGGTCTGAAAGGGGGTACCCCCATGGGCGCGATTCGGAGGGCCCCGGGTGAAAGGGGGCCTGCTATTGGCCCCCAAAGACCGATTCCGGCAGCCTTTTCGATCTGGGCAAAAAGAATCGTAAAGGCTGTCCGAATCATTCATCGTACTTGCTTGCTTGGAAAAGCTACTCCATACATCTGTATGATTCGGCTGCCGAGGGCTCTAGCTCTCTGTACGCCTTCCGGAACCGATTCGGTCAGCTCTAAGGCTTTCCAGGCATCATACTTACTCGTTCGGAACTGATAACGAATCGGTCAGGAACAAGGGCTTCGGATCGGTGTAGGCAATTACAAATCTGATTCGAAGACCTTCTAAACAAAATCAGAATCGGCCCCATAGAATTTTAAAACTAGTTTTAAGTATGGTGTGATTTTTTTCCAGAAATAAATTAGGTGTTTATTTGCTGTGTATTACCATGAGGTAATCATTTTGTGGAATATTTTTTACAGACGGTATCAAGGAAACACATTTCATTTAGCTACCTTTTACAAATTGTTAATGTTAGATTAATAGTTAATCATATAGAATTATTAACTTCTGATTTTTTTTTTTACATCATTTGGAATAGCTCCTTAAAAGAATTATTTGTTTAGGTGTTGATTTTACTGAAATTTAAGCAAATAATGGTAATTCGTTCCAGTGACTATATCTGCTGTTTTTTAATGAACTACGGTCCAATTGAACTGAATTGTGACCAACTTACAATCCTAAAGCATGCTTAGACAATGGCATTTACCTAGTCCCTCAGGTAAAGTTGCTTGTCTCTAATGAAACCCAAACCCTTGATCTTATTGAATGGGCAAGGTGCGTTCCACATTTGTTCATACCAGATACAGGGTATAAGTAGATTGCCCTGGCCTAATATCGTACTTTAAGTTATGATGACAGTGAGTTTTGAAAGGTTGTTACAAATATAAATTCGGGCTCGCATAAAACAAGCATAGAGGAAATTGTAATTCTCTGATGAGGTGAATCAAAACAGGGTAACAAGGTTATCAACCAAATGCAAGACCGAGTCAATGCAAAAAGATTTTCTGGTAATTATAGTGTAGTCGTACATTTAACAATACTTTTAAAATTATATTTTAAAAATGCTTAAATTATGCTAAAATGTTCATTTTACTGCCCTGAGCAAAATTATATCTATCAAGTGAATTATAATCTTCTTAACATCTGAATTAGTGGGCCCTTCAATTTGCTTTTGACATGGAGAAATTTAGGCTTCAAACTTTTCGTGCTACAGAAGTGGCCCAAAATTGTCATTAATTCAGTGAAATGGGTACTAGGCCTCAAGTCATAGTAAGATATTTTCAGGATTTCATGATGATGATGTTTCCCTTTGACATCATAGGGAACGAAGCAGATGGAAAAAGAAGCTTATCAATTGTGCATATCCATTCTTTTCACAAAGGTATAGAAACATGTTCAAGATCCTTCTAATACTTATTTAGAGCATTAACTTGCCACTGTGAGCCTCTGGCTGAGCAATAGATCAGGTTAGTATGCCTGAAAGATGCAGAGGTCGTCGGAGATTAAAAACAATGAAATTGACAAGTTAACAGAAGTGTAACCTCTGGACACAGCCAATTCTGTTTTGGTAGTGTAATCTTGTAGGAGTGAGATGTGAATGCCAGAAGCTGCTTCCCTACGCCACCAGAGCCGTGCAGCCAACTTAGAAGTAAATATAACTCATGGCAATAACAGTACCCAGGTGATAAAGCAAGTGTAGAAAAACAAAAGAGGGCATTTTTAGAGCCCCTTCAAGATTACTGCATCAGTTCTCCACACTGCAGATTCCTTCCGCGTTCCAGTATAATAGTGTGTCTACAAGAATACAATGTTGTTTTTTAAAGACCTGCCCTTCTAAGGCATAAACAACATGCATGGCCGCACATGATTAAGTGTAAATTATGTATGTTCTTACTTAATACCTCCCACTTTCCTACTAGAATCTATCAGATGGGGCCCTAATTATGCAATGTAATTCCTAAGAAAAAGAAACAAAAACAGAATATGGGTACCTCTGAAACATCAACTAAGTAGGGCATTACTATAGTACCTAACATCACCTAAAAAATAAGAAAAATATCCATAAGAGTAGTGAATGAGAAATGTTTCATGGGTCACCAGAAGAGTCTCAGAAAGAAAAAGTCCTTAATTCTCAATCATTGGGCTTTAGAAGTGTAATCCAAAAAATAACAGTCTTTTCTTTATTTTTACAGAGTAAATAATCACCATTCACAAGAGTTCAGGAAATCACAGCACAGGACGGTGAGTGCATATCCAACAGTGTATTGTGATCATGCAAGTTACCAACTAAGAAGAGCAGTCAGCTGTTGGTAAACCCTCTTGTTCATCTTTCTGTCTCTGCAGGTTCCCAAAGAAGAGCAGCAGAACCAACCGCCGAAGCACAAGGAGAGGAATCCGAAAGTGCAGAAATCCATAAATGCGAAAAATTCCAACAGTGGTGATGAGGAGTCGGCAGTAACATGACCTTCACCAAAATGGTAAGTAATGAACATTTTAAAATAATTGCAGGCAACAGGGGACTCTTGATACTGCCTTACCCGAGAATCTCAACCGCAACTAGCGCGTACTTCCTGGAAGTGGTACAACAAAGGGGAATGTGGAAATACTAAACCCCATCCCCTGCCTTGGCCTACTTCTCCACTATCTGAATTAGCTGCCCAGTGTTCCCCGAGCAGGGACGTACGGTCGCAGCTGTGACAAAAAGCCCCACTCTGAGAAAAAAAATATAGGGACATATATTAGGCATTTTTTGTTTCAAATGTGCAAATTTGCGCAGGAGAGAAAGCTTTGCTAATCTAGACAAACTCCACCAAGATCCATTGTCCAATAGAGCAGATGTTTTTCCTAACTTGACAATTTTCCTAACATCAGAAAACTTGGAACAAAGTTTTTGTACAAACACAGGTAGTTTGATCTTGACTTCATCACCAGCACACAACCTATTTTTTGTTTTTTTCAGCTCATGCTCCACGCTTTTAATTCATTTTGTTTCCATATTATGTTTGACCGCATCAGACATTTGTTTGAGATTACAAGTGTTGAGTTTGGGATTCAACCACCGATGATTACATTTTTGTCTTGGAGAGTTCCCTTTAAGCAACATGAACGGTGAAAATGTAGTAGTAGAATGGGGCATACAGGGATAAGACCGCAACAAAGCAAACACAAGGAAATGATAGACGGAGTGCTGAAACTTTTCAGACACTTACCGCCAGTCTCAGATCAGGGTTGAATCCATCATCGTTCTATAGCAGTGGCAAAGTGAGCAAGGGACCCACGTCTGGGCATACCCTGCCAATTAGGGCAATCAAAGCAAACAGAAAGGAGATGATGAACGGAGCGCTGAAACTTTTAAGCCACTCCTCCCCAGTCACAGATGTGGGTTGAATCCATCATCTTTCTTTAGCTTACTTCTCCACCCCAGTTTAGACCCAGCCATATGCAAATCAGTCTTGACCCTGTGCCTCATGCGAACAGTCTAGCCCGAATTGCCAGGCCAGGGTCTCCCTGGACCGGAAACAAGCATCCTGGGACCAGTTTTGGGGAAACACCCCTCATCAGCCAGGCTAGCTTGAATCCAGTAGCAAAGTGAGCAAGGGACCCACGTCTGGGCATGCCCTGCCAACTTAGGGCGAACAAAGCAAACACAAGGAGATGATGGACAGAGTGCTGAAACTTTTTCAGACACTCACCCCCAGTCACAGATCTGTTACAATGCTATCAGGAAAACCTTCTTTCCTAAACATCTACTTCAGAAAATCAATAAAAGTGACAGTATCTGGATGTAATATCCATTTTAACTCCACCCACTTTGAAAAATAATCAATGAGAATCAAAATATAAGTCTTTCTAGAGCCAATTTCTTTATAGGGTCCTAATAAATCCATGGCCAATTTGGTCCAAAGTCTGTCAGGCAAGGTGGTTTGAATATGATCAACATGTTGAGTCTTCAAAATCTTAGACTTAATACATAAAGGTTAATTCTCAGCAAACTTGACAACATTGTTGTCCAATATGTGTCCAACCAAAAAAGTGCCTGACTTTCTTAATGGTACTAGATTGACCCAAATAACCTAAATGAGCTATAGAAATCAATGTGTTTCTGATTCCACGAGATGGAATCCTCTTTTTACAATCACCTCTATCTCAAGAATTAAGTTATCTCTGACCTTCCAGAAAACTTGCAAATCCTTAGATAAATGATTCTCCAAAGGCCACCCTTCTAAAATGTAACTTTTAGATGTTTCAAAGATGACATTTTGAGACATGGCTGACAACCATTTTACCTTAAGTATAACCTCTCCCACAGAAAATACATCATCTAAAGATGCTACGACACACTCTTCCTGAGTTGACAAATTAGAACTTGAGACAACATCCCCTAACAAATGGAACAACCAGCCAGCTCGAACATTCAGTGTCCCAGGAATGTATCTCACAGAAATATTATAATCATAGAGTTTTGATAAAATTCTAACCAATCTAGAAGAAACCTTTACTATGACATGTTTTGAAAGTAACAGAATCAAAGGCTTATGATCAGTTTTAAGATGAAAATGTTTGCTCCACAGATACATTTTGAAATGTTCCACCGACCATGTGCACCCCAAAGCTTCACGCTCAATAGTGGAATACCTAGATTCCGCTGTAGTCTGAGGTCTGGATGCAAATGCGATAGTACGTTCAACCCCATCTTCGATTTGACTGAAAACAGCCCCAAGTCCAGTCGCACTGGCATCCACCGTGACTTCATTGGAAGCATCATGTGAAAAGGCAAACAATGGTTTCAAATTGATAATTGCTTCTGTTAAACCAATTAACGCAGAGGTATGCGCATCCAACCACTGAAACCTGATGCCCTTTTTAAGTAATGATCTTAGAGGAAAAACAATGTCAGCAAAATTTTGGACAACCTTGCGTAATACTCACTAACCCCAAAAAAGATTTGAGTTGATCTTTACATTTGAGATTCTGCATATTACGGATGGCATTTCACAAATCTTTTTTTTTTTTTGTCAAATCTGTTTTTATTATTTCTGAAGAATACACACTTCGGCAGCATACATTACATACAGAAGTTCGTGAGCATGTGAGATTGATAATCCGTACTTGTGCCTATGGCTACTTTGATGTAACATGCATTCAAACTGTGCATCAAACACTGCTCACTCTGCAGCTAACTGCGTTATCTTTATCAGTCCTGGTGCAGTCTCTAAGGATTGACAGGACCAACCTTGTGTCAACCACCTAGTCGTACATGCAGACTTATGCCGCCCATTCAGTTCAGGTATTGGAAACAGATGAGTTACTTACAATTCAAAAGAAGAAACCATAACAATGGCAGCGTGAACTATTTATACATACTTGACTCCCCCCCCCCCCGCCCCTTCTACCCCTCTCTCCCCCCCCTCATCCCCGGGGATCACTTGTATGTACCACAGCCACAATCGCCCTTATGTGGTTGCGGACGCCCAGTGTTGGGCCAGAGGGAGTGGGGGGCTGTACTATCCCGTCAGTGAAGCAGCCTGTGGCACACCTCCGCTCGCGCAGACACTGCCAGCTCCCCCCGTGTGTCCCGTGTGACCCTCCCCTTCCAGATGCCGGAGCTCACCGAGCATCTGCTCCCAGCGGTCCGCCATAGGTTCCTTCCGCAGCCCCAGAGTTTCCTCCCTTCGGATGGCAGTCCCCTCTGCCCTAGCCCATGCCTGAAATGAGGAGCTCCATGCCCGTGCGTGTGGTGGGTCGTGTGCCTTCCAACGCCTCGTAATGAGGCGTTTTGCTACTACGAGCCCCAGATCCAGGAATCGGGACGCTACCTTGTCTTTGGGTGATCTTTTAAAGTGGTGCAGAATGTGTTCGGGCCAGTCTAATGGTATATTACGACCCACACTCCCCTGCATCAACCCACTGACTACTCTCCAATAGGCGCCCAACCCAGGACAGCTCCACAGCAAGGTTTTTAACAAATCTTCTTTGGAAGAAATTCCCAAGCCTGAAATTGTGTGTCCTAGATACTCTACTTCAAGCGTGAAAAATGTGCACTTATCGAGATAGTCATACCTTTCTCCTCCAAAATGGTTAGCAGTCTATTCAGAAAAGTAGAGTGCTGATCATCAGTTTTGGAATACACAAGATATCGTCCTGGAATGCGAATACCTCATAGATATCTTTAAAAAAAGACAAAACATCAATTTTTGAAATAGTGATGCGGCAGACACTAAACCAAAAGGCATTCTGACTTACCTGAATGCCCCATCAAGCCATAAACGTACCTTAATGTCTTGATTGAGGAAACAACAAAACCTGATGAGAAGCTGATTTGAGGTCTATAGTCGAAAAAACATTCGCCCCATCCAATTTTGCTATTAAGTCGTGAATTTTAGGCAAAGGATGGCAATCTACTGGAATTTTCCTTGTTAACAGACCTCAAATCAGAACATAGTCTAAGTTCCCCCTTTTTTTTTTTTTTACCAAAATGATCAGAGAAACCCACTCTGATGAATCAACAGGTTCAATAATTCTTTCTTTGCACATATTCTTTAGCATTTGAGACAATTCTGCTCGAATAGGCAGAGGAACATGTCTTAATGTATGTTTTACAGGAACATCTTTTTTTAGTTGGATATGGTGTGAAAAACCTTTCACTTCACCCAGTTCCTTGCAAAAAAGATTCTTATGTTTCTCTAAAATGCACTCTAATCTGTTATCTTTATCTATGACACTTTGTATGCCCTCAGAGTTGTCTGCAAAACAAACTTGTACCTTAGCATTAGCATGAAGAATGATGTTGAACTTCCCTTGATGTCTCCAACCTAATACCTGCTACCCATCTGCAGCAACATATACTTTCCAAAAAATGGATTTTTGTCTGAATTTGATCTCAGAAATGAAATAGCCCTTTAAGGAGATTTCTTTTCCTCCAAACCCATATACTTTGATACCAGAAGGCTCCAGATCCTTATCATGCCAATTCTCACTAAAAAACATATCTGAAACAATGGTGTATGGCGAACCGGAGTCTGCCAAGGCTTGTAATGATCTACCGTCAATAGTAACTTCACACATAGGCGGAAAGTAAGGTTCTTCCTCCACATCACTCAGGGAAACACCTGAAATCACATGACATTCCTCAGATTTACCAACACAAGGTACTGATTCAACTACTTGAGAAGTAGTGAAGCAATCATCTATTTTCTGAACAGGTTTATCTGAAATCAAACCGTCTCTGAGGCACAACACCACGTTCTGCTCCTCATTCACATACTCCTGAACAATGGAAATTCTTTTACCCTTGCTTAAAAAATGCTGCCAAATGACCCATTTTGCCACATTTAAAACATTCTTTACAACTCGCTAGACATTGCGTAGAATGAGCTGAGTGAGATTTAGAACCTGTAACGCCCTGAACGTCTCAGGATTGTTTAACAGACACGACAATGAGGACGCAACCACTTGTGAAGGGTTAGTTCTTTTAATGAAGGCAAATAAAATACAAAGAACAAACAAAAGGTATAGTCACTGGAATCCTCCAGGCTAAGTACGTTACCAGCCCACAGCACGGATGGTCCTAACCGTCCTCTGCATATACGCCGATCCCGGCGTATGCCAACAGAGGGCAGAAATGAAATGGCCGACAATGCCAATCGGTAGGCTGTGAGGGGCACGAAGAGTGTTGGGGAGAATCGAGGAGTCAGGGAAACACCCAGCCTGGGTCTCTACCTGAAGGGAGCAGCCGCTCAACCTCTTCCTCAGACTGCACCGGGACGCGGAGTCACCTCCTGGTGATGCGTCACCGATACCCCAATCACAAGCAAGAAGACTGAACCGAGAGCAGCCGCTCGATCGATCCTGTGGACTTCCGAGTCTGTAACGCGGCAAACACCTCCTGGTGTGCGTTACAGCTGGCAGTCCCTGTGTCTCTGGTCGGGCTGGGAGTTACGACTCCAACCAGCAAAAGCGCCACTGCGCTTGGACTCAGCCGAGTCAAAAAGCGAAGCTCAATGGTTGACCGGTAGAGCTTCCGGGTCCTTCACAGGTGACGATGGGGCAAGACACGGCCCAGGGAGTAACGACTCGACCTACCTCCGTTCTTGCCTTACTGGAGCACCACTCCGGAACACTGCTCTTCACGAAGCAGGTACGTCGGTGTAAACACAATATCCGACAGCCTTGTACCTCCCGGTTCCTCCCTTTATAGGGCGTGTTTTCCTTGAGTTATGTAACAGCTCTCCTGTTTACATAAGGGCGTGTTTCCCTTGAGTTATGTAACAGCTCTCCTGTTTACATAAGGGCGTGTTTCCCTTGAGTTATGTAACAGCTCTCCTGTTTACCTAAGGGCGTGTTTCCCTTGAGTTATGTAACAGCTCTCCTGTTTACATAAGGGCGTGTTTCCCTTGTATGACAGGAATTCTTGACAGAACCACAATAGTTGCAAACTAATTTAGACGTAAATTTATGGTAAGGAGTGAAAGGTTTTAAAAATGTTGTTTTGGAAAGGCCCACTTTGCTATTATTTTTAACTGATAATGCTGCTACTCCCACAACAGTTCTGTCCACATTAATTGTTTTAAAAGAACTTATAGAACGCTCTACACTTTTCGCATTGTCAATTGTTTCTTGTAGAGTAGGATTACGTTGGCATAAAAGCAAGTTAATACATACACATGGCAGTCCCAATAGAAGTAGCAAAAAAAAAGTAAGAAAAGGAAAGAGAAGAGGTCGTCTTAAATCATAATCTAGTATAATTTAGTATATCGAATCAGACAAAGCAGTCCCATATGCGATCCAGTTTTTGTAATCTAAAGTATATAAAGCAGAGGCTACTTCTGCAGGAGTAGTGGCTATGCCCGGAGCTTGGCTCCACTTGGTGGCCAGACGTTGACTATCATCCCACCTATACCGGCAAAGTTTTAGGTACATTGAACTGACTCAGCATTTCTGATTGGTACGTGATAGGCATGCCATTAAGTCAGAATTATGCAGTGTTTGAATCGTTTGTTGTCTTAGCTGTAAATACGTGAAGAAAAATTGTTGCGGGAGGTTATGTGTAGATTGTAAGCACGCAAAAATTCGGAACCCATTAAGATCATACAGCTGCCCAACGCGTTCACTCCCATAACCCCTCCATCGTCTGTCAGGATTGGCCAGTTTAAATGCCCATTTCGTCCCCAGCTTGGTCTCGGGCGCAAGAAGATCTTAAATTATCAGTGGAATCGGCTTTGCCGATTCTCTCCTTAGAGGATTCCTGAGTTCTGCTGTTTCCCCAATATGGCAGCTGCAGCGGTGTGTTTCACATCCAGGGTAGCAGTCTAGTGTTTATGGGCAACTTATACAGGGGCCAGGTGTTCTTGCTTGTGTGAAATTCGCACCGCGCACTTCAACCGTCTTTCTGGGTGAGAGGCTATGTTTTTCTACCGCTCGTCAGAACTTCACAGAATTCCAGTCAGAGGAGTTAGCTGGTACTGGCGTTTCTCCGCCTGACATTTTCCGGCGCTTTGCTTCACAGCTGGAGGTTAGCGTTCTCCGGCTGGTGAACAGATTCATCATTGAGTCCAGGGTTTCCTGAGCTTGTGAGTCTGTATTTGTGAGAGAAGCCTTTCTCTACAAGAAGTAAGTTCATTTATTCCATTCGTCAGTCAGTACGCAGTTTGTCTTCTGCATGGAAATACCTACAGCAGAGTTCCGTTTCCCGTGCGCCTTTGGCTTCCAGCAATAGACTTTCTGGGGAAAAGTCATTCCGTTATCTATTGTATTTTTACTTGATTTTTTCCCCATCTTTAGTTACAGTGTCTTTTCCTGTATTGTGCTTCAACGGTACAGTTTAAAGACACTCAGCCAACAGGAACTGCAGCAGTTTGTTTTCTTGTTCTCCCTTTTTATTGTTCTTTTTGGGAGTAAATCCTCATCTGAACTTCAGTATGGTATTGCTGCGAAAGGACATCTAAAATTAATTCAGTTTTTGGCTATCATATACCAACCTCAATTCATTAACTCATCATTTATTTGGTATGCTGAACTAATAGGCAGATTCTATCTTCTACTTCAGTTCGACATTTGTGTATGTAGTAACATATATATATATTCACTTAAAAAAACCATAGGTTTCACACATGTTATAGTTAGCTGGACATTTCACTCGTAAAAAAACAATGAAATTCCCCAGTTATAGTTAGTGCAGGCAACTATAACTCACGCGACCGCAATCCTCCGCTGATGACGTCAGATATTACATCACTGTATTTAGACACTTATTTACCCATGTCTTCTTCCATTAATCTTTAGCTATACATATATTACAAATATTTATTTTTCATAAAGACACATATGTCATCAGTGATGTAATATCTGACGTCATCAGCAGAGGATTGCGGTCGCGTGAGTTATAGTTGCCTGCACTAACTATAACGGGGGAATTTCATTGGTTTTTTTACGAGTGAAATGTCCAGCTAACTATAACATGTGTGAAACCTATGGTTTTTTAAGTGAATTTGCAAGTTTTTTAAATGCTAATTCGTAACTATAACGTGTGTGAAACCTATGGTTTTTTCAGTGAATTTGTACGTTTTTTTAAATGCTAAGTTATGTATTTCTGAAAAATTTTTTTTTCAGGTTTTTCACCGTGCTCGCACCGTGATTTTTTTTTTTTTTAATAAAATCGCGAGGTGCGCGCACGGTGCGGTTCGCGCACCGTGCGCGCGCTCTGTGCGCTCGGTGCGCTTTGCGCACCGAGCACCCACGGTTCGCAGTGCGTGCCGTGCGCGCGCTGTGCGCGCACCTCGCGATTTAAAAAAAAATAATAATAATTGTTTTTTTCTCCCTTGGGGGTCCTTCTGTGACCCCCTGACCAAGGCTAGGGGGTCAGGAACTGTTCACTCTGCCCCCTTTTCACGTTCTCCACCTTTTTTTTTCACCCCCTCAGACTGCGAGAGACAAAATGGCGGCCGACACTTCCTGGTTTCGACCGATTCGAATGTTTACCGACATCTAACAACCAATCAGAATTGCGCTCGCGCACGGCAGGGTGCGCGCGTATAGATATTGATATGCTTTTAAATGCTATTTTCTCAGGAAATACTGAACAGATTTACACCAGACCTGCAAAAGGCACTTCCTTGACCTTATGGCTACCTCTCTGCCAAATTTCACGTAATTCTGTTCAGCCGTTCAGGCTGTAGCTGCGACTAAAGGTCCTATGGAAAAATGCATGGGGAAAACGCGTTTTGGGACCCCCCCTTTTTCTCTGCCCCCGCTTGACGAATAACCCCGAGATTTTCAGGGTAGGAGCTGAGCAGAGCGCCCCATTAGTTTTGAAAATTTCGCGAGGATTCGTCAACCGGCGCCAAAGTTATTCAAAGTAGAATTTTGAGATTTCCTATGGAAACTAGGTTGTAACTATAACTATCTACTGGCGACCGCCAGTAGATAATATATGTATATATATATATATATATTATACTTACCGACAGTTTTCTGGAATCTGCCATTTGCAAAGCAGGAAATTCAAAGAGTGATTTAACAAGTCTAATCAGTTTATCAATTACCAACTGCCTAACATAAGAGAGAGGCGAGCCGCTGCGGAGGTGAAGGTAGGAGATGCATCAGGGCTAGGAAGAGGCACAGTAGTGGAGTCTCTCTTTTATCCCATTCCCCTTTTCCCCTATCTACTGGCGGTGGACTTTTACATGCGCTCTCAGTGGGATTTGGGAGAATACTCACCTGCGGAAGTCCAAGTATTTAATGTGCGTGTTACTTGACAGCGTCAAGCAACAGTATCGTGAAATACGTCCAGTAGGGTAGGATTATCCCATTGCGGGAGGTTAGAGTCACAACATAAATCTTTCGAGGGCAGCGAGCAATAGTTTAAAATTTCATACCATATACGTACTATATCTCTAATTGTGTTGAATCGAACTCTTGTAATAATTCGAGTCATTAATCCTATATAAAAACATAATACTATCCACCCCTAATGTAAAATAAAAAGAAAAGTAGTGATTCTTAATGGATAGAAGGCTTTGAAGGCGCCCTGTAAATGCCGCCCAATAATATAATTTAAAGTCAGGAAGTTGCAACCCTCCTTGTTTATAGGGGAGCTTAAGTGATTGAATAGCTTGACGTGCTTGCATATATCCCAATATGAAACTATTTATCGCGCCTTCCAATTTCTTAAACAAAAAGTTGGGAACGCGTAAAGGGATAGCCCGGAATGAAAATATAAACTTGGGAAGGATAGTCTTTTGAGGATGTTACATTTGCCAATTATAGTTATTGGAAGTTTATTCCATTTTTTTAGGCTTTGAATAACAGACTGCAGCAGTGGCTCATAGTTAAGTCACCATATCTGTTCAACACTAAGAGAGATACGTACCCCTAAGTATGTTGTGGTCATGCAACCCCCTATTACTGAAGATGCCGGATGAAAATTAAGAAGACCGCTATGTCATCGGCATAGGCAGTAACTTTTAATTTGCGTGACCCAATACCAAATGAGCGGTAGTATCTCTACCTCTTATAAAACCGTGTTGTTGGTTGGAGACCTAGTTGGAGACTAGGCCAGGCATAAGAGGAGCCAGCCGGTTTGCCAATACATTAGCAAGATTTAAGCGTCTGAGTTGATTGGAGATATAGGGCGGTATGACTCGCAGTCGTCAGCTGGTTTCCCCTTTTTAAAAAAAAAAAAACAATGTTAGTCATATCCCAAGATTTAGGCACCTCCATTTGAATCCCGATCTGATGTATGACATCCCTCATTAATGGTAGGATAAGGGTCTTGAAGGTTTTGTAAAATTCAATTGGCAGGGTATCATCCCCAGAAGCCTTACCTGGTGGTAAGCCGGTCAAAATCTCTTCATTGGTAATATACCTATGAAGAAGAGCAGCTTCTTCTTCATTCAAATATGAGAAGTTACAGCTTTTTAAGTTTAAGTAATTATCAATCTCAGTTTTATCCGATAAGCAGGACGGGGTGTAAAGTCTTTGGTAAAATTGGGATAATTATTCTATTATTGAGTGGGGGGATATGTGCGTAGTACCGTCTTCTCCCGTTATAGCTTTTACTCGCCGTTTAGATTTCCTATCCGCCACCTGATACGCCAAAACTCCCCCCACCTGACCGCTGTATTCATATTGCACCGAGCGATTTTTATTAAAAGCAGCGGCAACCCATTCTTTTAGTATCCTGCCAATAAGTAAACGTTTATCTATTCGCGAGGCATATAGCTGATCTTGATTTAACCCCCCAAGCCTAATCTCCTCAGCATGAAGAGTTTCTAGCTGTGCTAGCGTCTGGCAAGATGCCCTCATATTATTCTCATTAGTTTTATTTTGGTGGTAGACATACTGTTGGGTGGTGCTTTGTATATAGACCTTCATCATATCCCAAACTATGAAAGAAGAGGCAGAGCCCACATTAGAGTGTAGAAACTCAGTTAAAGACGTTCGGTTGATAACAAAACTCTGGGTCCGTCAACAGATCCCTAGGAAATGAGAAGGGCCGCTTAGTCCTATCTGCCGTCCCCGGTTGAAAACTAAGCAAAATAGGTTTGTGATCAGAAGTAATCCGAGGACATACCTCAAGTTTGGCAGTTGTTAATATGTAACTATTAACAAAAGCCAATTCTATTCTGAAGTATTGCTTATGAGGAGCAAAGTAATAAGTATACCCAGGTAGTGTGGGATAGAGTGTCCGCCATACATCAGACAAACAATGGAGTCGAGCCATCTCTATTAGTAGAATCTATGCCATTATTCAACGTACAATAAAATCCCCCATAATAATCAATTCACCCTGCCAATCCAACAGTTCCAGCATTAGAGTTTTAAAAAGAGTGGGGTCAACAGCATTGGGCCCATATTCTGTGCAGAGTATATATTTTTTATTGTAAATTTCAAGTTGTGAAATTACCAATCTGCAGCAGTGATCAGAAGAGACTTTAAGGATTTTGCAATTTAGCTGTTTATTTTTTTAGTATAGCTACTCCGCCTACTCTTACTTGCAGGACCCTGAGATGTACAATCAACTATTTCAAGACCCAGTTGCTTAAGCAGACCTCTGTCTTTGTAAGCCAAGTGAGTTTCGGTGCAAAGTGCAAAGTGGGGCTTGTATAATCTAAGCTCTTCCCTTACCAGCTGGCGCTTAGTTGCCACATTCAACCCAGCTACATTCCAGCCCATACATCTAATTGTCCCCATTATTGAACATTAATAATTCTGGAAAGTGCATCAAATGGAACACAACATTACCTAAGCCTTTGCCAAGTTCACTACAATAATGCCCAACTTTCCTATGGTATTGGGCAGTGATGGAGAATTATAGCCACAATAATAAAAATGAAAGACCGTTAAGCAGGGAGAAATAGAGAAAAAACACCAGTTATAGCAAATGTAAGCTAATGTCCAAATATCATTAGTCAATAAGAGACAGTAACTAGCCATACTAAATGTCATATATTATCTACTGGCGGTCGCCAGTAGATAGTTATAGTTAGGACCCTGTTTCCATAGGAAAACCGCAACATTCTATTTGGAATAACTTTGGCGCCGGTCGACGAATCCTCGCGAAATTTTCAAAATAGGTGGGGCGCTACGCTCCGCTCCTACCCTGAAAGTCTCGGGGGGATTCGTCATGAGGGGGCTGAGAAAAAAGGGGGGTCCCAAAACGCGTTTTTCCCATGCATTTTTCCATAGGACCTTTAGACACAGCTACAGCCCGAACGGCTGAACAGAGTTACTTCAAATTTGTCAGAGAGGTAGTCTACAGGTCAAGGAAGTGCCTTTTGTAGGTCTGGTGTAAATCTGTTCAGTAGTTCCTGAGAAAATAGCATTTAAATCAATATATATATCTGTGGCAGCTTACGGTGCGCTTACCGTGCGCTTACGGTAAGCTTACCGTACGCGTACGGTGCCGTGCGCGAGCGCGATTCTGATTGGCTGATAGATCTTAGTAAACATTAGAATCGTTCGAAACCAGGAAGCGGCGGCCGCCATTTTCTCTCTCGCACTCTGAGGGGGGGAGGAAAAACAAAGAATAAAAACATGTTAACGGACTGTTTAGACAGCTCCTAACCACCTAGCCATGACTAAGGTGTCACAAAAGTACCCCCCAGGCAAAAAATTCAATTTAATTTTTTTTCGAAAAAACGCCGATTACGCTTACCGTACGCGTACGGTAAAAAATAATTTTAAAAAAATTATCCTCAATATCCCCACCCCGTGTGCAAAAGGTGCCCGCAGGGCACCTTTTGTGCACTGCATATTGCAAGAATAATAAATTAATAAATTACCTTTCACAACGAAGCGCATAATATGTCCTCCATGTGCGGACGGTGCGCGAAGCGCATCGTCCGTACATGGCCCGCAAAGCGCACCGTGCGCGCACGGAACGAACTGCGTTAAGTGGGCACGCACGCCACGAATGGCGTAAAGTTACTTAGCATTTAAAAAAACGTACAAATTCACTGAAAAAACCATAGGTTTCACACACGTTATAGTTAGGAATTAGCATTTAAAAAACCTTGCAAATTCAGTGAAAAAACCATAGGTTTCACACACGTTATAGTTAGCTGGACATTTTACTCGTAAAAAACCATTGAAATTCCCCCGTTATAGTTAGTGCAGGCAACTATAACTCACGCGACCGCAATCCTCTGCTGATGACATAAGTGTCTTTATGAAAAAAAAATATTTGTAATATATGTATAGCTAAAATTTAATGGAAGAAGACATGGGCAAATAAGTGTCTAAATACAGTATTAGCATCAGCAGAGGATTGCGGTCGCGTGAGTTATAGTTGCCTGCACTAACTATAACGGGGGAATTTCAATGGTTTTTTACGAGTAAAATGTCCAGCTAACTATAACGTGTGTGAAACCTATGGTTTTTTCACTGAATTTGCAAGGTTTTTTAAATGCTAATTCCTAACTATAACGTGTGTGAAACCTATGGTTTTTTCAGTGAATATATATATAGATAGATAGATAGATGGATGGATAGATAGATAGATAGATAGATAGATAGATAGATAGATAGATAGATAGATAGATAGATAGATAGATAGATAGATATTTTTAAAGATAATCTACATTCAGCTAAACTTATTTCTCAGCATGTTGCTGCAATCTACTAAGAGCCAGGTTCGCTTCCAGATATGAATTAAAGGTCTGGGAATGCCCATCTTTATTAACCTTCAAACGAGCCGGTTCCAATCGCGTTCCAAGGGTCAATGAGCTGTCGCATCTTCCACCTCTTATCCATCGTAATTTTACATAGATCCAACCTTACAGAAAAGGAAATTGAGTCGACCATAACTAGAGTAGAAGGCCGGGCTTTAATAGCGATGGCCTGTCGTCAGAGAAACTTGCCAATATATATGAGAAAAGAGGACGGGTGTCGTGAATTGGTCAGACCAGATTGATTTAGAAAAATTGGCAGCCTATGAGCGCTCTGGATTTGGGAGTCCCAGTCCCAGTACGCCAAATCAGGAAAGGCTTTCTGGAACAGCTGCATCACGAATGCCCTTGAGTCAGGACCTTCCTTTCCTTTAGGAATCCCAAACACCCTTAAGTTGTTCTGGCGCTGCCGGTTTTCCAAATCCTCAATTTTTTCCTGTAAGGCGGCAAGCTGGTTAACATGGGCGTGAACTAGGCTAGTAGCAGATGTCACTGCTTCTTCATTGTCTATAAGGCGTTACTGTAAAATTCCACCACATCATAGGTAAGTGACGCCACCTTGTTGGTCACTGCTGATAGTGATTGTTGAATCAATACATTGTCAGCCCTAAGCTGCGCATAGTGCTTGCATGCCTTAGATCTTTGCACCTACAGTGCCTGTAAAATTGACTAAAGTGATGGCTCTGGTGCCTCTAGTGCCTCATTACTGGGTATTATAACTTAATTCATTATCGTTGAGGAAGAGCCAGATGGTAACACGGTGTCCTTCGCCAAATGCCCAATAAAGCTATGTGTTTCTTGGAAGGGAGCAGGATTCAAATTACCACTGGGCCTACCACCCGGGTCAAAGTTTGAAAGTCTCAATATAATTGCCTTTACCTCCCCTTTAGAAGTGACCCACTTGCGTAAGGGGCTACCCTCTGCTCCCCCCTTCAAACGTGTTGCAGTTGCGGCATAAGATCATGTCTTGCTATAAAGCTCAGTACTCCTTTTAGACATCTGGCAGGTTTAGCGAGCTTAAGGTTACACTTCTTCTTAGCCGAAGAGAAACTGGCTAGATCGTTAGAGTTCTCTAAAGTATCTGGTGGTGAATAACCCATGTTTTACGACAATGAGAGTGAGAGAGGCGAGGTATCGGCCTCATCGAGTTGCTCAGTAAGTAAATCGTCTAGTTGTTCAGCTGGTTCCAAACACATTGTATCCCCTTTTGTTTGGGAAGGTGCCGTCACCCCAGAGAGGGATATATTCAGACCAGCCGTTAGTTCTGTGACCCCTGAGTCATCACCTGGATGAAGACAGATTACATTGTTATTCGGAGCTCTGTTTAAAGTTTGAGGCTTCGGTAGCGGCTGGGGTGGCAACAATGAAAGAGTAGCTGTGTCTGAACAAAAAGCAGTAGCAATGCCACTAACCTCTACCTGGCTGTCTGGCTGGGTAATCATTTGTTGCAGCATCAGCTGTAATATCGGAGCCAAAATGTCTCCAGGGTGCATGCCTGTGGAGTTCGCACTCGCGCTGTCTGATGCGTTGTCCAGGCCAGCAGAGCTTCCCTCTATTCCAGCTGGATTGCATCAAGTATGGTGTCAGCAATGGCCGTTTTGGGGACCGTGGAAAGGATGTCGGCTGCTTATCCTGACTGGAACAGCCTTAAAACAAGTCTCCCCATGTGGAGTAACTTCTTCTTATCCGCTCCAGCCAGCTGCTCCTGTGAGCGATCTCCGGTCATTGTAAGATCCTCCGTGTCTCTCGATCTTGGTAGCGCAGCACCAGTAACAGCCGAGTTTCGAGCGGGACGCCCGCTCTTTAAAGCGCTGACCTTAGGTGGAGCCATGGCATGGACTAAAAGCAGACCGGGCCAGTGGAGGGCAGAGCAACCAAAACCGATCAGCCGATGGGAGTATGTGAACACTCTCCAAAGGTGACTCAGGGGCCGAGAGTTACAGTGTAACATCTAGCAATTTAATGCGGGTAAGTCTTATGAAAAAAGCTGCCTCAGCACTTCTCCTCCCATAAATCCGAAAAAAATAAATTTTCAAGAAGAAAAGGCGCTCAGTAGTGTTTTGCCGGCATTACCATCGGGGAGCACAATAGACATGCTCCTCGTGGCGGAGTCAATCTGCCATCTTCCTTTTCCGACACTGAACGGAATATCGAATAATCAACTGATCTCTGATGTAAATATCAACTTCAACGCCAAACGCACAGTCAGCAGCAAGAACACTCAATGAAGAAACATAAGAATCCAAGATTCATCAATCAATTTGTGGCGAGTATAAAAATTAGATCTTTCCAAAACAATGTCTGTTTTTTCCTGATCTTTTCTTCAATCTATCAAAAGCCTCTGAAGATCAATTGTAGTCACCCGCTTCAACTCGATGTGGGGGGTGCTAAAGTAGGTAAATGTTCAAAAATGTCCTCCACCTCATTACCCATCAGGTTTAAAAGTAAAGCGGTTTTCCTTTCAGGAGGAAAAGTTGCACCATCAGTTGCCAAAAGGTAATTATTAAAATGACGAAGCCATTTGTCCCACTTCATACTAGGTTGGTTGGGACCTTTAGAAAATACAGGTGGAGGGTTCCCACAATTGGTATTGACCAAGATAAGTAGAAAATGACACACAGTAAAATAATGCCAAAATGCACAAAATAAATAACAGCAGTTGACGAAATGCCAGAAAATCAAACCTGTAAGACCTCCAAACTTGTGCTGAAATAAAGTAATAACTCCGCAGAGATATGAAGAAAAGCTTTGACTGTGGTGAAACTGCCGGTGAAATATTGCCCAAAATATGGCTGCCAAAGCGTGCTGACCAATCACGTATGCACGCTGATGTGGTTGCTGGGTAACCAACGCAGACGTGAGGACTGCATGCGTCATACAAACACTGAGTCAATAGTGCGCATGTACGGCCTCCACGCGCCACTTAGATGAATCTTCACATGCTGGCAAGCTCTGTTAAATGGTAGCGGCAGTTTCAGTCGATAATCTTTCAAGTATTTGCCCGGCGGTAATCGCCTCTCATACCACTCGATAATTTACCAATAAAAGAGGCAGGCGCCGGAGACTGGAAGGCAGGAAACAAAGTTTTATTCCGTCGGAGCAGAACACATCAGATCAGACAGCAAGGTATCGTCACGAGGTGCTCTAACTGCATCTCTGAGACCTGGTCTCTTATACACTGGTTTATTGCTTTATTACACATAGTATATTCTTGAGATTCCCTTGATGCCTGAAAGAACATCCCCTGAAGCCCCGGCTCAGATCCGATCCCACACATAGATACAGTAGAAGTTCCCACCCTACCCGCAGTGGGAGATGGCTATCGCGCAGCAGGGAATTCCGCTAATTCCCGGGGGTGTGTGCAACTGGCCGGGTCTCAGGGGGTAGGGGCTTTGATCTACTGTAATCCCTTTGATGTGGGGTGTTTCCCTTACAGTAGGGGCAGTAAACTGCATCCGCAGGGCTAGGTGATGGCCTGGGACCAGTTCAGACAATGGGGCGCAGAGGAAGGGGGTTATCAAAGGAGAGGCATGACCATGTATGGGTTGTCGGTTGGAAGTGGTTCCGTAGCAGGGTCGCGCAGAAGGAGAGGGTTTATGGCCTGTATGAGAGAGCGGGGGTGGCCGGCGCGCGGGGGATGCTTGCAGCGCCAGGGGAAAGCGCTGGCGGTCGAGAGTGAGCGGGGAGAGAGTGGGGTGCCTAAAATGGCGGCCGTGCATTCGCTGTGCGTGGCGCTGGGGAGAGGCAAGATGGCGCAGATAATGTTCAGTTTGCACGCTAAATTTCCACAGTCCTCCCTTTTAACATGTCTCGCCAGCTTGCCTAGTTTGGATCTATCCCCATAATACCCCGTACCTCCACCTCGTTCAGAGCTTTCATCCGCTCAGTTTCAAAGTCCAAAGTCTTAGGGCAGATGCAGTTCATAAAAAGCGAACATAAAGGTGGCAGACACTGAATCCCCAAGCAACATCCACATAGTATCATGATTGGTATGAGGATGAATGAAAACAGCCTCCATCCCCAACCTTTAATAGCGTCCCAAAACCAACTCCCCAGTGACCATTCCTCTTGTTCTTGATGGACCTCTGTGGACAGTCTGTGGAGGTGTTCAATGGCTTTGTAGACTGAGGGTGAGTTGTCTGGTATGTAGGTACAACAGCTGGACCCAATGATGCGGCATGCTCCTCCACGATCAGCCAGGACCACATCTAGAACGAGGTGGTTCTGAAGGGCCACTAAGCGGACGGCCTGGAGCTCGGCGGTGTTGTTGGCGAGGGCGCCAGCCGTAATGTTCATTGCCGTTTCGACTGCCTGGGTTAAGTGGCGGATGGCACGGCTGTTTGCCATCGGACCCCAGAGCGGAACAAGACCCTTTACTGCATCCATGAACTGTGCTCCAGTGGAGTCGGCTTGCACAATGTCTTTGGCCCGTTTCTGTCGGTGATGGTTTGCTGGAGCCACATACGTTGGAGGAAGGACAAAGGCGATGTAGCAGGTGCCTCCCCAACCTTTTGGAAGCCAGGTGTAGGCCTTAGTACCACAGACGAAGTACATATTCGGGGAGGCAACAAAGGAGGGTGGGTCAACTGAATCCAATGTTCGGGTGATGAGGCAGGAGCTGTGGCCCACCAGCTGTGCCCCCAGGCCTTCGAGGCATACAGATCCAGTGATGTTGATGACGGACAGGGCCACTGTTAGGGTGGCGGCCGTCCGTTTTCGGAGGTAAGAGAAGGTGGGTCTGGCTGGATTGTTGAACACTTGCATTTCAACTCGTTCTTTGGCAGGGATGTCCATGTGAAAGGAAGTGTTCGATCTCAGAGGGCAGAAGAGGGCGGAAGTTCTACCAGTTTTGTTCAGCCAGAACCCATGGTAGAAGTGTGACATGGTTCTGCCGGAAGTGGCATTGTCCTTGTAGCTCTCCTGCAGGAGGATCAGCCAGGCGAGGCAGGAACCATGGACAGAAAAAGGTGAAGGGATGAAAGGGATTGAGTGCCCAGTGGCATGTGGTAGCAATCCACAGATCCAGCAGTTAGTGGCGTTGGTGGCAAGATTGTGTTGGTGGAGTAACTGCACAAAAGAGTTATTCCAGAACTCCTTACGCCTTTCTCGGAGTTGGGGTGAAAGTGAGATCAGATGGTGTTCTTTTGTGGTGGTAGGTTGAACGGTAGTCAGCAATGTCTTATGAGCGGGTGTGCTCTCCTCCATGATCCAGAAGGTGACCATGAGGAGAAGGCAAAAGAGAAGGGTAATAAAAAGTGTTATAGTCTTAAAGCTGTGCATTTGGTCAGTCTTTGGGTTTTTGTAGGGGATCTTCGGACGTCCGGTTGCTTCCATCACCTTCATGTCGGGCGCTTCCATCACCTTCGAGAGACTCGGTAGCGGGCAGAACCACAGACTTTGCTTAGTTTCTCTCCTGGTGGCCTTTTAGGTGACTAGGCTACCGCTCTGAGATTTCCACTTAGCCTGTGGTCTGCTTAGCCGAAGTCCTCTCCTTTCGTCGCAAGTTATACCCTTCTTTGGATGGCACAGTGGGATCGGGATATTCAATCAATTCAAGAGTCTCTGTATCCGGGCAGCGGCTCAGGGATGGTCGGTCTTTGTCCAGAAGATCCTCTTGGGCGGTGATGTTGTCCGTGGTTGTCAGGGTCGGTGATACCTTCTTGCAGTGGTGTGCGTGCAGCCAATTGCGTTTCCCCTCCACTCGAAGAGCTGTTCGGGTGGTGATCAGGACTTGAAGGGGGCCCGTCCACCGGGGCTCCAGACTCTTGGTGCGCTGGAAGTTACGCACTAAGACAAAGTCACCGGGTTGGATGTCGTGTCCCGGGCCCCTGGAAACATCGGGAATGGCGTGCAGCACCTGCTGGTGGATAACAGACAACGTCTTAGTTAGGTTATACAAATAGTCAGACATGAGGACGTCCGGGACGTCGTGGATGGATGATTGTTTTGGTGCAGTCCAAGGGTTCATGGGCCGCCCAAAGACGACCTCGTAGGGGGTTAAGTGGTGTTTGGTGGGGGTGGAACGCATTGATAGCAATGCTAGTGGGAGAGCGTCTGGCCATCTTAGTCCTGTGGTGGCGACTATTTTTGCTATCTTAAGCTTCAATGTGGCATTGTGTCGCTCAACCAGGCCTGCAGATTGGGGATGGAAGACCGCATGGAACTTCTGTTTTACACCCAACCCTTTTAAGATGAGTTGGATGACTTCGGCTACGAAGTGGGGGCCATTGTCGCTCCACAAAATTCGACAAAGGCCGTATCGGGGGAAGAACTCCTTCAGTAGTACTTTTGCGGTAGTCATAGCGGTGTTATCATGGGTCGGGTAGGCTTCCACCCACTTGCTGAAGGCACATACAACGACAAGCACATACTTTAAACCTTGGCACCTTTCTAGCTGGACGTAGTCCATTTGTAGGACTTCAAAGGGGTGATTGGGGACCCCAAACCCTCCCCGGGGTACAGCAGTTCCTTTCCCAGGGTTGTGTTGGAGGCATACTAGGCATTGTTGGACCAGACGTTTGGCGGAGTCTGGTATTCTGTCGTTGTGCCAGACTTTGGAGATGAGTTCGATCATGGGGGCAGACCCTATGTGTGCGGGGGAGTGTGCCATGGTCAGCATGGGGATCAAGTATGAGTCGGGTAGCAACCATTTGTTCGAGTCTTTAGTTCGCCAACAACCGTCATCGTCCTTCAATCCTACCCGGGCCCATTCAGTTAATTCGTGTGGTGTGCTGGCTAGTTGGATATCCCTAATCGTTTCCCTAGCATCCTTCCATTTCTCAGTTTGTGACCTGGTCACGTACATGCGGGTCGTGGCCCTATTCTCGGCTGTGGTTCGGGCAGTAATGTCAGCTAGTGCATTTCCCTGACCTATAATGTCTGTCACCTTCTTGTGTGCCTGGCATTTGATCACAGCTATCCGTGTGGGGAGGAGGACTGCTTCGGTCAGGGCAGAGACTAGATCTCCATGCAGGATGGGTGTGCCATGAGAAGTCAAGAATCCCCTCTCTTTCCATAAGAGCCCGAAGTGGTGAACTACCCCAAAGGCATACTGACTGTCTGTGTAAATGTTTGCGGTTGTCCCTGCTGCCAGGATGCAGGCTCGTGTGAGGGCAATTAGTTCAGCCGCCTGTGCGGATCGCTGTGTGATGCGGGCTGTCTCAACAACTGTTCGAGCTGTGGTGACTGCATAGGCAGCTGAGGTGGTGCCATCAGGGAGCTTGATGCATGAGCCATCCACCCACAGTTCTCCGTCAGGGTCCGGGAAGGCAGTATCCCGGAGGTCAACCCTACTCTTGGTTTGCTCGTCGGTGAGGGTCACGCAGTCATGTATAGGGGATGCATTGGGGTCAGCGTCAGGGAGAGGTAGTAGAGTAGCCGGATTCAGAGTGGTGCATCGTTTCAATGTGATATGGGGTGCAAGCAGAGTCAGCTCATACCCAGTCAGTCGTGCGCTAGTCAGGTGTTGAGTCTTGGTTTGGTTCAGGAGGGTATCAACAGCATGGGGTACCAATACTGTGAGGGGGTTCGAGAGCACGATCCCCTCACTTTGTCGGATAGAGACAGCAGCGGCGGCTACTGCTCGAAGGCAGGCGGGCAAAGCTCTGGCTACGGGGTCAAGAGTGGCAGAGAAGTAGGCACAAGGGCGTTGTTTAGGGCCTATGGACTGGGTTAGGACAGACAACGCACATCCCTCCCTTTCGTGGGTGTAGAGGGAGAAAGGTTTAGTGTAGTCTGGGGTTCCTAGGACTGGGGCCGAGCAGAGGGCGTTTCGTAATTCTTTGAAGGAGGATTGACATTCAGGTGTCCAGGGGAGGGGGAAGGGGACATCCTTAGCCAGCAGGGAAAGCAGAGGCTTTATGGTAAGACTGAAGTTTGGCAACCACTGTCGACAAAAGGAGGTGAGGCCCACTAGGGATCGTACCTGCTTCTGAGTTTTGGGAACAGGGGTTTCTAGGATGGTTTGAATTCGGTCAGGGGTAAGTTTCCTCCCGTCTTTGGATAGTAGGTGGCCTAGATAAGTTACCTGGGGCTGGCAGAATTGCAATTTCTTTCTGGAGACCTTGTGACCGTTCTCCGCAAGGAAGCGGAGGAGGTGAATGGTGGCTGTGACGGCAAGAGGAGTGGTGTCGGCCGCCAAAAGAATGTCATCGACGTACTGTATCAACACCACTCCATCGGGTAGTTGGACTGCATCCAGTTGCCTCTTGAGGGCTTGGCTGTAAATACTGGGACTCTCAGTGTAGCCTTGGGGTGCCCTGCAGAACCTGTACGAACGGGCTTTTAAAGTGAAGCCGAACAGGTAGCGGCTGTCTGGGTGGATGGGGATGGAAAAGAATGCGTTCTTGAGGTCAATAACAGTAAAGATGGTGGCAGTGGATGGAATCAGGGTGAGGATGGTGGTGATGTCTGAGACTACGGGGTACTGGGGTATGACTACTTTGTTAACCTCTCGCAAGTCAACAATGAAACGGTAGGCTTTCTCATCCCCCTCGCCTTGCTTCTTTACAATGGGTAGGATAGGGCTGTTGCAAACATTACTCACTACTTCTTCTACCACTCCTGCCTCGACCAGGGACTCGATGATTTCCACCAATGCCTTCTCGCCTTCGGGTGATATCCGATACTGTGGAAGCTTTGGGAGCACTGCGTCCGGTCGGACGGTTATGTGTACCGGGTCGATCACCATGCGCCCTACATCTGAGTCGGTTTTAGCCCATAGATGTGAAGGTAATGTGTCGAGTAGGGACATATCAGCATCGGTTATAGAGAGCATACGCCGTGTGTGACAGGGTCTGGACAGATCTGGGTTATCGTGTAGGATGACTCGAACTCCGTCTGGGGAGCATCTGATAGTGGCTCGAAAATGTTTTAGCAAATCAAGTCCCATAATAGCATCGGGGGTGTTGGAGGAGAGCAGAAAGGTCGTGTCAGTGGTGTTATCTTCTAAGTCAAAGGAGATTGGTGCTGATAAGGGGTTAGTGGAGGGCGTTCCGTCAAAGCCTATTGAGGTTACGTGTGAGCCAGACAAGGGTGCCCTAGGAATCAGTCGTTTAGATAACGCACTACGTGTCGCCCCAGTATCTACCAGGAATGGAGATTTTGTGCCCAAGACCTTAGCGGTGACGTAAGGACCTTGCTGGTCAACACGGAGTTCGACTGGATCCCTCCCTTGCCCCTGGCGGTCCTATGCGAAGTCATGAGTGCTCTCATAGTCGGACTGCTGACACTGGTTTTGGCGGGGGCGATCAAAGGTGTTCGGTCTGCCTGGCCTGTCGTTGATGGTGTTGTTCGTGTGCCCTCGTCCCTGTCCTCTATTTCTGGGGTCATATGCTGTGTCTCTGGGGTCCCTATTCTTGTTTATTTCCAGAAGGACCGGGCACTGGGATTTCCAGTGTCCGAACCCTCTACAGAACGCACATTGATTTCCATCTAAGTCTCTCCGTCCGTTGTAGGGTGTAGGTGTATGGTCTCTAGGGGGTAGCTTTCTAGGGGCGGTTGGTTGGTAATTCTCTTTTGGGGGTTCCCTTCCTATGGTCACCCCTTGCAACTGTGCTATCATCACCCTCTCCTTTAATTCCTTTTTCTTCTTCTCTGACGCCCTATCGTTCTCGTTCTTCTGATTTTCGTAGTATTGGGCCATCTGGAGAATTGCTGCGGGTTTGGAGGCTGCCCAACTACTCTCGCTGGTCTGTAGCTTCTGGGAGACTTCTTGAGACAGACCCTTTACATAATTCTGGACAAAGAGGTGGTGTCCGGTTGCGGTGGTCATGTCTTGGCCACTGTAATCGGAAAACACAGTCTCGAATCGGGAGAAGTATTCAGACACATCCTCCTGGGGTTTCTGGCGGCAAGCCGTCACTATCGACCAGTCTACCTTTCTTTCTGGGATTAGAGTCTTCAGCTTTTGTACAATCTTGTCTGGGAGCTCTAAGATGGCTTTCGGGGGTTTCTGTCCAGGTTCTCGCTGCTTGTCTATGGTATCGAGTTGTACCCAGGTATATCCGAACGGCTCGGCGTGGTCAACTTTCCGGATTTGTTTCCACACATCAGCCGGCAGGCATAGCCCAAAGAACAAGTCGATATCTGCCAACGTCATTATCGTTGAGCCTAAGGCTGTACCCAATTCAGTGTAGAAGGCGGTCGGGTTCTTTCTCAAGTCGGGTAGAGTCTTTCTAAAGGTCAAAATATCTTGCCGGTCCCACGGCTGGTAGACCCAGTTATATACAACCCTTCCCTTCGCATCTTGGTGGTTGATGTCGTCGTGCGTTCCCTGACCCCGTGGGGGGACCCAATAGGGGGCAGCTTCTTTAATGGGCATCATGGCATCGGTCCTTCCTCCCTGGGGCTTAGTTGCTATGGGGGTTTCTGTTTTGGGGGTCTGTCCATGTTCTTTAAGGTGTCGGTAGACCTCGAGTGTACGAATGAAGAGGTTCGTTATATCGCCCTCTCCTTCTTCCCCAATGTCTACCTTCATATATAGAGCCGCTAAGCCTTCGGGACCTTTATCGTGGTATCTGTCCTCATATGCATTCAGGGCGTGATAACAGAGCCGTACGACGAAGTGTCGTCTGCGGCTGTCGGCATACGAGCTATACACGTCTGCTATATACTCCTCACTTTCCTTTCGCTCCACCAGCGTCCCTACTATCCTATCGATTCCTGCTCGTTCATCCTTAGTTAATCGATTCATTCTGGTGGACTCTTTCTTTCCCATCTCATGGTCATCTAGCGTTGCAGTCGACATTGGGTTCGGTACAAGAGGCTCAGCCGGCGCGGAGGCCGTGAGGGCCGAGGCCCTTGTACTGCTTTCGCTCGTGTTCGGGGGTTGTGGGTGTTGTACTATTGATTGGGAGGGTGCATACGGAGGGGGCATGTAAATGATCGGAGGACCTAACAGTAATTCGTCATTCGTTCGCTGCTTGGAGGACAACTCAGGGTAGAGCAAAGAAGGGGTCCTAACAGCGTACTGGCCTGAGGTTTCGGGCTCCTGTCTTAGTTTAGTTTCCCTTCTCTCCTTTATGTCTTCTTCTAACTTTTTAGCGGCAAGGTGAGCTGCCTTTCGTAATTCCTTTTCTGCTTTTACTTCTTCCCTCTTTTTCCGTTGCGTTGCTTCTTTGCGCCACATGCCGATACTGTCAAGCATAGTAGGCGTCGTCTTATTGCTACGCAGAGCTATTTCTAGCGCTTCTATCTTATGGTCGTCGAAGGATCCCATCAGTGGCCACTGACTTTCGGGGTCCTTCTTGGTATATTTATGCCACAGCTTGCTATAAGCTACGGCGATTAGTCCATATTTAGTGAACATGTCCTTATTAGGGGTGCCTTCCAGTGGAGCCGGGTGGTTCACCTCTAATAAGCGGTCCGGGCAGAACCAACTACCAATCAGTGGGGAGAAGATAGGCATGACGGGTTTCAACGGGGACAAAAGTCAGCACTACCTATCTTTTCACTGCTTGCAAAGACTAGACAGAATATCTCTATTCCTCGTTATTTGTAAGCAGAGAATACCTCCAAAGAACCAATATCGAACAACTGGTGTTCGGACAATCAATCAATCAATCAATGGGGAGATAAAGATAGGCACGACGGGTTTCAACGGGGACAAAAGTCTGCGTTACCTACCCTTCACTATTTGCAAAGACTAGACAGAATATTCCTATTCTACGTTATTTGCAAACAGAGAATATCTCAAAAAGCACTATTCTTCAAAACAATCAATGTTCGGACAATCAATCAATGGGGAGATAAAGATAGGCACGACGGGTTTCAACGGGGACAAAAGTCTGCGTTACCTACCCTTCACTATCTGCAAAGGGAGAGAGAGAGAGAGTATTTCTACTCCTCCCCGTTTGTAGACAGCGAATATCTCAAAGAGAACAATCAATGAGCAATACTAGTATTCAAACAATCAATCAATTATTTCGCACTTTTGTCGTATATCACGACCTTACCCGGACCGCGTGGACAGTTTCTCGTCTTCCGCCTCCAGCGCCCGATCGTCCTCTATTCTCCGTATTTGCCGCGGCACTCCTGATGGTTCCCAGTCAGGACCGTAGATCACTCGAGAGAGGTCTGCTCGGAACCAGTGAAGTTCGGATGATCGGCTGCCAGACGAGGGTCTATTGGGCAGGAGCTCTCCTGATCGTTGCAGTCGTTCACTCTGTCGTCGGGACCTCTCCCACTGGATCCACGTGTCGCTGATGGGCCCCACGTTTGGGACGCCAATTGTTAAATGGTAGCGGCAGTTTCAGTCGATAATCTTTCAAGTATTTGCCCGGCGGTAATCGCCTCTCATACCACTCGATAATTTACCAATAAAAGAGGCAGGCGCCGGAGACTGGAAGGCAGGAAACAAAGTTTTATTCCGTCGGAGCAGAACACATCAGATCAGACAGCAAGGTATCGTCACGAGGTGCTCTAACTGCATCTCTGAGACCTGGTCTCTTATACACTGGTTTATTGCTTTATTACACATAGTATATTCTTGAGATTCCCTTGATGCCTGAAAGAACATCCCCTGAAGCCCCGGCTCAGATCCGATCCCACACATAGATACAGTAGAAGTTCCCACCCTACCCGCAGTGGGAGATGGCTATCGCGCAGCAGGGAATTCCGCTAATTCCCGGGGGTGTGTGCAACTGGCCGGGTCTCAGGGGGTAGGGGCTTTGATCTACTGTAATCCCTTTGATGTGGGGTGTTTCCCTTACAGTAGGGGCAGTAAACTGCATCCGCAGGGCTAGGTGATGGCCTGGGACCAGTTCAGACAATGGGGCGCAGAGGAAGGGGGTTATCAAAGGAGAGGCATGACCATGTATGGGTTGTCGGTTGGAAGTGGTTCCGTAGCAGGGTCGCGCAGAAGGAGAGGGTTTATGGCCTGTATGAGAGAGCGGGGGTGGCCGGCGCGCGGGGGATGCTTGCATCGCCAGGGGAAAGCGCTGGCGGTCGAGAGTGAGCGGGGAGAGAGTGGGGTGCCTAAAATGGCGGCCGTGCATTCGCTGTGCGTGGCGCTGGGGAGAGGCAAGATGGCGCAGATAATGTTCAGTTTGCACGCTAAATTTCCACAGCTCGAGCACGGCTACACAACGGTTTGAAATGGTAATGAAACAGACTATCAATGCCAAAAAATTCGAACTCCATTAATGTCGAGTTAGAAATATCGTGGAGTGGAAATATAGAGTGCAAGAATATCGTTGTCAAGAATATCGATTAGGTAAGTAATATCAAGTTTAAAAATATAGAAGTCATTAATATAGTTTGCAAAAATATAATTGTTTAAAATATCGATTTTTTAATTAGTATATGTAACTTAGTATATATTTTAAATGACTGTGATTTTTTTGTATAAGAATTGTTTGTTTTTTAATATATGTGTTAAATTTTTTGTAGTTATCAATTTTATTCTAATTAAATTTAGCACTTTTTAGGTCCGTAGCGGGGTGTGGGTTAGGCCTGGGCGTAGTTGGCGGAGAACTCTGTGAAGTTACAAAGAAAGTCTGCGAAGTTCAGTGAGTGGCAGAGTGCAGTGTGATCTGCAGTTTGTGCTGGTATTCCTGCTGCTCGGATAGAAAGTCTACCCGAGCGACAGCTCGCGTTCCCTAACTTACTGTTCGTGCTCGCGAGCGGGGAAAAAACTCCACTGTACATCGCGAAGCGGAGTTTTCTGCACTCCGCGAGCTCCGTGTAGTGCAGAAAACTCCGCGAACGGAGCGAAGTTCACCGTGCAGGCCTAATTTGTAGGGGAATTGGGTGGAAAGTAATTTAATTATAATAAATTAATGATTATTTTTTATTTGTTAATATTTATTTAATTGAGATTTTATAGTGTTAATTGTGGGAAGTAATTGATTATTAATTAATTATTAATTGGTTGTTAATATTAATTGATTAATTGGTAATTAATTTTGATCAATGTGTAATTTCTTTAGGTGCGAGTTTATAGGGGTAAAGGGTGGGAACTAATATATTTTTAATTAACAAGTTGTTAATTAATATTAATTTATTAATTGGAAATTAAATATGGAAATTGTGAGATTAAAGTCAAAGTCAAATTTATTCAAATGTTCGGTCTTTTAAAACCATTACACCATATAATTTCATTTACATTATTTAAAATGTCCTATGATAAACATTAGTAAAAATCTTTGGTCATTGTTCTGCACCCAATAAAATCAAGACCAGATTATATTGTCCATAGAGTGCTGCAACCCTAACAATCGTCCTCATCATAAAATCCATATTCATCATATAAACAGTGTCTTAGATTGATTGCTTTTCTTCTGGAACACAACCCAATTCCTTTAGATACATATTTATAAATGTTACCCCCCTGCAGACCAGAGGAATCGAAGACCCACTTAACCAAGCGGTTACAGCTTCTCTGCATGTTCGTATGTTCATATTAATAAATATTTCTTTCAAAAGTGTCTTTCTTTCTTTTAATAACTTTGGACATGCACGAGAATATGTGCTAGGATTCGTGATTGTAGTTGGACAATCTGCAGTCTTGATTTTGGTGCTAGTCTTTCCAAAGCGTAAATTCATGAATTGATTTTTTAAATGGTTCAGAAATGAGCTGATAAATAGGCCTGAGGTTTCCTGTTACTATATGACTTAATCACCGTCCAGGCAGGATGTCTTTATAATAAGCTGTGTTCATCTGTTGTGTGAGACAGGAGTTTTGTTGACAGATTAATTGCTTTGCTAAGGGCCAGTTTCCCTATGCCTGAGTTCCAAATTTCTTGAGCAGAAAGATCCTCAATGACCTGTGCTAAATAGCAGCCCCAGGAACACTGTATTTTATTTTCTCTTTGAGCGTCTATTTTTTTCCAGCACAGATGCTCGATACAGTCGGTTGTGGATGATCTGAGCGTTCCATATAGTTTAATAAATGCACTTTTACAACGGAATATTTGATTGGTCAAACCAAACTTGAGCCGGACTTGAGCCGGTGATGCTGATTGCCTATTGAGGAAGACGTTCTTATAAACCTTTGTTTGGATGTTATTTATAATTGAGATTTCGCGACCCCTCATAATTTCGCTACCATATGTGACAGAAGGCGCCATGACGGATAGTAGGTGGCTGTAGAATGGACAGCTTAATTTGCTTTTTAATAATTTGAAACCATATATGAGATTTTGTGGCCCTCATTGCTAGGAGCTGATGCTTATAAATTGAGTTGTGTGAATAATTTTAGGTGCAGGTTATGGGGTTTATGGGGGTAAACGGTGAGAAGTAATTTATTTTTGATTAGTTATTAATTATTTCTAATTGATATTAATTTATTGAAAATTAATTATGGGAATTGTGTAATTAATTTTAGGTATGGTTTGTGGGGTTTATAGGGTAAATGGTGGGAAGTAATTTGTTTAATTAATAATTAGTTGTTAATATTAATTAAAAATTAACTATGTAAATTGTGTAATTCATTTTAAGTGTGGGTTGTGGAGTTTATAGGGATAAAGGGTGGTAAGTAGTTTATGTTTTATTAATTCATAATTAGTTGATCATTAATTTTAATTAGTTAATTGATATTTAAATACAGTACTTTTTTGTGCGTGGGGGTTTACTATTATAGGGGTAAATAGTGGGAAGTAAATTAATCTTACTTTATAATCTTCATAATTAGTTGTTAAATACTATTCGTTTTTTAATTGAAAATACGTTTTAATTGTGGGGACTGTGGGTTGTGGGGATTATAATGGTCAAGTGTGGTAAGTTAATTAAATTTTTATGAGTTTTAATTTGTTTTTTAGGTAATATTTCTTTAATTGGTAATTAATTATGTTAATCATGGAAGTACTTTTTTTTCTAAATTTAGATGTGGGTTGTGAATTGTGTGGTGTTATTGGGTAGGAAATAAAAAAAAACTTGATTTTTTGAATTAATGTTTTTGTTTCTAAATATTTTCCAATTGAAAATATTTGTTTGACAATTATTGTTTTGTGTATTTAATATAATATTTGTAGGTATATGTCCTATGTATTGTCATATGCATTAATCATTATAATATGTTTTTATGTTTTACATTTTTAATATTGAATATATTTCTATTTTAAATTGTAACATATTTATATATTTTTTTAAAATATTTTTTGTTGTTAATATTTGGCACTGATTGGAATGGGAATAGTAAATGTTAACCCCCATTATCCAACTCTTTCCCTACTGTTTTACTCACGGGACTGGGAATAGTAATGTTTACTCCTCCGCTATCCAACACTTTCCCTACTGTTGCACTCATTGGAGTGGGAATAGTCATTTTGACCCCTCCGCTATCCAACACTTTCCCTACTGTTGCAGTCATTGGAGTGAGAATAGTAATTTCTACCCCTCCGCTATCCAACACTTTCCCTACTGTTTCACTGACTGTAGTGGAAAATGTAAGTTGAAAGATTTTTTAATAGTTTAATGATTTAATTTATAATAGAATGGTTTCATTTATTAGATTTTATGTTATTGGTGCATATATATATGTGTGTGTGTATATATATATATATATATGTTTTTTCCCGCGGAGCACTTGGGGAGCCAGGATTTTGCTATATAGATATATATATATATATATATATATATTCACTGAAAAAACCATAGGTTTCACACATGTTATAGTTAGCTGTACAATTTACTGATAAAAAACCAATGAAATTCCCCCGTTATAGTTACTGTAGGCAACTATAACTCACGCGACCGTAATCCTCTGCTGATGCTAATACTGTATTTAGACACTTATTTGCCCATGTCTTCTTCCATTAAATTTTAGCTATACATATATTACAAATATTTTTTTTTCATAAAGACACATATGTCATCAGCAGAGCATTACGGTCGCGTGAGTTATAGTTGCCTACAGTAACTATAACGGGGGAATTTCATTGGTTTTTTATCAGTAAATTGTACAGCTAACTATAACATGTGTGAAACCTATGGTTTTTTCAGTGAATTTGCAAGGTTTTTTAAATGCTAATTCCTAACTATAACGTGTGTGAAACCTATGGTTTTTTCAGTGAATTTGTACGGTTTTTTAAATGCTAACTTACTTTATGCCATTCGTGGCGTGCGCGCCCAGTTAACGCAGTTCGTTCCGTGCGCGCACGGTGCGCTTCGCGCACCGTGCGCGCACAGTGAGCACGCGGTGCGCTTCGCGCACCGCGCGCCCACTTTACGCAGTTAGTGCCATGCACGCACGGTGGTCACGCGGTGCGCGCAGCGCACCGCGTGCCCACATTATGCGGGATGGGCCATGTACGCACGATGCGCTTCGCGCACCGTGTGCACATGGGGGACATATTATGCGCATCGTTGTGAAATGTTTTGTTTATTATTTTCGTTTAGTTGTTAAGCCATGCACAAATGGTGCCATTCGGGCACCATTTGAACATGGGGTGGGGAGAGTGTGGATAATTTTTTTTTTTAAACAAATTTTTACCGTACGCGTACGGTAAGCGTAATCGGCGATTTTTCGAAAAAAAAAAAAAAATTGGTTTTGGCCTTGGGGGTTGTTTGGGGGCCCGTATATCACTGCTGGGTGATTATTATCTCAATATACTGCCCCTTTACACATTTTTGGGCTTCATTTATGCTGCCCCACTCAGAGTGCGAGAGAGAAAATGGCGGCCGCCGCTTCCTGGTTTCGGCCGATTCGAATGTTTACTAAGATCTAAGAGCCAATCAGAATCGCGCTCGCGCACGTCACCGTACGCGTACGGTAAGCGCACCGTAAGCGCATCGTAAGCTGGCTCAGATATATATATTGATTTAAAGGCTATTTTCTCAGAATCTACTGAACAGATTTACACCAAACCTACAAAAGGCACTTCCTTGACCTGAGGACTACCTCTCTGCCAAATTTCAAGTAATTCTGTTCAGCCGTTCGGGCTGTAGCTGTGTCTAAAGGTCCTATGGAAAAATGCATGGGAAAAACGCGTTTTGGGACCCCCCTTTTATCTCAGCCCCCGCTTGACGAATCCCCCCGAGACTTTCAGGGTAGGAGCGGAGCGTAGCGCCCCACCTATTTTGAAAAATTCGCGAGGATTCGTCGACCGGCGCAAAAGTTATTCAAAATAGAATGTTGCGGATTTCCTATGGAAACGTGGTCCTAACTATAACTACCTACTGGCGACCGCCAGTAGGTAATATATCTATATCTTACCTACTGGCGGTCGCCAGTAGGTAGATATAGTTAGGACCTATTTTCCATAGGAAGTCTGCAACATTCAATTTGGAATAACTTTGGCGCCAATTGACGAATCTTCGTGAAATTTTCAAAACTTTTAGCCAGCTCCGGTCCGCTCCTACCTATCCTGATTCGTCAAGCGGGGGCCGAGAAAAAAGGGGGGGTCCCAAAACGCGTTTTCCCCATGCAATTTCCCATAGGACTTTTAGCCGCAGCTACAGCCCAAACTGCTGAACGGAATTACACCAAATTTGGCAAAGAGGTAGTCCTTAGTTCAGACTCGTGCCTTTTGCTTAAATGGTGTAAATCTGTTCAGTAGTTCCAGAAAAAATGACAGTTAAAAGTACATATATATCTACGGCCTCGGAGGGTCCGCGTACCCTATGCGCACCCTGCCGTGCATGACCTGTATTTTAATTGGCTGCCAACACCCTGAATCAGGAATTGTTGGCAGCCATCTTGTGCCTCGGTAAAACCGAGGCACAAGAAACCACCAAAAAAAGTCGCAAAACGTGAAAAGGGGGCAGGGTATGAACACCCTGACCCCCTAGGCCTGCTCAGGGGGTCCCACAAGGACCCCCAAGGCCAAAAACAAAATGTTTTTTTTTTTTAAACGTGAGGATGCCGATAAAAAAAAAAAAAAAAATGTACGCGCGGGCTCCCACACTGGTTTGTTATCTAGCCCCCGGGGGGCCAAATCCCGGGGGCAATGAATTTGATGTAAAGGGGGGCCCAGAGGGGCCCCGGGGACCGCCACCCCCGGGGCTTTTTGAAATTATGTACGGAGGGCTCTCAGGTCCCCCTAGCCCCGGGGACCGCCACCCCCGGGGCTATTTCAAATTAGGTGTGGGGGGGCTCTGAGGACCCCCCAGCCCCGGGGACCATCACCCCCCGGGGCTTTTTACAAATGTTGGAGGGGGGCTGCGCGGCCCCCCTCCTGGAGCCTTGTCCAGGCCCTGGGGACCGCCAGTGTCCCGGGGTGCCCACCCCCGGGACACTGCTGTTTGCAATGGCTCCCACCCTGCCAATGCAAACTGCTTTGCTTCAATGAAGCAAAGCAGATTGCTTTTCCATATGGGGAGCAGCATGTTAGCTGCTCCCTATGTGGAAAAGCAATGCCGGCTCCTGCAGGAGGACCCCCCACGGTCCCCAACGAGAGGCAGGCTCCAGGGGATGGGGTCCCTGGGGCCATAAGTAGCCCGGGAGGGGGGCCACGCGCCCCCCCTCCCCATTAAGCACAAAAAAAATCAATGGCCAGCCCCGGGGGATTGGGTCCCCGGGGCCTTAAGTGGCCAGAGGAGGGGGGCTACGCAGCCCCTTCCATAAAAAGATTTTAAAAGTTGGCCATACCCCGGAGAATGGGGTCCCCGGGGCCTGGAATTGGCCACGGGAGGGGGGCAACGCGGCCACCTTCCCATAATTTTTTTTTTTTTTTATTTAATTTGGGGGTGAGGCCATGGGCGATGGGGTCCCCAGGGCCACAAAAAGTAAAAGGAAGGGGGGCCACACAGCCCCCCTTTAAAAATGTAAAAAAAACCAAAAAAAGACGCAATGGTCCCTAGGCCCCGCCCCCTCACAAGCACACTCTGCAAACGCACCCTGTGGCGCGTTTTAAATTGGGGAATTAATTCCCCTTCAATACTGGGGGTCCCTGGGGGCCAACTAGCCCACCAGGTACCTCCAGTAAGCGTCACAGGGCTGCGTTGCAGAGAGATGCTCCAGGCCACGCCCCTTTTTACACCTCTCTGCAACGCAGCCTTGTGGTGCTTACTGGAGGTACCTGCTGGGCTAGTTGGACCCCAGGGACCCTCAGGATTCAAGGGGACTTAATCCCCAACTTAAAATGCGCCACGGGACGCGTTTGCACAATGGTGAAGGTAGGGGGCGGGGCCTGAGGTGATATGTGTGCCAACTAGCCCACCAGGTACCTCCAGTAAGCGCCACGGAGCCGCGTTGCAGAGTGTTGTAAAAAGGGGCGTGGCCTCTGAACACCTCTCTGCAACGCAGCTCCCTGGCGCATACTGGAGGTACCTGGTGGACTAGTTGGCCCCCAGGGGACCTCAGGATTGAAGAGGAATTAATTCCCCAACTTAAAAGCGCCACAGGGCGTGTTTGCACACATGTCACCTCAGGCTCCGCCACCTTCCTTCACCATTGTGCAAATATTCCTCTAAAATCAGCCGAACTACGAATTCCGATTTACTCACCTGTTATCAGGAGAGAACCCAGTGCTGCATCTTTTAGCCCAGCACTGACCCTGAAAAGTAATTCTAAGCGTACTTACCAGTAACTTGTATTTCCTTCCATAGGAATCCATTGTGTGGTTTTCACTAGAAAAGTTTCTAAGTGTCCATTTTTGAAATGTACAAATATTCCTCTAAAATCTGCCGAACTACGAATTCCGATTTACTCCCTTGTTATCAGGAGAGAATCCAGTGCTGCATCTTTTAGACCAGCACTGACCCTGAAAAGTAATTCTAAGCGTACTTACCAGTAACTTGTATTTCCTTCCATAGGAATCCATTGTGTGGTGTTCAGCAGAAAAGTTTCTAATTGTCTATTTTCACAAACTAAACATATTCCTAAAAAATCGTCTGTATGACTTAAACACATTCTTTCAACTGTTTACAGGAGATTCACCAGTGCTGGATCAAGGATCCACCACTGAGTAAGAAAAAGTAACGATAACGCTACTTACCTGCTAAGTGAATTTGCCATAGGATAACATTGGTGATTCTATGTGAAAACATTTCTGTGTCAACTTTTAAAATACAATAATATTCCTTAAAAATCACTACTGTAACCATAATGCTTTTACTCAACTGTTTACAGGAGATGTCCAAGGACTGAATCTAGGATCCAGTCCTGTGGTTAGAAAAGTAATCCATAAAGTAACTAATTATTACATGTTGCATTGTGCCCATTGCAACAACTGTAACTACAGTACTTAAAAGTCTATTGCCTATTTGCAAAGTATTTAAACTAAATTAATTAATTCTGAGAAAGTATATTCTGTATTGTAATGTATAATGTCATTATAATGTAATTAAAAAAAGAAAACATCTAAAAATAAATAGTTAAAAAAATTTAGTAAATCAGTATAAAAAAAATCAGTATGACAATTAATACATTAAAAATTGTCATTTACAAAACCTTTGAAATTCACTGAAAAAACCATAGGTTTCATGCCTGATAGAATTAGGAATTAGCATTTGAAAAACCTTTGAAATTCACAGAAAAAAACATAGGTTTCAGTCCTGATATAGTTAGGAATTAGCATTTAAAAAACCTTTGAAATTCACCGAAAAAACCATAGGTTTCAGGCCTGATATAGTTAGGAATTAGCATTTAAAAAAACCTTAGAAATTCACTGAAAAAACCATAGGTTTTAGGGGTGTTATAGTTAGCTGGACATTTCACTCGAACAAAACCATTGAAATTCCTCCAATATAGTTAGTTGTACTAACTACATCTCGTGCACCCGCAATCCACTGCTGATGATGTTACATATTACATCATTCATGACATGGTCAGTGACATCACTGATGACATCTCAAATTACATCACCAACGCTCACGCCTGGGACTCAATGTCCCATAATTCGTTGAATAAGGATGCACAATGCGAAATGCCCACAGGGGGCTAGCAGTAATATAAATAAAGGGAACCTTCATGACGTGAGCCTTCATGTGACTTTCGAAGTAGCCCAAGAAGAAGAGGTATGAAACCTTGAAACGCGTTGGCAGTCGAAAATGAATTCGGAGGAGGAAGACAAGCCGCGTTACACTGCCCTAGGGCTGAACGCTGTCGAGTGCCTTCTTAATGCTTCAGGGCACATTGTTTTAAAAATTTGCACACGGCGGCCCGGCCGTGAAGAAGAGCACCATCGCCAATATGCAGAGGCTGTGGTAGGAACTTTCAGGTACCGTTGCAGCACATCGTTCAAATATGCAAATTAGCTTGTTTTCATGTCCGATACCTACTAAGGACTTTAAATTACTTTTAATGAGAAACTCACGTTGAAACTTATCAAAGTGAACACCAACGCTCACGCCAGGGACTCAATGTCCCATAATGCTAAGAATAAGGATGCACAATGCGAAACGCCCACAGGGGGCTAGCAGTAATATAAATAAAGGGAACCTTCATGACGTGAGCCTTCATGTGACTTTCGAAGTAGCCCAAGAAGAAGAGGTATGAAACCTTGAAACGCGTTGGCAGTCGAAAATGAATTCGGAGGAGGAAGACAAGCCGCATTACACTGCCCTAGGGCTGAACGCTGTCGAGTGCCTTCTTAATGCTTCAGGGCACATTGTTTTCAAAATATATATATATATGTATATATATATATATTTGTAAATTTTAAAATTATAAAATAAATTACAATTAATAGTTAAATTGATTGAAAGTAAATATATATATAATAATTATGATGTGTGTTTGACTTTTTTTATTAAGTTTATTTTTCATATTTGTTAAAATGTATATTAAATCTAATCTTTCTTTTTTAAATTAATTTGATTAGTTAATATATATATTTTTTTATATATATATATATATATATATGAAAATCGATATTTTGTCCAACTGTATTTTTGACATTGATATATTTTTCTCAATATTTTTGTACTTACCTGTTTAAGTATAGGGAGCTGATATTTTTGCATTCTAGATATTTTTTTCATCTATATTTTTGTAGTTGATATTCTGTCAGTGAACTGCTTGAAATAAGCCCAAAATCCAGCTAGCCTCTGTCACGCAGCCAGCACCTGCGTCGTCAAAATTCAGAAGTTGCAAAACAAACACCTGATCCTGACACGGAGGCCAATGCAGGAATGCTGCCTTCACAACATGGTCCCAAAATACAATCCTTTGCCGCAAACTAAGCAAGGCCAATGTGGAAGAGAGTGGATGCTCCTGCCTGTAGGGTTCTTCACAGCTCGTCGCTAAAATTAGGTGAGTACCACTCTGAATTCAAGTGTAACATGGGACTTTATTAGGAGAATCCTTGTACCAGCCAGTACAATCACCAACTGCCCAAGCAGTTTGGAATCCCCACAAAGACCCACAAGAGAACCAATGAGAACAAAGGTAAACCCACTTCAAGTGGTAAGCACTGTAGGTAAATAAAACTTGGTTAAATAATATAGAATTAAGAATACAAACACATAATGCTCTAAGAGCTTAAAGTACTAATTACCACAGAAGGCCACACTTCGAAACCTGGGCATTCGTTTAGGCATGATCTATCCGGCCAGCCTAAGAATAGACATTAATGGTAAACCACATATCTTTGATAACACCATGGACATGCAAAACGTTTGCAGACAATTCTCTGAAAAGCAGCAGGCCTTCTGTCGGGAATACCCAGGAGATCACCACCAGATCCGCTCCAGTGCCAGTGTAGACCACTTCCCATCAGGCTGACTGCTGAAATGTGCATGTACTCATGTCTCTTCCATTGTAGTTAATAGCACTGCGATCATACTGCTATTTGCTTTCCAGATGTATAAGGATGTGATTGTGATGCAGCTGTAGAAAACTCATTATAACTTTCCTCCTAGACTCGACGTAGTTTTGCTACCCCCCCGTGATGTTCACACGTATACTCATTTGCAGCCATCTATGGCTAATAAGTGTTGTGAAGTTGGTAATCTTGTTATGTGGGGTTCGTACTAAGTAGGGGAGGAAGACGGGGATCGTAGGAGTTCTTTTTTAGGCTGGGTTTTCTTGTTTTACACTCTCGGTGTTATGCTATATCACCTTTAGGGGGCTAAACAACTCACGTAAATGTTGGCAGACATTATAGTACATACGTCGACATATGATCCATATTGTGTTCCTGCAAGAAACTCATCTAGTTCCCACCGGCCTGCCTACATTTGCTTCTGCCTGGGGATCTCATTGTTTCTTCTCTAACTATAGCTCTTACACACGAGGTGTCTCCATACTAATATGTAAGACCCAGCCTTTTAAGCACATGTCCACTGATGCATAGGGACGATACCTGCTAGTAGCGTGTCACCTAATGGGGCAACTTGTCCTACTAGTTAACGTATATTCTCCAAATGTTGGTAACCCTGAATTTTACCAGCACTTGCAATCACAAATATACCTAGTAGAAACAGACCACATTTTTCGGGGGGGGGGGGGGGGGGGGGGGGGGTTTATCTTAATATCATACTAGACCCAAATTTGCATAGTACTGCCATGGCCCCCATCCACAAACCTCAATCTTGCAAGGTCCTGCATGCTATATGCTATACATATGCATTGACAGATGTATGGCGTCAGCAACGGCCCCAGGAAACAGCCTATACACACCACTCAACACAGCACTACTCGTGGATGCATGTAGTCCACTAGCTCCTATCAAGCACCCTTATATAATGGGTCTTAGATATCAAACATCTCCCCCGGGCGTTATTGGATCATTCGCCGGTGGTCTTGACCATGTGCGTCCTCGAGGTGGAAGCGATTAAGCGGCAGTGGCGGTTCCCTAACATGGCATCACACGATACAGTGTTTCAGGCAGATCTTCGTTCGGCGATAGCAGAATATTTCGAGCTAAATAAAGGATTAGTCTTGTCGCAACCCACCTTGTTGGAAGCCTTCAAGGCATATGTAAGGGTAGTCTGTATCTCCAAACAAGCTGGAATACTGAGGGATATCCGACACACACTGTCTCGGTTGGAGAGGGACCTGCTTGCTTTAGATTGAGCACAGCCCCCGTGCAGTGTGCCAGACTGTTTGCCTAGGCAGGCGGCCCTGCTGGCCGACTATCAGGAATTAGCGGAGAGGGAGGCCCATTTTGGGGGAAATATGCTAGGGCCTGCAGGTACGGAGAGCGAGTGAGGCCAGGGTGTACGCTGGCCCACCTGTTACAGCCACCACGGGGTCAATTATATATATCTGGCCTACAGGGGTCCAATGGCAAATATATAGTGGACACACTAGGCATACAACTCCAAATCAGCAAGAGACACTGGTGACATCTCTACCTATCTTGAAAATGTGGCGATGGTTTGGCTCAGGGCCAGGGCCATGCAGCAGCAATTCCTGAGCGAACTTTTCACTACCGAGGACATCATACAAGCTATAGATGCCTTGGATGGTTTCAAGACGCCTGACCTTGATGGATTCTCTGGTGTCTTCTACTAGCACCTACTTGCACCACAACTCCTAGAGGTGTACGCGGAGGCACTGACAGTGGATTGACTCCCCCTACATTCAGAGAGGCGGTCATAATACTCCTCTGTCGCCCAGGAAGGACCCAATACAATTTGGATCTTACAGACCATTATCGTTGTTAAACTTTGATAATAAAATATTGGCCAAAATAATAGCGACCCACCTGGTGCTACTCAGGGGACAATTAATATCACCTGCTTAATCTGGCTTTGTACCACACAGATCTACTGTGTTAAGTTTACGAACATTTTTCACTACACTCCTCTTTATAATAGTGACGGATCCCCTTGTATGGCAATTACAGAAAAGTCACTTTAGTTGAGGGCTACAGTTTAAGATCGGCCACTTATTAATAACATTCTATGCGGATGACATTGTACTTTACGTGAGCTACACATTAATAGGAATAAAATGTAGCTCTTCCCATTAACAGAGGAAAGAGATGGAACGTGCTGTGAGTTCCTGATGACCTGGCGTGGGGCAGAGGCATGATACTTGGTGATATACCTTCATAGAGACAAAAAACAGGTACTGCTGCTCAATTATGGGCCAGTGGTGGACAAGCTAGGCGCCAACATAGACAGATTGCTCTGACTCCTATTATCTATAGCTGGTCATATGGCCATCATAAAAACGGTGGTTCTGGCCCAGCTTCTTTATTTGCTCAGCAACATTCCTATCCCCTTAACAAATGTACTTTTGCCCAAATCCACACACTCTTGACAAGTCTCATTTGGGGAGGAAAGCAACCCCGCATTCGCTAGAGTGCCCTTGTCCTCCCGTATGAGCGAGGGAGGTTAGGCGTCCCAAATATCCATCTTTACTACTTGGAATATCATTTTTACTACTTGGTTACACAGTGCAGTTACGCTCCACATTGGTATCATCCAGATGCACGCATCCTTACGCTAAGTCGGAGATGGACCTTGTGGCCCCAATTCCATTAGGAGCCCTACTACTGGCTGGCCTGCTTCAAGACCAAAAAGATATTCAAACTGTGTCCACCACCTGTTGGGCATTGATGAGATTACTAAGAATGAGGGGGCGGCACAACACTATATTCGCTATATTCGCAGGTACTCTCCGTAGCGGCTAACCCATGGTTACCAATTATGCAAGAACCATTGGTGCAACACACCCTCCGACAGTATGCATTACACACGTTTGGGGACCTTATTCCCATTGGCCAGGTCTTTTCCAGCACGGAAGACACTGGTTTTCAAGATGCCCCCTACCTCAACCATTTTGTCTTAAACTGACACAAAGCTGCACTTAGGGACAGAATACCAACATACCCGATAAAACCTGACAAATTTACACCACACACACTGCTCATCACAGACGTAGATGGATTACGCCTCATTTCTATGCTGTATCAAGCATGTTTAGAGCTCCTGCCAGCATGGGACACCAAGTGGAGGGCCCGTGCGGGAGGCCGATATGAGGCACTGACTCACAGATAAGGTCTGGCTGGAATGCAGTACTTAAACCCGCTTTGTGTCCTGCAACCACCGTTATAAACTAATATACTATAAACTCCTACAAAGAATCTAGACCACACCAGCACTGATGGTTTGCGTTGATCCTACCCACTTTTCACACTGCCCTAAGTGTCACACACCTGCAGCGGACTTCGCACATATGACCTGGTCCTGTGGTAGGATAGCCTCAAATTTGAAGTGCATCTTTGCAGAACTTACATGAATGAAGCAGCTGCAATTAGAGCCTTCCCCACTACTGGCAATATTGGGACATGTCACTAAAGTACCTAAAGCAGCATGCTGGTTTGTGGTGATAGCATTACTCCTTGTAAAATGAGAGCTTGCCCTATACTGGGGAAGCAAGCACACACACAGTGGAGAAATTGATGATGTGCTGCGATACGAATAGCGAACTCTTTGCTGCATTACAGCCGCCCACGTCCAGGCCTAGATATATCTGACAACCTCTGAGGGACTACTTGCGTGGGCTAGACCCTACAGGGGAATCCCAATAAACACACATGCCATTAGATCCCTACTGAATAGGATAACGGTACGCAGGTAATAACAAAGGATGCCACTGTGCTAAATAGGATCAACTATGAGATATACCCGCACTGAGCTGTAATAAATGGTCCCTCACTAAAGTCCAGCGTATGTGATGCTTATAATAAATGCACTTGTATATGTAACCATGTAAAACAACATGAAATTTTTATGACACCATGAAAAATTATGCAAAACTAAAGGTTTAAAAATAATAATAATAATAATAATTATAGTCAATTCTGTGTATAGTTTTTATTAATTACTCATGAGTAATATATTTTACACTTGAATTTATTTTTTAAATTAAATTTCAGTAAAATAATTTTAATTTATTTTACTGTGTTTCCATTAATTAAAGATGTATTACAAAATTAAGTTTATTGTGCTGTAGCACTTTTTAAAATGTTGTCCTAACTTTGAAATAAATATATAAAATGTATTTACATTAATATTCACTATAAAATATTTTTTATATTTATGTTTGAGTTAAAATGTTGTTTTTTACTTTATAATGAGGAGATCACCTCTTGGACTCCGGAGTCTCCCTATGGTAAAGCATGGCTCAAATAAAAAAAAATATTGAACTCAAAAATAAATATTAAAAATATATTACTGTGGCACCTGAAATACCTTGCAAAAAAACTCACTATATCTGGAGTAGCCAGTCTTTTCGTAGTGCAGAATCTATGCAGCATGAAGTGTTGCCATCAGCGGGGCTAGATGTACTTTGGGAATACCATTGATTAGCACATTACCATATTCAAATTTCAATATAACCATAGATTGTATCAGTGTTGTAAAATCTTCATTCGGTATAAAGGTTCTAATTTCATCGAGCACGACTACCAAAGCTGTGTCTGTTGAATGAAATGGCCTATATCCTACATAGTATTATCAACTAAATCATTAACTTCTAAGTGTGACTTTATTTGTCTGACAATTTCTCTCTCTCTACGATTTTTGCTGGAAATAGTAAACGCTGAGTATCACCCGAGAGCCTGAGTCCCGCTCTCCGCCCAAGCAGTTCTGCTGCAGCCTCGCCTGCGCTGCCCCAGACACCTCTCTCCCAGGTAGGTGATCGAGGCCCTCCTCCTCCCACAGGCTCCGGCCTGTGCCTCATCCCTTGTGGTCCAGTGGGAGAGCCTTGCTCTTCTGCTGTTCCACTGTTGTCTGTCTGCGTTGTTGTGCCCATTTTGTCTTTGTGTCTTTTGTCTGTCTCTCATTGTAATTTTATTGTAATTTGTGTGCCTGTTTGTCTGTGACTCTGGTTTCTGCCCTTTTTATTCGTTTTTTGTGCCTGTGCCATTGTTTTCTCCTCTGTGCCCGTTTCTCGCTGCCCTTTTCCCACTGCTGCCCCTGTAGTGTAGTTCCTATTTCCCTTATAGGCTCTGCGCATTGGAATAATATACACTATAGTTGTGGCATAGGACTGAGGTCAGTATGCCTCTATTGAGTGCATTAAACTTAATTACTTTGTGTGCCAACTAACTCAGAGGCCACTAGAAACACCTTGAATAAACAAGAAGGGAGTAGTTTTTTGGCAACCGCATAAACATGACAACTTTGTTTCACTTAGAATCCGAACATGTCTCAGAATCGTGGAAACAACAGATAACAGTTTCACTCAGTCAATCGTGCATGCTTAGCTTCTTCAGAGTTACACAGAAATAGACGGGCGTTTCAATAAAAAGGATTTATTGAACAGTCTTGTTTCTCGTGTAACAGATATGAGCTGTTAAAATCGCAAGACAGTATGCGAGATGTAATACGTACAGCGTAAGCAGTAAGAAGAAATAATACTGCAATAGCATTTTCTTCTAGCTATGACATATATTCATATACACATACATAAATAACATAGGCTAAAAAGGGGATACTCGTCTGATGCTTCCAAATAGTTCTTCCCCAGTGTACCTAACCGAAGTGTAGTACAAGGTAAGAAGTAGTTGCTGTATTCCATAGTATGGTAAGCTATAGTTTTGCATATGCCAAGAGTCCCTCTAGGTTATAATCAACTCCATATCTTAGAATGAGAGAGGTGGGAATCTCTTTCCGCGTCTCAAACTCTAACACCCTGCGAAGGGAGTCAGAACACTGGAAGCTGGATTCTCTGCTAGCAGGGATGACAGCGTCTGGTCAGTCAGTCAGGCGGGGACTCGAATTCCTTCCGAACTTGCTGTGGAGAGCTGTGCAGCCGAGCCGTGGTTTTCCATGGTAAGGGAAGGTATATTTATACCTGGAAAGTGCTTAGGAATGTTAGCATTGACGTAAAGTCGGGCAGAGGAAGACGTCATGAATGAACCCCTAAGGAATAGTAGTTCATGCACAATAGATGAGTTCTTGGAGAAATCAATAATCCTAGCTAGGGAATGTCCCAAAGGCTTAAGGCTCTGGTTTCTAAGAACTCGTTGTGATGGACGGATGTAGGTGACCATGCCTGTATTTGGATAGCATGGCTAATGCCTAAATAAGGACTGGGATTCTATGCCTAAATAAGGGCAATGCGAATTGTGCCTATATAAGGACATGATTTAGGAAAACCTATATATGGACATCTAAATCGAAACACAACACCCACTCCACTAACGAATGATCGATAGTACTAAATGCTAAACATTAGAATGCTAAACATAGAAAATTGAGTACCACATGTTGCTAAAAACATTCGTAAAAGCATACTAAAAAATGTTTTCTGTACATGAAACGCAAAGGAGCTGTACATATTAAGCAATGTTTCATTCTAAGCATATATTTACAGTTGAAGTTAAATGAATGAAAATAAATATATACACATATGATGAAATGGTTCAAAATTACAGAAGAAAAGATCAAAGCCATTTCATGTCATGTTACATAAATGAAATTGGTGTGAATAAAAGGTGATAATGTGTCCCTGGAAGTATTCAAAGAAGTCTGTTCTCTATGAATAGTTCTACTTTCAGCATATTACTTTGCCATAAAAATAAAAATTCAAATTCAGGAAAAAAAAATTAATTGTATCAAAAAAGTTCCAAGGTTTGTCTTTGTTTTGAAAAATTGAAGGCTAAATTCATAGCGTTCACGTTACACTGTGAGCCGAATCAAAAGTCAGTGTAAGGGGCTGGTGAAAACATGAAGTCCTCTATTCCTGTAGACAAAAGATTGTCTACCGGTGTTGGTGATAGTTGGAATACCTCGTTTAGAAGATTAACTGCACATAGATGTGAAGCATCGCCAGTAGCAATGTTCCTTTCCGATGTTACCTGTGTGCCTGTTGATCAATCTCGTACCTCAGCAGTAGCATGTTGCGTCTGTGAGATCTCAACGAATGCCGTCATCAGGATTGGTAGCCTCTGGGGACAACACAGAGCATGGGCCGTTATTGGGTCCAGCAGAGTATCGATATCCGTTGGCATGACTGATGGGAGTGTTAGACAGATGTCTAGCACGCATTCTTCACAGCAAAGCAGGCAGCGTAGAACAGGTTAGATGCAATCTTGCCAGATTGGTCTGAATGACAGAAACCATGTGGTATTTAATTCTCGTAGACGAGGTAAGCCCAAAAGTTGTACTATGCGCTCACGACACTTCCTTTCCAGGAGAGCTTTCTCCAAGGTGCTGGGAGTGATGCTGGTGAATTGGCTTGCCATAGCGTAGTAGTATGAATAAGAATAGGATTCCTGCAACGAGTGCTAGAATTAGCGGCAGACCACCAAACACCGAGTGCACGAAGTTTGGAATGATTCCGAGGACTGCTTGAAAAGATGTTAACAGTCTTGAACATATGGTCTTAACTACATGCACAATACCGCTCATATCATACATGTTTAAGATATGTCCCAACATTTCTGTGAAATGTGTAGGGCAGTTTGTACGTAACAGAGCCTGTATCTCAGCCGAAGTCCTTGCAACTTGTAGATCATAGGTGTCTTTGGCCGAGGTCAAAGGCACGGTTTGTTGTAAAAGAATGGCTCTCATTCTGCTCAAAGTATCAATTCGTATAGAAGAGATGTTCAGTGAAGGCCATAAAGGCGACACCCTGACTGTGTCTATTTGGGGGAACAAAACTTGCATACAGCAAGTGACCCTGGAGCCCACCGTTACCAAATATGGGATATCTGGCAACATGCCACAACAGCTCTGATCTTTCAACATGAGGTAACTCCCATTTGAAAGGTGGCCAAACGTTGGATTAATCACAGCGGCTGGTGAACCTTGCAGGTGGCAGGATAAATTTGCATTAGAACCGCTACAGGCCCCGTGTAAACTAGTATCCCGACATATGAGTGAACGGCTCAGTGCATTTTCACAGTGTGTACTGCTAAGAAACACTTCATGCCCCCCACTCCAACATCTGTGTGTGTGTGTAAGGTAAATCCCAGGATGTCTTGATGTATTCTTTACCCAACCTTTCATATTTGCCTGCTTGCATTTGTTTGAGGCAATACTGAAAATGGAAAGTTGTAACAGGCAGAGTTATTTTGCCATGAATGATCCATTCTGTAGCTGGTTTTTCTGCTACCATAAATGGCGATTTTTCCAGTTTTTCAATGTTCAGCACTGTATACTTTGCTCCCCTTTGTGCCAGTTCGATCTGTTTATCCGTGAGATTGTATTCTGAAAACAGAGATGACGTGTTGATGAAACGCCAAGGCACATAGCCTGCACGCAGGTTATGTAACGTCCAGCAGCAGGACCAAATCTTGTTCCACAATATCTATAGCAGAGGATACAATGTTGCCCAGACAATATATCCTGGATGACAGAGTCGTTAACCCATTGTCGACCACAGCAAGAGATCACTCTAAATTAATACGATCAATTTCTCGTATTCTTTCAGCGGCGTCTGCTTGGGTAACCTTCCATATTTCATTATAAGCAGCATAAATGCCGGCATATATGAAACGTTTTTGACGAGGTTTTCTTGGACCTAGCAAGAAATCCCTAAGGTCTGCGTCTTCTTTAAGTAAAGATAAGTGTTGTTTCACATCCTCTAGTGTAGATTTCTGTAGCCAATCAAGGCATAATTTTCCTACTCTGTATGTTGTTACTACCTCTGGACGCTGTCTTTGAACATAACGTGGGTCTGGCCTATTGATTGTAAAACCCTGTATTCTATTCAGATATCTTTCTTGACAGATGTTTGTGTCTGTGGGCCAGAGCAACCATTTTTCCCATTCGGGATCTGATCTGCTGTTTTGTAAAATAGTATGCACGTCGACCTCCCCCTGTGTAGTGCTATTACTTGCAGGTGTAGGTATGGATGGTGTGTTCATGTCTTTGATCTTGGCTAATCCAAGGCAAGATGTTTGTTGGACAGTGTCATTCAAAATTATTATTTGCTGTGGGATGATGCAGGATCTAAACAAAGCTTCTATCCCCTGCACTTCCTAATCTTTTGTACCCCAGAGAGATGTTGTGTCAATTGTGTCTTTCCAAAAGTCGAAACCCTGTCTAACATATTTTTCGTTCTTGTTTTTTTCACATTTTTAAAGTAAAAAGTTTCTGGATTGGATGCATTGTACCCTGAAAAATATAGAAACTTAATTGCAAATGTTTTTGAGCTACCCCTTGGTGGTGTAGGACAATGTTCCCATTGGTTATACATAAATACATTTCTAGGTGTTGCAGATCAGTGCAAGAAATGATGACCATAGTGGTTGGAAACAATAAAGCTGTTCATAGTCTGTTGAACCCTCTAAGTAGTCATGGTTAGAGAGTGCAGCAGACCTTTCTAGATCAGAAATCATGGTATTAACAGTCTTAAAGTCCCAATCATCAGGATAGGTACTGGAGGTAATAAAGTCACTTAATGAAATTTTAAATAGGTGTGGAATCTTCAAAAGTTCCGACGGGCCGAATATATCATAATCCGTTTTGTCCCAAACTATACCATCTTGTGAACTGCTGTGATGTTCACTGCTGACAAGTCTCTTGCTTCACGATGGGATGATTTGTGTCATTTCAAAAGTAAGTTCACATTTTTACTTTCTGTGTCCAAGTGAATATATCTTTCATTTATCAGCATGCTCACAGTCATTACTAAAGCTAGCCAAAGCAGAAAGAAAAGTATTCCAGAAATAATCCATAGTTCAATCCCTGGTGAAACCAGATAAGTCTTTTTCAGGAGATGAAAAAAGTCTTGTGCTCATTCTTTGAAAGTTCTTTTGGCTGGCGTATCAAAGTTAATGAAATAGCCAGAGGCAGTTCTGTCAATGGTTGAAACTGCATCAGGATTCGTTGAAATCGCTTGCACCAGTTGATCACGTATTACGTTGGTGTAAACAGGTGTATCAGGATGAACTGTTATTTGGGTTTCAAGAGGAATGAGTTCCATAGCATTGTTGCTTAGTCCTTCATTTCTTACTGCTGAATTCTCGATGGTGATGAGTCTTTCTGTTTGAAACGCTTGGATAGAACCTAGAGGAGTGCGTCTGCTACTTGGTCGGAGTCCACAAGGCCTACTGCTTAGTATTGGCCACATAGTGTGGTTTGATGAGGTCGATAGACACAAATCTTTTCTCCTTTTTTCAAGCAAGAGGCAGCAGAAGTACTGTTCTTGTTCTGTGGATGGCTAGGACAGGGACTGGTTGTGTTTAAGAAGGCCCAAATTCCTTCTTGTCAGCGATCTTCTCTCTGACTAGATCCCCAAGCTTTGGGATCCAGACAGGCCTTGCTGGGACGGCTGGAATTTTCCCAGTGGTGGTTGGCTTCAGGAACACGTTGCTTTGTTTCGTTCTTAGTTCGTTTAAGTCCTGTAAAACAGCCAAACGATCTTTGATATCAAATGGTTTATTTTCCACCACTGTGCCTTTACATTCAAGATCAGGAACCCACATTCGTGTCCCAAATAGGACCTCATATGGAGTGACCGACCCCTAGAGAACTTCTTGGCCAATTATTTAATGAGCGTTGGACCCCATAAGGATGTTTGATCCACCCATCACCCAAACCTAATACCTTAGCTGTTATAGACTGCTTTATGTCCCGGTTTTTCCTTTCTACAACAGAATTTCCCTCAGGATGAAACGGAGAGGAGTACCGCAATGCAACGACCAAACTGGCCATAGCTTCTTTGTAAGCTCGAGAGCTAAACGCAGGGCTCTGGTCAGAATGTAGCGTGCCAATTGCGTATGTGAAATGAAATGAAAAGAACATTTGTAGAGCGCAATAGCTACCCTGAGGCGTCCTAGCGCTATATACAGTTGAATGTGGAGAGACGGAGAGGGGACCTAGTCTGAGTTGTTAAACAGCAGGGTTTTTAGCCCCTTTCGAAAGGATAGATGATTGGATTCTGAGCGTAAATGTAGGGGAAGAGAGTTCCAAAGTTTGGCCGAGTTATAGGAGAACGACCGGCCCCCGGATCTAGTTCTCTTGATTTTGGGCACTGTGGCCAGAAACATGGAAGCTGATCTGAGTTGTCTAGTGGGTAAGTGGGGCAAAATCAGGGAATGGTTACTAATAGCGCCCGTTTTCCAAAAGACGATGAGCAATACATAGGCTCTTGAATGATATTCTTTCCCTGATTGGGAGCCAGTGAAGCTTCCTTAATTCAGATTTAACCGAGAGACGGCGAGGAATCTGAAGGAGAGTTCGCGCTGCACAATTCTGGATGACCTGGAGCTTATTTAGAGTAGCCTGGGGGCCCCCCAAGTAGAGGGCATTCCCAAAGTCCAGACGAGATAATATAAGACCTTGGATCCTGATTTGTCTGGCTTTAAAGGGTAGTAGAGGAAGAATTTTCCGGGTGAGCCTAAGTATGCCAACACAGGTTGCTGAGAGTTTAGCTGCCTGGTGGTTAAAGTTAAAAGATTTGTCCAACCAGATAACCAGGCTTTTGATTGAATCCTTGGGAGTGGGGGTTGGTCCGAGGCACACTGGCCAGAGGGAATTGATGATGATGTTAGAGGAATTACCTAGGAGCATCAGCTCTGTCTTGTCTCCATTTAGTTTGAGACAAGAAGTCATCCATGAGGTCACTACTTCTAAGCAGTCCCTCAGGTTGTTGTTTGTCCGGATGTGTGGTTGATTTAGGGCTACCACTAACTGGGTATCGTCCGCATAGGTGACAATTTTTATCCCAAAGGGGCGGACGATCTCAGCGAGGGGGCTCATATAAATGTTAAAAAGCGTAGGGCTCAGAGAAGAGCCCTGCGGTACACCACATCCGAGCGGTTTGCTGGGAGAGGTGACATCGCCCTCAAAGACCGGGAAGGAACGGTCAGACAGGAAGGATTCAAACCATCTGAGAACATTAGTTGAGATTCCTAAGTTGGTAAGTCTCTGTAGTAGGATGCTAAGATTTACAGTGTCAAAGGCAGCACTTAGGTCCAGGAGGAAGATGGCTACAGTGCCTCCCTGATCCATAATCCTCCTAGCCTCCTCAGTCACGGTAACAAGGGCGGTCTCAATCCCATGCATGGGTCGAAATCCTGTCTGGGAGGGGTCAAGCAAGTGATTGGTCTCGAGAAACTCCGTCAATATCTTATTGACGTGTTTCTCTAAGATCTTGCTGAGCCAGGGCAATAAGGAAATTGGACGATAGTTCCCAGGGTTATTTCTATCCAGGTTTGATTTTTTTAAGAGAGCTTTAACCATAGCCTGTTTCCAGGGGTGTGGGACTATACCGGTAGCTAGGAAGGCATGGAGCAGATCCAGAATAGTGGGTAGAATATGTGAGGTGACTGACAACAGAGAGCGCGGGGGTGCTGGATCGTTGGGAGAACCAGATTTAACCTGAAGCATAATGGACTGTAACATGGAACAATCGAGAGAGGGGAGTTTATCAAGTGTTACTGAAGAATGAAGCTCTGTCTCAGTAGGTTCAGGGGCCGATGTGGGGATCTGGGTGTGAGGAAAGGAAGTATAGATAGGTTGGATTTTATTGTAGAAGAACTCTACCAGATCATTGCAGCGGGATTGGGCGTTAAGGGGGTATGGAGGTTTTTCTGGAAGTTTAAGAAGGGTTTTTGCAATTTGATAAATTTCCCTAGGCTTAGAGGCTGCTGCGTTGATCTTATTTTCATAGAAGGCTGCTTGCGAGGTTATGATTTAATTTTATAAGATTTTATTGCAGCTCTATATGCGATTTTTCTGGGGAGTGAGTAGTCCAGACGCCCCTTCCTCTCCAGTTTTTTGCAATGACGCTTGCTTTCTCGCAAGTCTTGGGAATACCAAGGGGCAGTCTTAGTGCTGCGCTTGGGTTTAATGCATGTTATGGGGAGTACAGAGTCTAAAGAGTTTAAAATCCATCTATTATAGTTTTGGATGGCTAGGGTAGGATCGGGGTTAAAAGATGGCCTGGACGCTTCGAGGGTCAACGCCCAATCAGCCCGGGAAAGTTTTGACCAATTACGTTCATTCCGAATAACTGTAGAAGAAAGAAGAGGGCTATGTGCAGTGGCCCAGAAGATGGGGATCAGGAAATTATCCGTCCATGGCAACGGGAAGGGATTTCCCACCAAGAGATCAATGCAATTGCTAAAGATAGGATCCAAGAGATGACCTTTAGAATGGGTGGGTTTCATTACTAATTGTTGAAGTTGTAACGCAGCAAGACTCATATGTGCCGATAAAGACTTGCAAATCTTTTATAACAGTTTGAGCATCAGCTGAGCGCTGAGGCCACATCCATAGGAACCTTGAACACGAATCCACTGCAACCATGATATATTTATAGTTACCATCCCTTTGCAAAGGACCGCAGTGATCCAGGTAAACGCAAGCTAATGTTTTATCTGAAATCAACAGGGGTGTCTGCGCAGGACGTTTCACTGTAGAGACTTTCATCTGTTGGCAAATTTCACATTCCAAAACATAGTTTTTGGTCTGTTTCCTAATGCCGGGCCACCAATATCTTTGTTTTAATAATGAAACTATGGCAGAAATACCTGCATGGGCAGAGGCTATCCCTTCATGTGCTGCTAGGATTAGTCCTAATCTACGTTCCATGTTTGGAATTACCCTATCCCCCACTACAGGGATTCAAGCAAACAGAGCGTTGTTCGCATCAATTAAATACGAGTATTTGAGTGGAAATTTTTTAGGTAACGCTGCACCACTGCGTTTGCTTGATGCATTGACAGCCAACAATATCTCACTGCCTATTCTCGTTTTTGAACGATTGATCGCAGCTACAGAAGCCGTTTGCACAGCCCCCTTCGAGGCTTTGTCAGCCAATGAATTCCCTGCAAAGTGAACGCCATCACGTTGATGACTCAGCGTGTGTATCACATGAGTGTTTTGTAGTCCGTTTCGCAACTGAACTACTTGTTCCCAACGTGTTTTACGCTTGATTGTGCCACCTTTTAAATCTTTGAAACCATTTTGAAGCCAATTCTGTAAATATTAATTGTATGATTGAACATAGTAAAAAGAATTGCACACTATAAGTGTGGGGAATTCGCGATCCGTATTTTCAAGTGCCAATTTGAATGCTTGTAGCTCAGCTGGCTGAGCTGTACAATCTCCTAGAGATTGTGTTTTGGTGACGATTGATCAGAATTTACCATCGCGCATGCGACCTTTAACGATTGCGCACGCTGCACTGTAAGCTTGCTTACTCCCCGTAGCGGGTTGTGCTGATCCGTCAGTATAAATTATAAATTCGTACTGATCAAGAGGGAGAATCTCAATAGGCAGAGTACATTCATGTTCATATTGCAGGAATGCTTGTGTTTTTAAGTAAGCATCAAAAACATATTTAACATCCGTTGCAGCAAGAGAATTAACCCATTGTATACATCTTCGATGTAAAGCTTTTGCATTTGGAATGCTCGCTTTTGTAACTGCCTCTAAGGCTGGTACCGGAGTCACAACAATAATGCGCTTTCCTTGAGCTAGAGCTCTTTCTTTTGCTACAGCAGTTTTTCTGTCGAAGTGAAGCGCGTTTCTGCTTGTGTATACAAATGTGATTTGTATGAAATTGGTACTTTTTCACCTTCATTAAAAGTTTTTTGTTGTTGTTTTTTTTCTTCCAAAGACCTTTATTGATGCCAGATGGTTAATACACAGCACGATGCCTACATCCCAAGTGGGCCGGCAATGCAAGATGACATACGGTAAGGCAGTGGGGGCGGGAGGGAGGATACACAGCAAGCCACCTACAACCGCAGCGGGCCGGCCGGCCGCGTCAGGTGGGCAAAAATGATAGCATGGCCACAGAAAAGGTCACAAACATTTATGATCAACAGATCTAATAACAAAAGAACAGTGCCACTATCCACAAATTATAGCAGAAGAAGAGGTACAGAGTCATCGATGCCTGCCTTTCAAGTGTGTTCCCGTCCAGATCGCCCTAATCCCCAGAGCTTCCTATTGGTGATCTTTTTTCTTCACATGCGATGTCACCAGTCCCATCTCCACCCCGTGCTTCTTCCTCACTAGTGCGTGAATCAGTGGTAATGTCTACAATTGCATTATGCTCCAGGAGGTAAGACTGGATGGGACCCCAAATATCCCGGGGACGGGAGGGGAGTGGAAGCAGTTCAGCGTACGTGTGCAGCTGCTCTTGGCAGTATATGAGATCTTGGATCCAGTCCTTAAACTTAGGAGCTCTTCCCCTACCCCATGTACAAGCAATTCTGCGCTTAGCAAGGAGGAGTGGCAAGGAGACATATCGCCGTATCTTAGAAGGTCTCGGTGCAATGTAGCCCAAGAGTGCAGTGAGGGGATCTTCTGGGATGTGTGACCCTGACATACAATCTAAAGCTAAAAAGACGTCCCCCCAATATCGGCGAACCGGGGCACAGTCCCAAGCCAAGTGTTTGAAGTCAGAACCCGCTTCCCCGCAGCGATCGCAATGATCGTTGTCTCTCAAGTGAAGGCGATGTAGGCGCGCAGGTGAATAGTACAACCAATGTAAATATTTGTAGTGTATTAGGCGCAGTCTACTACTGGAAGAGACTTCCCCGGTTTGACAGCAACAAAAGGACCATTGGTCTTCCTTTAGGGGATGTCCTAGTTCACCTTCCCATTTGTCTTTTGCTGGGGGGGGGGGGGAGTGTGTATGCTATCCTTTGGGGTAGTGCGGTATAGGAGTGACACCATATGCGCAGGGGTGCTTTGATTCAGAAGGGCGTGCAGGGGGGACATAATGGTAGGTTCTTGTGGAAAGCATGGGGTGAGGGTCCGCATATCTTGCCGGAGCCTAATGTAATAAAACCGGTCTAAAGAGGTGGGGGATGTGGTTCCGAAGAATTCAGTGCTAGAGCAGAATTTCCCTTTCACATAGAGTTGTCCCCAGGTGTGAATAGAGTGCTTGCGTAACAGACGGCGGCATCCACCTTCTTGTGTGACAGGGAGATCATGCCTCCCTTGTAACGGAAGTAGGGGTGAGTATAGTAGGGGACATTGAGTGCGGCAGGCTAAGTCTTTCCAGGCACTAGTTGTGCATTGAACAGTGGTAGAGGCCTGTCGCCTTGGAACCGCCGGAGTGCTTAAATATGCTGAAAATGGTATGGGAGCCATGTATCCGTCCTCTACTGCAAGGTGAGGCATGTATGGGGGGGGGGGGATTTATCCAGTAAGCCGCAAAGTGGGCCTAGGCACAGATGAAGTAGAGCTCCAGATCTGTTATCTCGAATCATGCGACCTCAAAGGGTCGCGTAAGGGTGTCCCAATTTAATTGAGCCTGATGTCCTCCCCACACAAGATGAACCAGCTGGGTCCTGATGTCTTTAAAAAAATGGCGACTAGGGGCATAGGGGATGTTCGTAAAAAGGTAAAGCAGTTTAGGCAGTATCACCATTTTGATCAGGGAAGCTCTACCAGCCATGGAGAGGAGTAATGCCATCCATCTGGTAATTTTTCCTGTAAGGAGGTCCAGCGCTCTGCCATAGTTGGAGAGCATCAGCTTGTCACGATTCCGGGAGATGACTATCCCGAGGTATGTCAGTGTGTCTGCACACCATGTGAGTAGATAATCCGGTTCGAATCGCTTGGTAGCGTCCATAAGGGGGAAAATCTTGAGATTTCCCCTAGTTGATATTAACGCCAGAGAGGTGGCCAAATAGGATGAGCAGTCTAAGAATGGGGTTGAGGCTTTCATCGGGATTTCGCAAGTATAGTGTAAGATCATCAGCGTACAGTGAAATTAAGATCTGCCTCTCTGGATATATCAGTGCATGTTCCATGAAATGTTGTCAGACCTTAGCAGCCAAGGGTTCTATCGCTACAGCGAAAAAGGAGGGGCGATAGGGGACACCCCTGGCGCGTGCCTCTGGAAATCTTAAAAGGAGAGGACTGGACACCATTGATCATGACTCTAACCCTTAGATCAGTATATAATAAATCTATCCAGGCCAGGAATGGTGCAGGGAATCCCATGCGTTGTAGGACAAAGGCGAAGTAGTCCCATTCCAATGAATCGAACGCTTTTGCAGCGTCGAGAAATATTGCTGCAGCATTCAAATCAGGTTCAATGTCCTGAAGGACCGCAAACAGCGTGCGTAAATTGTGAGACGTGCCTCTTCTGGGTACAAAGCCCGATTGATCTGGGAGTACCAGAGCAGTCATGAGAGGGCTAATGCGGTTAGCGATCAATTTTGCCAAAATTTTAGCATCGACATTAATTAATGAAAGCGGCCTATATGAGTCGCAGTGAGAGGATGGTTTGCCTGGTTTGGGCAGGGAGATTATGCATGCTTCACGCATCGACGGGGGCATGATGCCTGTTTCCCGGGCCTCTTCAAAGACATGTCGAAGCACAGGGATAAGCAAGTGGCGGAATGTCTTATAAAATTCGTCTGGGAGGCCATCCGGGCCCGGGGCCTTCCCTGATTGCAGTTGCATTATGGCAGAGATGATTTCTTCATCCTCGTGGTGTGCGAGAAGAAATTCCCGTTGTCCATCACCCAACCACGCTATTGCAGTGTCCTCAAAAAAGGGGGTAAAATCTACCGGGTGGGTTCTATGTGTTCTATATAGGTTGTGTAAAAGCTGTGAAAAGCTTCTATGATATCCAAAGTGTCCCTGTGTATTTGACCGTCCGCGTCTTCGATCTCCAGGACAACATTAGAGAATCGAGGAGGGCGAATTATGGATGCAAGTGCTTTTCCCGGTCTATCACCTTCCCCATATCAGCGCGCTTGCTGATATTTCCCCATAAACTTACATTCTGCCTCGGCTGTTTCTTGGTAATCAGTGATTAAGCTTCTCAACCGGGTCTGCAATTCTGGGGAAGGGGCAGTTTGTACCATATTTTCTGTTTGTTTGAGTTCAGTTTCCAGTTTATGAAGACTAGCGCGGAGATCTTTCAAAATCCTGCCACTTTTTGCAATGCATAGTCCTCGGATGGTAACTTTAAAAGCCTCCCATATAGTGGAATATTGGTCGACCGAGTCTGTATTTCGTGGAAAGAAATCAGTTATTTCTTGTTCCAGTTCCTGGTAGAATACTGGATCCAGTAAATTTTGTGGGTTGAGGCGCCAGGACAGAAAGGGCGAGGCAATCTGAGGGGGAGCAAGGGTGACGAGTGCCGGGGAATGATCGGAATATGTGCGGGGGAGGTATGAAGCATGCATCAGCCAGGGGGTGAGACCCTTGGTAATGAGCCATCCATCTATTCGGGACCAAGAGGAGCGGGCGGTCGTGTAGCAAAAACCCGCCTGGAGCTGCGGGTGTAAATGGCGCCAGGCATCCAGCAGTTCGTGCTCTTCAACAATCGCTTTAAGATTGTAGTGTATATTGGTGTAGTGGTGCGGCTGTGGGTACGAACGGTCCATTGCATGGTCTAAGGTCGCATTAAAGTCTCTGCCCCATAGCAAGTGTCTGGATCCGATGTCGGAAATCTTGCCCCAGAGTACCCGGAAGAACTCTGGGTCATCGGTATTCCAACCGTAGCAGGAGACAATAGTCATGGACTGGGTAGCCAAGCGGCCCCAGACGATAGTGTAGCGGCCTTGGGGATCTACGTGATAGCCTATGGGGGTGTAGGGGAAAGATTGCTTTACCAGTATAGCTGTTCTCCTGGCGTAGGAAGAATATGAGGAGAAATAGGAATGAGACGCCCATCGGGATGCAAATGAGACAGAGGAAGCAGGGCTGAAATGCGTTTCCTGGAGAATCGCACAATGAATGTTGTGGCGGTCCAAATACGAGAGGTTGTGTCGGCGCTTGCGGGAATTTCCCAGGCCGCGAACATTACAAGTTAGGAAGTTGTATGCAGGGGGTCTAGGGCGGTCGTCCATGTAGTTGACATAAATTAAAAATGCTAGGGCATCGACTGACTAGGTTTTACATAGGTGCGCATTGGATAGTAGCATAAAAGAAAAATCTCTTGTCCCTGCTAGAGTCCCCCCTCCCCCTCCCCCATCAGCAGCCCAATCCTGCCGTGACCCATTTCCCCCCCCCCCTCCCTATTTGCCCTTTGCGCCCGATTCCCAACTGGGGAAGGAGGCCTAACCATGAACATAGGCATAAGTTACAATACGTAGGGTTCACTTGTCGGGTGGGATCTAGAGGGCGACCAGTCTCTTCTCGCGTGGGCGAGGGTGCTCGGGTATCATTGTACGAGTTCATCTTGTCATAGTGTCAGTTACAATTCTTCATCTGGAGGATGCAGTCCAGTAGGGTACGGTGGAACGAGCTTGGTATCACGGGTACTAGGAGTAAAGTACAGGCCATTGAGTGTGGAGGTTAATGCGAAGTTTGAATATTAGTCTGCGTTCTGCGCCGGGCAACTTTGGGGAGAATCCGACAGTCTCTGTTGGTCAGCAATGCTGGGAGAGTTCCCGGGGCATGTTCCCCTCCAGCCCGATATGCATGAGCTATTGTGTCCATTCAGACTCTCCTACGACGTATCTGTCCCGGACTCTGTATGTTCCCCATTCTGCCCATCATAGGCTGAGTTATGTGTGGCAATTCCGTGTCCGCAGTGTCAATAGAAGCGCAGGGTTGTTTGCAGGGACGCATCATGCCTCGCCCACACGTCGGGGCTGTTCCTCCAATAATTTATTCTATATCTGATGCACCCCCGGTCCCCTCCGGCTGGTGCATGGGGAAGGACTGGCCTGCAGTTTGTTTGGGCAGGGCCTTTAGGGAATCTTGAGCATGTTGTGGATTATTAAAGAAGTGCTGTGTATTTTGGTACGTTATTTTGAGACTGGCAGGGAACAGCATGGTGTAGGGCAGATTGAGTTGCTGCAGTTTTTTTTTTTACCTGGAGGAACTTACGTCTTTGCTCCTGGACGGCCATGGTAAAGTCAGGGTAGATGGAGATCTCCATCCCTTCGTATCGGAGTTGTCCATTTTCCTTAGAAAGACGGAGGACAGTGTCACGGTCCCGATAGTTCAGTATTTTAGCTATTATGGGACGGGGAGGGGTACCTGGAGCCGGACGGTTTGCCAAGGACCGGTGCGTCTGTTCAACAAAGAGGACAGGTGAAAAAGCCTCTCTCCCAAAGAGTGTTATGAGGAGGCGCTCAATGTACTCTTCCATCTTACCAGTAGCCGTCGATTCCGACACTCCAAGATTGCATAGATTATTCCTCCTCGAGCGGGATTCTAAATCCTCATTTTTAGCGGCTATCACTTTCAGGACCTTTTGCATGTCAAGTGTACGGCTCGTGATAGCGTTGGAAGAGTCCTCCAAGTCAGATATTCTCCATTCCGCCTCAGTTAATCGATCGTCATGTTTATCCACTCTGTGAGTCAGGCCATCCAACCTAGCCTTCATGGAATCCATTTTTGACTCAATGGATATCAGGCTCGACTGCATCACTTGTAGTAGGTCCTTCAGATATGCATTAGAAGTGGTCGGAGCTTCTTCCTGGTCGTCTTCAGGCTCTGTCTGAGATCGAGGAGTCTTACGCGTGTCGAAGTTCAGCTTTGACTGCCTCCCATCTGGCTTCCCCATGGCGACGGGTTATATCCCGCAAGGAGCAGCCCCGCCGGGGCCCCCCGCCGCGTCATAAGGGCCCGAAGCGGGGATCACCAGATGTAAGGAACGGCGGGCCTTGGCTCGGGAATGCGGGGTAGTGGCGGAGACGCTCCCGCAGGCCTCCAGCAAACGCGGCCAGAGCAGAGGACACCTCTTAGCCCTCTCGACACAGCTTACAGCCCCGGGGGAGGGCCCACAGTCCTCGACAAAAGACGCGGTGGGCCCGCAATCACACCACCAGCGTCGTCTGCATGCGATGGTGGCCGCAGGACAATAGTGCAATCCTGCCTCCCGAGCTTACAGCCTCGGGGGGGCCCACAGTCCTCGACAAAAGACCCGGTGGGCCCGCAATCACACCACCAGCGTCATCTGCATGCGATGGTGTCCGCAGGGCAATAGCGCAATCCAGCCTCATGCAGCGTACACAGCCACCCCACTCAATTCAGGCGCAGTGGGGAGTAGAGCCGCCGGGGTCCGCCGCGGCCACTCCAAGACAGCCCAAGTCTTTAGTGGGGGTGAGTCAGGGCATCCCAAGGAACAGCAGGGAATACAGGCTGTCTCGGGCCACAGCGGGACGATCCCCGCAGCTGGTTGGGCCCGTCCGAAAGCTCAGCCAAATCGTGGCCACTTCCCTCCCCCCGAGGGCAAGACGTGGCATCGGGGGCGCAAAGTGGATACAGGCAGCCCAGCGGCGAAGCAAACACCACAGCGGTCACAGGGGGCCCCAAGGGCAGCGCAGCGCACTCACCGCCTCTGCTTGCTGTGCGCCTCTCGGGACCCGCAGCGGCCCAGCGCCCGCACCACCTCGGCCTCCTAAGTCAGGCACGGCGGGTCGCAGCAACACCTCCGGGGGCCACGAGCTCAGTCCAGGCCAGGGAAGTCGGCGGATCAGCAGGTCAGCTGCAGCCCAAACCCAGCCGGGATCCCAGCAGCACAGGGCGAGCGGCGGGAGCGGCGGCCTCCAGTTGAAGAGCGGGAGGTCTCTGCTGCTCAGCAGCACAGCAACTCGATCCACTCAGGAGGAGGCCATTTTGCGCGGGCCGCCCGGGAGATTCAAGGCTGGCAGTACCCTGACTCAGGGCATCTGCACCGGCAGCAGGACGATCCTCCGGGTGCCCCGTTGTCGTGGCGATCAGATAGAATCATTTATTTGCGAAATGGGCGGGAGATGAGCAGGATATTCATCGGATAGATTTCCGAGCAGCAAGAGCGGCCATCTTGCTTGGCGCCCTCTAGCGCCCCCACCTTCATTAAAAGTTAAGTAGGTGAATCCGCATTGACCCGAAATTATTCGGATCACTAAATTGCGTGTATTTACGCATGTCTGTAAGTGATTTGTTGCTAACATGTCAGCTTGAAGTGATCGCAGGATATCTGTGTGTTCCTGTGTCCAATTTTTGATTTTGAAATCAGGTTTGATTAATTCGTAGAGAGGTTTAACCCTTTCTGCGTAATTTAGAATGTAAGTTCTTCCAAAATTCAGGAAACCTAGAATCGACTTTAAGTTTTTCAGCGTTTTTATGTGGTATAAGATGCGCGGCGGAATACCTTGTGGAAATATATTTAGCCGGCCTCAGGGTTGTAGGCGAGAAGCACTGTATGTCACTGACCTTACACAGTTAAAAATACGAAGAAAAAAAAAAAGTTTTTCAGCGTTTTTTTAGGTTGGAGCAGCACACACTTTTATAAAAAGTTAGCTGCTAGGCTTTTTCCTTCACTTTAAAGCTCATATCCTAGGAAAAGGACATTGAGATGGGCAATTCTAGATTTTTAAAAGTTTAATTTATAGCCCTCAGTGGCGAAGTCCAGTATAATGGTATTCACCCTGTTCAAGTGCTTATCCAGGTCATCGTCCGTCAGATAGATGTCATCGACAAATGACAATGCCTCGTCATCATAAATTTGTAGTAACTCTGTTACTCTTGCTGAAAATAACCCCGGGCTGTTCTTGAACCCTTGAGGGAGTCGACAAAAGTGACGCTAGGTCCTCATTATTGAGAAAGCTGTCAAGTACCTACATTAAGGTGCTATGTTTTGACAAAATAAACCATTTGAAATGTCTAATGTGGTTTTATATTTTTTACGCACAATGTTATTCATTAGTGCTGTACTGTGTGCATTTTGGAATGCAAATGTCTTAGAACAAGTGTTCAGGTGTCTGTAATCCAAAACTAGACGATATGTATTGTCTGGTTTGGAAACAGGAAACAAAGGATTGTTCATTGATGAGGTGCATGTTTCAATCACCCCTTGGTATTCAAGTTGATCTAAGATCTCCCTGACCTGTTTTTTAGCTTCTTGCTTAATTGGGTACTGCCTTTGTGTAGTAGGTTGATTTTTTTATTGTATCTTGTGGTGAGGTAAGTCCTCATCCCATCCTACATGATTTTTGTATAATGCTGGGGCCTGGGCAACTGCCCATTTCCTGGCATATGTATATTTTAGGTGAATTGGAACATGGTTGGAGACGGCTGGCATAATGATGTCTTCGCCATGTGGACACTCCCTGACAAATTCTGGTGGCCAGTCCTGTTCTGCTAGAAGTATATCATAACCCCTTGAAAGTTTCTCCCAAAAGAGTGCTCTCACTTTTCTTGGTATGTCTCCCTCCATCCGGAATGTTATTTCATATAACCTTTGTGGAGTACAAACCCTGGTGTCTACAGTCTCAACTGTGATGTACGCATTCAAGTCCACTATCTCCAGAAGTTCCTTCAGATTCTGGCGAGTTATTGTTACTTCTGCTGCACTGTCCAGCATTGTCTGAGCCCATTCTCCGTTCTTGAGTTGTGTTCTCAGAATTCTCGGCATGTCTGATCTTCAGACCTGCTACCTTCTTCTTAGTGAATTTAGATTTTGGTTTGTTTTTCTGAACGTGTTGATCGTCTTTGGACTTCACGCATTCTTCTTTGTGATCTGCCTGTCCTCTTCTTTCTGATGTCTGTGACCATATCTGAAAGGTACGAGAGAAGCGTGTATCAGTATTCTGATATCTGTCAGGTTTTCTCAAATTATCCCTATTCCTGAGGTTATACCTCCTTTCAGAGGGCTCCTTTTGAGGAGACCTACCTCGGGATTGAGAACGTTTCTCTTTTGAATGTTGTTTGTTATTTTCCCACTTCTATTTAGAAGATGTAGGATTGTGTTTAATAGAGTCCTTCTCAGGACCTTCAGACAGTTAACAACAGAAAACAACTACGGCTGACACCTGGTTCAGCACCTCAATCCCAGTACAAAAGCATATAAAAAGTCCTGTGCACAATTCTTCCGGAGTCCGCCGTAGAAGGGCTCCACTGGAATCCAGATGAGAAGATTGAAACAGAAAAGGAAGGTGCACCAGCAAAAAGTCCAAGCTCAAAATGAAGTCCTTGGTATTTCTTTTATTCTTGTAATATAAAAATATATGATAAAACCGCAGCCAACGCGTTTCGAACTTCTTCAGGGCAAAATGAGATAATCGTAGCAGTCAGCGAAAGTCATATAGTGTACGTAGTCCCATAGAGCATTCTAGAAACAAATTGTTAATAAGATGATCAGTAATGATGGTGAAGGTCACAAGTAAATAAGTTTCAGCTCAACAAGTGCGTCTTAATAATATCCAAAGATTCTCGCTTGGTGACTCAATGATAAGAGGCCACAAACCCACAAACACGGGATCCAAATATCTAGGAAGTCCCGAGGCACCAACCGGCAGCACGAACAGAGACGATGTTATCCTCTCTGTTTGTGCTGCCGGTTGGTGCCTTGGGACTTCCTAGATATTTGGATCCCGTGTTTGTGGGTTTGTGGACTCTTATCATTGGATATGCTCTATGGGACTACTTACACTGTATGACTTTCGCTGACTTCTACGATTATCTCATTTTGCCCTGAAGAAGTTCTTGTGTTAAGAACGAAACGCGTTGGCTGAGGTTTTATCATATATTTTTATATTACTACAGAAGTAGATAGTCAGGCGTTCCAATAAAAAGGATTTATTGAACAGTCTTGTTTCTCGTGTAAGAGATATGAGCTGTTACAATCACAAGACAGTATGCAAGATATAATACGTACAGCGTAAGCAGTAAGAAGAAATAATGCAATAGCATTGTCTTCTAGCTATGACATATATTCATATACACATACATAAATAACATAGGCTAAAAAGTGGATACTCGTCTGATGCTTCTAAATAGTTCTACCCCAGTGTACCTAACCTAAGTGTAGTACAAGGTAAGAAGTAGGTGCTGTATTCTATAGTATGGTAAGCTATAGTTTTGCATATGCCAAGAGTCCCTCTAGGTTCTAGTCAACTCCATACCTAAGAATGAGAGAGGTGGAAATCTCCATCCGGGTTTCAAACTTTAACACCCCGCGAAGGGAGTCAGAACACTGGAAGTTGGATTCTCTGCTAGCAGGGATGACAGCGTCTGGTCAGTGCGTCAGGCGGGGACTCGAATTCCTTCCGAACATGCCGTGGCGAGCCGTATCGAGCTGTGCCGCCGAGCCGTGGTTTGCCATGGTAAGGGAAGGTATATTTATACCTGGAAAGTGCTTGGGAATGTTATCATTGACGTAAAGTCGGGCAGAGGAAGACGTCATGAATGAACCCCTAAGGAATAGTAGTTCATGCATAATAGATGAGTTCTTGGAGAAATCAATAATCCTAGCTAGGGAAAGTCCCAAAGGCTTAAGGATCTGGTTTCTAAGAACTCGTTGTGACGTTGGGATGGACAGATGTAGGTGACAATGCCTGTATTTGGATAGCATGGCTAATGCCTAAATAAGGACTGGAATTCTATGCCTAAATAAGGGCAATGCAAATTGTGCCTATATAAGGACATGATTTAGGAAAACCTATATATGGACATCTAAATTGAAACACAACACCCACGCGGCCCCTCCCTCTGCTGTTCCCTCTCCCGCCTCCCAGCTGCGCTTCCCTCCCCCTTCCCTATTTAATGGTGGCCACTGCTCGGGTGTATGAGCAGGACGTCTGACCTCCTGGCCAGAGTCCTGCTCTCTGCCGAAGCAGCTCTGCTGCAGCCTCGCCTGCCGCTGCCCCAGACACCTCTCTCCCAGGTGTTCGAGGCCATCCTCCACCAGCGGGCTCCTGCCTGCGCCTCATCCCTGGTGGTCCAGTGGGAGAGCCTTACTCTTCTGCTGTTCCATTGTTGTCTGTCTGCGTCATTGTGCCCGTTTTGTCTTTGGTCTTTTTTCTGTCTCTCATTGTAATTTTATGGTAATTTATGTGCCTGTTTGTATGTGACTCTGTTTTCTAGCCAATTTATTTGTCTTTTGTGCCTGTGCCCTAGTTTTCTCCTCCGTGCCTGTTTCTCACAGCCATTTTTCCGCTGCTGCTCCCCGCGGCCCCTTCCCCCTGCCGTTCCCTCTCCCTCCTCCCAGCTGCGCTTCCCTCCCCCTTCCCTATTTAATGGAGGCCGCAGCTCGGTTGTATGAGCAGGACCTCTGACCTCCTGGCCAGAGTCCCGCTCTCTACCCAAGCAGCTCCGGTGTAGCCTCGCCTGCTGCTGCCCCAGACACCTCTCTCCCAGGTAGGTGTTAGAGGCCCTCCTCCACCCGCAGGCTCCTGCCTGCACCTCATCCCTGGTGGTCCAGTGGGAGAGCATTGTTCTTCTGTTGTTCCACTGTTGTCTGTCTGCGTTGTTTTATCGTTGTGTCTTTTTTCTGTCTCTCATTGTAGTTTCATTGTAATTTTTGTGCCTATTTGTCTGTGACTCTGTTTTCTGCCCTTTTCATTTGTTTTTTGTGTCTGTGCCCTTGTTTTCTCCTCCTTGCAGTTTCTTTCCGCCCTTTTCCCGCCACTGCTTCCCCACAGCCCCTTCCCCTTCTGCACCCGCCTCCCAGCTGTGCTTCCCTCGCCCTACCCTATTTAATGGCGGCCCCTGTGCAGCTGCGGAGCAGACGCGCGCAGTGGGCGTGACTCTGGTGCGCCAAAGGCAAGTCCGTCCGTGACCCGACCATTACCAGCGCCAGAACCCTGAATCTCGGACCACCCACCGCTATGACTCAGCCGCCCTCCTCACTCTCCACCCCGGAAGGAACAACAACTGCCATCTGTCTAGATAAGCTCTTATTCTTAAATAGTATGGTGGAGGGAGGCACATGACACCCTAGATCGCCACCTATCACGTCCCCCAAAATGGCAGTGTTATCAGGGAGCGAGTCTCGAACTAGAGGTAGAGAGCAGACCCATAAGAAGTCACAGCTTCTAGCTACCACTTCTAGAACTGGCAGCTTAATTCAAAGTACCAGTGCACATATAGTCTGTAAAGATATGATTTTTGATTGTTTAAGACACGAGGTCGAAGGTTCCAGGTACATGTTGAGGAGGGGAATGGAGAATGAAACAAGCCCTGTGGAACACCATGGTCTGATAGGGTTAAAGTCAAATGTAGGTGTTGAGATTCGTTTTCCAGGTGTAAGGATTATATTCTCAGCACTGTGCCATTTATCCTCGTACTATCCCTAAGAGTGTTGAGTAGAATGTTGTGATTGACCATGTCAGATGCTGTGGGCAGGTCAAGGAAGAAGAGTAGACATGAGTCCCCAGAGTCCAGTCAGTGTAGAGCATCATTTGTGGTTTAGAGACTAGGTGTTTCTATGGATCAGCAATATCTTAACATCTTGTCACGTAGATTGTGATCATCAGTAATTTATCTAAGTTATGAAGAACTACAGAGTTCAAGGATTTTCGTTAAAGACTGGAGATTAGATACTTGGCAAAAAGTGTTCAGCTCTTCAGAGACCGCCCCTGTTTTTTTCAGGCAGACAAATACTTTGCCTTGAGCCAATGAAGCGCTGATCAGATACCTCGAATATGGGGTGATGTGCAGTGCATGCTGACTTCTTTTATTATGTGGCAGGTATGAGATCAGAGAAGTGCAAGGCTGGTGTAGGTTTGCTCTTATTTTAATGAGTTGACTGGCAGTAAGTTTATTGACATTCCTCCGGGCCACACTGCTTTAGGAGTTGGAGCAAAGGGTGGATAGTCCCTCTATTCAGTTGGCAGTGAAGAGTTATCTTCTCCACAAAGAATTCAGAGAACGTTTCACTCCTATATTTGGAAGTGTTGGAATCTGGTTTAGGAGCGGAGTTAATGTAGTATTTAACAGTGCCACACAGGTTTGTGGGGTAGTTTCCAGCTTGTTCCGTGTGAGATCTGAAGAAGAAAACCTTGGCAGCCAAATTAAAGGCTGAGGAATCTTGCCACCATTCCACTGTTCTATGTTTCCTCCTATCTTTATTTAGATCTTTATATTAGAAATGTGATTGGGATAGAGTCTTTGTATGTTATCATACCATGTGGCCCTGAAGGAACTGGTTATATAATTTATAAGGGGTGGGGCAGAAATGTGATGTTACCCATGCTTGGGGATACCCCGGGCCCCTGTTATTTTATGGTGGATGTACAAATGTATACCTAATATATAAGTGATCCCTTCCCCTCGCTGATGATGAATTAGGTACTCCCTATGGTCTGCTAGAGATTATTTGTTCGATTTTATTAGGATTTTATTGTGTTTTATACTGTTTTAACGTTAAAGGGCTTGTACAAATCAGATTTTAATTGTATGTATTGTAGCTATTTCTTTTTATGGCTATATATGCCAAATAAAAATATAATAAAACGAAAAAATACCACGTGGCCCTAATGGTCAATGTGTTTGATTGAAAACTCAAGAGGCACGTGTAGCCATGCCAGAATCAGTATGTTAAGGTTGTCAGTTTTTATAGTCTCTGTAATCATCAAATAGTGTTTAGCTTCAAATCTACAGTTACGAATAAGGCATTTCAGATTGGACTGTATAGTTTGTGTCATATGAGCCAAGGTAATTAGAATATTCATGAGAATACTAGGATTCAGTCCATGTTTAGTCATTTAAGTGGTTTGTTTTCTGTTGGCCATAATAGTATGAATGTTGAGGAGACAGTGTTAGGCAGTGTTTGTCTACTCTAACAACATTTCACTTCGAGAGAGTGTTACGCACTCTCTTTGTGTGGGGTTCTTTGTTGTTTCTAGAAGAGGTAAAGGGATGGCTACCGTCACTTGGCCTGTAGCCTAATGATTGGAAAGAATTTGATAAGAATCTCAATATTGACAACTATGCCAGAGTTTGGAAACTGGTGTCCATAAGTCTTCTGTTTAGTTTCTGACACTACTTTTAATCTTTCTCTTTTGTACATGAGTGGTGTTGTGTGGGTGATTTATAGCGCCACTATGGCAGTGCTCAAATGCAGGTGGCCCCTCCCACCTCCTGCTCTGTTCTCCATTTCTACTGATACTGTCTGTCAGTTTCCTGCAGAGAAAAGAGTTATCCAGATTAGTCCTGCCTCCTTGCACCCAATGTTATTCCCAGACATATGACATCCCCCCTTTCTGTATTCTGTATCTAACTATCCGCCCCTATTATTGGATTCTGTCATCGATCTTTCCCCTTCTGGCCCTCCAATCTTTGATAGGTATTTGATGTATCCTTTGGATGACACCCAACTTGGTATCACCCATCCTTTGCTTCCTTTTTTATCTTTGGCTGTCTGATAAGAAAGGTCTGTCTGAAACTGTCAGCCATCCTATATCAATTTTTCAAGGCCCCCCCTCCTTTCCATTTCCCATTATAAATACCATTTTGTCCCTGCTAGGGGAAACCCTTGTGTTGACCCAATTCTGTGGCTCAACTCCCTTTTCTTTCAACCAGCGTACGTCGCTCCAAAGGCATCTCTATGTCCAGAGCATTGGGACAAGGCATACCTGTGACCCTCACCCATTCAGATCGGTTGGATTCTCAACACCACTCCTCTGCCTGGCTTCCCTGAGAAACAGACTGTTAGAGCTATGCGACCCGCAGAGCTGGAGACAGAAGCACCGTCTGTCCATAATGCTCAGTATCCTAGACTGGGGCAATCTCACCTCAGGCCACCATATCCTACTCCGGAGCAAAAAATCTAATATACCCGGAAAAGTGCTGATGTTCGGGATTTGCTGCCAGGAATGGCCGGGGAGACCAACTGATCAAAGTGTGCCACAAATGTTTTTACCTTAGTACACAACATGGCATCATAGTGTGCTGTATAGTCCTAGACACTTCATACAGAACATGAAGGTATTCACATTGAAACACAATGTGGATGCCGTGCATGTAAAAATATAATGGTGAAAGTCTCACAGAAGATTGTTGATCATTATTGTGACCAAACTCAGTTATAACTGAGTTTTACATTCAGTAAATCTGATGTTCATTGCTGAAACATCTTAAATATTGCTCTGTTGTCTTATTGGTTCTCTCATTGTGCTCCTTTGCATATACAAAGTCAATCAGGAATAAGATATCGATCTACTCAGAAGTTTGAATTTAAGCAGGATCTTTAATCACTCACCAGTATAAAAGCAATACCAGTTAACTAATAAAACATCTTCCAGGATGCCCAGTGCTAGTTTCAGAGCTAATGATGTTCCAGTTAAAGTTCTGAAACAGTATGATCAAGTTGTGACACATATAGATAGGAATACAATCTAGCCAACATTTATGCAAAGGATCTTTAGTTGATGGTAATTTGTTGAAATATCCATTAGGGTTTTCTTTAGAAGAATTCTTTAGGAGATTTAAAATGTCCTTTCTCATCAAAGGCCATCAAAATCACAGTAATATCAATTCTATTATCTTTTGTCTTCCTGGACCACCAGCAATCAGACTGTTATGGCCCTCTCTGAGGAGCAACACCTCAATGGAGATATATACCACATTAAATGTTTGCAAATCAAATGTCCTTCCATTTTATATTGCTCAGTTTCTACTTTTATGTGTTCGAAGAACCCTGTTGATGTGTCTTTTGTCAGTTCAAATGACAAATTAATTAATCATAGGGTCATGAAATGATAGGTAAGAGTCTATATTAAACATCTAAATGAAAATCATGTTTTGAAGGCGGTGGTAAGTCCTCCTTGGAAGGGTTCTCCACCAGCAGAGAAACCCCCAAAGAAACACATTCTTATTTATCCACAAAATTCAGAATTATTCATTACTACCTGATTTTCAAACCAATAGTAATGCTTTCTTTACACTTTCTAATTGTGTATATTTTCTATAATGCGATGAATACATGTTAATGAATGAAATCCATAGAAAATCAATATCCATCTGGCTTGTATTTGATTGACACATTTCATTGTCTTCACTTATAATACATTTCTTTGCTCAGTATTCACTTTGCCATTTTAAAGTATCATGTTTCATCACATTCTGGTGTGTTCTATGCTGGAGTTAAAGAGAAAACATCTGTCAGGAACTTATCCAGCAAGAAACAGAAGAAGAGATATGTGTACAATAATGTACCAAGGAGATAGAGAACCAATTGTGTTGACAAGAAAGACTGGAGATCGTGGAAGACCATCTCTTTGCAGCTGGCCCACACCAACCTTCAGGGTGGTGCAAAAGTCACTTCCAGGTTGTAGTCATCACAGGCAGGGGAGATGCACCATTGTTTCATGTTTTCGTAAATGTGGTCAAAACTAGCGAGAGGGATCCCACACCTTCATTGTTTGGTTCTCTCCCTGGATTCGTTTTCGACTGTTTGTATTGTGCTGCTTTCCCTTTCCTTTCATACCAACTCCCAAGAACTGTTCACCTTTTCATCATGCTGTGGGTTGTCGCCATCCTCACTGTCAGTTCTGTTTGCGTCCCTGGGAATTTGCAGGTGCCTTCAAGGTTCATCTTTGCTATCTCCTTTGAAGGATGCAGTGAGTCATTTTCTACACATTCATGTTGTGACCATTGCTGAGCCTGAGTGACTTTATTTTCTAATATTGTTTTTCTGCTTGTGATCTTACGATCCTTTCCAGATCCAGCGGGTCCCTTAACACTGACATTTTATGAACGAGTAACACGCGGCACATCCTGCGGTGTCAGGTGCCATGCCTGTGCTGTTCCCTCTTCTTCCTCTCAACGTGAATCCTTTCTCCTCCACACAGAGCACTCTCTTTGAGGTAGTTTACACCCTGTTGCCTCTAGAAACATCTGCACAGGGAATACACATGACTACCCTCCGAATCCACTGCATCTGTTTTCCCCTTGCAGGACTTGGGGATTCTGAGAGTCCTCCCTCCCCCTTCTTGCATGGACTTAGCTATTACACTTTTCCAAGCAATCACTAAAGTTCAACATAAATTGAAAGTGTCCTTTTTGTTAAATACCTTTAGTCAGGTATTGGCTCTGACCACTACTGTATCTATTGCAAATCCATCTCCGGCCATAATCACAGGCCCTCCTACACAAGATAGAGGTTAGAGAATCTAAAGGAACCAATATTGCTATGGCCAGTTGCTCAGGGGATCTCCCCTTGTTTCAGCTCTTTCTGGCTCAATGTTAAACTGCATTTTTTAAGCCAGCCACAGTTATTTGCTAAATACCAAGCAAAAGTCCCATTGCACTTATCTCATTTGACTTAGGAAGCATTAGCTTGGGCGACATATTTATTCAGTGGAACCAGCCCACTGCTCCAACACTATCCCTAACTCCTTAACTAATTCCCCAATATTTTTGCAAAAAAGCAACCCATTTAGTCTGCCAATGTGAGCATGTTTAGCTTGAAAGAAGGTTTGAAAGATGTACATTTTGTGAGCTATTTTTACTAATTGAAGGCAAAAAGAGGTCAGACCGATGTAGCTGTGCCATCTACAGTGGCCTGAGAGAAGAATTGAAAGATACCTTGTCTTTAGTAGTGAATCAACGAACCACAAAATATGCTCTTATTGATTTAACCCTTTAGATAGAGGCACAACAATGGAGTCAAAGAAGTGAACTGTGGGGTGGGATTTGTCTCAATCCAGTGAAGGAACTAGGAGAAACAAGCCCACAGGAAGCCAGCAGAGAAGAACCTATGAATTTGAGACAGCTCCTATCTAAAGATGAGAAGATTATGTATCTTAGAGAAAGACTGAGAGCTTGATTATGATAGCTGTGAACCCGCCACCGGCAGCTTGCCGGTGGCGGGTTCACCGCCATCGTGCGGCCATTCTCCGCCCGCCATCCTTATCTGGTGATGGAAATCCCATCCGCCACGGGTCCGACATAGGCAATAGTTACGATTGCCTGTCGGACCTGGGCAGCATACCTAGAATGGTGGCCGTGCCTAGCAGGCACCGTCCGCCACATTAGGATGCTGCATTCCACCAGCCTTTGAATGGCGGTTCCTCCGCCATGCAAAGGTTGGCGGGGATTGACTCTGGGGGCCCGTTGCGGGCCCCCCTTATGCAGGAGAAATGCAATTGTGCACTTGAGGGGCACCTGTGGTGCCCCCCTACAGTTCCCAGCACCAGGTAGCAGGCACCACGTGGTGCCTGCCATGTAGTGCAGGGAAATGCACAACATGCATTTTTGCCATTGCGACGGGTGCTGCAGCCAGCAGCACCCGCCACAATGGTAAACATGCACAATGCGACCACCACAGTGGCGGTCGCATTATAATTGCATGTGTAGAACCTCCGCCATACGGCCGGTCGGTCGTGATTCCTGTGACGATGGCGGACGGACTCAAGTCCATCCACCATCGCGATCACCCCGTGAATCTTTACTGTGGGGAAAAGTGGCCTTTTTATCTGCTGCAGGAAAACTACTAGACCCATCCGTGTCTTTCAAACCCCGAATGGACTTAACCTTAAAACAAGAGTTTGACCATTCCATACATTTTTATTATCATTATTTTTCTGCCTAAGTGACCACTCCTAATGGATCATATTCTTCGCTGTCCTTAATTGACTGTGGGGCATCGTGAATTTTCATGGGCTATATGTTTCAGATGTTGGGCGAAATTCCTATGCAGGACAAGATAAGAGTTGGCCCCTTTTAAGGGATCGATAAGAAATCTTTAACGCCTGGAGACATCGGCTTAGCCACTTTATCAATGTCAACAGTGATGACTTCTGGACATGTAGGGTCCCTTGCTTTTGTTCTGATTAATGCTACGTGCTTTACGATTGCTGTAGGAACATCCTGGTTGAGATTATAGGACCTTACCATTGATTGGAAGACACAAGTTATCACCTCTTCATAAGCTTTCTGTAAGGGAAAATGCTTTCTCCGGCCATGATTATCAGAACCGAACACAATAACTTGCCTTGCTCTACCACAAATAACAACAAAGAAATGTTAGATCCTGGCACCATGCCAGAAATCCATCGCTGTTCAACAAGACCAGGGCGGATTCCCATCCTCCTCACTGAGAATCTGCAGAAATTGCACATCGGGAGTGTTTACCCTTTAACTCTCAAAAAAGATCAATCATTGAAGGAGTACTTATGAGATCACTTGGAAAGGTTTCATTGGGCACTCTACCTCTCACACTGTGGCACTCATATTTTTCTGTCCAGTATTTGGATGGTACCTTCAGGCCCTGAATATACTATAGTGAACTCAATACTATTAGCATCGGCAATAAATATCGATTGCCTCTGATTTCTGGGTGATAGATCGAATCAAGGTAGTCAAAGTGTTCTCTAAACCAGACCGTAGAGGGGCCTGCAACCTAGCTCAACTCTGGAAGGGCAATGAGGGAAGACAGCTTTCAACACGCACTATGGCTGTTTTGAATATTTGGTCATACCGTTTGACTCATGCAATGCCCCAGCAACTCCTTAACAGTACATGGTTACTTACTTGGATGACAGTTTTTTTTTTTCAAACACTGTGATGAAACACAGGGCACATGTCTTGGCTCAGAAACCATGCTTTAAATACCTTGCTTGAAAAGTGTGAGTTTTAGAAATTAGCACTAATTTTTGGGGGATTTGGGATGTCTGCACAGTGAAAAAAATGGAATCGAATAAATTAAAGGCTGCTCTTTAATGGTCCTCACAGGGGCTTGTGAAAGAGGGCCAGACGTTACTAGGATTTGCTGATTTCTGTAGACAGTTAATCTTCAGTTGGTCTAGGATTGTGTTAAGCAGGCAATACATGTTAATGGGGTAATAAGCCATCACCCAGTTAAAAGAAGTGTCCACGCCCACTCCTGTTCTAGCATCCTGCTTGTGGTCTCCCTTTCAAAGTGGAAACTGATGCCTCAGCAGATGCTATAGGAGTCGTCTTATTTCAGAGACCTCGAGAGGCTGAAGAGTAACTCCTAGAAGCTTTACTGTCTCACACTCTTTCATCCACCTAAACAAAATATACCACCTATGAGTTGTTAGCCATTGCAGAGGCCTTTAGTCCTTGACAACACTAGAGGGAGCTCATCACAAAGTGATGGTGCAGACAGAACCTACAAATGTGGGTGTTATGAAATCAATGACCTCTAGAAATGCAGGACATGCAAGATAAACGTTTTTTCTCAAAATATCATTACATTTCATATTGTTTGGGAAAGAAACATGAAAAAGCTGACACCCTCTCTTGAGCTATAACTAAAGGATCAGAATTGGACATTCCACATAAGAGCTTCACTACCTAATTGCAATTACCCACTGACAAGAAATATATTCATCAGATTCAGGAAGCACAGTATAAGATTGATAGGGAACTTGTTCGTCCGTTAGATACCAGAGGTTCCAAATAAGAGAATGAAGAAGCATGGATTGTTGTTTCATAATAATCATTTTTTTTTTGGTGCCTGGAGAGGATTTCCAAGACTCGGGCCTAATTACGATCTTGGCAGATGGGTTACTCTGTCACAAACGTCACTGATATCTCGTCCACCATATTACAATTCCATTATATCCTATGGAACGTGTAATACGGTGGACGGGATATCCCTCATGTTTGTGACGGAGTATCCCATCCGCCAAGATGGTAATAAGGCCCTCAGTCTTTCTCAGACTCATGTCTCCCCAGCAGCTGGCCACATACCATATGGGAATAAAAAAGGCATGGCAACTAACCTTGAGAAACCTTTGGTGGCAAACTGTAAGACAATATGTCACTTGTAACATTAAGTCCTGTGACCTCTGCATTCAAGCAAAAATTGATCAATAAAGGCCAATGGGTTTTAAAACCATGCCAACTCACTCTTGCCCTCAGGCCAATACTTGCATTGACTTTATTGCAAACCTGCCCCTTTCACAAGGATGTAGTTGTTTACTACTTTACAAAATTGGCATATTTTGTACCTTTAACCAAGTTACAAACTTGTTCTGAACTAACTCAACATGTTTTAAACCATAAAGTAAGATTGCATGGGCTTGCAGACGTTATTATTACTAATAATGGATCACAGTTCATAGCTAAGCCATGACATGTCTTACTACAGTCCCTTGGTACTCTGCATTATAAGTCTACCAGTTACAATATGCAGACGGATGGACAAACTGAAAGAATGAATCGGCCATTAATCTAACAATTATCTATTAATTACTGAGCTGATATATTATGGAACACCTGGAAGATTGGGTATTATGAATCTCCTTAGCAGAGCTAGCATAAAGCACCTCCTTTTATAGAGCATTAGGATGTTCTCCATTTTACTGCACATATGGGTTTCATCCGGGTTTATGAACCAATACATTATACACCACTGCAGATCCATGTTTTACTTTTTGCTATGGAAACTGAATGGCATCCAGAGATATGCCATCTCACAAATAATTAAGGCTAAGGATTATAAAATGTTTTTTGCTAAACACTGAAGGTCTGCCCCTAGTTATCAAGTGGAGATAAGACTCAGCTCTCCACCTCTCATCTTTCAAGTCCTGGTATCCATCCTAAGTTTATGCTTCGGGTTATGGGTCCTTTTAGGATCACTCATCTGGTAGGTTCCTTGGCATTATGCCTAGCACTACTTCGCTCTCTGTCTCAGGCTTCAGTTGTGGCATTACCAGGCAAGCGGAGATGGCCAGGCTGGCTCCAAGAAGCCTACTGCCTTCGATGAGGGCGTTTACAATCATAGCTTGCATGAACCAAGCCTCTCATGAGGTCGAATATTACTATTTGTCACATACATGTTTGTATCAAACTTACTGACCTTAAAACACTTTTCTGGTTATATTGAAAAGGACAGGTCACTTGCAGAATGAAGTAAAATGCAAAAAATAATGTATTCATCGTTTTACACCTTCAATGTATCCTGTCACGTAGTATTTATAATGAGAAACAAATGCAAGGATTATATCACTGGGTTATGTAAGGCCTTTCATACAGCTTTCCCACATGGGTGGTCAGGCGGTCAGGGCACGAGATTAATCTCAGGGGTGACACGGTATGGTCAGTATTTTATCCAGGAGAGCAAAGAAGAGATGTGTGCAAGTATGTATAAAGTAGATAAATAAACTATTGTATTGTAAGGAAGACTGGAGTTTGTGTAAGACCGGCTCTTGATGGCAGGCAAACACAAGCATTCAGGTTGATAAAAACATTCACTTCCGGGTTGGAGCCAGCAGAAGCATTAGAGCACACAGAATGGTTCTAGGCTCCCATAAAAGGTGTCAGTACTAGCAAGATGGTGCCTGGCACCTTCTCATGTCTTGAAGGGCTCCTGTTCTCGCTTGGTGGCATTGTATCCCTCCCCTTTATTACGTTGTTCGCCCTCCTCAGTTTGCGTCCCCCCTGGTTGTATTGTGCTGTTTTTCCTTAGGCCTACATACCAGCTCTGAAAGACTGTTCAGCTTTTCCTCATGATGTGTTCTGTTGGCATCCTCAGTGCTGGTTCCTTCTGGGTCACAGAATTTGCAGGTGCTTTTTGGGCTCATTAATTTCCTCTCCTCTGAAGGATCAGATGGGGTATTTCTTACATGTTAGGACTACTGGTGAGTTCTTGGGTTAATTGATTCTCTAATATTGTTCTGCTTCTTGTTTTCTTTAGACTCAGCTCAAAACCAGATAGTTCCTTATCAACTCCATTGTATGTGTGAGTTCCTCAGTGGTGTCAGGTATAAGGCATGTACTGTTCTCTCTTCTTTCCCTCACCTGGAAATTCTTTTATCCCACACCGGACAAACTCTTAGAGGTAATTTACACTCTGTTACCTTTAGAGACAGCCATTCATGGAGATCACAGGAACCAGGGTAATCCTTACAACATCTTCCAAATGGTTAAGCACCATTTGTTCCTCCCACACCAGAGTCACAGTTTTTTAAAATTAATTGTGTCAATGAAGTTTCCAGTGTTTGCGAAATTGTTTAGGCTGTGAATTCCTTTGACACTATGACTGTTGCTGTCTCTGATTGCTTGGAATATATTAGTTGTGATCTTCAAAGGAGGAATTGTGTGTCTCAAGTATTCTGTGTATAGAATATTCACATTTCTTCGACTTAGCATGTCTAGAAGAAGCTGGAGTAAAAGACCTAGCACTGGAATGGTTTCGGTCTTTCTTGTCCGACAGATCATTTCAGGTCTATGCCCCCCCTTTCGCTTCTTCCGTCCAGCTTATTGAGCAGGGGGTTCCTCAGGGTTCAGCTTTAAGTCTGGCTCTGTTCAACCCCTGGCAGTAGTCGCGCGTGACCATGGTCTTACCATGGTCTCTTATGCGGATGATACCCAGATGGCGGTGGCTCTCTCGGATGATCGTGCCAAAGATGCCACCCAGTTTCGGAATGGTCTTGAGGCGGTTGCAGGCTGGATGACGAAGAACTGTCTCCAGCTTAACGCCAGTAAATCAGAGGTGCTGCTGGTGGGAAAGGACAAGGGGCTCTGGAACACACAGTGGTGGCCTCTTTCTTTGGGCCCTGCCCCTACCCCTAAGCAGGTGGTAAAGAACCTTGGGTTTTGGTTTGACTCTACTCTGGGTTTTCAAGATCACACCAAGAAAATCGAGGGCACCTGCTTTGGTCTTTTACGGGGTCTGAGGCCTATTCTAGGGTTTTTCAACTCGGCTACATGTCAACTAATAGTCCAGGCAACCATCTTATCTAGACTCGACTATGCTTACTCCCTGTTGTTAGGCGCCAATAAAGCGGAATTGAACCGCCTTCAACGTGTCCAGAATACAGCCGCGCGAGTCCTACTTGGACTTCCAAGAACGTGTTCCGGGTCGGGCGCCCTACGCCGCCTCCATTGGCTCCCTATCTCAAAAAGGATAGAATTTAAGACCTTATGCCTAGCCTTCAAAATTTTAAAACATTCTCCACCTGAGATCTTATCTAACCTGCTCATCCCATATGTCCCTGCCCACCTGTTGCGCTCGACCGAGCAGATCCTGGCTACTGTCCCTCGAATTAAACGAACCAGAGCAGGCGACAGATCTTTCCGTCTTCTGGCCGCTAAGTTGTGGAACTCCCTCCCCCTGAAGAGCCGTAGCTTAGATTGTCTGCTATCTTTCCGAAAGGCTATTAAAACCTATCTTTTTCCAATGGCCTAACCTGACTCTACTTGGAAACTGCTGTTAGCGCCGGGACGCCCCTTTGCTGGGGCAGCTGCGCGCTCTACAAATGGTATAACATAACATGCTTATCTTCTGTAGCATCATTTAAACTGTTCAAGATTGTCTAAGCTATTCTAGAAAGTCCAAGGTGCCATCCTGATCAGTGACCAAACCTACATCTAGATAATCTTTAAAACATCATAAACACAACACTGAGACACCACTGATGCATTATATATATCAAAGAAAGTACATTTGCATTTCAATGGCCCAAATATGTTTTAAATTATTGCCCGTTTCGGTTATCCCTACTAAATTATAGGCCCCATGTCTATGTAATCTTGAAAATACAGTTTTAGCTAGTACTTGATTAAATATTTCACCTAATAAAGGTAACAAGACTTGATCTTTCATAGATTCCTCTTAATTGAAAATACTCACCTCCAACTCCTTTGTGTGACATGTGACCATCTAAGATGCTAATCCTGCAGGCTCAAGGACTTCTGAGCTATCGTTTTCCTGCACAAGTATTTTTTTATTTTGACAAACTGAATCCACTGATGCGAATATATCCCATTTGAACTAACAAACCCCAATGCTACTTCTAGGAAGAAATGTTTTTCACTTTCTCACAAGATATGACCACAGTTAGTAGTTGGCTCGAAAAAGGTCCCTCTTGTGTGAGCCCCACTGTTTACTGGCATAAATGTACATTATTGCTTGACATTGTAGTTTGTCAATGTTCTTCTCAGTCTAAACTAGAGACCCTTAATTTGTTTCCTATTACACAGGTTGCCCCTGCTCACTATCTTAATAGCATTTTCCGTGTCACCACCATCACACTGTACTCCTCTATTTCTACCGGTCATTCTTTCCTAACAGTATTAATCCAGTTGTAAACCCAATGCAACCACTTTGCTTATGGCATCACTGTAACAATAATATTGTTTAACTCTTCTCAACACATAGCGAAAAACTATTAATTTGCCTCCATATGCCCATTGTACCTCCACTACCAGTCTGAAAAAATGCATCAGAAGCAATTCCACTGGCATTTCCTGACCGATGCAAATTAATGGCTTGATTTAGAGTTTGCCAGAAGGGATACTCTGATACTCTGTGATGGATATCCTATTTGCCATATTAGAGTGTATTAATCAAATCAAAATAAGCTTTATTCGAAATCACAAAGTGAATCATAAAAGCTACAAAATACATCCATGACAGAGTTTAAAAAACAGAATAGAAGTTAAAACAGAGTACAGAAAGTTATTATATTTATAAGGACAGTCTTCGACTGCATGATCACTCAATTACTATTTACAGCAGAAATCGTGACATGTGTATAAGTTCGGTATCATTTGCAGGTATGTAAAAGCTGGGAGACATTTTGCAAAACCCAGCTGTAATAACGGAGGTTTGATGAATTTCTTTCTCAGCCCAGAAAAATATTTACAGAAAAGCACAGTATGTATGGTTCTCTGTGGTGAGGTATCATCACAAGGGCAATTCCCCAGGTCAGGTGACAAGTTGTTGATAGTAGGGAATCTAATTAAACGGTGGAAAATATCCAACCGAAAGTGGGTCAACACAAACCTGTCGGGCAGGTTTTACACTTTGATTAAGTATCATTGCATGTAGTAACTAGTCAGAATCATTTGATTGCTCAACACAGAGGGTTTCCAAATTTCTGAAGATAATTTAGTTTCTTCCAATAAGGAAATGTACTTCAGTTTCAGGGCTTTTCTTTGGACACTCACCAAGCTCTCGGGGTGATTGAAATACTCGGGATGGCTGAGGTCTGCCAGGAAATTGTGCACAAATTTAAGCCAAGGAATATCAGATCTGCTATGTAAGGGGCTACTGATTCAGAGTGACACACGTAGGTTGGGCTACTTTTCGGGAGTGCATGGAGATTCCTTAGAAAAGCATTTTCTACAAGTTGGAGGGTATCAATCTTCCCATGTCCCCAGAGCTCAGACCCTTACATAGCAGTGGATCTGCATTTGGTCTTATAGATTGTCATCAATTCCCTCTGTGTTTAATGCCAAGCTGTCTAGCAAAATTTAGTAGAGCCATTATCGTTTTAACAAAATGGAGTCGCCATGATTTAATTCCCCTTGCCAATTCCCAGATTGACTAAACACAATCCCCAAATATGAAAATGTTGCTGTGACCTGAATTTTAGAACCCTCAATAAAGATGTCACGGCAGTGGGAGGCCTTATTCCCAATTTTCATGGCGAAGGTTTTGCTGATGTTAATTTTTAGCCCATGGTTTTGCATGAACTGGACAAACTCGCCAACTAGACGCTGGAGGTTAAGTGGAGTGCGGGCCATTAGTACCGCATCGTTGGCATAAAAAAGAGCTGGTATAGGCAGATGTCCCACCTGAGGTAGGTCCGCACACTTGCTTGCCAGTGTGTCACCTACATTGTTAAGATAGAGATTAAACAGGGAGAGGGCCAGTACACATCCCTGGCATACCCCTCTTCCTATTTTGAATGGCCCTCTAGAGTTGCCATTGAGGCCGTAGCGAAGTCTACCCCTCCCTTGGGCGTACAGATTTATGAGAAAGTTCACGATAGTGCAGTTCACGCCCATGTTAGCCATGATTGACCATAACTTATCATGAGCCACAAAATCAAACAGAGAAGATAAATCTACAAAGACTAAAAACAAATTGTCACCCTTCATATGCACATATTTAACAATGAGTATGTCCAGATTAATGGCCAGCTCTATAGTCCCAAGCCCGCCCTAAAATCGTACTGCAGGTCTGAGAGGATATTGTTTGTTTCTGCCCAGTCCTGGAGTCGACCTAGAAGAATACAACCAGCCACCTTTACTAGACAATCCAAGAGAGAATCAGGCCAGGTGGGTAGAAATCCTTGTTCCCGACAGGCTCTGAAAAAGAAGGTAAGGATTGGGCCCCAAAGGTCGGCGTTGGATTTAAACAGGTCGATAGGGATCCCATCAGGCCCCAGGGCTTTACCCCCCTTGCTAGCACAATTTCGTCCAGGGAAAATTCAGGATATTTCAGGTTATTCATAGGTCGAGTAGAAATGGAAACGTTGGGGGAGACGCAGGCCCACTATGAGAAGAGGCAATACGGGAGGGGATCACAATGTCTTCCTTAGGGGAATATACATTTGTAAAATGTGCTATCCATGCGGCCTCTGTGATGGCTATCTCAGCTCGAGGGCAGTCTGGGCAATTATAAGAAGGAGAGTTGATGACACGCCAGAACGTGGTGTTATCATTGGACAGACTAGCTTCGAGTAATCTGTTCCACGTTTCCTCCTCCAGGTTTTTTTTCCGTTGTTTAATGGCTAGTTTATATGCTAGTCTGCATTCCCGGACCTCATTAACAGTTCTTGGTTGTTTAGCTAAGGCTAGTTTTAAATTTCTGTGGGTTTTGTGCAAACTGGATCAAACCTGCCACAATGACCCGCCTTTGCTATTTTCTGATTTTCATCACATCACAGGAGCCCCTCTCCAGTGCCCTTTTTATGTGATTGAATGCTAAAATAAACTGGTGTGCCTCTATAGTTTTGTCTAGACCTACTTCAAAAGCCTCCCTCTCTTTATGAATTAGTTTTACTAAAAAGTAAGATGGATCCACCAGGGACCATCTTAAGGCGTACCCATTACGACGGGAGATATAAATTTCCGCTATTGAGGTAACGTTTTGTACCTCTCCTATCTGGCCAGAAAGGTCAAGATTCAAGGCGACACTTTGGGGGAAATGATCGCTGATCGCTATGTCATGGATAAGAAACTCTAAAACCAGTGCTGAATAGCGCTGGGGGAACAATAAAAAGTCTATTAAGCTATTCTCACCCCTTCCGTTATAGGTGCCCTCACTGTAACTTGTGTTTCAAAAGTAAATCACTTAAAGTATCCCCGTACTCCGAATTGAGACAGTGGGTAATATCGCAGTTATCAGGAGATGTCATGCCACACACCTTGTTAGATGACTCAGGGCAGAGACGTATGTTAAAATCTCCGCCCCATAAAATAATTGGATTCCTACAATTGTTGGGGAAGCTTTCTCCAAGTCATGGTCTAGTTGGTGGAGAATTGTAATGATTTCCGATATGCAGGCGTTATTGTAGAAATTAACAATGGCCAGAGTCGCATGAGCAGAAATTTGGAGGGAAACAATTTGATAGAACACTCTTGTAGCAATCACTGTAGTATTCGGTGGAGCCAGCGTGTTTGACACATAGGTACACAAGCCCCCTTTAGGTCGCCCACAATTGGACTTGATCACTGGGCTGTGAAATGTTTTAAAGACATTAAGGTGGATTGGATCCACTGCACAAGTTTCCTGTAAGCAAAGAATGTAAGACGTAGACATGAAGTCAAACCATTCGCTCGTAATACATTTGTGGCGTAGACCAGCTACATTCCAATAAAGAACTGTGGGGGCTGCCGCCGCGGGTAGTAACTGTGGAAGTGGGGAGTCGTCAGCGATACAAGGCCCAGGAATATATAAGAACTCAAATTCATGGTATATCTCTATGCATAGTCCCCTCTCATGCACTAAAAGAGTCGCCAATCCACTCTGATTCCGCTTAGATTATCAGTAGTCTTTAGTCAATCCACACAGTTTAAAGTGGAAAGACAGTCAAACCTACTTTGGGTCTCAATTGGATGCTGATGCGCTAGTAAATTCCCCAGGTGGCGTGTACGGACTGCTTGAAGCAACATTTGGAAGGGGGCGGGAGGTTGATAGAAAAAGCCAAGTGGTAGGACCGCAATCTGCTTTGTGGTGAGAGATGGTAAGCTGGTTCTCTCACAGAATGGTTTCACTAGATATGGGAATGTGAATGAGAGCACAGCACAATCGCCCTCTAAGGTTTTGCTTCCCGTTTCTACCCATTTAACTCTCCTAATCATTTTCAGGTCTGCAAAGTGTGCCCCCTAAGCCCTACCCTCGCATTCAACCAATTTAAAGATTTCTTCCTGAAAGATTCCCATGATTCCTGTACAGAGCTAGAAACACCGGGGACGTTAGCTCAAATTACTACATAGGGTGTAACTGCAGGCGGGAGCTCTAGACAGTCCATTTTAGAGACAGGAAAAGCACGTGTAGAGTCAGTAGTTGCGTGATCAGTAAGAATTGGATTTTGAAAAACGTTATGTGATGTGGTGGGGGGATTACTAAATTTGGGGTCTGGGGTAATAAAGGCTATGGAGGAAAATAGGGCCGGCACCCTGAAGGATTAGTGCTTGGTATGGAGCCAATCATATCCTCTGTCCTAACAAGCACTGTGTGGCAAGGTTGATAAATGCCTTGAGTGTTAAGAATAGGGTCGGGGCAAGAGCAGGGTCAATTTAAAACATTATTATCCCTAATTTTTGGGGGACTCACTGATAGTGACTGATTGTTACCCCGGAGGTCCAGTCGGGAAAGGATATTCCTCTCGATCCCTTTTAATTGTTCCGTAAGTGAGCTAAATGCAACCCTAACTGACTCAGAAAAGAACTGTACCTGGTCGGACAGGAATACGTAATCCGCATGCTGATGATCTGCCACTATATTAGGTCTCTTGGTCAGCGATTGCTTTGAGTTGAGATTTTCTTTAAGACGTTGGCCATCCCCACCTACTCCACTCGATACAGATACAGACGCTAGAGGGGCTTGGGACGATACAATAGACAGAGTTTAAAGCATTTGCTTGGGGGTTGAATGGCAGATTGGGTGTAAGGAGGGACTATGTTAGGGGATTTTGAAGGACACTTCTCTAGTTCCTTATCTTCCCGCTGTCCAATTACCTGCGGACTACTAGGACTAGGAGCAGCGGTAGGAATGGCAGTTGCACCTGTTTCAGTAGGTATTAAACCCAATATATTATTAGTGCAGTTTGTTAAAGACGCCTCCACACTCCTAATCTGTTTCTCCAACACCGCCATTGCACCTGTAATATAGTTCAAAATAGGAGAGGGAGGATAGGCACTACTTGGCGAGTTAGCAACCCCCATGGATGTTTCCTTTTTCCCATATCCAAAAGTTGTAACAAAACCAAGTAGGTATACTATCAGCTATAAAGCTACAATGGTTGACCCCAACAGGTCCCCAGATGTCAAAGTCAACAATCGGTTGTCCCAGGGACTATGTTAAGCGAGTCAGGAGAGACAAAGTGTTGCAACGTCATCCTGTGCCCTGGGCACCCCCCAATTCTTTGCTCACGGATACTGGTGGTAACTGACTCTGACTGACCCTGGGCTCTGCCTAACCAGGCCCAGGGTCAGTGCTATGCTGAAAGAGCCTCTAGTATATAATAGGGCATGGGGAATGAAACTACCTAGAAGTCCCTAGTACCCTAGGGCATGGCAGTTTAGAGGCCAGCAGCTTTTTCTGCACTTGCATGTGTGCACTGCTGAAGCCTGAGGTCAGTTTAAAAGCAGACCTGGGTGCCAGGACTGCTTTTAAAAAGTAAATTGTACCCATACTCGACTTTGAGGTTTGGGGCACTTAAAAATGGATAACCTATAATGTTGTGGTATATTAGGAACCCCCAGGGTCTCCCCTAGGTGTCCCAGGGGTGGAGGGTCAGATATTTATAAGGTACACCCTTATAAAAATTAGTTTTATATGCCCTGGGTAAAGTGAAAGTTCTTATTTCACTCTCCTCATTGGGATAAAGTGCTGCCCAAATTCGACTTTGATGCTAGGAGCACTGTGGAGGAAAGATCTGCAATATTTCTACACATTCAGAACCCCTAAAGTCTCCCCTAGCTATCCCATGGGGTGGGGGTCCTGTAGATATAAGCCAGGTACTTATAAAATATGTTTTTGTAAGTCCTGGTGCTGGAAAAATAGCCCAAGTCATTTTCCAATTGCAAATCCCCTGCTACATAGGTTAACATGGTAGGAAGTTATTGATGAATAACTCGTGATAGAAGAGGGCTAGAAGTGATATTCAAAGACTTCCCAGAATGGTATTAATAAAGCCAACAATATCATATTGTTGAATTTCTCCTAAAGCAGGGCAGTGTGCTGTTCCATAGGAATGCCAGGCCAGGGGGAGGAGTCGTAAACTATGTTCTCCAAAGGAGAGAGTAGAGAACAGTGTCATTTACAACTCTGAACTTCCCACCTTAGGCAGATGGTAGGATTAAGGAAGGTATGAGCAGATGCAGGGGGGAGAGTCTAAGTAAATTAGCCATCCTAGGTGTGTGTTTGGCCAGCTCTTACCTCCCTGCTGGAAAATCAGCCATTATGGATTTGGAAGATTTGATGCACTCTGGGACAAAATAATGCCACACTCTACAGGGTGTGGTCATATCTTTGAGGAGTTACCCTGCTCCCATTGGTCAGGAGTGACCTTCTGCCTGACCCAGAGAACTTGGATTCAGTATCTGAGAGGGGCAGACGCTCTGCGGTGGTCGTGGACGCTTTTTAAAGTGCGCAGAAGTGGGCTCCTCCCTCCTGGGAGAGCAGAGTATTCTGGGGCTTGGAGCCCCCCAACGGATGGTAGCAAACAGGCAGTGGCAGCACAAGCAGCGTCCCGCGCTGCGGTGGTCTTGAGCGCTTTTTACAGCACATCCGGAAGTGGGCTCCTCCCTCCTGGGACAGCAGAGTATTCTGGGGCTTGGAGTCCCACAACCGATGGCAGCAAACAGGCAGTGGCAGCACAAGCAGCGTCCCCCGCTGCGGTGGTCGTGGGCGCTTTTCAAAGTGCGCGGAAGTGGGCTACTCCCTGCTCGGAGAGCGGAGTATTCTGAGGCTTGGAGTCCCCCAACCGATGGCAGCAAACAGGCAGTGGCAGTACAAGCAGCTGTATGGCAGTGAGATATTTGTCATATTTCCAATATGCCAGACTCTAAATCAGGCCTCAAGTCTGCCTCTGTAGTGTGTGTGGAGTTCATCTGGATAAAAATCTCTTGATATTATCTGCTGGAAGTTTCATACCATTGTGAAACTGGCAAAATGTACCTTGGTTAAATTTAAGAACATCTGTGACTGCCATAGAAAATATAAGGGGCACTAAGTATTAAAAAAGCCAAACTTAGGAGGAACCAAATAAATGTGTCCTGGGGAAGTGGGTCATGCTTAATGTTTTGTTTGCTATCTGAGACGTGCTTTAGTAAGATGTGAATTCTTCTAACTGTATGTTGCTGTCACTTCCAGCGAGTCACTCTTTTTAACCATCTGTATCCGCTCAAGTTGAGTTTTGACAATTTAAGTTTTTTCATGTTACCCACATCTGGAGAAAACCTTAGAGCTTGATTATAGCATTTCTTCTCCAACATACTTTTCTTACTTTAAACTTCAGGATTTTCTTTAACTTAATGTAATATATTCAAAATAATTACATTTTAAATTTAAATTAAAAGTACTGAAGCAATTTTTAATGTTGTTCCTCATTTGAAAAAGATGTATAAAATTGATTTACATTAATATGTAACATAAAAATAACTTTAATATTCAAGTTTAATAAACTTTTCTACTTTTTCCTATCTCCATTGGGTCCGAGATCGCCCTATGGTAAAGTATAGGAAAAGGTAAAAAAGTTTATTAAACTTTTAAAGAACTAGTAAAATTATTTTTATGTTAAATATTAATGTAAATTACATTTAAATGTATAGTAAAATAAAAAATGGTACAGCACTAAAAATTAAATTGAATTAAATATTTAATCAATTTAAATATGGTAAATTAAATTATTTTTTAAAGATTTATTAAAAGAAATATACCCCATATACGTCGTAGACTCAAGGTCGGGGTCTCCTCCAGACTCATGGGCAGCTGTGCACAACCCGTAATTACTGGTGCATTCCTGCAAGACAAGGGGAGACGCTGTGGTGGGCGATCCCCAGTGCAGCACCAGAGCATCCTGCGGTGAGGAGATGGCGAGGCGAGGTTGCAGAGGCCCTGACTGAATTAGACACTGATGGAGGGCTGACTGCCTCATACACTGCTGCAAGGGGTTCCTCTCCGCCCTCCCCCCTCATACACTAGTGGCACCATTGCTCCTGCGGCGGTGAGTGGCTGCAGTGCCTGTGCGCTGAGGCCCTAAGACCCAGCCCCTTAACTCACTCCTGACCTGGCCTGGAGAGCTGAGTGACCTGGGAGCCAGAGACGGTCCTGGAGAGCGGGCCCTGTGCACTGACGAGGCCATCCTCCTATGATTGGGCGATATCACCCCATCGCTAACTCACCGATCTGTCGCACCCGCAAAGCGGAGACCCACTGGTGGTACACCTCTCAGTTGACACGCTGGTATAGAAAGGGACTTGGAGTTGCCACACACCACCGCTGCAATCCAGTACTGGACCTGAACTTGTGAAAACCACGATGTCTGGGACAAAGGGTTCCAAGGTGGTCCAACAGAACAAACTGGACCGTTACGCATTCCCCAAAGCATCACCTCAGGACCAGCTGGCCAGAGACAAAGCGAGAGGCGGATCAGAGGAGAATCCCCCCAAACCGATACTCAAGGATGTCATGGAGGCCATATACTGGGTCCGGTCATCTCTGGAACAAAGGATGGACACGATGTCCATCGACGTCACACTCATCAGGGTGGACCTAGTGAAAATCAACAAAAAAGGTCAAGCAACTGGAGATCACAACAACAAGCTTGGTGGAAGACACTTCCCACCTCCAAACCGAGATCCGCAACTTACAGCTTTTCCGGTAAGCTTGCCGAAAATAAGCTTGACGATTATGAAGGACGGACCCGCCGCAACAACATACAAATCCTTGGGGTGCCGGAACGGGCGGAGGGGCATACACCAGATCTATTTGTTGAGGAGCTCATTCTTACTCATCTTCAACCCAAAGGTTTGTCCAAATTCTTTGTAATTGAGAGTGTGCACAGGGTCCGTGGGGGGCGACCAAAGCCTGGGGCTCCCCCGCAGCTGCTGCTGGCGCGGGTACTGAATTTTCGTGACAGAGACGTGATTCTGCAAAATGCCAGAGTGTCCCCGCCGCTCTGGTATGAGAATGCTGACATATCCTTCTTCCCGAACTTTACGCAGGCAGTCCAAAAACAACGAAGATCTTTCCTAGCCGTCAAAAAGACACTACGTGAAAAAGGTGTGAAGTGTGCCATGCTGTTCCCGGCGCGACTTTGCGTGGTGGCTGAGGGCAGGGCTTGGTTCCTCGATAATCCGGAAACTGTGGCGGAGTGGTTGGAGGGCTGGTGGGGAGCTAAGGAACACAACTCCTGTTGAGAAAACCAGCGAGCCCGCCCATGGAGACGACAGGCGCAATGGGATCCACCACCTCACCGAACTTACCCGCGTAGGCAGGTGACACTGGTACCATGTAAAAGAGACCGCTGCTGACTTATTGGGTCCAAACATGTTTGATGAGACATGACTCTTGGGGCTCGCCCCTCTCAGGAAGCTGTGTGACATTGATCAATTTGGGAGAGATGGGGAGACGAAGCATCCACTTCACCCCCACGTTTCTACCTTTAGTTCTTCAGTTGGGCGACAGGCACTCTGCATGTTTGAGTTTATGGGCGGTTTAAGGCCCAGAGTGCAGGGGAGCAGGGAGGGGGTGTGGTATCTTTCGATTACAGGGACTGTTGTCCTCAGACTGCACCCCTCCCCTAATGGTCAGAGTGTTTTTTTCCCTTTGCCCGACCTTGTAGAACGCTGCCACACTGAAGGTTCTAAGTCGAGCTCCCTGCGAGGAGACGGCGGGCACCGGCGGTGGAGCTGTAGCTGAGGACATGTTTTGAAGCAACTTAATAAAACCTTTCTTATTTGAGCACACAACGGCTTTCTGTGATGTTTTGAAGAGTGGATTCCCCCACTTGATATTACAGGGGGGTTGTTGGCATTGGGGTATTGAGAGTTGTTCTGTTTTTGTTGAAGCGGCACAAAAAGACTGTGTTCTATGGAAGGAGCGTACTCGTATGTTGATGATATCTATCTCACAGCCAACGAGTTGTGGCCGCATCTGTGTCGCGTTGATCGCATCATTGTTATGTTTGCAGACTTCGGTTACAAATTCAAATTTGCGAAGTCTCACATTGCAGAGTATACAGTGTTGTTTTTGGGCTATGAGCTCAACAATGAGGGTCGAGGGTTAGCTCCTCACTTTCTGGAGAAGTGCGCATGCTTGCGTGCTCCTACAACACAGAACAAACGACAGTCTTTGCTGGGCATTCTGAATTTCGGTCGTACGTACATTCCCGATTATGCCCAGCGTATCAAGCCGCTATATGCCTTGGTACAACCTACTTTTTCCAAATCGAGCTGGCTGCCAGAGCATTCAGCTATTTTGCAATCTGATCTTCTTGCTTCGAAATAGTTACTGACACGTGATAACCACACTAACCTGGTGATAAGAATTGTGCCGGGTGCAGTGGGTTTCACGTACTTAACGTTCAATGAGGGCGATACCGTTCCCATTGCATACAAATCACACTTCTACACTTCGGCTGAACTGCGCTTTTCCACGGTTGAGAAAGTTTTGACTGCGGTGCAGATGGCGATTCTTAAAGAACGAGCACTGTCGCAAGGAAAACGCATGGTGGTGGTTACACCATATCCTGCTCTAGAGGCAGTGGCGAAAGCCAGTGTACCTAATTCTAAAGCTTTGCATCCATGTTGGATACAATGGGCCACTTCTTTGACATCGCCAGATGTCACCTATATCTTTGATGCCTCATTGCAGACTCAGGAGTACTTGCAGTATGAATTCGTTCATCTTGCTCCTCTGTCTTTGCGCCAGCTTGAAGATTACCATTGTGTCATTTACACTGACGGTTCGGCGCAACCGGCGACAGAATCGAAGCATGCCTATTCAGCAGCCTGCGCAATTGTGGCGGGTACTTTCGTGAATGGAGAATTCAAATCTGATGTCGTGCATACGCAGTCATTGGGTGATTGTACAGCACAATTGGCGGAGCTTCGAGCTCTGGTGCTTGCACTGGAGTTTGCTGATCCTCGGGTTACTACTCTTATCGTGAGTGACTCCTTTTACTGTGTTCAGTCCTTTAACGACAATCTATTCTTTTGGTCTCAAAATGAATATCGCGATTCCAAAGGTAGCACAATCAAGCATAAAATGCTTTGGGTTCGAGTGGCAGAATTTAAACAGCATCTGCCTCTCGTGAATGTAATTCACTCTCTTGGTCACCAGCGAGTTGGTGTCCACGCTGTCCGCAACAGCTTAGCTGACGAGGCAGCAAAAACAGCAGTGGTGACATATCTAGTATCAGCAGTTACGAGATTCAAAAGTAAGATCGATGATGACATCTTGGCAGCTTTTGCTGATTCAGAGAAGCGAAGTAATTACCCGAAAGGTTTCCCTTCTCGGTACCATTATCACTTAAGTCCTGATAACGTCCCGTATGTGAGAATTAACGATGTTGGTGACAGATTGATTCCCAACGCGGACTGCAGACCGTCTTTGATAAAAGCGGCTCACGAGGGTATGGCCTCTGCCCATGCCGGCGTGTCAGCCACTGTTACTCATTTACAACAGCGTTACTGGTGGCGCGGATTGTATAAACAAGCCCGCACTTATGTTCTTGATTGTGAAATTTGCCAGCAGATTAAACCTTCGACTGCTGCGCGTCCACCACAAACTCAGTTGTACATATCTAATAAACCACTTGGGTGTGTTTATTTAGATCACTGCGGTCCTTTCTCCTCTGATACTGCGTACAAGTATATCTTAGTTGCAGTGAATTCGTGCACACGTTTTCTTTGGGTATGGCCACAAAGGAGTGCTGATGCTCGTACTGTCATAAGGGATTTGCATGTCTTTGTGGGAATTTTTGCGTGTGGTACCTTTCATTCTGATCAGGGCCCTGCGTTCGCCTCTAAGGCGTACAAAGAGGCCATGAGATCCTTGGGGGTCCAAGTCAAATTTTCATCTCCATACCGGCCTGAGGGTAATAGTGTAGTGGAGCGAATGAACCGTGACTTAAAGCAATCCCTGACAGCTAGGGTTTTAGGCACTGTCCGGAACTGGTTAGCCCATCTGTATAACGTCCAACATGCACTTAATAATCTCCCTAGAAGGTCTCTGGGTGGGCAGACCCCATACATGATGCTCTTTGGCATAAAAATGTTTGTTCCGGACCTTGATGGTCTAGACATGGCGGCGGCAGCCGCACCCTTTGATGTAGATGATCACTGTGCTGTATTACAGAGTCTACAAGAGACCAGAGACAGTCTTGCAAAAGAACACTTGCACTCCACATCTGCGCTTCAGATTCCGATAGTCGGCTGGCTACCTCGAGTTGGAGACCTGGTCCGTGAGAAGGTGGAGAACAAGAAGGAGTTCGGCCCCTCTTATCGTGCCCCGGTTCCAGTGCTTGGCATGCAGGGTACAAGAACAGTCATTTTACCTCCACTTCCTGGTCGAATGGATAACAGGTACATCTCCATTGACAATGTCAAACTACACTGAGTGGCCGATTCTTCTTAGTATGACTCCAGCGGTTTCTTGCCCTGCGATGCTGAGAAATTCTGTTTTGGCTCCGGCTTCCACCACCATGCCTGATATTGCCATCGAGATGCATACAGTTACTGATCCTTTGTTGCTACCACCGGCTGGTGGTCCACCTGAAGATACTGAGTATGCTTATCCTGCAGATGTAACATTGCCTGTTTTACAATCAACCGCAGTTAACCAGTCACGTTTCTCCTTTGATACTGACTCTATGACGTACAGTGCCCCGTCAAAAGTCTCTATTTTTGCTGTTTGGTTTAAAAGACATTTTTTGATTCCCCCTTGGACTTGCATTTGGATGGTGCTCATATGTATATTTTTGTTTATGTCCATTGGATTTGTGGCTGTATTTTTTCGTCTTGTGAATGGACACTACCTAAAAGAAAGATCTACAATTAGACTAATTGATGGAGCTTTGGCCCCCCACTCCTCATCACACATCATGAAGAGGGACCAGACTTTTGTGAATATTACTGCCTGGCCTGTGTTAGATGGGATTGTGTGGGAGGCTGTTAAATTTCAAATTCATGGACCCACTGAGGTTATTAATGTTCTGAATGTTCTTCGTGTTTCTATGGGTGATGTTGTGAAACAAAACATCCGCTCTGATGATTGGGACGTTCAGGCCATAGAGGCACTATTTTCTGATTTGAAATATTATGCCGCATTTGATGCTGAAGATTTGTATTTAGACACTGCTAATTATGGGGAACTGTTTTGCTATCAGCATTATGGCAATCATTTCCTACATAAGGCCAATACGTTTAGAAATTTTGTAAATTATACGCAATGGGAACATTGTCCAACGCCAATGCTAGGCAGCTCCAGCACATTAGTGAACAAATTTGCCTATTTCACTGATTTCAGTGTTTCGAAACCTACCACCTTTTATTTTAAAGTGGCCGCGGAGTCTGCCTCGAAGGTTAGGCTGACACGCACTAAATTATTGTATTACAAATCCTTTATGGATGATTTGACGGTCAGAGGTTATGATCTGTGGAAAGCTACGGTTGATCTTAAATCTGTTTGGGGTTCTAAATCATGGCAGGTACAAAGAACAGAAGCTTTGCATCGTGCCTGCCTCATCCCAAACCACATGTTATGTTTGAATTCTACTATTTTTCAGAGCACCAGCTTTGCATTGGCTACCTCTAAAAAACTGAATTCCCCCTCTACTCCGGATCTGGGTGCTTATCCAAATTGGGATAATCCTACAGATCTGTCCCTTGATGCGTTGCAGTCATACATTACTAATACATCCTTCAATATTTCCAAATTAAATCCGGAAGGATGGTTAACTTGGCAGACAAGCTCCGATTCCTGTCAACATCGTTTTCTGGGTCTGAAACCTGGGTATAAGCAGGTTTGCGTAGATCCCCGCTTTGAATCTTTACATTTGGTTACTACCTACTCTGTGGGGAAGTTATGCCAATCATGGCTGCAACATTCCACCTTGCCATCTATTAAACTTCATTTATCTAAATTACCAGACAAAATAGATTTGAATGATTTTGTTAAGGGTCCTGTATGTGGCAGGCCAAAAAGATGGGTATATGCTGTTTATAACGAAGTTTGGAAATTATCTCAAATTGAAGCAGCTTCCAGATTGAGAGCCATTGATCAGGCCAATTTGGAAAAGGTACTAGCCGTTATCGATAATAGCATTAACACCCTTTCTTCCAGAATTTACACGTTAAATAATATTGTTTCATCTGTTGTTGATATTGTGCAGGATGATATGTCTGTTTTGTATCATTGTCAAAATCAATTGCGTTCTATAATGCAGTTTGCATGGACTTTGCAAACGTTAAAGGCTGGGAAAGTCCCCTGGGACTACATGAATACTTCGTCTTTATTCCTTCCCTTTAATCTGACTGCAAAACAACAATTCATGTCCATGAAAGATGCAACATACTCATTACTGCATATTGAAAAGTTAGAACCTTTGCCTTTCTCTGTGGCCAAATTGAACTCCGCTGTGTGGCTTATCCACGGATTAATCACATTACCATTTCCTTTGTTTAAGTTCAGTTCATGCATGAAACATTATGCCCTAGGCAGATATAAACCGTTGGGTACTGCTTTCCTGCATGAAGTTTGGTCACTCCCATTTACATATAGGTGCATGAGAGAAGGTAAAGAAGTTTATTTGAAAGGTAAGGACTGCACTTCCACACCTGATCACTCAGTAGTTTGCAGGCACATACAATTGCATGGCGCGTGCAATGTTCAGGCACCTAATTTAGCATGCGTCCTGAAAGGTATTCCAGTGCCAGCTATTACACCCTCTTTCACGTTGCTAGCTAACGGTAGTTATTTGCTTTTAAATAACGAGGCTTGCTGCGGGATGCTAGTGGGAATTCCCTACATTGTGACTGTATCACAGAGAGTAGTCTGCTGTAAAAATGTCCTATTCCCACCCCCGCATGGGCGGCTGGATGTATCCATCTGGCCTTCCATTCCAACCTTGAAAGCAGAGTTCAACAAGATGAGCAGAATAAGGGCTCTATTGTCTCAAAAAGAAGTCGCTCTGACTTCATCCCGTGAAACATTTGTCCTTCACGTAGCAAACACCCGCACAGAGGTGCATGCGCTTTTAAATACTGATCTCCCACTGCATTTAGGTGCCCTGATTCAAACTATATTTAATGCCTCGTCAACAACTGGCTTGACGCATTTTTTCAAAATTGCGGGCTCCGGCCTCGTGACCTCCTTCCAAACTATTTTTGGTGTGATACCGGCATTTTTTCATTCTATTTTTTCCAGCGTCTTTGGCGGGCTCCCGTTGATTCTCGCCCTCGCGGCTGGGGTGCTGTTGTTGGTCTGCTTACTGCACAATGGCTGCACAATTTGTGTCACACGACAGCCTGTCCCGGCTGCTCCATCTTCGTAACCGGATGCTTGAATATTATGGAACATTACCACTGGCAACCCTGAGCATAGCCTATGGATTGTCCTTCCGGTTTTCCTATTTTACTTGCGTACAACCTGTTTTTCATTGCCTAGATTGTCCTTTCGAATGGGCTCTGGATTTGTGCGTGACAAACTCGGTGTCTCCTGCCCCGGATTATGATCGACTGATGAGTCTCTTAGTGGCTCATGAGTTGGACTGTTCTGGTGTCAGGATTATGGTATGTGGAGCGGCGCATGGAGTCCTAGGGAATTGGGACATCTGTACGGCAGCATATGACTTCCTGGCAAGAAGTTATCTTGAAGAACACGCCAGATGTCCTCTGATTGTGCTAGAGGGTCCAGTTGTCGAGGAACATGTATGTTCGTTTACCTTATTAGACTGGATGGTGGACACTTTTGCAGAACGTTCCAATGACTTTCTCTTGGAAGCTGTCGCTACTTACTGTACTTACACGTTAATGGATTAACTTGGATGTTGTCCCACTTTCATTGTACGGCCCACACATTTTTTTTTTATTCGACATTTGGGCTTGCTGAGCCTTTGCAAGATGTTACGACTTTCAATTTCCTTTTTCCCCCCAACATTTTATTTTTTTTAAGGTTTATTTCTTCGAACTTTCCCTCCCCTTTATTTGGATTTTCAATACTTGCACTTGGTTCCGCTCTATCGAACTTGAACTCTGCATTCCTTAATTGTAACCCTGGTTGTTTGTGGTCCGACCAAGGGGGGGTGTAGTGGAGGCAGCGTTTTAGATACATACATTGCTATGTTAGCATAAGCGCGTTTGAGGTTAGAAACGCCATCTTACCACTTTTGCTGCTTTTGCACACGACACTGCAGATACATGTTATTATTTGAAAACTGATTGCTTACCTTTTCTTCCCATGAGAACTGTCTGTTGTTCACATCCCTAGACGTGCACTGCGACCTTGGTCTGAACATTGTGTGCAGAAACAGTCTGAGCCACCAAACAATGTATGTTGTTGAGTTCAGGTTGATCGGCCCACGCTCTAGCCATAACACGCACACAGCTGCAAATATCTGACAGTCGAGAGCCTTTAATATTGCAGTTTGCATGCATTAGACACACATTCTGGAGAAGAACTTTTCCAGGCGCAGAGCAAAGCTGATCCTGTGATGTGATTCACCTAAGCTGATCTTTACGGTATGGGGTTCCCCAATCAAACCTAGAGACCTTCTATTAGTATAATAATACTAGCTCACTAGCGAAGGGAGGGTGGTTGTATTCCACTATCATTTGTAATATGATTTCTCCCTTCATTTTCTATGGTATTGTAACAATGCTGATGGTTTTAATATTAATCATTTGTCTGTTTATGTTAGCCAAATTACTGCATCTTAGGACACGTAGTTTATAAAATAAACATTTTAAACTTTACCGTGTCTCTGATTACTCTTGTTGTGGACTGATATGAGAATAATAACGAACAGGTATTTCTGATTCCCACCATTCCTGAGAGTACTCTAAGTCGCCTGTTCTGGGTTGTCTATACATTGGGAACTCCGAGAAAATACGGAGGACGAATGGGACACTGATGCTAGTCGGATTGGGGTTCTGGGTTCTGAGGTGAGTTTTTGGTACACCGCAATTCACTGAGGTCCTGGTTTCCTGCGCATAGTTCTGTGCATGAGCGGAATCCCTGCTACACCAGAATTGATGGATAAAGAGGGCAAATCCATCACAGATCCCCAGGCTATTGCCAATATGTTCCTGCTCACTATAGTGACATCTACCGCACTCACACATCTTACACTGAAGAGGATTCCCAGTCCCTCCTCAGGGACATTGCCCTTCCTACCCTACCGGTTGATGACCGGGAACTATTGGATAGTGACTTCACTTATGACAAAATTGCACTAGCGATTAGAAGTCTCTAGTCAGGCAAGGCACTGGGTCCCAATGGCCTTCCAATTGAATTCTATAAACTAGACTCAGACAAACTAGCCCCACACCTGCGGTCCATGTTTGCAAAGAGCAAGAAGCAGGGGACACTTCCGCTAGATCAGAGGGTGGCCACGCTCATCACCATTCATAACGAAAGCAAACCTAAGACGGATTGCGCCTCGTATAGGCCTATCTCTCTCCTAAATGCGGAACCCAAAATCCTCGCTAAGCTCCTGGCCAACCATCTCGTTAAAGTGATCAGCGGATTGGTACACCCAGACCAGTCAGTCTTTATGCCCCAGCGCAACACTGCGTTGAATCTCCGTAGAGTGCACGGGGTGATGGGACGACTAGACACGAAACAAGAACCAGCGATTATAGATTCACTGGACGCATCTATGGCATTCGATACCATCGAATGGCCATACCTCTTTGCTGTGCTAGCAAAGATGGGGTTTGGGATTGGGTTTATCCACTGGATCAAACTCCTCTACTCTGAGCCCCTGGCACAGGTTGTAGTGAATAACAAAAAATCTGAAGTGTTCGTGCTGGGTCGGGGGACCTGCAAGGGTTGTCCACTTTCCCCCCTCCTCCTTGACCTTGCCCTGGAGTGCCTGGCAGCATGGGTTCATAGAGATCCAGTTATACGTGGTCTACGATGGGCAGAAACATGGGAAGACCGTATCTCGCTATATGCAGACGACATTCTTCTGTTCCTAGCTTCTCCAAAAGCGTCGTTGATTGCGGTGTTCGACATCTTTTCAGGCTTTGGCATATTCTCTGGATACTCCATTAACTGGGATAAATCTCTTATATACGTCCTCCACGGGGACCTGTCCGCTGCGCCTAAGGGCTGCCCTATACAAATTACCACAGTGGGCTTTAAATACTTGGGGATTTATGTGACGTCGAATTCACAACTCCGTTATGACCGCAACCTAATCACATCACTGCAAAGATTGAAACGAGACATAACCGCATGGAAGGCATTTCCTCTCTCACTCTTGGGCAGAGCAGCGCTTTTTAAGATGATGTCCCTGCCTCGCTTCCTATATGTGCTACAAAACTACCCCGACCCAGTGCCTACTCATTACTTTAGGGAAATTGAGGGTTTACTGAGGGACCTCGAATAGCACTAACCTAGCTCACCCTTAACTGGTATGAGGATGGGATAAGCCTTCCAGACCTTAAGAAATACTATTGGGCGGTCCACCTTGCAGCTATTAATCATGGCACATATCTTCGCATGGAGGACCCGGGCTACACCATGGACCGGTGGCTCCTTCCAGGAGGGAATTACAACAGAGCTCTTTATTCTAGGCCACAGCGGTTCCCCCTCATTGGGCCGACAAACCACTCTGTGCAGGTCTGGCACAGAGCAACCAAAAGTCTGGGATGGGAGCAGAAACTGACGCTAGCAACACCCCTCTGGGACTCAGAGAGGCTGGGTGATCTATGGAAGTCGAAAGGGTTTGATAAATGGGACCTCATAGGGATCTTGAGTATCGGAGACATGTGGGTAGAGGGTGATGTAGTGACATTTGCCTCCCTACAACAGAAATATGAGCTCACTAACCCAGAATACTTCTGTTACCTCCAAGTCCGACATGCACTTCAGTCCCATCTAACTAAAGGCTCCTCCCCCCCAGAATTTATTTTATTTTTATTTATTTTATGGAATTTGTAGAGCGCGCAGCTACCCCCGAAGGGGTGTCCCGGCGCTAAAATCCAGGGGTTACTGAGTGGAAAAGGGGAGAGAAGAAAATGTGATGCAAGGGAATCTAAAGTCCGGAGAAGAGCCAGGTTTTGAGTTTGGCTCGGAAGATGGTTTCAGAGGGGCAGAACCTCAGCTCAAGTGGAAGGGAGTTCCAAAGTCTGGCAGCAATGACACCGAAACCTCTGCCTCCGGTTCTGGACAGTCTAAAACGGGGCGAGATCAGGAGGCGGAGGTCATTAGACCTCAAGGATCTGGTGGAGCAGGATATCGAAGCCCGATTTTTCAGGTAAGTAGGGCCGAAGTTGTTGACGGCTCGATATGTAAGGGTGAGAACCTTAAACTGGATGCGGCTAGCCACAGGGAGCCAGTGGAGTTGCCTTCGATATGCAGAGACAGATTGACGGTAAGGGATGTTACCGATCAGTCTGGCTGCAGCATTCTGGACAATCTGCAGTCGACCAATCAGGTACTGCGGAGCCCCTGCATAGAGGCTATTAGCATAGTCCAGGTGGGACGTAATGAGGGCCTGGGTGACTGTACGGCGGGAATCCGTGGGAAGGTACGGGAGGATCTTTTTTATCATCCGTAGTTTCATGAAGCAGGCGGAGGTGACCTTATTGATCTGGGTTTTACATGACAAGGAGTCATCGAATTGGAAGCCCAGATTCCGCGCCGAGCGAACCGGGGTAGGGGCAGGATCGAGAGCTGTCGGCCACCACCAAGAAGAGGGAATAGAGGTGTTCTGATTGAAAAACAGGACCTCCGTTTTATCTGCATTTAATCTCAAGTGGTTCGTAGTCATCCAGCCGCTGATGTTATTCAGGCATTGGCGAAAGTTGAGGAATGCGGAGTCCGAGTGGTCCCGGAAAGAAAACACCAACTGTGTGTCGTCGGCGTAGGATACCACCCTGACTCCGTAGGACTCAACGACGTCAGCCAGGGGGGCCAGATAGACGTTGAAGAATAGGGGGCTAAGGGCGGAGCCCTGTGGCACCCCACATGACAGAGGTTTTTCCTCTGACAGAATCCACACCCCTCTAGGATAGACTGCTTGATGGGTACTTACCAGAGAAAGCAATCTCCCTAACATATAAAAAGCTGAACAACAACACCGCGGACCCCCTCTGGGGCACCAGGGCAAAGTGGGAAAAGGATGGCCTCGAACTGGACGACGAGGAATGGCAAGAGGCACTGGTCTCCCCAAGGGAAGTGGCTATTTCGGCTAGACTACGACTTGTTCAGCTCAAAATCTTGCATAGGGTGTACGTTAATGGACCTTGCCTGGTCCACATGGGGAGGGCAGATGGGGGGGAATGCAGAAGACAATGTGGTCATGAGGAAACGTTTATGCATATCCTCTGGGAATGTGATCTTATTCAGAGGTACTGGCGTCAAATACATGCTGTTCTTAGCGAATTGTTGGATCTAGTCATCCGTCCTGCAGCGAAGAGGTGCCTATTGAATGTATGGGAACCCACGGACCTGAGCAGAATGGATAAGATCTGGGTAACGCTAAGCCTCATGGTGTTAAAAAGGAACATTGCTCAGCTACGGGGAGCCGCATACCCACCCACCATAACAGAATGGAGAAACACATGGACTGGTGTATGTTACGGTAAAAAAAACGGTGTACATTGCGAGGGGCTGCCCCAAGAAGTGGTCTCAAATCTGGGGGGCATGGAACTCGTACCGAGGGGAGATCTGTAGTCCCCCACGCAACTCCATTTCTGATGACCTGTCCTCACCATAAATGCTGTATCCCATGATGTTTCATTGCTCTGTTCTTGTAATCAACGTGATTGTCACTGTGTTATTGAATGAATTCCTCCTGTCTGTAAACTATCCACCTGATTCATGCAACCACACCGATTCATGTTGTTTAATAAAAAGAATTATATAAAAAAAAGATTACATCACCAAAGAAATGGTCCAGAGAGGGCTAAGAATCTACATAACCCCATCATATGAATCACCCAATCTGGATATGCTCGAAGAATGGGAAGCAAATTTGGCGCATAGTTCAAAAAATATGATGGAAATCCGGAAAGCCTGGTTAACAACGCCATACAGGACAGAGAAGCAACCCTCATTGAGATCAAACGATTACAAGATGAGATTCAGAAAAGCAATGAACAAGATACCATCAGTAAGTTCATGAGTGACATGAAAACAAGATTAAAAAACTATGAAGAGGGCATACAACGCAGGAAACAGAGGAAGCTGCATCGCAACTGCATAGATTATGAGACCGGTAGAATATTAACATACAGTAAGAAATATGAAACAAACAACTTGAATACTAACCAACGTATGGTCATTGAACATCCACCAGAAAACAACAGGGACACATCCAGTGAGGCAGATACAGAGACACCTACTACATCACTGGCTTCTGGGAGCTCTACATCAGGCAGCAAAACGGACATATAACCAAAGACTTTTTTGGACGAATATCGGCTCCTTAGCCGGGGCCGACACACAACATGAGGGACCCCAAAACCCAAGTCAGCGGGGAAGAGGAAGTGGCGCCAACACAGGAGGAGGAAACGTGAACAACAAAGTAGAAGGAAGAGGTACAAACAAGGAGCACATTGGAAACTCATTGAGCTGCTCAAAAGAAGCCCCTTAATGGATGACATACAAGTAAACCAAACTATTGTCAACCTCACGAAAAGACCCTTGAATGACTTGGAAAAAAGAACTTTATATCTGGGCCTATCCTTTTGTCCAACTCTTCCCCTAGATTATGTAAACACTCGGATTGACCTCTTTAAATTTTGTTATAAATTAAAACTACAAAAGTGGCGCCAACTCAAGCCTAACAACAAAGAGGTGACCAACAGCACACAAAGTTCTGATGCCAGTGGAGAACTTAACATCAGTGACATTGATATGTTGTTGATAATGCATACCTTGGAGGGTGGCAGTCGGAGCAATTACAGTATGTGAAATTCTAGATGAACTAGAGATCACCTATGACAAAGCAGCAACCTCAAGTTTTAGACCAAAATCTACCTTCCTCCCGACCATGCCGCAGGACAATATCGATACTTTTCAAGATATGGTATCTAGCACACTGTTGAGATTTACACAACGCATGTGGTTAAAAAAACCTGAACCTAAAACATTTAATCTTACCATTGCTCAGAAAAATATCATAAAAGAATTGGCTACAGACGACACGATTGTGATCAGACCTGCTGATAAGGGTGGGAATGTTGTGATTCTTAGTAAAACCATGTATGTCACTGAGGCTATGCGTCAAATAAATGACTCCAGATTTTACACGACAAGCACGAAGGAGGAGTACACTTAACAGTGTCACTGGCATATGGCGATTGCTCACTCATTGGAGGTACTGGGGACTGCTGGTGTGGGAGAATATTTCTTTTTCAAGCGTCACTTTCCCAAGCAACCAGTCCTCTTTCTTCTCCCTAAAATCCACAAAAACGCCTTGAATCCACCGGGGAGACCTATAGTCTCATCTAGGGACAGTGCACTTGAGAATGTCTCCAGATATGTTGATCACTTCCTTATAGAAAAAGTGTCTACCTTATCCTCCCATATTAGAGACACCAAAGATTTCCTTACTAAAATCAAAAACATCCAGTGGCAAGCAGAATTTTCACTGGTTACCAGGGATGTTAACTCTTTATATACGATCATTGATCATGAAGAAGGGATACAGGCCTGTCAGAAATATCTAAATCAATGTCCTAGAAGGTTTTTAGAACACACAAAAATGCTTGTTGATATGATTCGTTATTGCCTAACCAATAAGTATTTTCTTTTCAATGGTGACATATATAGACAGACCCTTGGCACAGCCATGGGTACTTGTTTTGCCCCCAGTTTTGCTAACCTTTTTCTGGGGGCATGGGAGGATGACATCATGAATGACCCCAATCTCAAGAAGGATTTTGAACAAGTCATGATATGGCTATGATTCATTGATGACTTGTTCATGATCTGGAGGGGTACAGAATCAGAGGTCACTGACTTTATCAACAAACTCAACTGCAACAACAAAAATCTTACATTAACTAGCAACATCAGCAACAGCTCTGTGGAGTTTCTAGATATTAAAGTAGTGATATTGGATAATCAAATACACACTGAACTCTACAGAAAATCCACTGCGGGAATAGTCTTTTGCACGCCATGAGTAGTCACCCTGAAAATTTTAAATGGAGTATCCCCTATGGGGAACTCCTCGGAGCCAAACGTAATTGTAGCTCTGAGTAGTCCTTTCTAGCTGAGCAAAAGATCATGCTTAGGAGATATACAGAAAGGGGCTACCCCGGCTGGGTTTTACAAAAAGCTGTCGAGAAGGTGAAAAACATTGATAGAAACATGGCACTGCTCGATTCTGTCCAAACTTCAGAGGAAGAGACCAACATGACTAGGGTTATTGTAACGTACAGCAATTATTCCAAGGAAGTTCAAAAAATCTTTGCGAGAAACTGGGAAATACTTACTAAAGATCCGGTAATAGGCAAATCAGTTCCCACCAGACCTAGAATAACCTACCATAGGGGACGGAATCTGCATGATGCACTCATACATAACGATATCACCACCAAAGCTCAATATAACAATATGAATCTCAAAAGTTTCTACCCATGCAGTTATTGCAAGGCCTGTAAAAACAGTACCATGAAGAAAGAATATGACAATCCTTGCAAAGGTTCAACAGTACCTATCAATCAATTGATTACGTGCAGTTCCTCTTTTGTTGTCTATGTGCTTGTGTGTCTATGTGACTTTGCTATGTGGGCAGTACCAAGCACATGGTAAAAAAGAGGATCATGGAACACATGAGGGCTATCACCAATCAGGACCAGCACTACCCAATCGCCTGTCACTTTGAAACACATTACTTTTCTGACAACTCGAAATTAAAATATTTTGCCATTGAACAAGTGAACGTGACTATTCGTGGGGGTAACAGGTTACTTCAGTTGCGCAAACGTGAATCTGAGCACATTATTGACTTAGGGACCCGTTATCCTGGAGGGCACAATATAGATGAAGAGATGACAGTACACTTACATACCAACTGATGTTACCCAGTATCTTCAATACCTTGGCGTACTTGACCTTTAGGGTTTCTAGTTAAAGTCTGTGTACTGATAAATTGTCATGTATATTTTGATATCTCAAGAGACTCATGTATACCTAGGGATGTTACGTAACTGTCCTATCTCTTCTTTCTCTTATTCAGGAGGAAAGGAAGGGACCAGGTTAACTCTGTTGTTCGTCTGTGGGATCCCTACCCTTTTCCTTCATATTGGCTGGTTCGCCAATTCCAGATAAGAATTGTCTTTCCTCTTCTTTTTTCTTTCCTTATTTTTGGTTAAGGTGTGCACTAATTTATTCATTATGCAGGTATACCGACTGGAATTGTGTATAGGATTTGTGTTCTACTTATGAACAATGGCCATGAACGTTTCACTTAGACATTGTTTTTATGACTGCAACAGGCACTTTGCCTAGTATAACTGTACTTGTTTGTTTACCGCATTCGGAGCTAGTTGAGGCTGTTTCGATATGTGATGACCACATCGTTATTTGGAATCTACAACACTGTGTTAGCTACATGCAATACTTGCCAACATTTTGGCGATCACATATTTCTGTGTTATCAAATATGTTTAACAACACTTGGTCTGGAATAACACCACAGAATTATGGATGTATTTTACTATATGACATACACTTTATCAAACTGTATATTACGTGGGTTAAATCTTTGGCTTAACAGGCTCTCAACACTGCACTATGCGTTGTATATTGTGTATATATATATATATATATATATATATATATATATATATATATATATTGAATTTATCCGATTGTATGATATTGGTTTCTAACAAATGTACATTTATATTATGTCTATATACATTGTCGCCACTTTAAGATGGCCGCCAAACTCAGTCATCGGTAGGAACTACGGCTGTAGTCCTACCTCCACTCCTTTGTATTGTTTAAATTACGAAAGTGGATACCTGCATGAATTGTTGTGATCAAGGCAGCTGGACTGCCGAAACGCGTCACGTTAGTTGTTTTGAATATATAGTTATATATATAATTTCTATACCTTCCTTTCTATGGGAAGGTATTGCAGTATCAGTGGTTAGCCATGTGTGGTTGTGTGAAGCTGGATGTACGACTGCTCCTTTTTGGTATTAGAAACTTAAACTCCTAAACTCAGCTCCACCCACTGATTCAGTGGTGGGCAACTGTACATCTACACCTTTGAGTAATTTTACACTCGGAAACAGCGAATAGCTGAAAGTAGTTTAGCTACCCAAACTTGTATGGGTAAAAGTACACTTGTAACTTACATACAGATGTTAGTTACCTTTGTAAATAGCCCCTTCTATGTTAGCTCATAGCCTACATGATTGTTGTGGTTTTGAGTGTGACCAAGCAATTTGGAAAATTAAGTTCAAACTTTTACCAAGACCCAATTCTACATTTCATTAGCAGTAGAAGAAAATGAGCTTCGTTAGTTCTGTTATCCACATGGAGAAAGTCAGGGAGAGGGAGTGAGAGAAAGAGAACGAGAACGAGAGTGAGAGAATGAGGGGGTGGGATTTTGATATATGCCAACAATCCAATCATATGATTCGGATCTGTTTGCGCAGTGCGGTATGAAACTTAGAAGTCCAATGGTCATTCCTGCTAACTTTATCACTATAAGTCCTGACTGCTTCTCCAGCAAGACTTACGACTTAAGACAAACACAGTCTGTAACACTACGACTCTGTCCAGCCTTTTCTTTGCTGACCATAACAACTAAATGATCGACTATTGCTTATTTTTTCACACTGCTAGGGTACAGACCTTAATGGTTTGTACTGAGAGCCCTTAAGGATTATATATGTTCAACGTAATCAATAACAACCACTGTGTTTTCCTCATATAAAGTGACAACCACCGCAACTGGAAAAAGACAATTCCCCGGGCCTCAGATTTTTCATGCAAATATGAATTTGCCACACATTACACAGATGTTATTAAAATTGAGGCACATGAGATACAATGCCACACCTGTCACTTTGCTAGAGTTAACTGTCCTCTCACAGCTGATATTTGCTGCATTTAAGCTTTTAAAAAGGTAACTATTCGTCCAAAATTGTATAAATATCACCAATTGATGAACTAAGAGATAACTTACATATAACTGTGTGTTAAATTATCAAAATACCAATATAATAATGCCACAGAATGTTCCCATTATCTGTTTGTATTCATATAATACACCACACAATTTGTCGTCATGACTGCATAATTTGCCTTTCTTCACTGCACAATTCAGTCAACCGTGCTGCATAATTGTACTGTTTGGGTGGAGTACTGGTCTCAATCACACCAGTAAAATGGATGAAAATGAAACAACAGAAGCAGGAAATGTAGACTTTCAAGTATTTTTTTAATATTTTGTACTAGCACTTTATAAAGATTCTATTTTGGATTCTCATAAGCGCTCTAAAAAATGCTGTTGTTATTAAAACATTTTTTATCTGTGAGTGACATCTTTAGAATGCTCTTTAATTTTCTGTATATTTTTTTCTGTACCACAAGAATGTGAAGATGGCTTATTCTCTCTCTCTTTATATACCGAGTATACTTTAAATATGTGTGAGCCCTTCCCCATTCAGATGTCTTTGCAAGTTCTATTGATAGTCAGTATAACTGTCCCTTAATCCTTTAACCAGGCATATAAGTGCCAAAGTATAGGCTGTGCAGAAATAAAACTTTCAAACTTAGATTTTATGAGGGTATTTTTCAACAAAATTTTGCATTTATAAAGGATAGTCGCTCCCAAGAGAAAAGTTCGAATTTATGCATCTTGGGCCTCATTTTTAAGATAATTTCAACATTCCAAATGTTTACTTACTACTAATTGATAAAACACGTATAGCAAAGCACAACCTTAAGCGAACATGTGTTATTAGTGCAGTACATAAGTCTTAAAAGAAGATTAAATACCTACCACATTTAGTAGAAAGATCTATTGGGCTGTCAAACAAAAGATGACAAAGGAATACAAAGGTTAAAATGCAAGTGAAATAAAAAAAAATAGGTTTTAAAAATAAATAAAATCAAAAAGTTGGAGAAAAAAGAAACATTATCAGATATGTACTTGGGCAGTTAACAATGTTAACGAGAAAGGGAGGTAAAAGCTCATTTAAACTAGTCTTTTCTTTTAAGAACTTGTTGAAAGGAAAGATGTTAAGAGTGTAGCTAGATAGCAGTTGATTTAACCCAAAATATGAATAGCGCAGAAATGGCTTGGGGCCGCTTCATGTAAAAGACATTGGTGCAGATATTTTCACACTAGCTTCAGGGGATTTTGCACTAGCTAGTCTTGCAGAGATTTTTTAACCACGGATCAGTACAAAAATGTAATTTTCAGGGACATGCAAGTAAAAATAAATGGCAGTCAGCACCAGTCAACCATTTGAAATGCTATTTCAAAACTAGTGCAAAATGTGAAGAAGGTCCAGATGATGATGCTCAGTAGAGGCGCTTGGAGCCATGACTAAGCATTCTAAGTCATTGTACCTACCAGATAAACAATTGTAACTGCTGAAGACATTCCTCTGCTGTAGCTTCATCTGCCACAGAAGATACAAAGTTTGTGAGATGTCGAAGCACTGAAGATATGCAGTAGTGGTGCAGGACCCTGAAGGTGGCGCAGCCTGACAAGATAGACAACAAGGAGGGAGGAGCCAAGATGGCGACCGGGACGGCAGCGTAGACCCCCGGCTCCGTGAGCCTCCGCATCCCGCACGGATATCCTGCCTGAGATCCTCAACTTGTGCTACGTGGTCGTGTTTCTGAAGGAGAGGGGCTCCCGACTGTGTGACTCCGAGGTTTCTAGCCGTGCTATCGCCGGAGAAAACTGCATCTGAACTTTGCGGCCTATGCGGCCCTGGAGCCGGGACATCGAGTGGACGCCGTGGCCGGGTGGCAGTGCGACAACAGCGGCCGGTGGTGACTGGGTGGAGTCGGCCCACCGGAGCGGTGCCAAACTCGGCCTACATTTCGGCGTGGTCACTTCTACTGCCCAGTGTAGCTGACCGAGTGCATGACCGGGGGTGCAAATCTTAGATCCTCCGGTGACTGCCCCTGCCTTGCTGGTGAGCTGCCCGGCCGCCGTCCGTATCCTGCCCCGATCATTGCGGGCCGCCCCCGGATTTCTACGGGAGCTGGTCCGTGGTGGGGACGACTGTTGCCCGTGACCACGGATAGTTTTTTGCCTGCCCCCGGAACCCGGTCACCCGCGACGGGGACATCGCGACGCTTGCCCTGGGGTCCCGGCCCCGGTGAGGGTCGGGCATACTTGGCGGCCATCTTGGGTCGATGAAGCCTACCATCCTGTCCACTGGGCCGCAGCGGGCCTGTGAGCGTACGATTTTTGGGAGTGTGGCGGCGAGATCACAGAGAGCTGAGCTGGGGTACGGCGACCTCCTCGAGGCTCTTGGTACTCTTCACTCCTCCTTGGTTCATGGTTTCGTGATCTTGGGGAGTAAGCTCGATGGTGTGGCGTCGGAGTTGGGGCAGTGGCGGCCCGCCTGTCCGCACGAACACAGAGTCTACCCACACTGCGCGCAGGAGGACGCTGTGGCGGCCCCCCCTGAGGTTAGTACACGACTGGACGCCCCGGCCAGTATGCTACAGTGTGTTCGATCTTCTGAGGGCCTGATCTGTCCCGGAGGCGTTGGACCTGAGTGGGATGTGGTGGCCTCATCCCGTGCATGCCCTCCTGCGACCCAGAGACAACTCCAGCAACTAATGTCTCTTTTGGCTGCTTCTGCCTTCCTGAACCTTGCGTGCAGTGCAGATCCTAGGGCAGCACTTGGAAGCCTGTTTCCTCACGCGGCGGACTGTGTTGATGCTCAGAGACTTCCACCCCACCTGTGTGCGTCGCTTCTCTGTCGTTGTTGGACATTCCTCTGCCTAGGAACATTGGGTATGGTGCTGGGTCGAGGGGTTGGCATGGACAGAATTCCACTGAGTGGTCAGGGATGAGGCTGGCCCCTCGGGGGTGGTCGCCTAGTGGACGGGCGGGCTTGGGGTGGTGTGCTCTCCTGACATGGCTACAGGCACAATAGACGCATAATGCTCCCCATCGTGGTTTGAGAAGATTGTTTTTGTGCTGTTCCTTGTTCACTTTAGGGGAACCTTACCGTGCGGGAGGGAGAAGCCGGGGGTCTGTTATGAAGGCCCTCCTCCAGTTTATAAATACTTTCTCTACCCCCCCGTCTGGTGGGGGTCCTTTCCTACTTCTTTTTCCCTATTCTCCTACATTTCGGGTCTGATTCCAGGGCGACAGGCACACTGCTGGGGGGGGGGGGCCGTACTCATCTGCAGAGGTGCAGGGTGGGGGGTTGGGGGAGGGGACTCTGTATTCCTTCATCTTTTTCCATGGCCTCCTTTTTCTTCTCTGATTCTTTTTGTCTTTCTTTTTCTGGGATCAGCGTGATACACCTCCTTTTGCTATGCTTCGTTGCCGTTCCATGTGTTCACAACTTCCGGGGTGTTCTTGGGGAGTTCTGACAGGGGACTGTGGGCGCAGCTGTAGACTATGTTTTTCTCCATCCTGATGTTCTTGTGTTTGCGCCATTGACCGAATAGATTGCTGTAAATCGCTAACGTTCATTACTCTGCATATCCGTGATCGTTGTTTTAAAATTGCTTGTCACCTGATCCTTCTGCCTTGTTTCATCATAAAATGAAAACCTTTTTCTCCTGGTGCCCTACTTACGCTGTTCACAGTATTAGTAGTACGATTTTGCTCCCTGAAGTGCTGCCTGTGTTTATACTTGTCGTTATTGCTCTGATTGCTTAGCGGCCGGCCCCGGGGGGTTGTAGGCCCATACTTGTTCTTATTGAACTGTCAATAAAGGTTTTCAAAAAAAAAAAATAAATAAATAAAAAAAGATAGACAACAAGACTGATCTGCTGGCGATCTGTTCTCTGGCAGAGGCATAAGCAGATGAGAGGTTTGCGGGGGCAGTCAGGCGTCCAGACCACAGTATGCCAAAGTGGTGATGAACGGAACCAAAAACCAGCTGAAAAGTGATGAAATCAGAGAGACGAGGACACTAGACCAAGTAGCGACTGCTGGACTGGGGCATTAATAATGGAGCCGGTGGCCGGGGACCTGCATAGATAACAGGATGAACCACCACTGCAGAGGATAAAGATTGTTTTCCTGTGCAACTAGTCCTCATGCCCAAACAAAACGATCCATCTGGAGCTCACATTGGGATGCGGAGAGCAGAGTACCTGGCAGCTTGTGCTTGCACCACCTTTCAGATCTGGAGGGCTATTATGCCAAAGGTGGAGGTGAGCTAGTGCAAACTAAGACTCCCCACTTCCTCAGTAATCCCTCTTCCCAATCCACATCAGAACGGGGACCCTCAGACATATTGTCTCACCCCATGAGTCACTGTGACAGACTGCTTCACTTGGAGTGCAACTAAACTGGCTGTGAGCTTAGAAGAAGTAAGGAAGATAGGCAACCAGAACAATATGCCTTGCTGGTAGTCATCTAGAGCCATAGCGGCCCAGCAACTTTGCACCCTGACAGCGGGGTGCCAGAGAGATCTACATTCGAGACACTGCTGGCAGGAAGAATAGAAGAGTGCCCCTTGCTCTTCTGAGTAGGTGTTCTGCCCATCAGTGATTGTATGAGGTACTGGAGACCTTCCTGACCCTTTGAATACATTTGACACTAGCACAGCGGCCAATCCAGGGAGACACATACCAGCTGGAAGGTTAGTCAAGCCCCACTATGACAGGACCTTTGACATGTCCTAGATAGGCAGATGGAGGCCAAGGGTCAAATGAAAGATCTCGATGACTGAAGAACCTTTCAGATCACTGTCAGACAACTCACAATGGGGCTGGAGGATCACGTTGTAGATGCAGAGGGAAGGGCCAGGAAGAACAACGTATGCCCTCTGGGCTTTGTGTAAGGTGTAGAGGGCACCTATCCAGAGGCCTATCTGAAGAAGTTATTATGAAGACTAATCCAAAGGAAAATCTATCTAAATGTATTATTGCAGAGTGAGCACATTGAGCTGTGACACAGAGACCGCCACCAGGTCCTACACTCCATCTTCTAATTGCCAAGATCTTAAACTATACAGAGTGGGATGAGATCCTGAATGTACCAAGGGGTCTGGATGATATCAAGTCTGAATCATAACACACCTTAATCTTCCTCAACTACGCCATGAAGATACACCAGCAGAGAAAGTCATTTGACAACGTTAAATGCAAACTTAATGCAATAAACATCAGATACATGCTGCTGTACACTACAAAATTGGAGGTCATTGTCCAAGACAAATGCTACTTCTTTGCCTCACTGGAAGCAGCATGAGGGTGGATGGAATGAAGGCCTGGATTATAGCGGAAACAGACGAGGCCTCAAAATCAAGGTAAACAACAGCATATGTTGTTGTTAGGATGGCAGTTACTTGTAGGTCATTTCAGTACCTGGCACAGCTACAATGCTGAACACACTCAATACATTGTCTGGCCACATATGATGCAGACAGGGGGCAGGTCTACACACAGTTTGAATGGAACATCAATAGTTTGCGCAACAAGAACATGAAAGTGTGTGCTGTCCTGAAAACGGCAAAGCAATAGAACCATGATATCCTCCCCCTGCAGGTGACACTCCTACTGGGGCCAACTATATATTTCTGGGCACTGGACAGGTTTGGGGCAGTCCACCACACAGGCTTCTCACGGGATCATGAGGGGTAACAATCCTATTTAAACAACAATTCCCTTTCAAAGTAACCAGTACATGCTTCAAAAAACTAAGTAGTCGTATTATGGTATTTGATGTCTTCAATGGGGAAAGAATCATACTTCTTAATGCGTAGGCTCCATTAGCACTCTTGGCTGGCTTCTCTCAACTAATCGAGTGAATTTTCAAGAAAGCACCATAGGGCCTGGCAGTAAGAGGCAGAGATGTCAATGGACTAATAGACAAGCCAATAAACAGGACTGAACCTCCCCTCTCTTCCTTGACCACCCACACTCCACTTGTGTGGTTTGTGATGGCATACAGACTATGCAGCTCATGGTACCAGGGCGATTTTCCGAGGGCACACAAGTCTTCACCCACCTAGACCACTTATTTCTTCCTTCGATTCAAGCACACAGAGCAGAACTACGAGCAAGAGGCCTATCAGATCACACACAGAAACCGGTCTTGATAGGGCCTGGGCAGTTAGGACAGTGAGGTATGTGATGGTTAAAACTTTGTGGCTGGCTAAGGGAAAACTCACAGAAAGGTTCCATGAAGAAATCACACACCTGGCACAACCTGGTGAGTGGGAAGAACTACCTGTGGATGTCCTAACCAAGTCTTCGGTCACACTAAACTTGGTCCATGAGGGCTGAGAGTGTGTGTCTGTTCGTGTGTTTCTGTGTGTGTAGTGTATGGTGATAATTTCAGTGTCTTTCCATATCTAGCACTAAAATCTAGTTTTAGGCTGTCCATGTACCCCACAAACTCAGAGACAGAAGTCAGGTTAAATCAAACATGAGTTTTCAGCAACCAGACAGTAAATACACACTAAGTGTTTTGACATTCTGTTTCCCTCCTTTTTGAAACACATCTCAAATGTTATATGTATATTATATCTAAACCCACCAGACCTGTCAAACAGGCTGTGACACTGTTATGTCATTGAGTTTGGAGCCTTACTGTCTGACAGGACAAAAGAGGGGCCCTGCCCAGGTGTCCGCTAACAATAGCCTGTGACAGGTGAAGCCTCTTTGAAATGCTGCCCAAGTGTCACATGCAAAACCCGAGCAGACCTGTCAAGCAGGATGTGACAATCAAGCGTACTTGATACTTTAATGACAGAGAGGATCCTCTTAGCCTACCCTGCATATGCTATCCGGTTCAGATAGGTCATCTCTGCCCTCTCAGGTCAGGCTATCGTTGGTCCTGGATGCAGTCAACACCACACCATAGAGTAACCATCAGCTGCCAGGTGATAATGGGGAGGCACAGCAAGGCTGTACAAGCTTTAGGCAGGCAAAAGGCAACATTTCTGAAGTATCTGTTCTGCAAAACTTAGACAAAATTTCAGTTTACAGTTATATTACATTTTGTTTACAGATTTAAAAGAGTCCTTCAAATATTTCTCTAGCTGTTTGCAGGTGGAGATATTATTAATTAAACCTAATAGTGTATCCCAATGCTTTCTTGTGGAACATCTAACCCTGCTACAGGGAAAATAGCCTTTTGGGCCTTTTCACTGTCAGGACATGTTTAACATTAAACCTTTACATGTCCTACTCTTAAATACCATGCACCCTGCATTAGTGCTCAGTACGGCCTACTTAGGGGTGACTTACTAATATTTAAAATGAGGGTCTAGGCCTGTCAAACGGCGGTATTTTGTCAGATCGAATTTGCAGTTTAAACCTGCACAGCCAATCTACTTGTGGCAGGCCTGAACACATGTGTGCATTGTCACTGCAGTGGGTGGCACAATGGGTGCTGCAGCCCACTGGTGACATTTAACTTACAGTCCCTGGGTGCCCTGTGGGTACCATAGACTAGGGACTTTTAGGTTAGTTAAATATGTCAATCAGGGGTATGCCATTTTCATCTTGTTGAAAGGAGGTGCACAAGCAGTTTACCTGTTGTTAGCAGAGGTAAAGTGCACAGTCTTGTATAGGTTTCAGCAAAATGGCCAAACAAATTCGGGGTGACCCTGTAGAAAGGGCAAATTTCCAACAGAGGTATTCAAACCATTTATCAGAGGAAAGGCAAAGTCTTTACTGCCAATATTAAAAAGGATGAGACAGCAAAGCTAGCCAGCCTCAAGACAGCAGTCTTAGAACTAGAGGTGCAGTGTGGTCCCAAAAGTTCAAAGAAAAGTTCCATAGCCTTATCATTGCAAAGCTTGAATGCAAGCAGTGTCTCTTAGAAGCAGCAAAAAGAGTTTGCCTTGCACCCCAAATTTGGGTCTATGAATGGTAACATTACAGCGTAGCTTCTACATTGGATGAGTCATAGAAAGGAAGAAAGCAGGCGTATTGGTGTTAACCTGCATGAGATGGACTAGTTGGTAAAGGAACCAACTGCGATTGTTTACAAATTCACCAGTGACTACTGAGGACTCTACTGTTGCAGGGATAATCACACAGAGAGGGCTACTTAACTTTATTACTGCCCACCCGCTACCTTAGCTTCGTAGGGCAGAAGATGCAGTTATATAGGCACTATATAACTGCATCTTGCTGGAACAAATCACTGAAGCCATTAGCAAGTACCTAACTGGGAAATCTCAGGTCCTGATGAGTTTCCCAGAGAATTTTAGAAATGCTTCTCAGGGTCCTTAGCCCAACCCGTCCTTGACTCACTGAACTCCTATGAGATGAGGTAACTTCATTCACTTTTCTCACCAAGGCAATACAATATGGCAATACAAATAATGTATTTCAAAAGATTCTTTGATAATCTTGACTGGGAGTCCTGTTCCTACTTCTCCATAGGATGAATTTTGCCCTTAGATTCACTGGCTATGTTCGCTTCCTCTACAAAACCATATTATGGGGAGAGGTGTGGAGCAGCGGTCAGAGCAACTGACTCGGGGGTGCAGGGATCAAAGTTCAATCCCTGGCGCCTCCGGCAGCTCAGCATCATGTGATTCTGGGCAATAGCTCACTTTATCTCCCCGATAGCCCCCAGGGCCTTGTTATGTTTGTGGTTTACAAAATGGATTATTATAACAAGCATCAAAGTTGATGCTAAAGAACAGGCCTGGGTGAGACTATAGTTGTTATAGTTGCTAATAAGCAGGTTAGCTCTAGTCAAAATGGGGCATTGTCCAAGACTCTTTACATTCTGGAACTCTACTTTCCACAGTCCTACTTCAGGCATATAACATCAATGCTAGGGTCATTTATCTGCAAAGATAGCCCATGCAGGATGTCAATGGCTATGGTATACAAGTATACATCCTAGGGAAGATTGGGTATGGTGAATTTCACCTCATACTTTAGTGCTACACATTTGATCTTAGTTACTTACTGGGTATGTGTCCAAGACTCTCATCTAGCCCACAGAATAGAACTCTGGGCTCTTAGAGGCAAGGCACCCCTCCTCTTCCTTTCCGGGGGAAGACCTACTTGTGACATTCCCGAAATAACTGGAGTGGCCCTTGAGGTCTGGAAAAATTCACTGATGAAGATCCAATGGAAATTAAGCTGATGAAGGAGACTGTACTGTAAGTAGGAGAGAGGGTCCCTCAGGTATCTGCTTTGGCAGGATTTGAGGCAGGATAGAATTGGTATCTCCACTCTTGGAGCAGTTGTAGAGCAGCTCAAACATGCACTAATCCCATGCTTTGCTAATGTAGAGGTTCTCTTGTACTTACAGGCCAGACTCACAATATTAATAATTTCAGGGTGTAAGGCAATCTCCAAAGTATGCCAGAGTACAACAGACACCTTTCCCAAACTTAGACAAAACTGGGTCGTTGGAGGATGGTAAGGCACCCATACGACTATGAGATACAGATTTACCCAAAATCTTGATATTACAGGATTATGTTGAAAACTTGATTCTGACAGCCCCTATCCAGGGCCCACGCATCGTAGTGACCTTCAAGAAAACAGCATCTAATTATGCTGTCTGTCAAGTGACCTGATGCTGAACCAAAAGAGAGGATAAGGTGGAGTTGCCGATCCTCTTCCTCAGACACTATTGTCTGGCTCTGGGTTGGACGCATCAGAAGCACAGGCACCATCTACTGGAGGCAATATCCAACTTCTCATCAAGGAGTTTAAATCTTAACTCTCTGCCCTCTGTCAGGACTTAGCAAAATCCATAACATTCTTAGACCAAAACCTACAAAGTACTGAATTGAGGCTTGATCAGAATAAAATCTTTGCAACAGGCCAAGCACATGATCAAAACATTCTGGAAGAAAGAATTGGAGCACTAGAAGCACAACAAGCCACATCTTGGGGAAACTAGAGGGTGGAGAATGTAAGTACAGGAGAAACAATATTAAGACCAGAGGCATTAACCTGGAACCACCTAACAGCTGAAGGTGAACAGTATGTGATTGATCTCTTTCACCAATTTCTATGCGAAGACGCCACAATGTACATTATGCTTAATGGCATAGAATTTACTCATCAAACCGAATCTGTTAAGTTACCCCTAGACGTGCTTGCCAGAGTCCACTTCTCCAAACTTAAAGACTGCATCTTGATGGCTCCTCAAAGAATGGACACACTCAAGACATTTCCATCGCAACTCTACACTAATGCTGAGATTTTGGGGGCGTCACTTCTGCCGATCGTCAGAAGGCAAATTCCTACTGGTGGGGCTACCCGCCTAAATTGTTGTTTGCCAATGGGGGCAATGACCATGTGGTCCATCACCATGAAGAACGACTGTACGATGGACACTGTGAATTTAGAAGGCATCCTGAACAATTGACCTAATCAACGAACCTGGTCAAAATATCTGACTCCCAAGGCTCGTAGAGCAGCTCACCAGCAACTTTGATATGAAGAGAGCATTCAGCCTCGGTTTCCTAATGTTAAATTTAAGATTCTAAATCTTAATAACCAGAGATTGAATTTGCCAATAAAGATACAATAAGGAATATGACATGGTCTTACTACCAGTGACACATCTTGTTGATTAAGGTGCTTCATGCCTAAATCATTCTGGTTTCCCCATAAATATCACTCACAATCAGTTTTTATTTTTATTCATGTCATGAGACTTGGAGGACAGGATGATTGCTATTTGTGACACAATTCTGGTCAGAGAACTTACAGTTGTTCTCATTTATGGTCAAAACAACTCTAATAATTAATTTGTTGAGCACTATTTTGCTGGATAGAGCTTTTTTCCTGAGATCTACTGGTCGTCGAAGGCGACTTAAATACCATCCAAACAAGACCATAGATAGGTCCCTCCAGAGGCAAGGTGCATACTCAGCACCTTGGGTTCTATTGTTGGGTATAGAATCCTTCTATCTCATTGAGGCCTGACATTCACTCCCTGGCATCAAAAAAGACTACACCTTCTGTTGCTGAGTAGATAAAACACATTTAATAATTGACTTTAGATCCCATTGTTAAGCAAGGGGTATTTAGAACAGATTTTAATAAACAGACCAGCTAGGTAAATGGTATTTACAGGACAGAAGCACAATGAGAACTGCGGGAAGGTCGACCGCCTATTAGCTTTCAAATTGCGGGCTCGCCAAACTTGTACTTATATTAATGAATGATGGGACCATGATGGAATGGTAGTGTTGCGTACCTCTGGAATTCAATAAAGGTTCACACAATGCTATAAAGATTTATATAGTAGATCGGAGCTCGACCTACAATCTCAGGATTCCTACTTGATACAATACAAATCAACTAAAATTGATTGTGAGACTCTCCAAGAATTGTAGAGGGCACTTACCCCCAAGAGGGTGACCTTTAAAGGGATGCCCCGGAACAAACCACTAGGCCATGATGGCTTTTTCAATTTGTTTTGTAATGCAGTCCACCATGTCTTAGCAAATCTTGTGGCCAATTTGTTCAACTACTTAGGAGAGGTTTAGAGGGTCACCAACACAATGCTAGAAGCCGCTATTACAGTGTTTTTAAGACCAGTAAATGATCCTTTCCATTGTGGCTCCTATCAGCCAAAAGCCCTCCTTAACATCAACATTTTTACTAAAATCTTAGTATCTAGGCTTAATCTAATATGGCCACATCTAGTCTCACCCTAACAGTCTCGATTTGGTTGCGGGTTCTGTATATATGACAACACTAGATTAGCAGTCAATCTTTTCAATACTGCAACCAAAATTTAAATTCTCGTTGGTCCTTCTCTTGCATGATGTGGAAAAAGGCATTTGACAGAGTTGACTCAATACGCCCGCCTTAATCTTAGCAAACTATAAATCACCCATTGCACACAATCAAAATAAATAATAAATTATCACACAACATCCGACTCACCCGGCAGGCAACACAGTAGTACCCTCTGCCCCCCCCTTGTCTTTGCCTTCGCCATGGAGCCTCTTGTCCAGAGGATTACCAAGCATAGTATGTCCATAATAGAAACAGTATGCAAGCCGTTCACAATCTACATAAAGGGACCAGTTGGAGGATAGTGACAAGCCTAGACGGCCCAAACTAATAAGGAAGAGTTGCTACCACATCATATCTGATTCATCAGATCAAAGCCCTTCAGATGTGGTCATTGAAATCGATAATGAATACAGCATGGAGCTTATAACTTGATGGACTTTTATGCTCATCACAGGATTTTGGAAGATGATAATATATATTGTGATGTCATTGCATTTATTGGTTTGTGATTATACTATACCTCCATTCACTCCCCGCACCCACGCCCCCTGCAATCCCCCACTTCCCTAAAAACGCCTTCAGTGGATTCGCCTTACCCTCACGCTCCACGGCCACAACAGACAGGCATTTGATTTCTGGACATAACATTAAGTTGGTGTCTGTTATGTTTCTTTTTCTTTTATTGATGTTATACGTTGTGAACAAAAAGCTAAACAAAGTGTGAAAAGCAAGAAAATGTGAATACATAAAAAAAAAGTAATGCAAACTTAGCTTGCACCAATGCAAAACTGCTATCAAAAGTAACTTTATTCGGTCTAAATTAGACCATAAAAGCGCACAAAACAGCATTAAATTCATTAATCAATAAACATGATTTAAGTACACCAATATTATATAATGAGATCAATAAAAAGATGGAACACAAGTTAAATAAACTACAAATGGTAGATCAGCACATCATTCCTAAACAATACATGATTAAAACCAAAATACTCATGTTGCAATTTAGTATAAATCTAAACTACAAAACCAAGACAAAACATACTTGACTAAGATCCCTAAAAACGTTACCAGGGGAGCAGCAGCTCATAATAAAGTGCATTACACACAGATCTATCTGCACCAACAAAGTGCAGAATAAACATAGGAGATCTCATTTCAACAATAAAGTGCATACACTGTAAGAGTACAAACTAAGGTAAATCCTCTTAAAATGATATTATAAAAGCAGCAGCTTGGATAGTGGTGTAGTGCACACCAAAGAACAATTCAAGGACCAAGGAATACATGCTTAGCTACACTTCTTTGTGGTAAAAAACAAAACAGCAATCTCGAAAAACAATAAAGTGCATAATATGTACCAAAACAAATATGTAAACAAAACCCATGTCGAGCGCCGTCCGCAGTCTCAAATATGAGGCTAGGAAGCAAGCAACAACATAAGCTATTGGAATATCCACAAGTAACTGAAGATACATGAGAGTTGGCTTAACCTAAGCAAAATTCAGAGATTTCAATAGAGCTACTAAAGCATGTCCCTCGGAGAACATCATAAAAACCATCAAATGCACGAGGTCCTGGGCAGAAAAAGTATCACAAGTACACGGCCTCAGCTGTTCATTTTACGTACTGGGCTTAGGAAAAGCCGTCAAAAGGTGAAATTAATTAAATTGGAATCTAGTATGTAGAAACTGATGATGACCATTTAGACACATTGAGCAAGTAGGCCTTGTTAAAATCTGTGCATGTCTCCTCACACAAAAGGCTTCCTAAGTTCTACACCCTTTCTTACAGCTTTCCTCCAAGTCAGGAAGTTGTTCCATGTGCAAGAAATATCTGCCTACATAATATTATGTGGCGAGTCAAACAAAGATGCTCTACCAAGCTTGACAAAGGTGTTTCTTATATATGCCAGCCATTTAGTTGACCTCCACCCTTGAAGCTGCATACAAACCATGAGTATTTTCCTAGTAAAATAGTTTTCTGACCTCGCCAAAATAGTGAGCCATCTGATCAAGGGATGCAAGGCAATAAAATCCGACAGATAAGACAACACCAACTCCTCATGACCATAAAATCAGGAGTAGTTGCCGGTACTGCAAAAGGACGTCTACAGAACCCGTTGCTGTCCACTCAGTGGAGGCCGGCACTGATTGGGGTGTCGTGTGGGGGTAGGGGAGGCAGGGGGAAGGTGTAAATAAAATATTAAATAAAACCTACCTCCTGTCCACGCTGCCGCATCCTCCTCGTCGTGTCTCTCCACTCCTTCCTCCGGCCGGAACAGGAAGGATCCAGGAAGCACCCAGGCTCACCTCAGCCAATCACAACGCTGCAGTGCAGCGTTGTGATTGGTCTGAGTGTGGTGGTTCGGCACTCAAATGGGGCTTGGGAGCATGGGCATGATCTCCACCCAGGCTATAATGCAGCCTGGGCGGAGAACATGCTATGTGCGTATGAATCTTTGGCATGCCTGAGACGGCCGGCCAAACATTCATGCGCACATAGGGAGTGAAAACCACTTGAAAAGTTGGAAGGTTAATTGATGAAGACACTCCAATCTGGTAGGAAGTAGACTTTATTCGAAGAGAATAAGTACACAACCAGCAGGGAAGCCAGCAACTGCCAATTTCTAGAACACCAGGCTAATCCCACGTTCCACATGATCATCCCAGTTCTCTCCCATCTAAACACCCAACACATCTTCCCCCTTTTCTTTTAAACAACAACAATAACATGTAAAAATCAACTTGAATACAGAGTTTTGTAATGAAAGAACACATAACGTAATTCCGTAAGACATTGTGATACTGCTAAGACACGTAGTCTCGTAACCATTGCGGCCGAGTCTTCACCCTGCAGGATCTAACAAACCCTTGTTTGACAGATGAGGATTCTTTTGTCTCAAGACCATTACTACTAATATCTAATTTCTTTTGTATGGCCAATTTCTCATTTCACCATTTGCCATCATCCAACTGAACAAAACATCTTTTCACACACACAAATATTTTGGGTCCAGAGAACCGTGAATGGCCTTTAGCAATGATCCCCGGCAATTTGACACTCACCAAATCCTCAACTTTAGCATGCAAAAGTCTACTACACTCTTTAGTGGTATACTTCCTCTGTGCACACTCTCTTTTAGTAGTCACATCAGACAACTTGCCATGCAAATCCATAGTATTGCACATCCAAGGATGCACCAACCTGTTAGCAGCTGCCCTCCCTTTCAACACCACAAAAGGACAAACCAGTGGAAACACACGGAGTAGTGCGTAAAGCCCAAACAAGATCCTCCAATTCCTTACGCCATTCTAAACCACTGGCGAAGGACAACTGTATGTTATCCTTAATCACACGATTACACCTTTCAACTAAACCATTACTCCTGGGATGGTAGATAGAAGTGGTAACATGCACCACACTCCACTTCTTCATGAACTTGCCAAATTCATCAAATTTAAACTAAACCCCATTGTCCCTGACAATCTCCATGGCAGCTCCTTCACACATGAATAACTCATGTAAAAATGTGATCACCTCCACAGTGTTGGCATTGCGTACAAACTTCACCTTAGGCCAACGAGAACAGTAATCCACTAGGACAATACCATACCTCTAACTTTCACTTAACACATTCATGGGACCAATAATATCCATTCCAAAATTGACCCAAAGCTTCTCTGGAACAGAAACAGCTTCCACAGGACTGGGAATAGTAACTTGAGACTTGTCACTGAGAGCACACGCTAAGCACTACCTCACCCAATGCTCCACATCCCTGTCTAAGCCAGGCCACCAAAACGTATCCCTGATTCTTCTTTTCATGGCCCTCATTCCCACATGGCCCTCATGAGCTAACTCCAAAATGTTCCTACAAATAACTTTGAAGAACCAATAACACATTTGCCCTCCTAACAATGCCATCAGACACACTCAATTCTTTAAAAATGTCTTTATATGCCTTGCATGCATCTTTCACATTCCGTTTAGGCCATCCTACATCCAGATACGAGACTAACTCCTGAAACACTTCATCTTGTTTAAAAGCTTCTTTCCATTTTTCTTCCTCAATGCAGCCCTTCTTATCATCAGCTGTAGTACAAGCTACCACTCTCCAGTCATCCTCTTGATCAACCTTGTCTCCACTCACCACAGGCAAACGGGGTAAACAATCTGCAAAAATATTTTTCACACCAGGAACATACACTAGATTGAATTGAAAATCTTGCAAATGATAATACCATTTTGCAATCTTTGGAGTGGCTTTGCCAGGCCCTCTCATGGTGAACAAATTGTCAAGAATCAGTCCCAGGTCCGATACTCCTCAGGATTCGGGCGACGCTATATGGGGTCCATCTCTCGACGTCACCAACTTCCTGCACTAAAGGCACGGAAGACTATTCGCTCGCCAGCGAGGGAAGGGAAGGATGGGAACAGCAGGGAGTAGAACCTGTAAAGAAAAGTTAACACACAAACAATAACATATAAACAATAACACAATACAATGCAAGACAACGTACCTACTCTCAGTAATTCTTGCTACTTGGCACAGTTCTGATAATAAGCTTCCTTATTTCCTCATAAACAAGCATACCATCACTCTATGTTGTAACCATACACAACGTGCACACGCTGACCAAGCAATAGATGATCCCAGTAGTTTTTGGGTTATGACCATGTATATTATTGGAGGTACTGGAGAGGATTGGCAGCCTTCTTTACTACTGTTGTTGGTGTGAGTGGCTCGGGTATGTATCTGTGGAGTTATACGGACTCTAGGTCGATGCTCCCATACAGTAGTCAATACAACAGAGAGCAGTGCCCCCCGCCTGTAACCCTTAGGTGGGTAATGTTCTATATGTCCTGGTATGGTTCTAACGATAAGTCTGCCGGATTGTCTCTCCAGCGATGAGCTCGAATGAACTATGAATGACACCCCGCCTGCCTCTGCACGTGACCCATCTCTCAATCGCTTTATTGGCAGTTTCCTCACTGCGATGCTAGCTCCTATTAACCACGGTCTTACTCCAGACCAGTACGGGAGTTTAAAGAATGAAAGGTAGTGCAAGAGGCCACCCGGAAAGGGAAAACATTTAAATTCGCGCACCCCCCGTCAGGTACTTTGCAGTTTTTTGTCGGTTTAACAGGACTCAGCCTGCTATATCTATGATCGTCGTATCCTGTACGTCTGACTCCTCCAGAGGTCTGTTCGGGAGTCGAAACCAAAACAAACAGTGATTGCCTCCAACCACCAAGTCCCTCCGCGTGGGGACCAAGGACTCTGGAACGGCCCTCAAGGAGTCTTGGTCTCAGTCCTTGAGACTCAAATGCCGATAATTTCGGCTGCAGCTTACAGCAATCCCCGCGTCTCTCACTGCCGATGCGGAAAACCAAGTTTACGAGACGCCGCTCGTCGAGTTCGAAATTCGTCAATTACGCACAGCGTCGTGCGTGCGTTCAGGGCGTTTTATGCCCGTGGCTCCTCCCACTCATGCACCTGGCATTCTGGGAATTGTAGTCTTGGCAGGCGCTCTGAGCACAGATCCTGACAGTAGGTCCCCCGCCAGGCGCCTCCTAGAACCCGGCTTATCAGGGTAATTCCGATAGAAAGCCCTGAGTTTTGCCGGCGCGTGCACGTTGGCACTGGGCACCCATGAATCCTCCTCTGCTGAGTACTCCTTCCAGAAGATTAGGTACCACAAGTTCCCCCCCTGTACTTGGAATCCACCACACGTCGTACCTCATACTCCTGACTGACGTCCGTGGAAATTGCAGGTGGAGGTTTGCGCACTCCTCCCTTTGCTGGCTTTAGAAGGCTACAGTGGAACACCGGGTGAATACGCAATGAGCCCGGAAGCCTTAGTTTATAAGCCACCGGATTCACCTGTTTAATCACTCGATAAGGGCCTATGTATCGTGGGTGGAACACGCTCCGCAGCTTAAACCGGAAATTCTTCGTTGACAACCACACCCGGTCACCTTTTTTGTACTGCGGGCCCTCCGTTCTATGTTTATCCGCCCAGTTTTTATACCGTATCTTAGCCTTCACCAAATTTTTCTGTACTCTGGAGTGGTCCTGGCGCAACTCTCTGTGATCTTGTATCGAAGGCTGATTTATGACCCGTCCCGGCATGACAATTGGCGAAATCCTAGCGTCATACCCAAAGTTGGCCATGAAGGGCGATACACCAATGGAGCCGTGGGAGGCGTTATTATATGCCAACTCTGCCATCCATAACATGGCCACCCATGATTCGTGAGCGCTTTCTGCATAGCATCTTAGATATTTCTTTACCGTTTGGTTTAACCTTTCGGTTTGTCCATCAGTCTATGGGTGGAAACTGGAGGACGCCGAGTCGATATGCAGAGCCTTACACCACCCTTTCCAGAAGCGTGCCACAAATTGAGGGCCTCTGTCGGACACAATAACTTGCGGAATTCCATGCAGCTTCACTATGTTTTGTAACAACAGTTGTGCGGTCTGTCCACCGGTAGGCAGTGTCTTGCAAGGAATAAAGTGGCCCATCTTGGTGAGGCTGTCGATAACTACCAAGATGGCAGTATGCCCTTGGTCCACCGGGAGGCCTGTGATAAAATCCAGGCTGATATTCTGCCATGGCGCCCGGGGGGTAGGTAAGGGGACCAGTTTGCCTCTGCGGGTGGATGTGTCTGTCTTCCCCCTTGCGCAATCTTCACACCTCGACACCCAATTCCTAACGTCCTGAACTAGGGATTTCCAACAAAAATATCTTTGCACCAAAAGCGTGGTCTTTAGAATGCCCCGATGCCCTGCCAAAGGAGATTCATGGCACCACTCAAACGCTCGTTTTCTAAGGGCATGTGTGGGTAGGAACAATTTCTTGTTCTGGAACGGCAGCCCCCCCAGGATCTTGCGTTCTGGGCATTTGTCCGCCCAACTGCTCCAAGCCTCCTGGCTCCTGCTTGTTCGTATGCTGTCCAGATACTCTTCTGCGCGTATCGCACAAATTACCTTGGACGGCGGTATAATAGACTCTTTGATATCTTCCTCGGTTCCTTCAACCGCCATCACTCGGGACAGAGAGTCGGCCTTTCGGTTGTCGGTCCCGGGGCGGAAGGTGATGATGAAATTATACTCTTCAAAGAAAAGCATCCACCTCATCTGTCTTGGTGACAGACGCCTAGCCGTTCGCAGATACTGCAGATTCCGATGATCGGAATATACCGTTACCGGGAACCTAGCCCCCCATAGATACGGGCGCCATTCTTGGAACGCCTTTTTAATCAAGAGGAGTTCTTTTTCCGCAATGTTATAATTCCTCTCGGCCGGTAACAACTTCTGTGAAAGATATGCCACAGGGTGAAGCTGCCCTGTGTTCTTGTCTCTTTGTGAAAGGATGGCCCCTATAGCTTCATTAGACGCATCTGCCTCAACTATGAAAGGAACATCCAATTGTGGGTGCCGCAAGACAGGTGCAGAGGTAAAAGCCTTCTTCAGATATTCAAAGGCTTGGTTAGCTTCGGTGGTCCATGCGAATGCCACTCCCTTTCTGAGCAAACGGGTAATTGGAATGGCCCATTGTGAAAAACCTTGTATAAATCTCCGGTAGTAGTTAGAAAACCCCAGGAAGCACTGTACGTCCCTCACGTTTTGGGGAACCGGCCAATCCTGTACTGCCTGCACCTTTCGCTCTGACATACTCATACCATCCGGACGAAGTATCACTCCCAAGAATTCCACTTCCGTCACCCCAAACTCGCACTTGCTTAGTTTGCAAAAGAGGCTGTGCTTTCTCAACTCCTTCAATACCTGTGACACATGTTCATGGTGACGGTTGACCGACTCAGAATAAATCAATATGTCGTCTATATATACGACTACTGTTCTATCCACGAAGTCTTTAAGGACATCATTCAAGAAGTACTGGAATGCCGCCGGGGCGTTACACAACCCGAACGGCATTACCAGATACTCAAAAAGACCATAGCAGGTTTTAAACGCGGTCTTCCACTAGTCCCCTCTACGAATGCGTACCAAGTGATACGCCCCACGCAGATCTAACCGCGTGTAAATCTTTGCTTCCCGCACTTGATCCAAAAGGACCGGAATAAGGGGTAGCGGGTACCTGTTGCGAACTGTATTTTTGTTGAGCATGCGATAGTCACAGCAGGCTCCCAAATCCCCATTAGCCTTCGCAATAAAAAACAACGGCGAGGCCGCTGGGGAACGGGATGGGCGAATGAACCCTATCTCCAAAAAATGGTCTAAATACTCTCGGAGATGTTTAGTTTCTGGTTCCGAGAGGGCATAGACCCTACACGTAGGGATCGTAGCTCCTTCCACCAAATCAATTTGGCAGTCATACGGACGATGTGGGGGAAGCGACTCGGCCTGTTCCTTGCTAAACACGTCTGCAAAGAGCCGGTATTCCTCTGGTAGACTAATGTTCTTTTCGGCTGCCGTGGCTGCTACCCACGTGTGTGCCACTGCTGTGGCCCCCAAACTTCCTCCTACCACCATATGCTCCTGACATTCCTGAACTGAATGGTTCGGCCTCTCCAATCGATGGTGGGATTGTGAAGGCTGAACCACGGCATCCACAAAATCACCTCGTACTGTGGAGCATCTATGATATTCAAGGCCAAGGAGTCGATGTGGTGCATCTCACCTGCTCTACACGTCAACCTTATAATTTCTGTTTGTTCTAGGAGTAGGCCTGAGGTGTGAGGTTTGCCATCCACCGCTAACACTTCTTCTGGGATTTCCCGAGCGATCTTTCCTATCGATAGTTTTTCCACCAGTCCGCTATGGATAAAATTACCTATTGCCCCTGAATCCAACATAGCGTTGATCTGATAGGTTTGTCGGCTGGTATCCAGCCACATGATCAGTTCGAAATGTTTTTCGACATCGCCTTGTTGAGTGGTGGCCAGAGACGGAATCGGCTACTTGTGTACCTCGGCTTCTTCTGAGGCTTCACCCCCCTTTGGGGAACAGTTTCCTCCCGCCACCGTGGCAATAGCTTTCTTATTCCTGTAATTGCCCCCTGGTCTTTTGGGACGGGCAGGACTCTCACGTACGTAGTGCCCCTTCTTACCGCTGTACATACACAAACCTTGTGTTCGTCTGCACTCTCTTTCAGTCCTTGATAATTGAGCACGGACCGCGCCCACTTCCATGGGCTCAGAGGCCGCCCCATTCCCCATGGCTTCCTTACTCACTCTTTCTCCCCTAAACCTATCGCCCCCCGGTCTGTTATCCGACCGTCTAAACATAAGGCTAGATTTATTAGAGCCTCGCATGTTCTGGGCTGGGGATCTATTCGAGCTATAACATCCTTTAGGTCATTGCATAAACCCTGATAGAAAAGAGACATTCTCTTCTCTTCGGGCCACGCTGCTTCCGCTACCAAACGATTAAACGTGGTTAAATAAGTTACTAACTCGGTTCTTCCTTGTTTTAATTCCAAGAGCTCCCTATCTGCACTGAACGTGGTAGTTCTTCTGTCAAAAACCCCTCCAAAGCTGTTCGGAACTTGTCCCAATCTGATAAGACCGGGTCGTTATGGCGTACTAAAGGAACCGACAATTGGCTGCATCTCCAGCCAAGTAGGAGATAGCAAACGCCACCCTAGAATGATTAGTAGGAAAGGAGGAAGGCCTACAGGAGAAATGCATCAATATCTGAGTGAGGAACACCTGTATCTTATGGGGGTCTCCTGAATATCTCTCGGGGTTGGCTAACGGAATGGGGGGAGGTACCGTGACCTGTAACGGATGCACACCGGATCCTACATCAAAGGGATTCCTTGACAGCCTCTCCACCTTGTCCCTTAAGTCCGCTGTTTCGGCCCGAGAGGCCGCCAACTCCCGCTGTACTGCGGCAAGTGCCGCTACAACCTCTTCCATACTGCGTCTCTAACCACCCCCCGAACCGGGAGGAGTCTCAATACGTGGGTGCGTAATTCTGTCAAGAATCAGTCCCAGGTCCGATACTCCTCAGGATTCGGGCGACGCTATATGGGGTCCACCTCTCGACATCACCAACTTCCTGCACTAAAGGCACGGAAGACTGGAGCAATCGAGCGAGGGAAGGGAAGGATGGGAACAGCGGGGAGTAGAACCTGTAAAGAAAAGTTAACACACAAACAATAACATATAAACAATAACACAATACAATGCAAGACAACGTACCTACTCTCAGTAATTCTCGCTACTTGGCACAGTTCTGATAATAAGCTTCCTTATTTCCTCATAAACAAGCATACCATCACTCTATGTTGTAACCATACACAACGTGCACACGCTGACCAAGCAATAGATGATCCCAGTAGTTTTGGGGTTATGACCATGTATATTATTGGAGGTACTGGAGAGGATTGGCAGCCTTCTTTACTACTGTTGTTGGTGTGAGTGGCTAAGGTATGTATCTGTGGAGTTATACGGACTCTAGGTCGATGCTCCCATACAATAGTCAATACAACAGAGAGCGGTGCCCCCCGCCTGTAACCCTTAGGTGGGTAATGTTCTATATGTCCTGGTATGGTTCTAACGATAAGTCTGCCGGATTGTCTCTCCAGCGATGAGCTCGAATGAACTATGAATGACACCCCGCCTGCCTCTGCACGTGACCCATCTCTCAATCGCTTTATTGGCGGTTTCCTCACTGCGATGCTAGCTCCTATTAACCACGGTCTTACTCCAGACCAGTACGGGAGTTTAAAGAACGAAAGGTATTGCAAGAGGCCACCCGGAAAGGGAAAACATTTAAATTCGCACACCCCTCATCAGGTACTTGCAGTTTTTTGTCGGTTTAACAGGACTCAGCCTGCTATATCTATGATCGTCGTATCTTGTACGTCTGACTCCTCCAGAGGTCTGTTCGGGAGTCGGAACCAAAACAAACAGTGATTGCCTCCAACCACCAAGTCCCTCCGCGTGGGGACCAAGGACTCTGGAACGGCCCTCAATGAGTCTTGGTCTCAGTCCTTGAGACTCTAATGCCGATAATCTCGGCTGCAGCTTACAGCAATCCCCGCGTCTCTCACTGCCGATGCGGAAAACCAAGTTTACGAGACGCCGCTCGTCGAGTTCGAAATTCGTCAACTACGCACAGTGTCGTGCATTTGATCAGGGCGTTTCATGCCCGTGGCTCCTCCCACTCATGCACCTGGCATTCTGGGAATTGTAGTCTTGGCAGGCGCTCTGAGCACAGATCCTGACACAAATTGAGTAAAGGTTTATGATCTATACGCAGAGTAAATTCCGTACCCCTCAAGTACTGTCTAAAATGGTCAACACCCCACCGCCTCTTGGTCACTGACAGAGTAAGTGCTTTCAGCCCCATGCAAAGCATGTGACGCAAAAGCCACAATTTCATCCTTGCCATTCCTGGTTTGCATGAGTACTGCCCCCAAACCATGTTGACTAGCGTCTGTTAAACCCACACAAGGATCATGAGTATCAAACGCTTTGAGAGGAATAGCACCTGCGACCGCACACTTAATTTCCTCAAACTTTTTGTTCACCTCATCAGACCATTCACTTCTGACATTATTTTTGAGAAGCATCCTCAAACCCTTAGTTCATTCAGCACACAAATGTACAAAGCGAGCATTAAACTCTAACATGCCAAAAAGAGATCTTAATTGTTCTTTACTTTTTGGAGCAGGAAAATTTTCAATGGCGTTGACTAAGGACTCCTTATGCTCAACACCCATGGCTGACAATTTGTGCCCTAAATAATCCACACTGGACACACCAAACTTAAACTTAGAAGATTTGAGAGTAGCTCCTTTCTCTTTGAGGATAGTAAATACGTGTGCTAATGTTTCATCATGCTCTCTTTCAATTGCACCACACACTAAGATGACATCTTAGAAACACCTAACGTTATCCACTCCCTTGAACATAGTTTAAATAACTCGTTGAAGCACGGATGAGGCTGAGGACAATCCAAAGGGCATACGCTTAAATCTGTAGGCCCCACAAGGTGTCAAGTGACGTGAATCTTTATATAAAGAAATTTGATGATATGCCGAAGACATATTCAGGGTAGAAAATATTTTAGCATCTTTGACCATCGAAAGCATCTCAGTAATATCAGGCAAAGGATGCCTGTCAACCCAAATTCTTTCATTCAAATATTTTAAGTCAATGCACATCCTTAAAGATCCATTGGGATTCCTAGCAAAAACAATTGGTGAAAGCCCCTCTGAGCTCTCAATGGGCTCAATTATATTCTCCAAACACAGTTTTTCTAATTCTTTTATTAGTTCACCAGTCATAGAAATGGGAGCATGCCTCACCATATGTACCACACGTTTAACCCCAATTTTCAATTGAATTTGGTGGGTAAAACCTTTGATTTGACCAAGTCTGTCTTCAAACACCTCAGGAAACATTTGAGTCCACACACAATTTTCAATAGACATAACATGTGCAACGTCTTTTCGCAGGAGAACTTGTTCATGACTGTTGGGATCAAGCACAATTGATAAATTGCACTGCTCTAACCACCCCAGTAAATTTGAGCCATTTCTCGCTACATACAAAGTGCTGTTAGTCACATTCCCTTTGAACTCAATGTGTGCATCAAATTCACCTAACACCTCAATGGGTTTACCTCCATATGCCACTGGCTTGACTTTGGATTTCCTCACCTGTACACTATTCAATTTTCTCCATTCCTCCACGCCTATTTAGATGAAGAGGGAACCTTAATCAGCCATCATGTTGATTGCAGTACTATTAACTAGAATGATACAGTGTGGTATCCTGACAATTGATTCAGTGACAGAAGCTACTTGGTTACCCACAATCTCTTTTGAAATACCATCATTATAATTTTGACCATCACCCACCTTGCATATGACACTCCCCTCATCAAAATCAGAATGGTGAGTTTCAACACTCTCATCAATAGTATTCACGGATTTAAGAATTTTTGCTCCCTTAGTGAACTTAGCTTTACATACTTTCATAAAATGTCCTTTTTTTCTACATTTACCACACCATTTATCCAGAGCAGGACATGAGGAAGAATTCCCTAAATGAAATTTGCTGCCATACCAATAGCATTAAAATGTTTTCTTCTTTTCTTCGGGTTTAGTCCAGATTTTCTTAGGCTTCTCTCATGCTTGCATAGACTGAACTTGAGTATTAATGTTCATTTGTTCCATAAACTTTGCAGTAGACTCAATGCCACTAGCCAATTCAATTGCTTTGTCCAAGGTCAAATTATCAACTGTGAGAAGTTTTTCTTGAACGTTTTTGCTGCTTGACTTTTCCACAATTTGATCACGAATGACTTTGTCTTCAAAAGTTTTAAACTCACACGTTGCAGCTAAAACCCTAACGTCGCTAACAAAACTCTCAACCGTTTCACCAGGCATTTGGTGCCTTTTATAAAATGTATGGTGTTCCATAATAACTTTCCTTTTCTTTTTGAAACGTAGATCCAATACTTTAATAGCAGATGTATATTCGTCAATAACTTCACCCTCTCCCATGACAGGCGCAACTGGCAGATGTTTCAAAATTTTCCTGCCCTCTACACCGAGAGAATGACGTAAAATAACATACTTCTTCTTTTGAGTAAATACTTAACCTTCAATAGCTTCTAAATGAGCTTCGAAGCCCTCTTTCCATTGTTCCCACTCAACTAGCAGTAAGCCAGGAGACGCTAAAAATGGAGCAGGAGGATTTAAAGATTGTTGCATTTTACATTAAACAATATGATGATAAACAGAGAATGCAATAAGTAGGTTGAAAGATAAATGCAAGAGTCAAAGAGCATGTAAATAGTTGAAGAATAAGCAATTGTTATAATATGATAAAAGGGTATCACCATTTACTGCGTGCAAACTGCTGAACAAAGTGTAAAGTTAAAATGTTCTTTCTTTTGAAACAGATGTTATCTTGGTTGATAACTTTTTGCACTCAAATTACGTGCTGCCAAAGGATGCCTATCGCTGAATTGACTTGTGATGAGGATAGGCTATTAGCATTAAATGGCGTGCCTATCGCTGCGATGACACGTTGGTGCCGAAATGCCAAAATTAAATGAGACCGTCTTAAAATGGCGGCCGTGTGCCATACGTGCGTTCCAGAGCAAAATGTTGGCTGCAAAGATAGGCTATGAGCATTAAAAGGCACGCCTATCACCGCGATAACAGATGCTGAAAGGCCAAAGTTAAATGAGACTGTCTTAAAATGGCAGTTGTGCACAATACGTGCGTTTCAGAGCAAAATGGTGGCTGCGAACGTGATGACGTGCAGCAACGTTGTGTTCCAGTGATGCTGCGATAGCGTTAACTGGTGCTGCAGATTGACAAAAATATGAATTTCCCTAAAACGGCACAACTCATCGAGATAATGAGTGCAGAATGCACTTCGAACGAGAAGAATCCATGCCTCAAATAGCAGGCGTGTAGCGGTGAGCAGGTGTTGGGCGTCGAAGCCGCAGTCCCACTTAAGATGGGAAACCCTGCTGGGTAGCAGGAAAGCTCTTACTGTCCGTTCCTCGATTGTCGCCAATGAAAAGTTGGAAGATGAATTGATGAAGACACTCCAATCTGGTAGGAAGTAGACTTTATTCCAAGAGCATAAGTACACAACCAGCAGGGAAGCCAGCTTCTGCCACTTTTTAGAACACCAGGCTAATCCCACGTTCCACATGATCATTCCAGTTCACTTCCATCTAAAGACCCAACACCACTCCTCCCCTCCCCTTCTCTTTCAGCAGATCAGCCCTGCCCCTGCCCCACCTCACACAGCTCCCACAACAAGAAAAAATAACTGAGTTATTATCATTTATTTTCTTACACTGCTGACGAGCTATGTGGCAACCTTAGCAGAGGAGCCTCCACTGCCTCCACTTGAAGCTCCTTTGGATCTACATATCCCCACACATCGTTGCCGGATGTGGCACCCAAGACCGATTTGGCCTGGTAGATCTTAATCAATGCCCCCAATTCTGTTGGAAAAAGAAAAAATCTCCCCAATAGAGAGAGCCAGGTATAATCTTTTAGATCTTTTCAACGGTGCCTAAGTAGATCGATCATCAAACCCCACACCTAAATATGTACATGTCTGAACCCTGGCCAACTTGTGGCCCTGAACATGAAATGTTCTTGACTTGGTTCCCCTAAGGCCCAGAACCATCACCTGGAATTTTCCATAGTCTTTTGAAAGATCAAAACTATTCATTTACATGGGAAATCCGTCAAGCAGTGTCTGAAGGCCCAGGGCAGTTCTCGCCAGCAACACGGTGTCTTCCAAATATAACAATGCGGGATGTGGCAATTACCCGCCCGCGGGCAGTCACATGCTTATCTAGCAGTCTAGCCCCCAGGTCATTTACATACACTGTAAACAGAAATGGCGCCAATATACATCCCTAGCTCACTCCGCTCTTTAGGCGAAAATAGATGGTACTTGACCCATCAAAATGATATCGGACAACTGCCGCCATATCCCTGTGCAACTCGCTGAGGAAGTAAAGGCTGCGTAATTCTGTCAAGAATCAGTCCCAGGTCCGATACTCCTCAGGATTCGGGCGACGCTATATGGGGTCCACCTCTCGACATCACCAACTTCCTGCACTAAAGGCACGGAAGACTGGAGCAATCGAGCGAGGGAAGGGAAGTATGGGAACAGCGGGGAGTAGAACCTGTAAAGAAAAGTTAACACACAAACAATAACATATAAACAATAACACAATACAATGCAAGACAACGTACCTACTCTCAGTAATTCTCGCTACTTGGCACAGTTCTGATAATAAGCTTCCTTATTTCCTCATAAACAAGCATACGATCACTCTATGTTGTAACCATACACAACGTGCACACGCTGACCAAGCAATAGATGATCCCAGTAGTTTTGGGGTTATGACTATGTATATTATTGGAGGTACTGGAGAGGATTGGCAGCCTTCTTCACTACTGTTGTTGGTGTGAGTGGCTCGGGTATGTATCTGTGGAGTTATACGGACTCTAGGTCGATGCTCCCATACAGTAGTCAATACAACAGAGAGCGGTGCCCCCCGCCTGTAACCCTTAGGTGGGTAATGTTCTATATGTCCTGGTATGGTTCTAACGATAAGTCTGCCGGATTGTCTCTCCAGCGATGAGCTCGAATGAACGATGAATGACACCCCGCCTGCCTCTGCACGTGACCCATCTCTCAATCGCTTTATTGGCAGTTTCCTCACCGCGATGCTAGCTCCTATTAACCACGGTCTTACTCCAGACCAGTACGGGAGTTTAAAGAACGAAAGGTAGTGCAAGAGGCAACCCGGAAAGGGAAAACATTTAAATTCGCACACCCCCCGTCAGGTACTTTGCACTTTTTTGTCGGTTTAACAGGACTCAGCCTGCTATATCTATGATCGTCGTATCTTGTACGTCTGACTCCTCCAGAGGTCTGTTCGGGAGTCGAAACCAAAACAAACAGTGATTGCCTCCAACCACCAAGTCCCTCCACGTGGGGACCAAGGACTCTGGAACGGCCCTCAAGGAGTCTTGGTCTCAGTCCTTGAGACTCTAATGCCGATAATTTCGGCTGCAGCTTACAGCAATCCCCGCGTCTCTCACTGCCGATGCGGAAAACCAAGTTTACGAGACGCCGCTCGTCGAGTTCGAAATTCGTCAATTACGCACAGCGTCGTGCGTGCGTTCAGGGCGTTTTATGCCCGTGGCTCCTCCCACTCATGCACCTGGCATTCTGGGAATTGTAGTCTTGGCAGGCGCTCTGAGCACAGATCCTGACAGTAGGTCCCCCGCCAGGCGCCTCCTAGAACCCGGCTTATCAGGGTAATTCCGATAGAAAGCCCTGAGTTTTGCCGGCGCGTGCACGTTGGCACTGGGCACCCACGAATCCTCCTCTGCTGAGTACTCCTTCCAGGAGATTAGGTACCACAAGTTCCCCCCCTGTACTTGGAATCCACCACACGTCGTACCTCATACTCCTGACCGACGTCCGTGGAAATTGCAGGTGGAGGTTTGCGCACTCCTCCCTTTGCTGGCTTTAGAAGGCTACAGTGGAACACCGGGTGAATACGCAATGAGCCCGGAAGCCTTAGTTTATAAGCCACCGGATTCACCTGTTTAATCACTCGATAAGGGCCTATGTATCGTGGGTGGAACACGCTCCGCAGCTTAAACCGGAAATTCTTCGTTGACAACCACACCCGGTCACCTTTTTTGTACTGCGGGCCCTCCGTTCTACCCCTCGCTGCCATCGCACGCCAACACAACCTCAACATCATTTCCTACGCCGATGACACCCAGCTGATTCTCTCCCTCTCCAGAGACCCCGACACCGCCAAAGCCAGCCTGCACGAAGGGATGACAGACGTCGCTGAATGGATGAACATCAGCCGCCTGAAACTGAACACGGACAGGACAGAAGTCCTCATTCTGGGACCATCACCCTCCGCATGGGACGACTCCTGGTGGCCCCCGGCACTAGGCACCGCACCTGAACCGACGGACCACGCACGCAACTTGGGCGTCATACTGGATTCCTCCCTATCGATGACCAGACAAGTCAACGCCGTCTCCTCAGCTTGCTTCCACAACCTCCGCTTGCTCCGAAAGATCTTCCGATGGATCCCGACCGAGACCAGGAAGACGGTCACCCACGCTCTCGTCACCAGCAGACTAGACTACGGAAACACCCTCTACGCCGGTACTACAGCCAAGCTTCAGAAAAGACTTCAGCGTATCCAGAACGCCTCCGCCCGACTCATCCTGGACGTCCCCCGACGCAGCCACATCTCGTGCCACCTGAGAGACCTGCACTGGCTCTCTGTCAACAAGAGGATCACGTTCAGACTCCTCACCCACGCACACAAGTCCCTCCACGACCTAGGCCCAGGGTACCTCAACAGCCGCCTCACCTTCTACACGCCCACCCGCCGGCTACGTTCCGCTAACCTCGCCCTCGCCGTCGTCCCTCGCATCCAGAGAGCCACCGCTGGAGGAAGGTCATTCTCCTACCTGGCAGCTAAGACTTGGAACTCCCTACCCGTCCACCTGCGGATGACCCAGGACCACCTGGCCTTCAGGAAACAGCTCAAGACCTGGCTGTTCGAGCAGTAGCAGACCCCCTTCCCCAAGCGCCTTGAGACCCTTACGGGTGAGTAGTGCGCGATATAAGTTCCATGATTGATTGATTGATTGATCTATGTTTATCCGCCCAGTTTTTATACCGTATCTTAGCCTTCACCAAATTTTTCTGTACTCTGGAGTGGCCCTGGCGCAACTCTCTGTGATCTTGTATCGAAGGCTGATTTATGACCCGTCCCAGCATGACAATTGGCAAAATCCTAGCGTCATACCCAAAGTTGGCCATGAAGGGCGATACACCAATGGAGCCGTGGGAGGCGTTATTATATGCCAACTCTGCCATCCATAACATGGCCACCCATGATTCGTGAGCGCTTTCTGCATAGCATCTTAGATATTTCTTTACCGTTTGGTTTAACCTTTCGGTTTGTCCATCAGTCTATGGGTGGAAACTGGAGGACAACGCCGAGTCGATATGCAGAGCCTTACACCACCCTTTCCAGAAGCGTGCCACAAATTGAGGGCCTCTGTCGGACACAATAACTTGCGAAATTCCATGCAGCTTCACTATGTTTTGTAACAACAGTTGTGCGGTCTGTCCAGCGGTAGGCAGTGTCTTGCAAGGAATAAAGTGGCCCATCTTGGTGAGGCTGTCGATAACTACCAAGATGGCAGTATGCCCTTGGTCCACCGGGAGGCCTGTGATAAAATCCAGGCTGATATTCTGCCATGGCGCCCGGGGGGTAGGTAAGGGGACCAGTTTGCCTCTGCGGGTGGATGTGTCTGTCTTCCCCCTTGCGCAATCTTCACACCTCGACACCCAATTCCTAACGTCCTGAACTAGGGATTTCCAACAAAAATATCTTTGCACCAAAAGCGTGGTCTTTAGAATGCCCGGATGCCCTGCCAAAGGAGATTCATGGCACCACTCAAACGCTCGTTTTCTAAGGGCATGTGTGGGTAGGAACAATTTCTTGTTCTGGAACGGCAGCCCCCCCAGGATCTTGCGTTCTGGGCATTTGTCCGCCCAACTGCTCCAAGCCTCCTGGCTCCTGTTTGTTCGTATGCTGTCCAGATACTCTTCTGCGCGTATCGCACAAATTACCTTGGACGGCGGTATAATAGACTCTTTGATATCTTCCTCGGTTCCTTCAACCGCCATCACTCGGGACAGAGAGTCGGCCTTTCGGTTGTCGGCCCCGGGGCGGAAGGTGATGATGAAATTATACTCTTCAAAGAAAAGCATCCACCTCATCTGTCTTGGTGACAGACGCCTAGCCGTTCGCAGATACTGCAGATTCCGATGATCGGAATATACCGTTACCGGGAACCTAGCCCCCCATAGATACGGGCGCCATTCCTGGAACGCCTTTTTAATCAAGAGGAGCTCTTTTTCCGCAATGTTATAATTCCTCTCGGCCGGTAACAACTTCTGTGAAAGATATGCCACAGGGTGAAGCTGCCCTGTGTTCTTGTCTCTTTGTGAAAGGATGGCCCCTATAGCTTCATTAGATGCATCTGCCTCAACTATGAAAGGAACATCCAATTGTGGGTGCCGCAAGACCGGTGCAGAGGTAAACGCCTTCTTCAGATATTCAAAGGCTTGGTTAGCTTCGGTGGTCCATGCGAATGCCACTCCCTTTCTGAGCAAACGGGTAATTGGAATGGCCCATTGTGAAAAACCTTGTATAAATCTCCGGTAGTAGTTAGAAAACCCCAGGAAGCACTGTACGTCCCTCACGTTTTGGGGAACCGGCCAATCCTGTACTGCCTGCACCTTTCGCTCTGACATACTCATACCATCCGGACGAAGTATCACTCCCAAGAATTCCACTTCCGTCACCCCAAACTCGCACTTGCTTAGTTTGCAAAAGAGGCTGTGCTTTCTCAACTCCTTCAATACCTGTGACACATGTTCATGGTGACGGTTGACCGACTCAGAATAAATCAATATGTCGTCTATATATACGACTACTGTTCTATCCACGAAGTCTTTAAGGACATCATTCAAGAAGTACTGGAATGCCGCCGGGGCGTTACACAACCCGAACGGCATTACCAGATACTCAAAAAGACCATAGCGGGTTTTAAACGCGGTCTTCCACTAGTCCCCTCTACGAATGCGTACCAAGTGATACGCCCCACGCAGATCTAACCGCGTGTAAATCTTTGCTTCCCGCACTTGATCCAAAAGGACCGGGATAAGGGGTAGCGGGTACCTGTTGCGAACTGTATTTTTGTTGAGCATGCGATAGTCACAGCAGGCTCCCAAATCCCCATTAGCCTTCGCAATAAAAAACAACGGCGAGGCCGCTGGGGAACGGGATGGGCGAATGAACCCTATCTCCAAAAAATGGTCTAAATACTCTCGGAGATGTTTAGTTTCTGGTTCCGCGAGGGCATAGACCCTACACGTAGGGATCATAGCTCCTTCCACCAAATCAATTTGGCAGTCATACGGACGATGTGGGGGAAGCGACTCGGCCTGTTCCTTGCTAAACACGTCTGCAAAGAGCCGGTATTCCTCTGGTAGACTAATGTTCTTTTCGGCTGCCGTGGCTGCTACCCACGTGTGTGCCACTGCTGTGGCCCCCAAACTTCCTCCTACCACCATATGCTCCTGACATTCCTGAACTGAATGGTTCGGCCTCTCCAATCGATGGTGGGATTGTGAAGGCTGAACCACGGCATCCACAAAATCACCTCGTACTGTGGAGCATCGATGATATTCAAGGCCAAGGAGTCGATGTGGTGCATCTCACCTGCTCTACACGTCAACCTTATAATTTCTGTTTGTTCTAGGAGTAGGCCTGAGGTGAGAGGTTTGCCATCCACCGCTAACACTTCTTCGGGGATTTCCCGAGCGATCTTTCCTATCGATAGTTTTTCCACCAGTCCGCTATGGATAAAATTACCTGTTGCCCCTGAATCCAACATAGCGTTGATCTGATAGGTTTGTCGGCTGGTATCCAGCCACATGATCAGTTCGAAATGTTTTTTGACATCGCCTTGTTGAGTGGTGGCCAGAGACGGAATCGCCCACTTGTGTACCTCGGCTTCTTCTGAGGCTTCACCCCCCTTCGGGGAACAGTTTCCTCCCACCACTGTGGCAATAGCTTTCTTATTCCTGTAATTGCCCCCTGGTCTTTTGGGACGGGCAGGACTCTCACGTACGTAGTGCCCCTTCTTACCGCAGTACATACACAAACCTTGTGTTCGTCTGCACTCTCTTTCAGTCCTTGATAATTGAGCACGGACCGCACCCACTTCCATGGGCTCAGAGGCCGCCCCATTCCCCATGGCTTCCTTACTCACTCTTTCTCCCCTAAACCTATCGCCCCCCCGGTCTGTTATCCGACCGTCTAAACATAAGGTTAGATTTATTAGAGCCTCGCATGTTCTGGGCTGGGGATCTATTCGAGCTATAACATCCTTTAGGTCATTGCATAAACCCTGATAGAAAAGAGACATTCTCTTCTCTTCGGGCCACGTTGCTTCCGCTACCAAACGATTAAACGTGGTTAAATAAGTTACTAACTCGGTTCTTCCTTGTTTTAATTCCAAGAGCTCCCTATCTGCACTGAACGTGGTAGTTCTTCTGTCAAAAACCCCCTCCAAAGCTGTTCGGAACTCGTCCCAATCTGATAAGACCGGGTCGTTATGGCGTACTAAAGGAACCGACAATTGGCTGCATCTCCAGCCAAGTAGGAGATAGCAAACGCCACCCTAGAATGATTGGTAGGAAAGGAGGAAGGCCTACAGGAGAAGTGCATCAATATATGAGTGAGGAACACCTGTATCTTATGGGGGTCTCCTGAATATCTCTCGGGGTTGGCTAACGGAATGGGGGGAGGTACCGTGACCTGTAACGGATGCACACCGGATCCTACATCAAAGGGATTCCTTGACAGCCTCTCCACCTTGTCCCTTAAGTCCACTGTTTCGGCCCGAGAGGCCGCCAACTCCCGCTGTACTGCGGCAAGTGCCGCTACAACCTCTTCCATACTGCGTCTCTAACCACCCCCCGAACCGGGAGGAGTCTCAATACGTGGGTGCGTAATTCTGTCAAGAATCAGTCCCAGGTCCGATACTCCTCAGGATTCGGGCGACGCTATATGGGGTCCACCTCTCGACATCACCAACTTCCTGCACTAAAGGCACGGAAGACTGGAGCAATCGAGCGAGGGAAGGGAAGGATGGGAACAGCGGGGAGTAGAACCTGTAAAGAAAAGTTAACACACAAACAATAACATATAAACAATAACACAATACAATGCAAGACAACGTACCTACTCTCAGTAATTCTCGCTACTTGGCACAGTTCTGATAATAAGCTTCCTTATTTCCTCATAAACAAGCATACCATCACTCTATGTTGTAACCATACACAACGTGCACACGCTGACCAAGCAATAGATGATCCCAGTAGTTTTTGGGTTATGACCATGTATATTATTGGAGGTACTGGAGAGGATTGGCAGCCTTCTTTACTACTGTTGTTGGTGTGAGTGGCTCGGGTATGTATCTGTGGAGTTATAAGGACTCTAGGTCGATGCTCCCATACAGTAGTCAATACAACAGAGAGCGGTGCCCCCCGCCTGTAACCCTTAGGTGGGTAATGTTCTATATGTCCTGGTATGGTTCTAACGATAAGTCTGCCGGATTGTCTCTCCAGCGATGAGCTCGAATGAACTATGAATGACACCCCGCCTGCCTCTGCACGTGACCCATCTCTCAATCGCTTTATTGGCGGTTTCCTCACTGCGATGCTAGCTCCTATTAACCACGGTCTTACTCCAGACCAGTACGGGAGTTTAAAGAACGAAAGGTATTGCAAGAGGCCACCCGGAAAGGGAAAACATTTAAATTCGCACACCCCCCATCAGGTACTTGCAGTTTTTTGTCGGTTTAACAGGACTCAGCCTGCTATATCTATGATCGTCGTATCTTGTACGTCTGACTCCTCCAGAGGTCTGTTCGGGAGTCGGAACCAAAACAAACAGTGATTGCCTCCAACCACCAAGTCCCTCCGCGTGGGGACCAAGGACTCTGGAACGGTCCTCAAGGAGTCTTGGTCTCAGTCCTTGAGACTCTAATGCCGATAATCTCGGCTGCAGCTTACAGCAATCCCCGCGTCTCTCACTGCCGATGCGGAAAACCAAGTTTACGAGACGCCGCTCGTCGAGTTCGAAATTCGTCAACTACGCACAGTGTCGTGCGTTTGATCAGGGCGTTTTATGCCCGTGGCTCCTCCCACTCATGCACCTGGCATTCTGGGAATTGTAGTCTTGGCAGGCGCTCTGAGCACAGATCCTGACACAAATTGAGTAACGGTTTATGATCTATATGCAGAGTGAATTCCGTACCCCTCAAGTACTGTCTAAAATGGTCAACACCCCACCGCCTCTTGTTCACTGACAGAGTAAGTGCTTTCAGCCCCATGCAAAGCATGTGACGCAAAAGCCACAATTTCATCCTTGCCATTCCTGGTTTGCATGAGTACTGCCCCCAAACCATGTTGACTAGCGTCTGTTAAACCCACACAAGGATCATGAGTATCAAACGCTTTGAGAGGAATAGCACCTGCGACCGCACACTTAATTTCCTCAAACTCTTTGTTCACCTCATCAGACCATTCACTTCTGACATTATTTTTGAGAAACATCCTCAAACCCTTAGTTCATTCAGCACACAAATGTACAAAGCGAGCATTAAACTCTAACATGCCAAAAAGAGATCTTAATTGTTCTTTACTTTTTGGAGCAGGAAAATTTTCAATGGCGTTGACTAAGGACTCCTTATGCTCAACACCCATGGCTGACAATTTGTGCCCTAAATAATCCACACTGGACACACCAAACTTAAACTTAGAAGATTTGAGAGTAGCTCCTTTCTCTTTGAGGATAGTTAATACGTGTGCTAATGTTTCATCATGCTCTCTTTCAATTGCACCACACACTAAGATGACATCTTAGAAACACCTAACGTTATCCACTCCCTTGAACATAGTTTAAATAACTTGTTGAAAAAGGGACGAGGCTGAGGACAATCCAAAGGGCATACGCTTAAATCTGTAGGCCCCACAAGGTGTCAAGTGACGTGAATCTTTATATAAAGAAATTTGATGATATGCCGAAGACATATTCAGGGTAGAAAATATTTTAGCATCTTTGACCATTGAAAGCATCTCAGTAATATTAGGCAAAGGATGCCTGTCAACCCAAATTCTTTCATTCAAATATTTTAAGTCAATGCACATCCTTAAAGATCCATTGGGCTTCCTAGCAAAAACAATTGGTGAAAGCCCCTCTGAGCTCTCAATGGGCTCAATTATATTCTCCGAACACAGTTTTTCTAATTCTTTTATTAGTTCACCAGTCATAGAAATGGGAGCATGCCTCACCATATGTACCACACGTTTAACCCCAATTTTCAATTGAATTTGGTGGGTAAAACCTTTGATTTGACCAAGTCTGTCTTCAAACACCTCAGGAAACATTTGAGTCCACACACAATTTTCAATAGACATAACGGGCCTCATGTAGGTAGCATACCAGTTACCACTTCTAAAATACCGAACGATACCGAATCGGTATTTTAGAAGTGGTAACTCGTATGTAGGTAATGAGTCGGTATTTTTTACCGATTCGTTACTAGTCGGTAATTACCGAATCGGTATTTACCGATTCGGTAATGAGGCATACCTTCCCATTGATGGGAAGGTATGCCTCATTACCGAATCGGTAAATACCGATTCGGTAATGGGGGGAACACTTGCATGGGTGGCAGGGTGTCACATTGACACCCTGTTGCACCCCTGATTCGGCCATGTGTGCACATGTGGCACACATACATGCCCTAAGGGCATGTATGTATGCCACATTGCACACTGCTACGCGCGTAAAAATGCATAAATACATACTTTAATTATTTACCACCAACTAAAAGTTGGTGGTAAATACCGACTCTAAAACACACCCACACACTCCCCCTACATCTCGATTTTGGTGTCGGAATTTACCGAATCGGTAAAATTACCGATTCGGAAAAGTTACCGATTCGGTAACATTACCGATTCGGTATTATTACTGATTCGGTAATTTTAACGATTCGGTAAATTCCGACACCAAAAATTGTCCCCCTACATACCATTAGCCAAAATACCGGTCGGTAACGGTAAAATTACCGAAAATCGGCCGTTACCGACCGGTATTTGGCTACCTACATGAGGCCCAACATGCGCAACGTCTTTTCGCAGGAGAACTTGTTCATGACTGTTGGGATCAAGCACAATTGATAAATTGCACTGCTCTAACCACCCCAGTAAATTTGAGCCATTTCTCGCTACCTACAAAGTGCTGTTAGTCACATTCCCTTTGAACTCAATGTGTGCATCAAATTCACCTAACACCTCAATGGGTTTACCTCCATATGCCACTGGCTTGACTTTGGATTTCCTCACCTGTACACTATTCCATTTTCTCCATTCCTCCACGCCTATTTCGATGAAGAGAGAACCTGAATCAGCCATCATGTTGATTGCAGTACTATTAATTAGAATGATACAGTGTGGTATCCTGACAATTGATTCAGTGACAGAAGCTACTTGGTTACCCACAATCTCTTTTGAAATACCATCATTATAATTTTGACCATCACCCACCTTGCATATGACACTCCCCTCATCAAAATCAGAATGGTGAGTTTCAACACTCTCATCAATAGTATTCACGGATTTAAGAATTTTCGCTCCCTTAGTGAACTTAGCTTTACATACTTTCATAAAATGTCCTTTTTTTCTACATTTACCACACCATTTATCCAGAGCAGGACATGAGGAAGAATTCCCTAAATGAAATTTGCTGCCATAACAATAGCATTAAAATGTTTTCTTCTTTTCTTCGGGTTTAGTCCAGATTTTCTTAGCCTTCTCTCATGCTTGCATAGACTGAACTTGAGTATTAATGTTCATTTGTTCCATAAACTTTGCAGTAGACTCAATGCCACTAGACAATTTAATTGCTTTGTCCAAGGTCAAATTATCAACTGTGAGAAGTTTTTCTTGAACGTTTTTGCTGCTTGACTTTTCCACAATTTGATCACGAATGACTTTGTCTTCAAAAGTTTTAAACTCACACGTTGCAGCTAAAACCCTTACGTCGCTAACAAAACTCTCAACCGTTTCACCAGGCATTTGGTGCCTTTTATAACATTTATGGCATTCCATAATAACTTTCCTTTTCTTTTTGAAACGTAGATCCAATACTTTAATAGCAGATGTATATTCGTCAATAACGTCACCCTCTCCCATGACAGGCGCAACTGGCAGATGTTTCAAAATTTTCCTGCCCTCTACACCGAGAGAATGACGTAAAATAACATACTTCTTCTTTTGAGAAAATTCTTCACCTTCAATAGCTTCTAAATGAGCTTCAAAGCCCTCTTTCCATTGTTCCCACTCAACTAGCAGTAAGCCAGGAGACGCTAAAAATGGAGCAGGAGGATTTAAAGATTGTTGCATTTTACATTAAACAATATGATGATAAACAGAGAACGCAATAAGTAGGTTGAAAGATAAATGCAAGAGTCAAAGAGCATGTAAATAGTTGAAGAATAAGCAATTGTTATAATATGATAAAAGGGTATCACCATTTACTGCGTGCAAACTGCTGAACAAAGTGTAAAGTTAAAATGTTCTTTCTTTTGAAACAGATTTTATCTTGGTTGATAACTTTTTGCACTCAAATTGCGTGCTGCCAAAGGATGCCTATCGCTGAATTGACTTGTGATGAGGATAGGATATTAGCATTAAATGGCGTGCCTATCACTGCGATGACACGTAGGTGCCAAAATTAAATGAGACCGTCTTAAAATGGCGGCCGTGTGCCATACGTGCGTTCCTGAGCAAAATGTTGGCTGCAAAGATAGGCTATGAGCATTAAAAGGCGTGCCTATCACCGCAATAACACATAGATGCTGAAAGGCCAAAGTTAAATGAGACTGTCTTAAATGGCAGTTGTACACAATACGTGCGTTTCAGAGCAAAATGGTGGCTGCGAACGTGATGACGTGCAGCAACGTTGCGTTCCAGTGATGCTGCGATAGCGTTAACTGGTGCTGCAGATTGACAAAAATATGAATTTCCCTAAAACGGCACAACTCACCGAGATAACGAGTGCGGAATGCACTTCGAACGAGAAGAATCCATGCCTCAAATAGCAGAAGTGTGTAGCGGTGAGCAGGTGTTGGGCGTCGAAGCCGCAGTCCCACTTAAGACGGGAAACCCTGCTGGTGAGCAGGAAAGCTCTTACGGTCCGTTCCTCGATTGTCGCCAATGAAAAGTTGGAAGATGAATTGATGAAGACACTCCAATCTGGTAGGAAGTAGACTTTATTCCAAGAGCATAATTACACAACCAGCAGGGAAGCCAGCTTCTGCCACTTTTTAGAACACCAGGCTAATCCCACGTTCCACATGATCATTCCAGTTCTCTTCCATCTAAAGACCCAACACCACTCCTCCCCTCCCCTTCTCTTTCAGCAGATCAGCCCTGCCCCTGCCCCACCTCACAAAGCTCCCACAACAAGAAAAAATAACTGAGTTATTATCATTTATTATCTTACACTGCTGACGAGCTATGTGGCAACCTTAGCAGAGGAGCCTCCACTGCCTCCACTTGAAGCTCCTTTGGATCTACATATCCCCACATATCGTTGCCGGATGTGGCACACAAGACCGATTTGGCCTGGTAGATCTTAAGCAATGCCCCCAATTCTGTCGGAAAAAGAAAAAAACTCCCCAATAGAGAGAGCCAGGTATAATCTTTTAGATCTTTTCAACGGTGCCTAAGTAGATCGATCATCAAAACCCACACCTAAATATGTATATGTCTGAACCCTGGCCAACTTGTGGCCCTGAACATGAAATGTTCTTGACTTGGTCCCCCTAGGGCCCAGAACCATCACCTGAAATTTTCCATAGTCTTTTGAAAGATCAAAACTATTCATTTACATGGCAAATCCGTCAAGCAGTGTCTGAAGGCCCAGGGCAGTTCTCACCAGCAACACGGTGTCTTCCACATATAACAATGCGGGATCTGGCGATTACCCGCCCGCGGGCAGTCACATGCTTATCTAGCAGTCTAGCCCCCAGGTCATTTACATACACTGTAAACTGAAATGGCGCCAATATACATCCCTAGCTCACTCCGCTCTTTAGGAGAAAAGAGATGGTACTTGACCCATTAAAATGATATCGGACAACTGCCACCATATCCCTGTGCAACTTGCTGAGGAAGTAAAGGCTGTCTTTGTCCATTCTCATATCCAACAGAACGGGCTACAGCTTGGGTCTGTTCACTCTGTAAAGGCAGAGGACAGATCCATGAATGCAATAAACAATGACCTTGCTTTTGCAACGGTGTATTTTTTAATTTACAGAAAAAGATTTAGGCATTGGCCACGTGCCTAAACCTGGGCAAAACCCAAACTGTAAATCCGACAAAAAGGAACCGTCCTCTGCCCATGACATTGGCGTCTCCAAAATGACCATACCCATCACCTTGACTACAGAGTCTATCAAAGAGATGGTCCTGTAACAGCTGGGTAGATCTCTGGGTTCCGTTTTCAAACACAGGGATGTTAATGCATTGGGACCAGGGATGCGGGAGACCTGTACGTACTGCCAAATTGAACATGCGGGTTAAAGTCAGAGCCCAAAGTTCAGGTGACAACTTAAACAAATCGGCTGGAATCCCATCGGGACCATTGCCTTATGACCTGTCGTATATCGTATAGCTGATATAACCTCATCAACCCTAAATGTCAAATTACATTGATGGTAAGTTAACAGGTAGAGCTCATGATGGACAGTACCATTCAAGGAATTATAAATAACCTCAAAATGCTAAATCTACTTTTCTGGAGGACTATATGAACAAATAGTGTGCCCCCCACCCCATTTTCATTAAATAAAGGGTGATTAACAACCTCCCGGATTTTGCCACTATCAGCCCTAACTGAGGCCTCGGTGAGATCAGCCCGGGCTTCCCCTTTGAGTGCTCTCTTCTTCAGATCTATCGCCTTCTGATATGCAGAGCGTCTGCAGGATAAAACACAATGGTCTTCAGATTAAGCCTAAAGTGCAGACATTAGGGATTTAGGAACATACACTAGATTGAATTGAAAATCTTGCAAATGATAATACCATTATGCAATCCTTGGAGTGGCTTTGCCAGGCCCTCTCATGGTGAAAAAATTGAGTACCGGTTTATGATCTATACACAGAGTGAATTCCGTACCCCTCAAGTACTGTCTAAAATGGTCAACACCCCACCGCCTCTTGTTCACTGACAGAGTAAGTGCTTTCAGCCCCATGCAAAGCATGTGACGCAAAAGCCACAATTTCATCCTTGCCATTCCTGGTTTGCATGAGTACTGCCCCCAAACCATGTTGACTAGCGTCTGTTAAACCCACACAAGGATCATGAGTATCAAACGCTTTGAGAGGAATAGCACCTGCGACCGCACACTTAATTTCCTCAAACTCTTTGTTCACCTCATCAGACCATTCACTTCTGACATTATTTTTGAGAAACATCCTCAAACCCTTAGTTCATTCAGCACACAAATGTACAAAGCGAGCATTAAACTCTAACATGCCAAAAAGAGATCTTAATTGTTCTTTACTTTTTGGAGCAGGAAAATTTTCAATGGCGTTGACTAAGGACTCCTTATGCTCAACACCCATGGCTGACAATTTGTGCCCTAAATAATCCACACTGGACACACCAAACTTAAACTTAGAAGATTTGAGAGTAGCTCCTTTCTCTTTGAGGATAGTAAATACGTGTGCCAATGTTTCATCATGCTCTCTTTCAATTGCACCACACACTAAGATGACATCTTAGAAACACCTAACGTTATCCACTCCCTTGAACATAGTTTAAATAACTCGTTGAAGCACGGACGAGGCTGAGGACAATCCAAAGGGCATACGCTTAAATCTGTAGGCCCCACAAGGTGTCAAGTGACATGAATCTTTATATAAAGAAATTTGATGATATGCCGAAGACATATTCAGGGTAGAAAATATTTTAGCATCTTTGACCATCGAAAGCATCTCAGTAATATCAGGCAAAGGATGCCTGTCAACCCAAATTCTTTCATTCAAATATTTTAAGTCAATGCACATCCTTAAAGATCCATTGGGCTTCCTAGCAAAAACAATTGGTGAAAGCCCCTCTGAGCTCTCAATGGGCTCAATTATATTCTCCGAACACAGTTTTTCTAATTCTTTTATTAGTTCACCAGTCATAGAAATGGGAGCATGCCTCACCATATGTACCACACGTTTAACCCCAATTTTCAATTGAATTTGGTGGGTAAAACCTTTGATTTGACCAAGTCTGTCTTCAAACACCTCAGGAAACATTTGAGTCCACACACGATTTTCAATAGACATAACATGTGCAACGTCTTTTCGCAGGAGAACTTGTTCATGACTGTTGGGATCAAGCACAATTGATAAATTGCACTGCTCTAACCACCCCAGTAAATTTGAGCCATTTCTCGCTACCTACAAAGTGCTGTTAGTCACATTCCCTTTGAACTCATTGTGTGCATCAAATTCACCTAACACCTCAATGGGTTTACCTCCATATGCCACTGGCTTGACTTTGGATTTCCTCACCTGTACACTATTCAATTTTCTCCATTCCTCCACGCCTATTTAGATGAAGAGAGAACCTGAATCAGCCATCATGTTGATTGCAGTACTATTAACTAGAATGATACAGTGTGGTATCCTGACAATTGATTCAGTGACAGAAGCTACTTGGTTACCCACAATCTCTTTTGAAATACCATCATTATAATTTTGACCATCACCCACCTTGCATATGACACTCCCCTCATCAAAATCAGAATGGTGAGTTTCAACACTCTCATCAATAGTATTCACGGATTTAAGAATTTTCGCTCCCTTAGTGAACTTAGCTTTACATACTTTCATAAAATGTCCTTTTTTTCTACATTTACCACACCATTTATCCAGAGCAGGACATGAGGAAGAATTCCCTAAATGAAATTTGCTGCCATAACAATAGCATTAAAATGTTTTCTTCTTTTCTTCGGGTTTAGTCCAGATTTTCTTAGGCTTCTCTCATGCTTGCATAGACTGAACTTGAGTATTAATGTTCATTTGTTCCATAAACTTTGCAGTAGACTCAATGCCACTAGCCAATTCAATTGCTTTGTGCAAGGTCAAATTATCAACTGTGAGAAGTTTTTCTTGAACGTTTTTGCTGCTTGACTTTTCCACAATTTGATCACGAATGACTTTGTCTTCAAAAGTTTTAAACTCACATGTTGCAGCTAAAACCCTAACGTCGCTAACAAAACTCTCAACCGTTTCACCAGGCATTTGGTGCCTTTTATAAAATGTATGGCGTTCCATAATAACTTTCCTTTTCTTTTTGAAACGTAGATCCAATACTTTAATAGCAGATGTATATTCGTCAATAACGTCACCCTCTCCCATGACAGGCGCAACTGGCAGATGTTTCAAAATTTTCCTGCCCTCTGAGGAAATATGAATTTTGTGATCAGTTATGTCCCCTATCGTAGACCCCAACGGCTCCATGTACATGCTATAAGTACATGTATGTTCCCTCCTGCTCCAGTTTTGAAGACGCAAATATATGTGCGTCCACCGTCAACATGTCCTCCTTCAGATCCGTCATGAATGGGTCAGATATTCCATTCCTAAGTATGAAAGGCCACCGACTTTATGTGGTTCACTTTCCACATTTTGCAGATTCAGGCGAGTAGGCCCGAATTCTGTCATCAAGCCTTTTCCTGCCTTCTGCCTCTGAAAGCTCCAGTCTGAGCCTGCATCTGTGACCATGAACTTTGTCTTACTCCCTGCGCGGCTAACGGTGCCTGATCCAGCCCGTCGCCTGCCAAAAACTGTATTTCACCTTCAAGATTATCTCCTCCGCCCCTCATCCGATGCATTCCTGTCTAGCAGTTTAGGTAAACATTCCTCCAGCTACCGTGCAAAGGGCCAGGCCTCGCTGTCCTCATGCAAGTAATTCATAGCCCTGTTACCATGGAATATTCCTACCCCCTCGCATCTAGTGTAGACACTTAGACGCTTGTACACGCACTAACAGTCAGTATAGTCAGTATAGAATAAGATTCTATCCTAAGAGACCTCTCTTTTTGGATAACACAGTTCTTTAAACATAGGATATTAGATATGATTTGGGATTAGGTTGACATAACCCCAGACTTCTGTCTCCACATGTAGAGCTAAATGTCAAGTCCCTTTCTCCCTCTAGTTGCACGTCAATCACACGTCATGCGGCTGCGCACGCATCTCTGCCCAATATTTCTGCTGACATTGCAGGATTCTCTTATGGATCCACCCACTTGTGACATCATGTATAATGACGTTTTCTAGTTACGCCTATTCTAGTTACGCATGCATATTTTATTTTGTCTTATCAGTTGTTACGCCTACTGCATTTGTTTTACTGTAATGCCTTTTCTATAAAAATGATTACCTGTCAATAATATATGCCCCTTCCTTCCTGAACTTTCGTGGTGATGGAATAGAAGGCCCACAATTCGAATTGTATTCCTTTGTATAGGAATAAAGCCTTTTAAAACCTCTAATACCACGGATTCTGCCTCTCATTTTACTGAGTTGTTCTTAATAGACTTTACCGCATAAAAAATAGTACCGGTAACGAAATATTTACCACATAAATTGGCGCCCGAACAGGGACACTTTCTCATCTCACGCGCCGGCGGTGCGTTGCAGGCCCGGTCTCCTGCCACAGCTGAACGGACAAAAACGCGTATCTGCAGGATTTCCTGTATCTCCCTCCGGCCAAGCGGGGACGACTGAGGCTGCGATCAACACCCAGACGAGGCGGTGAGAAGTGCGAAGTATCCCGACCAGAGCCTAGCTGAGAGAGCAAGATCCGAGGTATACAGAGACCCGCCAGGTTCCGAAGTTCCGAGTCTAGTCCGGTCCAGTCCAGTTTCAGTTCCGTTCTGAGGCCTTCCGTTCCGAGCTACCCGGTGAGTACCATTACCGGGGAGGCATTTAACGTGCACATAGTCTGTGCCGGTCAAGACGGGTTTGGGTACACAAATCCGGTCTGCACTGTTTTAGCAGTGTATCTGTACTGTTTAGCAGTATATATAGTATGTTTTGCATATAAATAAATATAAATAAGTATTATCTAGTGTCAGTATTATGTCAGTAACTAGTTTTCTATTAGTTATAATTGTTCGTAAAACTGTTAAGTGTTAAATGTTTTGAAATACGTTCTATATACTGTGGTGTGAATGACTGTTCATTATTGTGTTTTCTTGTATAAAGTGAGTTCTAGTAATAAGGTCTAAAAATGCCGCTCTTTTCGAAACTAAGACAGATCAAAACTAGAAAAGGTGTACTCGAAGAAGCTGTTCCCATCCCACCTAGGGACACTCCAGGGTACTTTATGTATCATAAGCATGGCCTAGATGCCGTATTATTTCTTGATTTATGGGTGGACTACACCAAAGAATTACCAGAGAGTCAGAGATGGCCCGCAGCGGGGACCTGGGATGCAGATTGCATCATGAGAGTAGAAGAAGAATTATGGAAAAAGAAAGCCAGACAGTCACAGAAAGATGCCATTGAATTATGGCGTAAAGAATCATATAGACGTACAGAAAAAGCACTCAGACAGGAAGAGAAAGGTAGAGAGAATTCAAATAAAACCCGAGAAAATCTATTACTTGAGGAAGGTACCCGAGTAAAATCAGAACAAGTAGACAGACAAAGAAACGCCCTTATGAATGGTATGTATCCACTCCTGGCCAAAGGGTTACCTAAGGCTACTCCGGAAATACCAAAAGACTTGCCACCTCCATTGTTTCCGATAAAAGCACATCCCAAGGGGCATCCTAGAACCGCAGAAGATGTTTTCCTTTCCTCTTATTTAGATGACGCAGCTCCCGAGTATGCAAATACCGCACCACCTAGACCGCTTGCCGATGATGCTCATCGTCAAGATTCTCCGTCTGTACCTCCACAACAACAAGCTCCGACACACATTCCGACAAGCACATCTGTTTCTACCGCTTTTCCCGCAACGACGGTTGCTGTCTCACCTTCAACAAATCCCTTCACGTCCAGCACCCCAGACGGTGCTACAGGAGGTACGACAGACATTTTTTCTACGCCACCCAGAGGAAATAAATTTTCCCTTAGAGAATTAGCACACCAACGTACGCCCAAACTAGCAACTCCCGACATGCTCAAGGAACTTCTAGTAGATTGTAGATATGATCCTGTACCCGGTAAACGGGACGAAATGCTGCTGTCATCATTACGTATTCGACGAGCTGCAATATATTTAACGAAGCTACCAGGAATGGCTACACATTTAGAAAATATATATCACTTTGTCCAGTCAGGACGAAGTCCTGAAAGTATTAGCAGAGCCATGGAGTACCAGAAAGCGGAGGTACAGGGACAACTGTTACGTTTCCTTATAAACTGTGTAATCAGAAATCAAGACCGGCCTGGGGTAAATCCGGAAGAAATGCAAAAACTTGTCACTTGGGGCCAGAATATATCAGAAGGGAGACATGATAAACAGTTATGTATAGTAGCTATGTACCGAAAGATCCGCAAAGAAGTAGAACGAATACACGAAGAAAGATTAGAGATAGACGCCGCTGACCTAAACAGAGAGGAGGAGGAGCAAGAACCAGAGCAATTAGATACAATAGCTTATGTAGGTAGAGGAAGATCCCATAATAATACCAGAGGTTTTAACGACCCAATACGTCCAATACGTCCAGAATGTAATAGACATCTTCCAAACCCTATGCTAAAAACGAAATCCCCTGAACACTTATTCCAAGCCGCTGATAAATTACTCCGAGATCGAAGGGGATACCACGTGCTTGATTCCATGGATGAACAAGAATTAGCCAGGTCCGCAGTACAATGGGCTGACAGTCCCGGCGAATACAATGATGATGTACTTGCACACACGTTTTTGAATCTAGACCCATATGAACAGCGTTTAGCTAGTATATACATGATTCAACACCTCCTTATATTATATAAAGGCCAACACTCCGATCCAGGACCCTTACCTGACATATTGACAGAACTACTCAGGAATATATGGAGAGGGTCAGGTACTGATTTGATTAAGGAAATTCTAGAATCCCGAAACCAATATTTAAATTTTGTATGCCCAGAACACGTTCCAGTTCCCATTATGGGAAGAAAAATGTATCACATAGATAGACAGAATCCGTTACGCGAAGTGCACCCAATCAGAGGTGCCGGTGATAATTTTACACGCGTGTTTGTATACACGCCTATAACTAAACTAGAATTATTAGAAATGAAGAAAGTAGTACCAAGCCATGACAAGGACCCAGCAGGTTTCCACCGTGAGATAAAAGACATGTTACTCATGGGAGAGTATACCTACCCCGACATTATGAAAATATTGAAAGTCCTATTACCCGCCGGTGTTTATGAGAAACTCAAAGAAAAGGAATGGGAGGTGGGAGACCAAAAGATAGATTGGACAGCATTAGAAAACGAAGAAAAGGCCTGAGCTGCAGGAGCAGGGCTTGGGGAAAAGACTACAGCACTAGCAGGATTACTAATACAGGTACTGCCACGTTTATTAACTACGAAAAAGGAAGACTGGGGTGCAATCTCAGCCTGTAAACAAAAGCCAGACGAAGACACTAGTGATTTCTATTCCCGATTTGAAAAATGTTTTAGTATAAATAGTGGCATAAAAGCCAGTAGTGAGTCATATCCACATCTGTTTGTGACAAAATTAGTTGAAAATTCTCTGCTACAAGTCAAGAATAGAGTATTGAAATTCGAAAGTACCTGGCAAGGTAATACCCCATCACAGATGCTACAGATGTTACAATATCACCACAATAGAATTAGAGAAGAACAAGAACACGAACAAAGACGTATGAAAGATACAAAAATGAAAATGCTTGTTGCACAGTCAGTTCCAGCCGATAGTCATCAAAAGGGTGATTCCGCAGGTCCTACGAAAGGGACATGCAACTATTGTAAACAACAAGGTCATTATATACACGATTGTCCAGTCCTGAAACATAATATTGCCACAGGTAGAACACATGAGAGACCACGTCCACCTAGACAGGATCAGAATCAACAGCAACTGCCTCAACAACAACAATTAGCTCCGCAACAGGCAGCTCCACAACAGATCGAAGCACCACCACAAGCGCAGCCTGTCGCTGCAACTCAAGCAACAACACAACAGATGTATCAGTACGCACAAACAGATTATCCCGATTATCAACGATACTCATGAGATAGCCTAGAGAGGGAAGTTGGCTTACCCCTTATAGAGGTTCCTGTAGACCAAGAGGGACCTTATGTACATAGTGAACTATTAGGGGAAGACAGAAAGTTTTTACTTGATACAGGGGCAAGCAGAACAACTATAAGACGCAGTGAAGTTCCAGGGGCACCCCTCTCAGGCTCACAAAATATTTCCCTTGGATTCTCAGGAAAACCTATAATAAATGACGTAACACAACCTCTTCCACTTACAGTCGGTCCATTAACACGTACTACAGATTTATTGCTTACTAAATCATGTCCAGAAAACTTGTTAGGTATAAAAACATTGAAAGCTCTAGGAGCCATAATATGTTGTTCTCCGGAAGGAGTACGACTATTTTTACGTGACTTTAAAGGTCACTACGTATCCAGAGACATGGATTACCGACTGCAGAATTTACCTACACATTTATGGGCACAAGGCCCCACTGACGTTGGTTGCATGAACATTACACCATATCGAGTCACACTAAAGACAGGAGTGGTACTACCACGAATGCGACAATACAAGTTACCACCAGATGCTGTAGTGGCTTTACTGCAAATCATTGACGAGCTTATTACCCAAGGAGTGGTTGTGGAAACTGACTCCAATGTATGTAATTCACCGATAATTCCGATCCTTAAAAGAACGGATCCAAAAGCACCACCAGTATATCGATTAGTTATTGATCTGCGCGAATTAAATAAATGTATTGTACCACAATACCCTGTGGTCCCAGACATCTCTTCATTACTCACAGCTATTGATTCAGAAGCAACGTTCTTCACTGTAATTGATCTCAAGAATGCTTTTTTTAGTGTCCCAATTGATCCGGAAAGTCAATATCTTTTCGGTTTTAGTTTAAATGAACGAAGTTTTAAATTCACACGCGCACCTCAAGGATTTACAGAAATCCCCAGCATCTATAGCCAAGCACTGAAACGAGAACTTGACAGTATCCACATGCCAGCTAACACTGCCTTGCTTCAATATGTCGATGATCTGCTGATCACCGCCCGAAGCGAACCTGAATGTGAAAAAGCGTCACTGACGGTTTTAAAATTTCTGGCCGACAAGGGGCACAAGGTGTCCCCTTCCAAGCTGCAATTCTGTGTCCAGCGAGTTGTTTATCTTGGGCACTCGCTGTCCAAGGAGGGAAGGCAGCTTACACCCGATCGCATCCAGTTAATTGCTAACATGCCACCACCCAAGACACAAAAGGAGGTGCGGGCTTTTATAGGCCTCACTTCATACTGTAGGCAGTGGATCCCTCAATATGCATTTCTAGCAAAACCACTCATCCAGTTGACAACACAGGAGGCAGCCACATCGACTGTCCTCCCTTGGACTCCAGAACATACACATGCCTTTGAAAGCTTAAAGAAAGCTTTATGCCAAGCACCTGTCCTAGCAACACCATGTTACAGTAAACAGTTTACTCTCTTTGTTACAGAACGCGAAGGTACTGCTTTGTCAGTACTCACTCAGGAACAAGCAGGATCACACAAACCATGTGCTTATTTCTCTAGTACATTAGATCCAGTAGCTCAGGCACTTCCAGCGTGCCTGAAATCGGTGGCAGCAACAGCTTTAGCAATCAGACAAAGCGATGCCATAGTGCTAGGACATCAATTGACAGTACAAGTACCACACGCAGTAGAGGTTCTCTTGAACCGCACACAAACACAACATTTGACTATAGCGAGACTCACCGGTTACGAATTGACATTGTTTCAGCCACACATAGAAATCAGACGTTGTAATACGTTAAATCCTGCCACACTGTTACCAGTAGGCGGAACAGATCCATTGGCACATGATTGTGTCGAAGTCATTACTATCACGACGAAACCCAGACAAGACTTGACAGATATCCCTTTGTCAGATCCAGACTTGACATTGTATGTAGATGGGTCATGTATGAGAACAAGTACAGGAGAGTTAGTGGCCGCTTACGCAGTCACAACAGACACTGAAGTCATTGAAACAAATTGTATTAACACTTTGTCAGCTCAAGCAGCAGAGCTCACCGCTCTGACACAAGCCTGTATTCAAGCCACAAATAAAAAAGTCAACATATACACAGATTCACGTTATGCATTCGGAGTCGTCCATGACTTCGGCGTACTGTGGCGAGAGAGAGGTTATTTAACTTCTCACGGTGCCCACATCCAACACGGACCCCTCATTCAAGCCCTACTAGACGCGATTCATCTACCTACTGCAATATCGATTATGAAATGCAAAGCCCACACAAAGGTTACCGATATCATTTCTCAGGGTAATGACCTAGCTGACAGAACAGCTAAACAGACTGCTCAGAATCAGACTCTCACAACTGACATGACAAAGACAATAGTCCTGACACCAACACATTGCATGACAGTTAAGGATCCCGCCCTTGATGTAATTGACATACAGACACATGCTACACCAGACGAAATAAAGAAATGGACTGAATTAGGAGGGATCCAAACAGATCAAGGATGGATGACGAAAGAAAAATCTATATGGTTTCTTCCCGACTCAATGGTCCAAGTCATCATTAACACAATACATAGTCCAGCGCATCTAGGAGAAAAAGCTATGCTAGACAGCATTCAACACATTTGGTTCAACAAACACTTGCGAGCCGCAGCGAAACAAAAAGTTCGTACCTGTATGATATGTTGTCAGTTTAATCCAGGTAAAAGCATCCCCGTAGAACAGGGTGGATTCCAAACTCCCGATCATGCTTTCGAAGTCCTCCAGATGGATTATATCCAGATGGAACGATGTCGAGGATTCAAATATGTTCTCGTAGTTGTCTGTGCTCTTTCCCGTTGGACCGAAGCCTACCCGGTTTCAGATTACACTGCCCCGACTACTGCCAAACAGTTAGTTCGAGAATTCTTCCCACGGTACGGTTTACCACGTGTTGTCTACTCAGATAACGGCCAGCCGTTCTCATCCGAACTAATGAAACACGTTTCCCTTCTATTAGGATACCAATGGAAATTCCACTGTGTCCGACATCCCGAGGCGGCAGGTCTCGTGGAACGCCATAATCAAACTCTGAAAATTAGATTGTCCAAAATATGTAGAGAGAAAGGAGTCGATTGGATAGTAGCCTTACCAGTTGCGCTCTTTTACATGAGAATGGTAGCACATTCTCGAACAGGGCTATCCCCGTATGAGGTGATCTTCGGTAGACCACCAAATATGTGGGGGACGCCTATACCTCGTAAAATCACTGATGTTGACTGTAATATGCTGACAGATTACCTGGCTTCCTTGATGTCTGCACTACAATCTTGTCGTTCACAGGTATCCGCAGCTTTTCCCGACAATACTGAGGTAAAACCCCATGACGTGGTTCCTGGGGACTTGGTGTTGGTCAGGAATTTTGACCGGAAGACCCAACTGGATCCTAGGTGGAAGTCACCGAAGTTGGTTCTACTCACCACAAGGACAGCTGTGAAGATCGAGGGAAGGAAAGTGTAACGCCCTGAACGTCTCAGGATCGTTTAACAGACACGACAATGAGGACGCAACCACTTGTGAAGGGTTAGTTCTTTTAATGAAGGCAAATAAAATACAAAGAACAAACAAAAGTTATAGTCACTGGAATCCTCCAGGCTAAGTACGTTACCAGCCCACAGCACGGATGGTCCTAACCGTCCTCTGCATATACGCCGATCCCGGCGTATGCCAACAGAGGGCAGAAATGAAATGGCCGACAATGCCAATCGGTAGGCTGTGAGGGGCACGAAGAGTGTTGGGGAGAATCGAGGAGTCAGGGAAACACCCAGCCGGGGTCTCTACCTGAAGGGAGCAGCCGCTCAACCTCTTCCTCAGACTGCACCGGGACGCGGAGTCACCTCCTGGTGATGCGTCACCGATACCCCAATCACAAGCAAGAAGACTGAACCGAGAGCAGCCGCTCGATCGATCCTGTGGACTTCCGAGTCTGTAACGCGGCAAACACCTCCTGGTGTGCGTTACAGCTGGCAGTCCCTGTGTCTCTGGTCGGGCTGGGAGTTACGACTCCAACCAGCAAAAGCGCCACTGCGCTTGGACTCAGCCGAGTCAAAAAGCGAAGCTCAATGGTTGACCGGTAGAGCTTCCGGGTCCTTCACAGGTGACGATGGGGCAAGACACGGCCCAGGGAGTAACGACTCGACCTACCTCCGTTCTTGCCTTACTGGAGCACCACTCCGGAACACTGCTCTTCACGAAGCAGGTACGTCGGTGTAAACACAATATCCGACAGCCTTGTACCTCCCGGTTCCTCCCTTTATAGGGCGTGTTTTCCTTGAGTTATGTAACAGCTCTCCTGTTTACATAAGGGCGTGTTTCCCTTGAGTTATGTAACAGCTCTCCTGTTTACATAAGGGCGTGTTTCCCTTGAGTTATGTAACAGCTCTCCTGTTTACATAAGGGCGTGTTTCCCTTGTATGACAGGAATTCTTGACAGTACATCCTCCCTCTCAGCGGCTCCCCACGGGTCCAGCGCTGGCAGGAAAACGCCGATGGAACAAGGAGACCAAGCGCGGAGCATGAACCCCTTCAGCCGGTTCCCATGAATGCTCCTCCGGGCCATAGCCTTTCCACGCAACCAGGTACCACAGCTTCCCCCTGCGCCATTTGGACGCCCGTATGCCCGACACTTCATACTCCACCTCCGACTCCACGCATACCGGCCTAGGTGTCCCAGACGGCTTGGAGGGTGCTGGTTTGAGCAATGATACATGAAAGACAGGGTGTATCCGCAATGACTGGGGCAAGCACACCTTCACGTTCACGGGACCCATACACTTGGTAATTCGATAGGGGCCCATGTACTTGGGATGGAACACACTGTTCTTTCGAAACCTCATGTTTCTTGTGGATATCCAGACGTAGTCTCCAGTGCGGTACAGTGGCCCGGGCCTTCTCTTCCTATCTGCCGCAGCCTTGTATCTTCTCTTGGCCTCTATTAGGACAGCCCTTGAGCGCATCAACGTGTCTTTTATGTGTGCCACCCTGTCCGCTGTGGCGGGAATCCTGTCCTCTCTGAACGGATGTAGAAATGGCAAGAACCTGGGATGTTGGCCATAGTTGCTATAGAACGGAGATGACTGTGTGGAGCTGTGAGTGGCGTTGTTATAGGCTATCTCTGCAACCCATAGCAAGTCGACCCATTCTTCCCTGCCCTGGTCCACAAAACATCGCAGATACTGTTTGAGCGTTTGGTTCAGGCGCTCGGTTTGGCCGTCCGTTTGAGGGTGGTAGCTGGTGGACAGGGCGGTCTTAACATGCAGCGCAGTGCACCAAGTCTTCCAGAATTGCGCAGTAAACTGCGACCCCCGGTCCGACACGATCACCCCAGGTAATCCATGCAGTCGTACCACATTCTTTAGGAGTAGTGACGCCAATTCCCCGGCCGTAGGGACTCTCTTGCAGGGGATGAAGTGCCCCATTTTCGTCAAGTAATCCACCACCACCAGTATTGCCGTCATCCCCTGGTCTACCGGTAGGCCCACCACGAAGTCCAGTGATATGCTATCCCATGGTCTATCCGGGGTCGGAAGTGGATGTAAGAGCCCTTGGGTTCGGCCATGGTCGGCCTTCATGGTAGCACACGTAGGACACTCCTGTCCCCACCTCCTGACATCCACTCTCATGGTTGGCCACCAGAAATGCCGTCCCATGCTAGCCACCGTTTTTTCAAAGCCCAAATGACCTGCGCATGGAGAGTCATGGCACCAGATGAATGCTTGTTTCCTTAGCCTAGGCGTGGGTATCAATAGGCACCTGCCCTTCAGGGGTATCCCGTCCTTCAGCTGCCATTCTCTGTGACTGAGGAGCCACCTCCGCCATGCGAATGACCTGATCCCTCTCTTTATTCCCCTCAGGAAAGTATCCGGTTGGATAACCCCCAATACCATCCTCGGGGAAATGATGGAACGCTCGGTTGCAGGCAATGGTTCCTTAACTGCAGATTGACGGGACAGGGCGTCCGCCTTCCGGTTTTCCGTCCCCGGCCGATATGTGATGCGGAAGTTGAACCCCGCAAAGAAGATCATCCACCGCAGCTGCCTGGGAGAAAGGTGTCTAGTGGCCGTCATGAACTGTAGGTTCCGATGGTCCGTGTACACCGATACCACATGTCTTGCCCCCATCAACCAATGCCTCCATTCGGTGAAGGCGTCCTTGATTGCGAGAAGCTCCTTCTCCGCAATATGGTAGTTGCGTTCGGCGTCGTTGAGTTTGCGGGACATGTATGCAACGGGATGAAGCACCCCTGTGTCGTGGTTGCGTTGGGACAAGATAGCCCCCAGCGCCACATCCGACGCGTCCGCTTCCACCACGTAGGGGAGATCCGGATCGGGGTGAGCCAACACCGGCGCCTTACCAAAGGCGCTTTTCAGGGCCTCAAAGGCTTTGTTCGCTTCAGGGGACCAGACAAACTCCTTGGACTTCCTCAGTAGCTGTGTGATTGGGGCCACCACTCCTGAAAATCCATCTATAAACCGCCTGTAGAAGTTGGCGAAGCCAATGAAACTTTGGACGTCCTTCACGCTTTGGGGCACCGGCCATTCTTTCACCGCCTTGATCTTTCGTTCTGCCATCTCCTGTCCCTCTGGACTCAGCATCACTCCGAGGAATTCCACGGATGTGACGTGGAAGTCACACTTGCTGAGTTTACAAAACAGCATGTTTTCCCTCAGCTTTTGGAGCACAGCTTTGACGTGGTGTACGTGCTCCTCCACACTGGACGAATAGATGAGGATGTCGTCGATATATACGACCACGTAGATATCCAACTCCTCTCTGAATACCTCATTCAAAAAGTACTGAAAGGCTGCCGGGGCGTTGCACAGACCGAACGGCATGACGAGGTACTCAAAAAGGCCGAACCTGGTCTTAAAGGCGGTCTTCCACTCGTCTCCGTCCCTCATGCGCACCAGATGGTATGCCCCTTTCAAATCCAACTTGGTGTAGATACGAGCTTTCTTGACCTGTTCCAGAAGTACACTGATGAGAGGCAAGGGGTACCGATTTTTTATGGTTATCGCATTCAATGCCCTAAAGTCCACACAGGCTCTCAGCTCCCCATTAGCCTTCGGGATGAAGAAGAGTGGCGAGGCGGCCGGAGACTTGGACGGGCGGATGAATCCTAGCTTGAGGAGTTTATCCAGGTACCCCCGGAGATGCACGTTTTCAGGCTCCGTCAGGGCATACAGCCTGCCGCTGGGAACGCTGGCCCCTGGCACCAGGTCGATCTGGCAGTCAAACTGTCTATGTGGTGGTAGCACTTCCGCCTTCACCTCATCAAATACATCCTCAAAACTGTGATAAGCCTGGGGGAGAGCCACATCTTTTTCTGCCGCTGTAGCCACCGTCTGACTCCCGCTCTCATCTGCGTCAAGGGATTCCGTTCTTATTCCACAATGCAGGATGCAATACGGTGACGTCATTTCGATGCGATGTGTTGGCCAATCCACAAAGGGGTTGTGTTTCTGTAGCCACGGCAATCCCAATATGACGCCATATTGGGGCGCTCGGATGATGTTAAAATCGATTTGTTCCAAATGGTTCCTCCCATATCTCATCGGAAGGACCCCCGTGTGCTGTCCGATGGGCCCCGTCACCAATCGCCTTCCGTCTACCGCATAGACTTCTTCGGGTACTGCTTTGGGAAGAAGCACTAGCCCTAGCCTGCATGCCTCGTTGTGGTCCATAAACATGCCAGTGGCCCCTGAATCCACCATGGCCACAACGGGTATCCACTGGTCATGCACTCCCACGTGCACCGTGATAAACAGGTGTCGTTGTCCCTTAGTGACCGAGTTGGAAAGTGAAGGGATGGATGAGTGACTCCGAGATGCCCCTTCTCTGGTCTTGGAGTCCTCTAGTTTTCCGCCGGTATGTCCACCACGGCTGTTACCGACCGGTTGGCCCGATAACGTGACGTCTTCGGTTTGGCAGGGCATTCACGTACGTAGTGGCCTTTTGTGCCACAATATAGGCACAATCCTTGTTTACGGCGTGACTCTTTCTCCGTGGCTGTGAGGCTCGCTCGTATTGCGCTGATGTCCATGGGTTCTCCCTTGGATGCGGTGGAAGTTTCAGGACTTCCCACCGTCACATAGGATGGAAGGGATTTTCCTTTTCTCCCATGATCCCCCTTTCTTTCACTTAGCCTATGTTCCAGCCGTAATACCAGGTTGATAAGGCCCTCACATGTCTTGGGTTGAGGGTCAATATGAGCCACGGCGTCCTTGAGCTCATCGCACAGCCCTTGATGGAAGAGCGCCGTCTGTTTAGCAACAGGCCACTTGGTTTCCGCAACCAGCCTTCGGAACGCGTTGAGATACAGCACCAGGTCGTTGGATCCCTGTCTCAACTCAAGCATTTCACGGTCCGCCGTGTACGAGTCAGCCCTTCTGTCGAATACCTTCAGGAATTCCTCGCAAAAAGCACCCCAATCACATAAGAGGGGGTCGTCCCTGCTCACCAGAGGTACGGCCCATTGTGCCGCGTTTCCAGCCAAATAGGATATAAGGAAAGCCACACGAGCCTGACTCGTGGGGAACGCCCTTGGTTTGCACGATAAATGTAGCGCCACTTGTGTGAGGAATACCTGCACTGTGTTAGGATCCCCACTGTACCTCTCTGGTGTTGCCAAGGGGATGGCTACCGGCATTTCCACTACTACCGCAGGGGTCTGGTTCGTGAGGGAGGTGCTGGGCGTGAGCGGGTCCAATTGGATAGCATCCAGTCTGGCTTTTACATCAGCTGTTTCTTGCCTAGAGGCAGCCACTTCAACTTGCATGGCCGCTAAAGCAGCCAGCACATCATCAAGTGTTGCCATGTCTGTTATCGACCGGGAGACAGTTAGTGTTATTAAGGTCGGATATTTTGTAACGCCCTGAACGTCTCAGGATCGTTTAACAGACACGACAATGAGGACGCAACCACTTGTGAAGGGTTAGTTCTTTTAATGAAGGCAAATAAAATACAAAGAACAAACAAAAGTTATAGTCACTGGAATCCTCCAGGCTAAGTACGTTACCAGCCCACAGCACGGATGGTCCTAACCGTCCTCTGCATATACGCCGATCCCGGCGTATGCCAACAGAGGGCAGAAATGAAATGGCCGACAATGCCAATCGGTAGGCTGTGAGGGGCACGAAGAGTGTTGGGGAGAATCGAGGAGTCAGGGAAACACCCAGCCGGGGTCTCTACCTGAAGGGAGCAGCCGCTCAACCTCTTCCTCAGACTGCACCGGGACGCGGAGTCACCTCCTGGTGATGCGTCACCGATACCCCAATCACAAGCAAGAAGACTGAACCGAGAGCAGCCGCTCGATCGATCCTGTGGACTTCCGAGTCTGTAACGCGGCAAACACCTCCTGGTGTGCGTTACAGCTGGCAGTCCCTGTGTCTCTGGTCGGGCTGGGAGTTACGACTCCAACCAGCAAAAGCGCCACTGCGCTTGGACTCAGCCGAGTCAAAAAGCGAAGCTCAATGGTTGACCGGTAGAGCTTCCGGGTCCTTCACAGGTGACGATGGGGCAAGACACGGCCCAGGGAGTAACGACTCGACCTACCTCCGTTCTTGCCTTACTGGAGCACCACTCCGGAACACTGCTCTTCACGAAGCAGGTACGTCGGTGTAAACACAATATCCGACAGCCTTGTACCTCCCGGTTCCTCCCTTTATAGGGCGTGTTTTCCTTGAGTTATGTAACAGCTCTCCTGTTTACATAAGGGCGTGTTTCCCTTGAGTTATGTAACAGCTCTCCTGTTTACATAAGGGCGTGTTTCCCTTGAGTTATGTAACAGCTCTCCTATTTACATAAGGGCGTGTTTCCCTTGTATGACAGGAATTCTTGACAGAAAGGGTGGTTGCACTCGAGTCATATCAAGAAATTTTATGGACTACCATCCAGCGTAGAGACTCAACCCTGTATTCCCTCACAAACAGACTCAAAGCTCCCCTTGGCTGAATTAACAAAACCAGAACTGTATAAACTAAAATTGAGGTCCAGTAAGTCAGACAATTTGATTGTTTAAGTCCTCTCCAAGGTGAATCGGTTGAATTTGTCTCTGACATGTATCCTCTGGACCGGAATAGAGAAAGAAATGATCAAATGCTGCTCAAGAAGCATGCGTATTGTAAATCATTTCGTAGTCACTGCACAGTAACATTATTAATTTTGTTTTTTCTAAGTCTTCTGATCATCATTGTCAGCATCCTATTGCACATGTATTACCCTATTCCTAAGCGTGCTTATAATATAACTGCAGAACATTCTTTTAGTGAATTACCTCCACATGAATTGTCCTATAGATTTGCGCTGCGCAACAACACATTCATTAGTATGTTACATTATTCCCATCAAACCAGCAATGCCACAAATTGTTGGATATGTGGCCGACTCCCTCCCTATCAGAACTATAAGGGAGTTTTGCCCCTCTTTCCCTATCCGTTCACACACAATGGCTCCTGTGGAGCATGGTTTAGTTTGATTAATTCCCTAGATTCGAATTCCGCAGTTTATCAAGACAACTGGGTATGGGGAAACCTGAACTTAGTTTTGCTTAAAGTCTGCTACCCTAACAAGGAGGGACTTCCCAAAAGAACAGGAACTGATTTAGAAAATGAAGTATATGGATTAGGTAATTTTACACTTAACCTTATGATCCTGAACGTTGAATCAGAGGCTACACCAATCTTGCCCGCCATGTCCGTATTCCCAGTAAAAGGGGAACTATGTATAAGAAAGAATGGCTCCATACACATGGGCCATAGTAAATGTACCACTGTAATAAAATTCAGTGATCAAGGCAAGTCTACATTTAGAGCTTCTCGTCATTCCTACTTTATATGTGGCCAGACCGCATATATACGCCTACCTTTAGATTGGGATGGTACCTGTTACATAGCTTTCCTTCTACCACCTGTTTTCCTAGCTCCTCCTGATTATCATAGAAACACTCATTTAGTACACAATAGACAGCAGAGAGATCTCCCAATTGTCGATTACACTGAAACAGCATGGGAAAAATACACAGATTTCAATAAAGGTTTCTTTCCCTATATAGGTACAGTCACTAATAGTAAACTGATACGTAGATTAACCAGAACCCTTGAAGCAGTAGTGAACGAAACTATTTCCGCCTTAGGCAATTTAACAGAAGAGCAGTCTGCTATGCGGATTGTTGTGCTTCAAAATCGTCTTGTCCTTGACGTCATCCTGGCCGATAGGGGCGGAGCTTGTAGGGTCATCGGATCAAGTTGCTGCATTTTCATACCAGAAAATTCGCCGTCAGTATATAAAGCCATAACTCGCCTTCATAAGATTGTAAGCCAGATACACCAGAGTCCAGGCACCTGGACTTGGTCCGGTTGGTTCTGGGGCGTGTTGTCAGCCTGGGGATGGAGAATGCTCTCCTTCCTAGGTATTGGCTTTCTCTTACTATTCAGTTGCTGCTTATGTTTACAATGTGGGCCAGCGATTTGTGGTCTGTGTGCCACCTCGTGTATCCCACATCCAAGTTTTCGTTCGAGATCCCGGAAGAAGAAAGAAGAGCAAATGATGCTATATGAACAGATCGATGGATTGATGAAGATCGATATCTCCTAAGGGTCCGAAGGGGACAAGGAGGGAATGAGGAAATATGAATTTTGTGATCAGTTATGTCCCCTATCGTAGACCCCAACGGCTCCATGTACATGCTATAAGTACATGTATGTTCCCTCCTGCTCCAGTTTTGAAGACGCAAATATATGTGCGTCCACCGTCAACATGTCCTCTTTCAGATCCGTCATGAATGGGTCAGATATTCCATTCCTAAGTATGAAAGGCCACCGACTTTATGTGGTTCACTTTCCACATTTTGCAGATTCAGGCGAGTAGGCCCGAATTCTGTCATCAAGCCTTTTCCTGCCTTCTGCCTCTGAAAGCTCCAGTCTGAGCCTGCATCTGTGACCATGAACTTTGTCTTACTCCCTGCGCGGCTAACGGTGCCTGATCCAGCCTGTCGCCTGCCAAAAACTGTATTTCACCTTCAAGATTATCTCCTCCGCCCCTCATCCGATGCATTCCTGTCTAGCAGTTTAGGTAAACATTCCTCCAGCTACCGTGCAAAGGGCCAGGCCTCGCTGTCCTCATGCAAGTAATTCATAGCCCTGTTACCATGGAATATTCCTACCCCCTCGCATCTAGTGTAGAAACTTAGACGCTTGTACACGCACTAACAGTCAGTATAGTCAGTATAGAATAAGATTCTATCCTAAGAGACCTCTCTTTTTGGATAACACAGTTCTTTAAACATAGGATATTAGATATGATTTGGGATTAGGTTGACATAACCCCAGACTTCTGTCTCCACATGTAGAGCTAAATGTCAAGTCCCTTTCTCCCTCTAGTTGCACGTCAATCACACGTCATGCGGCTGCGCACGCATCTCTGCCCAATATTTCTGCTGACATTGCAGGATTCTCTTATGGATCCACCCACTTGTGACATCATGTATAATGACGTTTTCTAGTTACGCCTATTCTAGTTACGCATGCATATTTTATTTTGTCTTATCAGTTGTTACGCCTACTGCATTTGTTTTACTGTAATGCCTTTTCTATAAAAATGATTACCTGTCAATAATATATGCCCCTTCCTTCCTGAACTTTCGTGGTGATGGAATAGAAGGCCCACAATTCGAATTGTATTCCTTTGTATAGGAATAAAGCCTTTTAAAACCTCTAATACCACGGATTCTGCCTCTCATTTTACTGAGTTGTTCTTAATAGACTTTACCGCATAAAAAATAGTACCGGTAACGAAATATTTACCACACCTCTACACCGAGAGAATGACGTAAAATAACATACTTCTTCTTTTGAGTAAATACTTCACCTTCAATAGCTTCTAAATGAGCTTCGAAGCCCTCTTTCCATTGTTCCCACTCAACTAGCAGTAAGCCAGGAGACGCTAAAAATGGAGCAGGAGGATTTAAAGATTGTTGCATTTTACATTAAACAATATGATGATAAACAGAGAATGCAATAAGTAGGTTGAAAGATAAATGCAAGAGTCAAAGAGCATGTAAATAGTTGAAGAATAAGCAATTGTTATAATATGATAAAAGGGTATCACCATTTACTGCGTGCAAACTGCTGAACAAAGTGTAAAGTTAAAATGTTCTTTCTTTTGAAACAGATGTTATCTTGGTTGATAACTTTTTGCACTCAAATTGCGTGCTGCCAAAGGATGCCTATCGCTGAATTGACTTGTGATGAGGATAGGCTATTAGCATTAAATGGCGTGCCTATCGCTGCGATGACACGTTGGTGCCGAAATGCCAAAATTAAATGAGACCGTCTTAAAATGGCGGCCGTGTGCCATACGTGCGTTCCAGAGCAAAATGTTGGCTGCAAAGATAGGCTATGAGCATTAAAAGGCGTGCCTATCACCGCGATAACAGATGCTGAAAGGCCAAAGTTAAATGAGACTGTCTTAAAATGGCAGTTGTGCACAATACGTGCGTTTCAGAGCAAAATGGTGGCTGTGAACGTGATGACGTGCAGCAACGTTGTGAACCAGTGATGCTGCAATAGCGTTAACTGGTGCTGCAGATTGACAAAAATATGAATTTCCCTAAAACGGCACAACTCATCGAGATAATGAGTGCAGAATGCACTTCGAACGAGAAGAATCCATGCCTCAAATAGCAGGTGTGTAGCGGTGAGCAGGTGTTGGGCGTCGAAGCCGCAGTCCCACTTAAGACGGGAAACCCTGCTGGGTAGCAGGAAAGCTCTTACTGTCCGTTCCTCAATTGTCGCCAATGAAAAGTTGGAAGATGAATTGATGAAGACACTCCAATCTGGTAGGAAGTAGACTTTATTCCAAGAGCATAATTACACAACCAGCAGGGAAGCCAGCTTCTGCCACTTTTTAGAACACCAGGCTAATCCCACGTTCCACATGATCATTCCAGTTCTCTTCCATCTAAAGACCCAACACCACTCCTCCCCTCCCCTTCTCTTTCAGCAGATCAGCCCTGCCCCTGCCCCACCTCACAAAGCTCCCACAACAAGAAAAAATAACTGAGTTATTATCATTTATTATCTTACACTGCTGACGAGCTATGTGGCAACCTTAGCAGAGGAGCCTCCACTGCCTCCACTTGAAGCTCCTTTGGATCTACATATCCCCACATATCGTTGCCGGATGTGGCACCCAAGACCGATTTGGCCTGGTAGATCTTAAGCAATGCCCCCAATTCTGTCGGAAAAAGAAAAAAACTCCCCAATAGAGAGAGCCAGGTATAATCTTTTAGATCTTTTCAACGGTGCCTAAGTAGATCGATCATCAAAACCCACACCTAAATATGTATATGTCTGAACCCTGGCCAACTTGTGGCCCTGAACATGAAATGTTCTTGACTTGGTCCCCCTAGGGCCCAGAACCATCACCTGAAATTTTCCATAGTCTTTTGAAAGATCAAAACTATTCATTTACATGGCAAATCCGTCAAGCAGTGTCTGAAGGCCCAGGGCAGTTCTCGCCAGCAACACGGTGTCTTCCACATATAACAATGCGGGATCTGGCGATTACCCGCCCGCGGGCAGTCACATGCTTATCTAGCAGTATAGCCCCCAGGTCATTTACATACACTGTAAACTGAAATGGCGCCAATATACATCCCTAGCTCACTCCGCTCTTTAGGAGAAAAGAGATGGTACTTGACCCATTAAAATGATATCGGACAACTGCCACCATATCCCTGTGCAACTTGCTGAGGAAGTAAAGGCTGTCTTTGTCCATTCTCATATCCAACAGAACGGGCTACAGCTTGGGTCTGTTCACTCTGTAAAGGCAGAGGACAGATCCATGAATGCAATAAACAATGACCTTGCTTTTGCAACGGTGTATTTTTTAATTTACAGAAAAAGATTTAGGCATTGGCCACGTGCCTAAACCTGGGCAAAACCCAAACTGTAAATCCGACAAAAAGGAACCGTCCTCTGCCCATGACATTGGCGTCTCCAAAATGACCATACCCATCACCTTGACTACCGAGTCTATCAAAGAGATGGTCCTGTAACAGCTGGGTAGATCTCTGGGTTCCGTTTTCAAACACAGGGATGTTAATGCATTGGGACCAGGGATGCGGGAGACCTGTACGTACTGCCAAATTGAACATGCGGGTTAAAGTCAGAGCCCAAAGTTCAGGTGACAACTTAAACAAATCGGCTGGAATCCCATCGGGACCATTGCCTTATGACCTGTCGTATATCGTATAGCTGATATAACCTCATCAACCCTAAATGTCAAATTACATTGATGGTAAGTTAACAGGTAGAGCTCATGATGGACAGTACCATTCAAGGAATTATAAATAACCTCAAAATGCTAAATCTACTTTTCTGGAGGACTATATGAACAAATAGTGTGCCCCCCACCCCATTTTCATTAAATAAAGGGTGATTAACAACCTCCCGGATTTTGCCACTCTCAGCCCTAAGTGAGGCCTCGGTGAGATCAGCCCGGGCTTCCTCTTTGAGTGCTCTCTTCTTCAGATCTATCACCTTCCTATATGCAGAGCGTCTGCAGGATAAAACACAATGGTCTTCAGATTGAGCCTCAAGTGCAGACATTAGGGATTTACATGCGTTTGAGCAATGTTTATTGAACCAGCTAGGATTGCTCCTTACCGCTGGGTTTGGGGAGCTTAGATTTAATTTCAGATTTAATCTCTGAACAAGCATTATGGAAAGCACCATCCTGACATGAGTCCCCCAAACACAGGTCAAATTCATCCCACTTAGCTTCCACAAGGCTTTCAAAAATTCCACGGGGACGATCTTCAACCACCTAAGTCTTCTACCCTGATCAGTCACTGTGCTGTCCAGATGGTTAGACACAGTCTGTGCTGGAGCTCGTGCAAACAGATCATTGAAATCAACACAAATACCGCAATGATCACTAAAACCAGAACAACATTTCAAAATAAAATGATGGATGGAGTAGTGAAACTTTGCAAACACTCACCCCCAGTCTCAGATTTGAGTTTAATCCATCGTTATTTTGCTCGCCACGTCACCCAGTTTGGACCCAGCTATATGCAAATCAGTCTTGTTCGAACTGCGAGGCCTGGTCCTCCCTGGACCAGAAACAAGCATCCTGGGACTGGTTTCAGGGTATCACCGCATATCAGCCAGGCTAGCTTGAATCAAGTGTGGCAGCGATCAAGGGACCCACGTCTGGGCACACCCTTAGCCACTTTAGGGTGCACATAGCGAAATCACAAACTAAAACCAGAAACCTTTATACAAAAATTATCTAAAAGGCCCCGAAAATGTATTGAAATGAAAATTGTGTCTATTGTGTAGTGCAAACCGTGTTCAATAAAAGTAGGAGTAAAACTGCCGTCCGCTCTTTGGAACATTTTGGTCATAGCACAATCCAAGTTGAATTCTGCTATTATTCAAAACAGCACCAACTTGACTGCGTTCCAAGTGCAAAGAATCTTCACTGTACCCTTGGTTACATGAAGTGAAGCAATGTGAGCAGGGATGAATATCAAAAACTCCGGCTAAAATAAAACCAGCTATCATACTGCTACAAGTGTCAATGCTCAGCCTAAGGGAGAATAGTGTGTCACAAAAGGTGGGACAGGTGGATGCATTATAAAAATGGAACAGAACAAAACCACCAACCACAGGGACGTAAATAAAATTAGTCTAATTGGTTGAGCTTTTTGCCATTTATTTAATTTTACAATTTAATGAAAGAGATACCAGGGTCGACAAACTTCTTGTTGGGTGTCCCTTATTTTAGGGCACAGCAGGATTAAAATATGATATATAGCCATTCCATTTCCAAGCTTTATTTCGGTCATTATAGGCCATAAAAGCAAAAGATAAAATACATACATCACTGAATTTGGGCAATAAAAGCATCAGTAAACATTACAGAATATAGCCATGTACAGTGGATTGAACAAATTTCATAGCAGTTAAAAAGAGTATTAACATTTAAAAAGAGGTTAAAACAATGAGTTCATGAATTAATAAGATCAAAACAGTAGGAAATAGAAAAGGGACATTTAGCATGTGCGGGGGGGAGTTTAAAAACTTGTGGCGCCTATGCCACATAGAGTTAAGGAAACGGGACACAGCAAAAACTATCGGAGGATGAGTGTCAGTTCTCAAAACACTAAAGGCTCCCGACACAGTCTATACCTCAGGTTCCTGCATATTGGTAAGAGCCAATACCTCCTGGCTACCTTATATCCAGGACAAAAGAAGAAAACATGAATGGGGGACTCTTCTTGGTAGCTACAAGCAGAACATCCAACAGGAGAAGCTTTTGACCATTTGCTTGGAAATGCATGAACCGGCAAGCAACCCAATCTAAACTGGGCATAGAGTTTCCTTGCCATGAACGGATGAATGGCATCAAGGAAGGCCTCAAATAAATACTGATCTTTAAAATTGAGGAGGTCAGAAGTTAAACGGCCTGGTTTTGTACTCCCTTGGATTTCAGCCAATCTAAGCAGTCTGTAAGCTTTGGCTAGTTTGAGCCCCGATATTGTCGGGGACACTTCCTCAGGGTGGGTCCATAGGTTCGGCAGACCTAGTCTGAGGCACAGGTCTTTTATGTGTGCGAACCAGGATAGTTTTTCCACCCTGAGAGCCCCAAAATCGCCTTGAGTTTGGACTGGTAGGCTGTTAGTTCGGGGGTCGCCCATAGTCTATGCCAAAAAGTCAAGGGACGCAGTCCGATCTCCTCATCTATGGGTCTAATCCCGAGGTCCATATGTAGGGGGATAAGAGGAGTGCTTTGCGGTAGGCCCAAGAGCTGCCTCATAAACTTGTTCTCGGATTTAACCAGTCCACCTACAGGGAGGTGCCCCCAAAGTTCTGCCCCATACATTGTGGCACTCCTGATTTGGACTTTATAAATCTCAGTCAGCGGACCCGGTTGTCTAGAAGTTGAGTTCCTATTTAATTTTGCTATTCCCCCGGCCATCTGTGCTTGCCTTAAGCCTGCCTTTTCTTGCTGCGGGCCCCACCCAAAGGTTTCCGTCAGCGTAACACCCAGGTAGTCAAAGACAGTTACCCTCTCTAGCTGGGTACCATTTAGGGTGGGGTAAGAGTGAGATGTTTTACTGGGATTAAAAGCCATGTACTTGGTTTTTAATGTATTAATCCCTAGCCCCCTGTCTTTGCAAAATAAAGAGAAGCTGTCAAGGGTCCTTTGGATGCCCATGGGCGATTTAGATAGTAACAAGGTGTCATCCGCAAACATCATTGCTGGCACCATGTCACGGCCGAGCTTTGGGGCATCGATGTTGGCTACCTCGTTTAATTGATCCACTAGAGCGTTAATGAAAAGACAGAACAGTGTGGGGGCCAAAACGCACCCCTGCCTTACACCCCTATTCCCTGGGAAGCGTGGGGTCAATTCCCCATATTTCCCGTATCTCACCTGGGCAAAATTTCCAGTGTGCAGTCGCTTGATCAAAGAGAGCAAATAGGGCGGAATGCCCATTTGCTCTAGAACCACCCAAAGTTTGTCACGAGGTACCAAATCAAAGGCTGATTTAAGATCAACGAAGATCAAATAGAGGCTCCCACCCTCTATTGTCACCGTCTTCCAATATAATAATTGGAGCCTGAAGATTTGGTCAATAGTAGAAATATTTTTACGGAAACCAGCCTGGTACGCACTCAGAATCTCGCGCTCGTCCACCCCAGACTGAAGGCGCTCCAGGACAATCCTGGCAAACAGCTTCTGAGTTACGTCAATCAGGCTGATTGGCCTGTAATTAGTGGGCTGGAGGGGAGAGCCCTTCTTGTATACTGGGAACATTTCTGCCCCTAACCACGTATCCAGGATTTTCATGCCGTTTAATATGGCGTTAAATATTAGACATAGATATGGGCCCCAGATTTTGGGCTGTTCCCGAAATAAATCCCCAGGAATCTTATCTAATCCAGGGGCCTTTCCAAGGGGAAGCTTCCCAATTGTACTCCGCACTTCTGTCAGAGTGAACCCTACATCGTCTTCAAGGGAATTCCCCACAACAGTTGGCAGGATTCCCTCTATGGGTTCTATGATGTCCTGAGTGGAATACAACGATTGTAAATGAAGTTTCCAAGTGTCTGCAGCGATGTTCGGCTCAATAGGTGAGTTCCCTGAGGAACTAACTGTACGAACCAGGGTCCAAAACACCCTCATATCTCTATTAGTGAAAGCCTGTTTGATCGCATCCCATCTTTCAGACTCCCAATCCTTTTTGGCTAACTTTAATCTATCACTATATAAGGCCCTCCTAGTTTTAATCAGAGATCCGTCTTTGGATTTTATGGAATCAATGAGGGTACCCTTTGCCATTAGGAAGAATTTGTTAAACCAAATGCATTTAGGGGTCCTCTTGCCTTTAGAGTGCATCAGGGGATTGAAGATGGTGGTCAGGCTAGTGGACAGATCCACATGTATAACCATAAGTTGAGCAATGGTATCAGGAGAATTAAGGGTCTGGGCAGCCTTCTCCATTGCCAGTAAAGGTGGAATAATTAAGGAATACCGGGCAGCAGCCTTGCCTGGTGACTGCTTCAGGGTTTCCCACCTAATTCTCCTTCTGTTATTGTCTAATGATAAGTTGGTACCAGAGGAGGGGCTAGTGATTGAGGGACTATGGAGTTCCGGAAGCTTAAGTTTGAGTACCAAAGCATTTTGGTTGCTGTCGTGTCTTGGCCAGACAGCGAAGTCGACTACCCAATGCCATATGCTTGCTTCCACTAGAATACAGTCCAATAAAGATGATTGCCCCGGTCTATAAAAAGTAGGTTTTCCTGGTTGGTCTGACTTGGTACGACCGTTGCATACCCTCAGTGCATGAGTTAGTGTTACTGCATTGATCTGTAGTACCAAGGAGGTCCAAGCTCTTACAGGAGGAATTTGCGGTTCAGGGATTAACCAAAGGGAATCCTCGACAGTGAGCGAGGAGTCAGTAAGAAGAGCTAGAGGCTCAAATTGACAATTAAAATCACCTCCTACCACCATCCTAGTATTCGGGGGAATTAGCTCAATGAATGTGGTAAGTATGTCTATGGTCTGGGATTCCTGTGCAAATGTTACCGGGCGGATATAGATGTTAATAAGTGCAATTTTAATCCTAGCATTGAAAGTGAGGAGGGTACACTGGATATCATCCGATGAGGTGTTCAACTGTACAGTCCAGATGTGTAGCAACCCACGTGCCTAACCCTCCCGATGGTCTGCCTCTACCTCCCATAGTTGCTAGCACATTAAAAGTTGCAAAGCCCCTCATAACAGTGTCCTCTCTAGCCCAGGTCTCCTGGAACATACACACATCATGATTTTGTACAAATTGTATCCAATCAGGATTTTGGAGTTTGTTTTTGATACCAGCAATGTTCCACGTCAGCACCCTCAGTTTGAGGCCCAAGTTCAAGGTGACATCATGTACAATAAGACCAGAGGGGTTCGGGGTTTGTGTGATCTCTGACTCGATCTTGGGGTCTAGTACTCCCACTTCCGCTAGGGATCTATTCCTGACCATAGATGTGAATATAAGTTCAGAGGTAAGAGGGGCTAGATTGTTTAATACTTCTAAGGTAGCACCAACGGAGCCTTGGGGTCCCTGTTGAGATTCATGATGGGACTCCCCTGATGCATCTTCAGTCACACTAGTAATACTTTGGGACTGCAACCCTGTGATTTTCGGTTTAGGCTCTCTATTGTTACCCCCATCCCCTGTCTAGGAGTGGAATCAGATGGAATCGAAAGTCAAACCACCTCTTCAAGGGCCCCAAACCTGTTTGCTACTGCAACATTGTACTGTACTCTAGAGGATTGGCCTAATGTAGGATGGGGTTGAAACCAGTGTGTTGGAACTCTAGTGCAAGGGGTCCAAGGTGGTGGGTAGTTACAGGAATAGAAAAAGTCCAGGGTGTGTAGTTGGATCCCTGTAGGCGGTGCATAAGAGCAGGAGAACTGGTCAGCCAAAATTTGGACTGTCTGGGGATTACTAAAATTAATAACTATACAGTGTCCTTTGATTGGCTTGGGGTTCTTGCCGACCCAACCCACTCTTCGAACTAGTAATATCTCACCTGCCCTGTCATAGGGGAACTGTCCATGCCTAGTGAGCCAAAAATGTGTTCCTCAATTCCAACTGTGTTTCTCTCTGCCTAGATGTTGTTTCAGGTACATCAGTTAAAACTATAACATAAGGAAGTGAGGCTGGGGGTAGATCAATTATTGGCATGGCCGAAAGGACTGGACCTGAGTTCACATTATCTGCTAGGATAGGCGCTTCCCTATCTATCATCTGGTCAGAATGAGGAAGTCTACTTCTGTGTGGGCCTTCACTGTTGGGAGCAGGATGGGAACTCACATTCTACATGATAGGACCCCTGGTACTAGGAGTATCCCTCCTCGCATGGACCTGGTGTATGTCGGGTTCCTCACCAGGAGAGTGAGCGTTTCCCTCTTGTGCGGCGCTACGAGCCCCTGTCTTGACAGCACTCCTAGGATCTGGACATAATGGAGTAGTGGAAGGGCCACCTCTAACTAGTAGGGGTTGCCCTACTCTATCCGTCTGTGAGCTACAGTCTTTCTTCTCCACTAGAGCCAGCAAAATATTAACCAGAGGGTTGTCCTGTGCGCACGTGGCAGACATCTGGCCTCTAACTCTGTTCCCATGGTGGAGCGCTAGTTCTTCTTTGACAATGGCTCTCATCTATACCTCTAATTATCAGATTCCTCACCCATGAAGGGCAGTCAGGATTTTTATAAGAGTTGGAGGAGGGTTCTACCACTCTTCTCTGTCTGACTGGTTCACCCTCACTGGGGCTAATTTGTGGACTAGTCTTTTTATTTGATCCTGTCCCATTGCCCATTTTTCGCCTGACGGCTTTAGGTAAAGTAGTATTTGTTCTACCTTTACGGGTTTTTGGTTTTGCTGGGGAAGTTTGTAAGGGTGAAAGCAAAGGCTCACTTGGTCCGGGTAAGGATTTTAGTGGGCTAAGGGTATAACCCGGACTAGATTGTACAGAAATTGGTGGCTCAGAGGATTGAAGAAAAATATCTGGGGTTAAGGATAGCCGCCTCTCTGTAAGCTCGATTTCAGTCGAGACTACCCCGATAGCTCTCTGAAGCATCCTATCAATTGAAGTTTGGGGGACTGGGGCCAGTATTAACACCGGAGGATGTTTTTTAGGTACACAGCCACGCTTCCCCATGTCCAGAGCAAACGGAGAAACAATCATACAACAATGCAAAAAGGAGACTAGATAAACACAGTCCCAAGAGTCGAGTTAACCAAAAATTGTTCCAGGTGTATCACTAATTTGCATTGTCTCTGGTTCCACCAGCTTCTCCCAGTAGGATTGGATAATACCCACAAGGTCCTACCGGTTATGTTGACCTCAGAGCTCGGACTCAAGGGGGGTTGCCCCACCCTGCTTCCCCCTGGTAACGACAGGTAAGGACGGGCCCGCCCGCGTGCAACCCGAGCTGCGGGAGCCTGGGGTTGAATTTATGCGCGCCTCCTGGCGCGAAAAGCTGGCGTCGTTGATGGTGGCGGCAGGAGTTCAGCTCCACTCCCCTCCCTCAGGCCAGAAGCTGCAGGACACTGCGACAGGACAAAAGTGGAACATGCTTAATGTATTTGGCAGCAAAATGGCATGTAAACACAGACCAAAAAGTGCAGGCTACTAAGGCTAACAAGACCTTGCCCCTGATAACGAAAATGCAACATGCTTAATGTATTTAGCAGCAAAACAGCATGTAAACACAGACCAAAAAGTCCAAACTACTAAGGCTAACAAGACCTTGCCCCAGAGGACAAAAGTGCAACGTTCTTAATGTATTTAGCAGCAAAGAGCATATACACAAGACCAATTAGAATAGTGTTGCCTTATTCTAAGTAAGACAAGACTAGAGCTTGGCTGAGGGTACCTAAATCAATCAGAAAGGTAAGTTGTGTATATTTTTAAGAGATGTAACCAATATCAACGAGATTTGAAGAAATACGGCCAAGGAAGGAGGGCAGTCACTCCTTGTGCGAAAAATAAAAAGAGAGAAGGCAAAAAGGGTTCAGGTAGGCTGAGTTTTAAAGAACCATAGGACATCCTATCCTCATTGGATCAAACAAGATGGTGGGCATCTACCTACCTAGCATTACAAAAAAAAGTTAACATCAACGACAAATTCAACCTATACATCATTTCTAAAGTCATTTAGATATAAGTACTATTTGTGAGTCCATCGTTACATCTAGACATTATGGTAAAAGAGTAGCACATTTTTATTTATTTTTTGTGTATCTATTAATTTGTATTGTGCTTATTAATTACAGTGCAAAGACTCTGATGACAATGGCAAGTTTCTGTTTAAAAATTTTATTATTTATTATTCATCAAACATTTACAATCAGTCATCAAAATGTATACATCATTTATATTAGATCTGAACAATTGCTTTCACTATTTAAATACTCACTTCTGCCTATGAACGAAGAAAGATTTAGTACTTAAATGTAGTTAATAAAAACAAGAGGTTGAATTAAACAATAAACAGTCTCAACCAATAATCTATACAAATAGATTTCATTACATCAGATTTTCGTAAAGAAAGCATTGTTACCCCTGCTAGTAAATTGGACTCTTTCCAGGATCACCAATGTAAATAATTATTAATCAGCCTTAGGAAATGTTGTACCCTTTTATTCATACAAAATAATCTTCTATACTAATGATGTAGGCTTCAAGAATCATATAACTTTGACCTGATTGAATAGTTTTGTACTATTATCATGACTACTACTGCACCTCTCTGCATGTTTCATTGAGAGGGCTCAGAACTACCTCAGCCAGATCTTGGTATTTGGCTAGTCGAGCACATAATCGGTAGCTTGATTGCCTCGCGCTAACTCCTCATGATACACCACCCTCATTTCATGACATGATCTACCTTAGAAAAGGTGCTTGGATACCACACCAACTGTTTCCAACTGTCAAGTCAACCAAGCACATATGTACCACCTTCATGAACTCATTATGCTTTCAAATGGCCAAACAGAGATGGGTTGTTTGGGTATCGCCATACCCAAAGCTCAAACATCTGGAACTTTAGCACAGTATATCTACAGTTTGATAACACATTTCAGAGTTTAACGAAGGTTTGAAGATGTGCTTATTCATATCACCTATGACCACTGAGGTCCTAAATGCCCCAGCCACTCTTGCACATTCTACCTTCATGAACCATATTGAAGCAGTTACAAGAAGGACTGAAGGCTATTCTAGAACCACAAATTTAATAAATTTATAGTATTTTTGCTGTAGCCGGCTCTTTGTATTCAAGTGTTATCACAAAAGCAAAGTACTCTTACAAACTAAGGTAGCATGATTAAGGATTCAGTCGATTGTTTAAAAATTTGGTACAGCTTTTGGTAAAATTCTAGATTTTCCCATGCAAGACTCTAAGAATATATTTTCAAAACCACAAACATGAATTGTTTTTAATCAAAAGCTGTTTAAAGTAGCAGTGAAGAAAAAAGAAACTATTTATTGTATATTACATCATCAGACCCGTTATGAGATGCCCCACCATAGCCGCAAAATATATATTGAAAGGGTGATCTATGGGGGGTTATGCAAAATATGTCCTATTCATCTAGAGGACTGGTCTTATCTTCTCAGAACATATTTTTAAGTTATCCAAAACTTTCTTTCCATTCTATTGCCCGTGTGAACCAATAAAACTTCTTCATATCTCAACACTAAGCAAATTCTAAAAGGCAGTACATAACTGCAATCTGGAGAGCATCTGCATTTTAGGAGCTGTAAACACATTTCCCAATTCCCGGGGAGGAAGAAAAGAATTCTACACAAATCATCATTTTTCATGCCTACCAATCCTGCTGTATACTTACACCTGCAGATTGTCTCTAGAGCAGGTATGAATATGTGTACAGGTATGATTTTCCATGTGTAAAATATTTTTCCAGTAGGAGAAATCTCTTCCCTAAGTGGAACCTCTTTTTACTGAAAGGCAACTATGGATAAGATATGTCAAAACCCTTTTGTTGTAACCTTTTGTTGTTGAATGATCACTAAGGAGTAAAATTCTTATGTCGAACTGACAAAAAAATACATTGTTACGATCGTGCAATACATAATTTAAACATGTAAAATGAATATACTTAAGCTACTATGATTACATTAATTCCAGACAGACAGATTTCAACCCTGTGAAGCGTAGGAGATAATCAATTTTACAAAAAAGTATAAGATGTCTGTTGGTTCCTAAATAAATAGGAATTAAGAGTGAAATAAAAAAATATTCAAGTCATTTTCAGACAATCGTTCAGCTTTCTTGTAAAGCATTTTATCGGTCTTTCATTATGTACAACAACTCATACAAGGCATACAGCAGCCCTGCATCCCCATAATGTAGAAATAAAATCCCCATGGGTATTCAGACAAAATATCCAAAACAAAATATACCCACACCAAAATAAATGAGTCTAAAATATTGTGATATGGAAATATCGTCAGCAAGAATATCGGTCAAGAATATCAATTTTAAGGTAAGTAATATCGAATTTTAAAATATCAATGTCATTAATATTATTTGCCAAAACATAGTTGTTTAAAATATCATGTTTTAATTGTTATGTATTTTAGTATATATTTTAAATATATATGATGTAATTTTTTTGTCTAATTGTTGTTTATGTTGTGTAATATATTTGTTACATTTTATTTAGTTACTAAATAAAATTTAATAAAATAGTAGGAACAATATATGTATTACATTTTGTAATTTATATTATGATGTTTTTGGTTTATGTAAAATTATATTTTCAATTATTCATAATTTTAATCTGTAAAATAATTTTGACTAAATGTAAAGAATTTTAAAGTGTTTAATTTTCTATTTAATTAGAATGGTCTGTTTTTTGAAGATTTTATGTTATTTATATATATATATATATACCAATGAAGTAAGTAAGAAGAGGTTTACCAACCATGAGAGAAGATATTGGCAACTTATCAAGAAATTAAAGGAAAATCATGAGATCATCATACGCAACTCAGACAAAGGAGGCAATCTGGTGCTGTGGCCATTGAAAGCATATCTGGAAGAAGCACATAGCCAACTAAACAATACAGAATGCTATAAAAGAGTAGCACCGGCAAAATTCAAAGCCACACAAGAGACGCTCTTTTCCCAGCTCGTGGCATGGAGAAGTACGGGTTTACTTAGCTGGGACGAATTCAAATATCTTAAAAAAGAAAATGCCACCATCCCTGTAATTTATTTTATACCAAAATTACATAAAGATATGAATAAACCCCCAGGACGTCCAATAATTGCCGCGTGTGATGGTCTGTTGGAGAATATGTCTAGATACATTGACTTCTTCTTGCAAGACTTCGTGAAAAGTTTAAAATCATTTGTACAGGACACAAGTGATTTCTTAAGGAAAGTGCAGCATATTAGGTGGAAACCTTCTTATTTAATGATTGCACTTGATGTGTCCTCGTTATATACTTGCATTAGGAACAATGATGGTATCAGAGCTATTGAATTTTTCTTGATGAATAGACCAATAGAGTTTGTTCTTCACAACAAAATGTTGGTAAATATGCTTTTATTTTGCCTTGAAAATAATCTGTTCTTATTTAATGGTATTATGTACCAACAGATACAGGGAGTTGCTATGGGGGCCAGCTTCTCTCCCAGCTATGCCTGTTTATTCATGGGATGGTGGGAGGAGCTGGTCCTCATGCAACAGTACAAACGGTTATTTAATGAGAAGGTAATTTCCTGGCTCCGCTATATCGATGATCTTTTTATAGTGTGGGATGGTGATGTTGAAAGCGCCACAGATTTTATTACATTGTTGAATGACAATGCACTTAATTTAAAATTTACTTCACACATTAGCAAGGAAAAGGTCACATTCCTTGACGTGGAAATCAAGATAATTAATAATAGGATCTCTACTACCCTCTATAGGAAACCTACAGCGGGAAATACACTATTACACGCTTCTAGTGCCCATCCTCCACATCTAATCAAGAGCATCCCCTACGGGGAGATGCTCCGCATTAGACGAATATGCAGTGAGGAAAATGAGTGCATTATCAAGCAGGGTGAAAGCCGTGTGAGATTCCTAAACAGGGGCTACAGCTCAGAGATTATTGAGTCTGCCATTATTAAATCTAGATCCTTGGCAAGACAGGACCTGTTAAAAAAGAAAGAGGCTTTATCAGACTCGAAAAAAGTGCAGGAACCCATTTGCTTGATTTTAGGATTTTCACGTCAGGAAAAACAAATAAGGAATATTGTGAGAAAAAGCTGGCCCATTGTGAAAGACGACCCTATAATTGGGGAACTATTATCCACTAGTCCCTCAGTCGCCTTTAGAAAAACTAACAGTATGGGCATGGCTTTGGTCAGAAGCAACTTGGAAATAGGTAATAAAGGCTCCTGGTTAACAATGAGAAAAGGATTCTTTAAATGTACATCTTGCAAAGCTTGTAAATACGCAATCAACACTAAGAATTATGTTACAGCATTTGGTTCTAAATCTTGTGATATTCGGCATTTTCTCACATGTAAGACCGAGTATGCTGTTTATGTGCTTACCTGCAGGTGCAATTTGAGATATGTAGGGAGCACAAAACTGCCAGTGCATAAAAGAATCCTGCAGCATTTGAGAGCAATTAACAATAATGATGAAAGCTACCCGGTTGCCAGACATTTTAAAAGTGTTCACAATAGTGACCCTAAGTTCTTGCAGTATTATGTTATTGATACAGTCATCCCACAAAAAAGAGGAGGGGATAGGGAATCCAAACTAAGAAGACTTGAAACAACATATATCTTACAGCTGGATTCCAAACACCCCATGGGGCTCAATAACAGTGAAGACCTTTATACGTTTTTATGAAATTTGGTGCTTGTCTGTTTAACTTTGTAAGGAGGACATAGAGAGGGAGAGAGAGAAAAAATGTCTATAGATGCCTGACACTGCAAATGATAGTCCACTGCAATTGAATGGGACTTCTCTCTATATTTGTGGTTTTACCTCTTTGTTTGATTAGGTCCTCCCTGAATGGTTGTGTATTGGATCTTCTTCACTATGATTTGTTTTGGATAAGAATATTTTAGGTAATATTTTAGGATGATATTTATATATTTATTGTATATATGATTACGTTTTAGGAATGATTTTAGAAATTGGCAATAGAAAGCGTATTATATGCTTCTATTAAGTAATATACAGTTTCTGCTGGATCTACCTGAAATATTTAAATATAGGCATTAGTATCTATCATCCTAGGCCTTTTTTGCACTTTATATTTATTCATGCGGTTTTGCACTCTGTTCGGATCTAGGTTGAGGACTGATATCATGCCTCAATCAGATTTGAGTAGCTTGCTTGCAATCTTCAGTGGTCACCAACTAGCTTTGTTTGTATGTATTTATCATTGATTTTATTGGGTACATTGCACTTGAAATTGTTGTGGATAGGGCACTTTCATTTGTATAACAATTTTTCTTGGACATATTGCGAAGCAAATTTTAGGCATTTATGCAAATATCATGTTATGGAAATACCTATAAATTATTTTACATGATGTAAAAAACGATTAGTGAAATAATACATATACATTATGTGGTTATTGTGTTTAGAAGGGTATTTATCTGTCATGGTGCAATATATGTGTGTTTTTTCTATGTCCATTAAACGATTCACTAGCACTTGCACTTTAAAAAGAGCGGTCATCAGCCAAAGAGTTGTCATGTGATCAAGGGCGGGATCGCCCGAAACGCGTAATGGCGGATAATGGCTAAATAAATAATACTGCACGAAAAAGATTGGGTCTGCGCTCGTTTGTTTTCGATTGAAGGAAAAGAGAAGGCGAGTGGCAGTGGGATATATATATATATATATATATTCACTGAAAAAACCATAGGTTTCACACATGTTATAGTTAGCTGGACATTTCACTCGTACAAAACCATTGAAATTCCCCCGTTATAGTTAGTTCAGCTAACTATAACTCACGCGCCCGCAATCCACTGCTGATGACGTCACATATTACATCACTCATGACATGGTCAGTGACATCACTCATGACATCACTGATGACATCTCAAATGACATCACTGATGACGTCATCCATGTGATAAATTACCGCATCTTCTCACACCCTAATGTAACCTTTGATACACCGACTCAAAATTTCAGAGTTCCATTCTCAAATCCATAGATACTCCAATACCAATAACTACATACCCACTTATTAACTCTTAGGTCTACATACACCTCCACTCATTCACCTGTACAGTCACTCATACTTACAGTCACTCCATACAAGACTATCATATGCATTTATACACCTATATAGACACTCACTCACCACAAATCATCCATAGATGTACTCTCACACCTAGTCAGTCATGCAAATATTCACACTCCCATTTACTCACCTATGCGGTTATACACACTCAAGTTCACTTACTCATAAAAATAGTACCACATTCTTACGCTCTTATAGAATCATTGATACAAACACACACTCATCCATACAGTCACTCTCACAATCACACACTCTCACATCTACCCACTTATATACTCTTACACGCATATATACTGCCTTTCACATATGTAGTTAGTCACAAATGTACCACTGAGATATACATTCAATCCCTAACACACCCATACATACACTCACTCAACCATACAGTTCATCACAGATGCACTCTTAAAACATGCACCCACCGAATCACCCACTCACACATCTAGTCACAGAGTAACACACACCCTACCCAGACAAACACTCAGGAACCCATACAGATTCTCAGACAAGCAATCAATAACTCATATAGACACTCATATAGCTATTCACAAAAACATGCAGCCACTTATACACCAACATACAGACACATACAGACATTCACACAGTTTAGTCACTAGTCTGCAGTAAGATACATTTAATGACTCACTTATAGAGTCAGTTACCACAGAAAATCATCCATTTACACACTTGTACACCCACTTATTCTTCAACAGGCCTTTCCCTATATATATTAAACATATTAAAACTGATCAGAAACACATACTCAATGGATGAAGTCATCAGTGATGTCATCAGTGATGTCATCAGTGATGTCACTGACCATGTCATGAGTGATGTAATATGTGACGTCATCACCAGTGGATTGCGGGCGCGCGAGTTATAGTTAGCTGAACTAACTATAACGGGGGAATTTCAATGGTTTTGTACGAGTGAAATGTCCAGCTAACTATAACATGTGTGAAACCTATGGTTTTTTCAGTGAATATATATATATATATATATATATATATATAAATATATATTGCTCAACGTGTTTGCCACTTGCTTGGAGGCGCACTCAAAGGCAAAGCAGTGCCCCATTGTTTGTAAACCAGCATTCCTTTCACAAGTTCAGTTTTAAGGTCCTACGCGTTTCGAAGCATCCTGCTTCTTGTTCACGGACCGGCACTGTGATCGATGGCAGGATTTACGTCATCTTTACAAGTCCCTCTTTTAAATGTTGATTACCTGCCCCAGGTGGGCTGGCTCCATTTGTGCAGTTCTAAAACATCATGGGATTTGTAGGTTTTATTTCGCTCTCTGCCGTAATTTTTTCATGTTGTTGGCTTTATTGACCCTTCAGTGGGTTTTCAGAAACGAATCCGGTTTGGGAGCACTCTTAGTCTTTCAGCACTTACGTGATTCTGGTATCCCGTTGCAGCCCATATCTTTTTCATGGTGGTGCGAACTCCACAACCGAGGCTGGCCGTAATATATTGCTCAACGTGTTTGCCACTTGCTTGGAGGCGCACTCAAAGGCAAAGCAGTGCCCCATTGCTTGTAAACCAGCATTCCTTTCACAAGTTCAGTTTTAAGGTCCTACGCGTTTCGAAGCATCCTGCTTCTTGTTCACGGACCGGCACTGTGATCGATGGCAGGATTTACGTCATCTTTACAAGTCCCTCTTTTAAATGTTGATTACCTGCCCCAGGTGGGCTGGCTCCATTTGTGCAGTTCTAAAGCATCATGGGATTTGTAGGTTTTATTTCGCTCTCTGCCGTAATTTTTTCATGTTGTTGGCTTTATTGACCCTTCAGTGGGTTTTCAGAAACGAATCCGGTTTGGGAGCACTCTTAGTCTTTCCGCACTTACGTGATTCTGGTATCCCGTTGCAGCCCATATCTTTTTCATGGTGGTGCGAACTCCACGACCGAGGCTGGCCGTAATATATTGCTCAACGTGTTTGCCACTTGCTTGGAGGCGCACTCAAAGGCAAAGCAGTGCCCCATTGTTTGTAAACCAGCATTCCTTTCACAAGTTCAGTTTTAAGGTCCTACGCGTTTCGAAGCATCCTGCTTCTTGTTCACGGACCGGCACTGTGATCGATGGCAGGATTTACGTCATCTTTACAAGTCCCTCTTTTAAATGTTGATTACCTGCCCCAGGTGGGCTGGCTCCAATTGTGCAGTTCTAAAGCATCATGGGATTTGTAGGTTTTATTTCGCTCTCTGCCGTAATTTTTTCATGTTGTTGGCTTTATTGACCCTTCAGTGGGTTTTCAGAAACGAATCCGGTTTGGGAGCACGTCATCAGCAGAGGATTGCGGTCGCGTGAGTTATAGTTGCCTGCACTAACTATAACGGGGGAATTTCATTGGTTTTTTACGAGTGAAATGTCCAGCTAACTATAACATGTGTGAAACCTATGGTTTTTTAAGTGAATTTGCAAGGTTTTTTAAATGCTAATTCGTAGCTATAACGTGTGTGAAACCTATGGTTTTTTCAGTGAATTTGTACGGTTTTTTAAATGCTAAGTTATGTATTTATTTATTTATTTATTTTCAGGTTTTTCACCGTACGCGCACGGTGCGCTTCGCGCACCGTGAGCGTGCTGTGGGTGCGGGGAGCGCTTCGCGCACCGAGCACCCATGGTTCGCCGTGCGCGCAACGTGTGCGCACCTCGCGAATTTCTTTTTTTTTTTTTAAAACAAAAAAGGTTTTTTTCACCCTTGGGAGCCCTTCTGTGACCCCCTGACCAAGGCTAGGGGGTCAGGAACTGTCCACTCTGCCCCCTTTTCACGTTCTCCACCTTTTTTTTTCACCCCCTCAGACTACGAGAGACAAAATGGCGGCCGACACTTCCCGGTTTCGACCAATTCGAATGTTTACCGACATCTAACAACCAATCAGAATTGCGCTCGCGCACGGCAGGGTGCGCGCACCCTGCGCGCGTATAGATATTGATATGCTTTTAAATGCTATTTTCTCAGGAAATACTGAACAGATTTACACCAGACCTGCAAAAGGCACTTCCTTGACCTTATGGCTACCTCTCTGCCAAATTTCACGTAATTCTGTTCAGCCGTTCGGGCTGTAGCTGCGACTAAAGGTCCTATGGAAAAATGCATGGGGAAAACGCGTTTTGGGACCCCCCCTTTTTCTCGGCCCCTGCTTGACGAATCACCCCGAGACTTTCAGGGTAGGAGCTGAACGGAGCACCCCATTAGTTTTGAAAATTTCGCGAGGATTCGTCAACCGGCGCCAAAGTTATTCAAAATAGAATTTTGAGATTTCCTATGGAAACTAGGTTGTAACTATAACTATCTACTGGCGACCGCCAGTAGATAATATATATATATATATATATATTCCACAAAGAAGCTTCTTCTGGTAACATAGGGATCCATGAGAAGTGGCACACTCGCCGGCAGAGCGTACCGGCAATCAACATTCAGCAAAAGTCCAACAGTATGTGTGCTCTCAGGAAAACCACAATCCACGACTCAAAAACTTTGCAAAGCGTTTAATTACACGATGCGTTTCGACTGCAGCCGCAGTCTTGGTCACGTGTAAGGTGCACAAAATATGAAAGGCTTAAATAGAAATCACATGGTCCTGCTTCCAGGAAGTGTCTGTACAAGGAATATGTGGCGGCCATCCTATAATGGTAAAAGTAAATACAATGTACACATCTAGATAGTTAAAGCACACCACGCATATAAAAGTGATACATGTTAGCGCCAGATGATAATTGCATCATGTGTGGGAAAAAAAGACCACCGCTAACAAATCATTTGCAAATACAGCGCACAGTGCGTGAATGGCAATGTCTTATTCCTAAAGTCCGTGAAGACAATACATATGACATGCCGCAAAATCAACTATGGAACATACAGCCCTGGTGGGCGTTGTGAAATTCATGGTAGTTAGTAAGCAAACTGCGACAGCAGCCCAAAGAACTACACAGGTGGCACTGTGGGTAGCGTGTAACAGTGTCATTATGCCGCGTAGTTAGCCCGTGTGGGCAGGTGAAAAAATACAGCCCAAACTGTACAAGTGATTGCAATGCACTTGACAGAGTCTGATCGCACAAGTCTGTCCCCCAGTGACCAACTGGCAAGTGCCCTGAATGAAGAGAGAGAGGGGGAGGGTTTGGGCTAAAATCAGCCCAATTAAAATGAATCAATGGCGAATTCAGACATGCAATGGGGAGCGTTAACATGTATGGTACACGCCTGACAAGTTTACCACGTGAGGAAGTGGCCAAGTGAAGTAGGAAACGAAGAAAAGGTTGGGTGGCCTGATATCTGGTGATGTGGGCCCCCTCCTTTCCTCCTGCAACAGAAACAAAACAAAAACAAATGTTAACATGATGGACCACAACAAGGGTGATAACATAAAAGTTTCAAATGCACTGCTTGGACAATGGAGGTAAGAAAAAGATGGTTGTAAGAGAAGTACAGGACTAAATAGCAGCAAGATAAAATGCCCAAATGTGAAAGGGCATATAGTACAATAGAAAACACAAGGCAGAAAACAACTTATTCTGTTTTGAGGTGTATGGCTAATTCCTAATCTTGATTCTACCCCCCTCCCTCCCCCCGGGATCTTAGTCTGATAGCCTATTATGTACTTGGATTCTTTTTGCCTGAGTCTCAGTGTTCTAGCTCCTCCTCTGGGGTCATAGCTGATCTGCTCCAAGATAAAATAGCTGAGAACTGAGGACTCAGAGAAATGTTTAGCTTGATAATGACGGGCAACTGGATATTTTGGATCTCTATTGGTTATGGCCCGCATATGTTCAAGGATATGTTTTTGGCCATCAAGGTGGTACTGACGATGTACCAAAGTTTACAGGGACATTCTATGACGTATATCACATACTTGGTACTACAGGTGAGAAATTGTGTAATGACCTTTCTCTGAGTCCCTGCTGTACATTCTTTGCGAAACATGCTTTGTTTGCAAGCTTTGCAATGTCCACAAGGAAAAAATCCCTGTATATTGTGTTCACTGTTAGTCTAGTGACGTCACTGTGGACAAGCATGTCCCTAAGGTTTCTACTCCTCCTGAACGTGATGCTGGGTCTTTCTTGTATGTCCATCCCTATGGTGTTGTCATTTTTCAGGGTGTCCCAATTTTTCACGAGAATGTGTCTGATGTTATCAACATCAGAATGATACGTAAGTATGATCTTGATACTATCGCTTTCTACCACATCTTGCCGAGGTGCTTTGTCAATCAGGGTGTCATTCCTACTGATCATGTCAACTTTGTCCTTCGCTTTCACGAACACGACACGCATAAACATTTTCAGACCTACGGCAAAGCGTATTGTGCACCATGGAGGAAGAAACAAATAGGAGAGCGGTGGCTCTCGCTATTTTTACGAAAAAAACAGGAACAACAGCTAGTAAAGAGGACAACTTAAGGTCCATTCAACCAACGGAAGAAAAACTGGAAAAACTAGAAAAATTAAAATGTGCAGAAACATCCAAATGGTGGTAAGTAACTTCCCTCCAACACTATGTGAATCAATCAATGGCCCCAAGGGGATTGAGGATATTTACAGCACCGTCATAGGAGTCTCCTAACCCGAAAATGTTAGAAGAATGGTCTCAAAATTCCGCTCAAAGTTCAAAAAGAATGTTGGAAATACTAATCAAGTACGCCTGGATAGATCGGGAGGTGATACTGTTAGAAATTAAAGAAATTCTTGAAGACCTGACAAACAGCATGGAGTCAACAGTGCTGATTAAAATGTTGTAAGGAATGAAAGACCGACTAAAAAAACTCACTAGGGCTGGGTCCAGGTGGGGGTTCAAGATAGCTCGAGCCTTGTCTGACCCTGAGGCTCTAATCAGGAGGCGAGCAAACTAGCCCTTGCAGTCACTCTAGCAGTTCCAGAAGGGGGATGGGAGCACACTGCTACCTCCCAGCACAGTTCGCCCCTTTGCATCCTGGTACATGCAGTTCAATTTTAAATGCTTACTTGAAATTTTGCAGAGTGTCTCACCAAAGTTGGTGCAGGTTAGTGCTGTTAATCTCTAGACACATGTGTTTCTGGATTTCATCCTTCTTCAGTAGAGATAAAACGAAATTCATCTGGGGTTTGCTGAGAAAGCTGCCACAATCCTCTCAGGTGTCTGTACCTCTCCCTGGCGCACAGGTGCCTCCCATGAGCTCTTCAGCTCAGTGGCTCAAGGGAGCCTTTTTGAAACAGAAGGGGGATGGGAGCACACTGCTACCTCCCAGCACAGTTCGCCCCTTTGCATCCTGGTACATGCAGTTCAATTTTAAATGCTTACTTGAAATTTTGCAGAGTGTCTCACCAAAGTTGGTGCAGGTTAGTGCTGTTAATCTCTAGACACATGTGTTTCTGGATTTCATCCTTCTTCAGTAGAGATAAAACGAAATTCATCTGGGGTTTGCTGAGAAAGCTGCCACAATCCTCTCAGGTCTCTGTACCTCTCCCTGGCGCACAGGTGCCTCCCATGAGCTCGTCAGCTCAGTGGCTCAAGGGAGCCTTTTTGAAACAGAAGGGGGATGGGAGCACACTGCTACCTCCCAGCACAGTTCGCCCCTTTGCATCCTGGTACATGCAGTTCAATTTTAAATGCTTACTTGAAATTTTGCAGAGTGTCTCACCAAAGTTGGTGCAGGTTAGTGCTGTTAATCTACATTCTCCAGAATCCTATGGGGCTATTTGCTAGTATGACGCGCGGTGTGCGACCCACTTCGCATTTTGTATTTAAAGCTCCCTGAGCCATGGGTTGACGAGCCCGGATCCCGCACCCGCGCGCCGTGAGAGGTACTATACCTGATAATTTTTTGGCAGTCTACAGCACCCCGCATACGTACCTGCTCCCTGCTGACGAGAGGCAATTACCTCGAAACACGTGTCCAGGGATGGCATTTTAACTTTTTACTCGTGGCATAGGTGTACCCGCCGCTGTCACTACATTCTCCAGAATCCTATGGGGCTATTTGCTAGTATGACGAGCGGTGTGCGACCCACTTCGCATTTTGTATTTAAAGCTCCCTGAGCCATGGGTTGACGAGCCCGGATCCCGCACCCGCGCGCCGTGAGAGGTATTATACCTGATAATTTTTGGGCAGTCTACAGCACCCCGCATACGTACCTGCTCCCTGCTGACGAGAGGCAATTACCTCGAAACACGTGTCCAGGGATGGCATTTTAACTTTTTACTCGTGGCATAGGTGCACCCGCCGCTGTCACTACATTCTCCAGAATCCTATGGGGCTATTTGCTAGTATGACGAGCGGTGTGCGACCCACTTCGCATTTTGTATTTAAAGCTCCCTGAGCCATGGGTTGACGAGCCCGGATCCCGCACCCGCGCGCCGTGAGAGGTACTATACCTGATAATTTTTTGGCAGTCTACAGCACCCCGCATACGTACCTGCTCCCTGCTGACGAGAGGCAATTACCTCGAAACACGTGTCCAGGGATGGCATTTTAACTTTTTACTCGTGACATAGGTGTACCCGCCGCTGTCACTACATTCTCCAGAATCCTATGGGGCTATTTGCTAGTATGACGAGCGGTGTGCGACCCACTTCGCATTTTGTATTTAAAGCTCCCTGAGCCATGGGTTGACGAGCCCGGATCCCGCACCCGCACGCCGTGAGAGGTACTATACCTGATAATTTTTTGGCAGTCTACAGCACCCCGCATACGTACCTGCTCCCTGCTGACGAGAGGCAATTACCTCGAAACACGTGTCCAGGGATGGCATTTTAACTTTTTACTCGTGGCATAGGTGTACCCGCCGCTGTCACTACATTCTCCAGAATCCTATGGGGCTATTTGCTAGTATGACGAGCGGTGTGCGACCCACTTCGCATTTTGTATTTAAAGCTCCCTGAGCCATGGGTTGACGAGCCCGGATCCCGCACCCGCGTGCCGTGAGAGGTACTATACCTGATAATTTTTTGGCAGTCTACAGCACCCCGCATACGTACCTGCTCCCTGCTGACGAGAGGCAATTACCTCGAAACACGTGTCCAGGGATGGCATTTTAACTTTTTACTCGTGGCATAGGTGTACCCGCCGCTGTCACTACATTCTCCAGAATCCTATGGGGCTATTTGCTAGTATGACGAGCGGTGTGCGACCCACTTCGCATTTTGTATTTAAAGCTCCCTGAGCCATGGGTTGACGAGCCCGGATCCCGCACCCGCGCGCCGTGAGAGGTACTATACCTGATAATTTTTTGCCAGTCTACAGCACCCCGCATACGTACCTGCTCCCTGCTGACGAGAGGCAATTACCTCGAAACACGTGTCCAGGGATGGCATTTTAACTTTTTACTCGTGGCATAGGTGTACCCGCCGCTGTCACTACATTCTCCAGAATCCTATGGGGCTATTTGCTAGTATGACGAGCGGTGTGCGACCCACTTCGCATTTTGTATTTAAATCTCCCTGAGCCATGGGTTGATGAGACCGGATCCCGCACCCGCGCGCCGTGAGAGGTACTATACCTGATAATTTTTTGGCAGTCTACAGCACCCCGCATACGAGAGGCAATTACCTCGAAACACGTGTCCAGGGATGGCATTTTAACTTTTTACTCGTGGCATAGGTGTACCCGCCGCTGTCACTACATTCTCCAGAATCCTATGGGGCTATTTGCTAGTATGACGAGCGGTGTGCAACCCACTTCGCATTTTGTATTTAAAGCTCCCTGAGCCATGGGTTGACGAGCCCGGATCCCGCACCCGCGCGCCGTGAGAGGTACTATACCTGATAATTTTTTGGCAGTCTACAGCACCCCGCATACGTACCTGCTCCCTGCTGACGAGAGGCAATTACCTCGAAACACGTGTCCAGGGATGGCATTTTAACTTTTTACTCGTGGCATAGGTGTACCCGCCGCTGTCACTACATTCTCCAGAATCCTATGGGGCTATTTGCTAGTATGACGAGCGGTGTGCGACCCACTTCGCATTTTGTATTTAAAGCTCCCTGAGCCATGGGTTGACGAGCCCGGATCCCGCACCCGCGCGCCGTGAGAGGTACTATACCTGATAATTTTTTGGCAGTCTACAGCACCCCGCATACGTACCTGCTCCCTGCTGACGAGAGGCAATTACCTCGAAACATGTGTCCAGGGATGGCATTTTAACTTTTTACTCGTGGCATAGGTGTACCCGCCGCTGTCACTACATTCTCCAGAATCCTATGGGGCTATTTGCTAGTATGACGAGCGGTGTGCGACCCACTTCGCATTTTGTATTTAAAGCTCCCTGAGCCATGGGTTGACGAGCCCGGATCCCGCACCCGCGCGCCGTGAGAGGTACTATACCTGATAATTTTTTGGCAGTCTACAGCACCCCGCATACGTACCTGCTCCCTGCTGACGAGAGGCAATTACCTCGAAACACGTGTCCAGGGATGGCATTTTAACTTTTTACTCGTGGCATAGGTGTACCCGCCGCTGTCACTACATTCTCCAGAATCCTATGGGGCTATTTGCTAGTATGACGAGCGGTGTGCGACCCACTTCGCATTTTGTATTTAAAGCTCCCTGAGCCATGGGTTGACGAGCCCGGATTCCGCACCCGTGCGCCGTGAGAGGTACTATACCTGATAATTTTTTGGCAGTCTACAGCACCCCGCATACGTACCTGCTCCCTGCTGACGAGAGGCAATTACCTCGAAACACGTGTCCAGGGATGGCATTTTAACTTTTTACTCGTGGCATAGGTGTACCCGCCGCTGTCACTACATTCTCCAGAATCCTATGGGGCTATTTGCTAGTATGACGAGCGGTGTGCGACCCACTTCGCATTTTGTATTTAAAGCTCCCTGAGCCATGGGTTGACGAGCCCGGATCCCGCACCCGCGCGCCGTGAGAGGTACTATACCTGATAATTTTTTGGCAGTCTACAGCACCCCGCATACGTACCTGCTCCCTGCTGACGAGAGGCAATTACCTCGAAACACGTGTCCAGGGATGGTATTTTAACTTTTTACTCGTGGCATAGGTGTACCCGCCGCTGTCACTACATTCTCCAGAATCCTATGGGGCTATTTGCTAGTATGACGTGCGGTGTGCGACCCACTTCGCATTTTGTATTTAAAGCTCCCTGAGCCATGGGTTGACGAGCCCGGATCCCGCACCCGCGCGCCGTGAAAGGTACTATACCTGATAATGTTTTGGCAGTCTACAGCACCCCGCATACGTACCTGCTCCCTGCTGACGAGAGGCAATTACCTCGAAATACGTGTCCAGGGATGGCATTTTAACTTTTTACTCGTGGCATAGGTGTACCCGCCGCTGTCACTACATTCTCCAGAATCCTATGGGGCTATTTGCTAGTATGACGAGCGGTGTGCGACCCACTTCGCATTTTACTCTAGCAGTTCCAGGTTTAAGTAAAGTATGGGGATCAAGAATCAGGGCAGACCTTTGAGGGTTCAAGGCAGGCTCCAGGCATCAAAGAAGTCTTTCGAGGTGGTGAAAATAAGTCTTGTGAAGTACACAGCCGGCCACAGCAGCAGGCAATCCTCTGAGAATCCTTCTGCAGGTCCAGAAATTGAACTGAACAGTGGGTCTTAGGGTCCTCTTTGTTTAACTGGAGCCTTCTTTGAAGTAGGATAAGTTTCTAGAGAATTCCCTTTAAAGTACTTGAAGTTTCCTGACTCCCCTACCATGACTCAAAGCTGGCTGCATGAACAATGCAGGGGTGACAAGTCCTTTGTGTGAAGGCAGAGCACATCCTATTCTGTTGCAAGTGGAGATGTGCTAAGCTCCGCCTCCCCCGTCCTGGAAGTTGATGGCTGGCACATCTAAACCCTCCAATGTGTGGCTGTCTGGGAGGAATAAACAAAGTCCAACTGCACCCCGTCATGTGACCTAGGGCAGGCTGCAAGCATCAAATAGGGCAGGAAAATGCCAACTTTCTGAAAGTGTCATTTTTAAAACTATAACTTAAAATCCGACTTTAGCATTAAAGAGGGTTAATTATTTCAATTTTTCAGACAACAAACATGAGATGCCTACCTGTTCCCAATCAAAGATTAACACTTATTAAATGTAATAAGGCAACCTAATGTTACCCTACGGAAGAGGTAGGCCTCACAGTAGTGAAAAACTAATTTAGGACATGTAAAACTTAAAAGTACACGCCCAACCGTATAATTACAATGCAGCCTGCCCTATGGGTTACCTAGAGCCTACCTTAGAGTGACTTCTATGCAACTAAAGGGATGTTAACGGTTAGCAAGTCAAATTGGCAGTTTAAAACTACATTCAGGCTGTAATGGCAGGCCTCGGACATATTTCAAGAGGCTACTTAAGTGGGTAGCACAATAATAGTATTTACTTTACAGATCCTGAGTATATGGTATACCACTCTACAATGGACGTATACATAAATTAAATATGCCAATCAGGTGTAAGACAGTTCTACTATGTTTTAAGGAGAGAGCACAATCATTTTAGCACTGGTTAGCAGTGGTAAAGTGCACAGAAAAACAAATTTCATCAAAAAGTAGAGGGTACAGGCATAAGGTTTTGGGTGACTCTGCAAAGATGGCCAAGTCCAGCAGGCACCATTAAATCAACATCTCCTGGCTAGAGGTGTCCCTAATGTGGGGGATGGGGTTACTATCTTTATAAATGCACACTCTGCATACCCCACTGAAATGTTTTACTCATGGGTGGAGTTTTATTCTGTAGACTTTAATACTGACAACTTTCATACAAAGAAGCCCACAGCAATACCTCCTCCTAATAATCAACCATATCATAGCTTAGAAGTCCCGTTAGGTTTATCAAAAGCACCAAGCATGGTTGGTAGACAATTACCTCAAGTTGTTTAGTATTTCAGGTTAGGTCCTTTAAGTAATGAAGGGGCTACCTGGCCTGTATTGGGATAGTACAGATCAGATTCTGAGCCAGAAAATCTGGCTGCTACAGATTTTAGACATTTCTTTAAATCAGTTAGTGGTCACCTATTGGCAACTATGGCTGTATTTTCTACAAACAGCGGCCCACTGGAGCAGTATTTCCAGACCAGGCACAACATGTGTCATTAGTGTACAGACTATTAATGCTAAGTGTTGGGCAAAGTGCCATCAAAGTGAGATGAGATTCCATTCTGGATTTATCGCAAATCTAACAAGCTAGAAGCGGTCTATCATCATAACCCAACTCAAGATAAGCATAAAATACTCACTATGTGTGTTCTACTTGTTATTGTACTATGTGTAGAAAGGTGTGCTGCATGGGGAACAATCTTGGTGAGTATCTATCCTGCTATGCAAGAGTGCCCTCCTGACGGGGGCCCGCCTGGGGGTAAGGACGCTGATAGTGCCTGTCTTGAACTGGATGGGAGGATAGAAGAAGTACTCAACAAGACTGACCCCTCGTCGCGGAAAACACTAACCAGAACCAAAAAATCTACCCCATGGTTTAATAATGTCCTGAGAATGGCTAAGGCAGATTGTAAACGTGTTGAAAGAGTATGGAGGAAGGACTTTTCTGTGCAAGGGAGGAACGAGTATAAAAAATCGCTGAAGGCCTATCATAGGCTTATCAGGAAAACCAAGGCTGAATACTACCTTGGAAGAATCAGGTCTGCGGAAAACTCCACTAGAGAACTATTTAGGGTCTATAAAGAGATTTCCTCTCTGGACTCTATAGCAGTGCCTGGTGAAGGCTCAGCAGAACGCTGTAACCAAATAGCGGGATTCTTTTCCGAGAAGGTACTAACAATCTACTCCTCTTTCCCTGATGTGGCTCTGGCTGACCAAGACATATGGGCTAGGTCATGCCATGTAACTGTAGCTGAGGAGGAGAGGCTTGAGTACTTTTTCACTCCCTCCCCTGAAATTCTGATAAATATCTGTCGGAGTGTTAAGTCAGGGTCTCCCAAAGATCCGGCCTACCCGAGAAGACATGAGGGGTGCCTAGAAGCGCTGGAACCCTTCATCAGGTATCTCCTAGAGGTCTCATTTGAGACCAGCACAGTTCCTAACTGATGGAAGGAGGCAGTTGTTCTCCCCCTCCCTAAAAAACCACACCTAGGCCTTGAACGCCTAGATAATCTGCGACCCATCTCTCTGCTTCCCTACTTCACCAAGATTGCAGAGAAAGTGGTCAACCAGCAGCTCACGGCTCATATTGGGAAATTCCATCTTCTTCACCCCACCCAGTCGGGCTTCCGTGCATGTCATTCGACGGAGTCCGCCCTTCTCCTGGCCACTGAGACCATTCGGCAATATGTGGACGCGGGTCATACTGCGGCCCTGATCCTGCTTGATCTCAGTGCGGCCTTTGATACGGTGGCCCATAAGATATTGGTCGACCGTCTGAAGAGGGGAGGTGTGTCTGGGAGGGCCTTGGGCTGGCTCTTTTTTCTGAACAATTGTAGCTTCCAGGTGAGGCAGGGTGAGTTCTATTCAAAAGTGATGGCACTGCAGCAGGGAGTCCCTCAGGGCTCGATCTTAAGCCCCACCCTTTTTATGTTTAAAACTTTTTATTGAGACAAAACAAACCATGGGGGAGGGGGACAGGAGGCAGGATACATGGAACACAGTCAAAGAAGAGGGGATGTATCTCCAGAGGGTTGGCAATAGGTGGCGCGGTGGCTTAAAGGGAAGAACACAGTGACTGAACGCTAGAATTGCAAGCTGTGGAATCCCACGCGCGTATCCGAGACCCCAAAGCTGAGCAAGAGCATCCCCCCCCATCAACACCTCAACAGAACACCATCCCCCCCCCCCATCCCCCATCCTCCCAGTAACAAAACAACAACCCTCCCCCCTCCCCCCCGTCCTATGGTCCCGCATCAAAGCAGCCCAAGCCAGGAAGCCCCGCACTCCCCCCCCCTCCCCGGGGGTCCCCATCTCACATGTAAGCTAGTCCGCCGGGGTCACCGGCGGCCTCAGTCTGAGAAGCCTAAGGTACCTCGGGCAGGTGAGCTCCCGGAATTCAGTGGACAGCAGCGCTAGAAAGGGTTGCCATAGCTCTTCAAATTGGTCTATCTCCCCCGCAACCGTAAGCGACAGCTTCTCCATCCCCAGCACGTGCCAGAGCCTATGCAACCAACCGGTGATGGAGGGGACGGTGGATGTGCGCCAGTGGACTAGAATGTTCTGAACCGCAGACCCCAGCGCTATTGCAATCTGCCTACCCCTGCGGGACTTCAGTGGGTACATTAGGGCATTGGGGAGGCCCAGCAGGACATACGCCGGGAGACGCGGCAGCTCTATCCCAAAGTGCTCATCCACCTCGTCCAAGACTTCTTTCCAGTAGGCGGTCAGCACTGGGCAATCCCATAGAATGTGTGTAAGGGTACCTTCCTGCCCGCAGCTCCGCCAGCACCCCTTGTCAGTGTGTTTATGCATTTCATACAGTCTCTCCGGGGTGTAGTACCAGTATGTGGACACCTTAGTGAATGTCTCCGTAAGGCCCGTGTGGTATGCAGAGTGCCGAGCCCGATACGCAATTTGGTCCCATTCCTTATGGCTGAGTGTCCTACCCAATTCCCTGTGCCAGCGCTCCCTCCCCGGGTTATAGTAGTGAAACGGCGGGGGTTGTAGGTGTTTATACAGATCAGTGATCAGTTTAGCGTCGGAGGTCCGAGTAGCCAACCACCGCTCGTACGGTGTAATTGGACGGGCAGCGGTGGCACGCACCTGAGGCTGGAGGGCCCAATGCCGAACTTGCATGTAGCGCAATCTGTCCAGCTCCGTCAGGCCGAACTCCTGGCGGAGTTGCTGAAAAGGAACCACGCCCTCCGGACCATAGATCTGGAAGAGTGCCCTGCAGCCCGCCCGTACCCAGTGGGAGAAAACCCCCGGCTCCATCCCCGGGGAGAAGTCCGGGTTGCCCGCAATGGGCGAGAGCGGCGAGGGGAAGGTGGTGAGGCCCCGGGTTTCGCAGACCGCGTCCCACACACGCAGGGGGACCCGCGTAACAAAGGAGGCGTAAAGATTAGGGGGGCGGTGCGTGCGGCGCAAGAATGGGACCTCTTGTAAGGTGCGGCCCGCCACTGCCTGGTCTTGAAAAAGCCAATGTTTGTCGGACTCCCACCTGCTCCACTCCACCAGGTAGCGAAGCTGTGCCGCCTGAAAGTACTTACGGAGGTCCGGAATGCCGAGGCCCCCCGCCTCCGGAGCGAGCGTGGAGAGGACTCTCTTCATGCGTGGCCTGCGGCCTTGCCAGACAAAGCGAGAGATGTCAGCCTGCATTTGTCGGATCCAGCCCACCGGGGGCTGGAGCGGAAGGGCTCGGAAAAGATATAGTATCTGGGGCAGCACCGTCATTTTGACCGCCGCGATTCTCCCCAGCCAGGACAGCAGGCCTTTGTTCCATCGGCCAAGCTCGTCCTTGATCTTCCTGCTGAGGGAGGCATAATTGGCCGTAACCATCTCCGATAATGTAGGCGCCAGCAAAATCCCCAGATACGGCACCGTGGACGAGGACCACTGCATGGGGAAGAGCCGTTGAAGATCCCTCCTGGTGTCCGCAGCCAGGGACACGTCTAATGCCATCGACTTGCTCATATTCATTTTGAAGCCGGCCACCCCCGCAAAGGCGTCCAACTCTCGGAGGCAAGCAGGTAGCGACCTCCTAGGGTCATCCAAAGTCAGCAGGACATCATCCGCGTAGAGACTGACGGTGTGGACGTACCGGCCCATCCGGACCCCGACAGCATCCGGATTATTACGGATCCTCTGAGCAAACGGCTCCATGTAGAGGGCAAACAGGAGCGGCGAGAGAGGGCAGCCCTGCCGCGTGCCGCGCTCGATGGCGAAGCCACCAGAGCTACACCCGTTTACCCGCACCGACGCTGAAGGATGCTTATAGCAATTAAATACCATGGTGCGGAACTTATCGCCGATTCCCAGTTTTGTGAGGACCCGCTCAAGATACGGCCAGTGAACTCTGTCGAAGGCCTTCTCCGCATCAACGGACAACAACATCCGCTCCCCCGAGATCCTTGAGGCCTTCTCCAGAACATGCACCACTCTCTTGGTGTTGTCAACCGTCTGTCTACCGGGCACAAAACCAGCCTGGTCCGCCTCCACCAAATCGGGGAGGTGTGGACCCAGCCTGGATGCGAGAATCCCCGTGTACAACTTGAGGTCGACATTTAGGAGCGAGATGGGCCGGTACGAGCCGCAGAGGGCCCGATCCTTCCCAGGCTTCGGGATTACCGCGACCGTCGCCCTCAAGAGATCCGGAGGGATGGCTCCCGGTTCGGAGAAGGAGTTAAACAGCCGCGTAAGGACAGGGGCCACGGTCGTGCAAAAAGTCTTGTAGAATAGCGACGTGTACCCGTCCGGGCCCGGGGCCTTGCCATGTTTCAGCCGCGCGATAGCCGAAATCACCTCCTCCACATGGATGTCCCGCTCCAGGTGGTCAGCCTGAGCCGGGTCCAGTACCGGGAGGGTCACCGACTCCAGATAGCTATCGGCATCCCGTGGCGAGGAGGGCTCCTCAGCATATAGCGCCTCGTAGAAGCCGCGGAAAGTCTCCGCTACCTCCGCGTCCCCGGAGACAACCCCCCCGTCCGCACCCACCAGTTCTTTCACCACGCTGCGCTGTTGCGCGACCCGGAGCCGGTGTGCTAGGAGCTTGCCACATCTGTCCCCCCCAGTGTAGTAGGCATGTTTCAAGCGTAAGGCGGCGTACTCCGCCCTATCAAGATCCAGAGCCGAAAGGAGCTTCCTCGCTGCCTGCAACTGCCTCCATACCCTCGGCGCTCCCGTACGGCGGTGGACCTGCTCAAGCTCCCGGACTTGAGCTGTCAACTCATCCCTCTTCAGTTGCCGCTCCTTATTCTCGGCTGCAGAGATAGAGATGAATTCCCCCCGTAAGACGGCCTTCAGTGCCGCCCACTGTGTCGCCTGCGAAGTGTCAGTGTTGCTGTTGTGAGTGAGGTAGTCCCGTATGACCTCCCCGACGCGTTGTACCACCGATTTTTTGTGTAGAAGTGTGTCCCGGAGGCGCCACGCCCCCCGAGAGGGGGAGGCCGCCGGCCACCGGAAAACGCCGGTGACTGGAGAGTGGTCAGACAGGGACAGGACCCCGATGTCCGCCGCCGTGGCAGCGGCACGCATCGGTCCACTCACCAGAAGGTAGTCCAGCCGTGAGTAGGTGCGGTGTGCGTGCGAGAAGAAAGAGTAGTCCCTATCCGTGGGGTGCAGGGAGCGCCAGAGATCATGCAAGTCCATTTCCGCAATCCGGGCCTTCCCATCCTGGGACAGCTCCCCCGTCTGCGGAAAGCGCTGGGCCGATCTGTCCATCCCAGAGTCAAAGACAATGTTGAGGTCTCCGCCCAAGATAATGTGTCGGTCTGGGGAAGCAGTGACATCCACCAGCGCGGAATCTAGGAAGCGCTCCTGATGCTCGTTTGGGCTATAAACGGAGCCAACTGTAAATGCTATGCCTCCCAGGCGCATGCGATACGCAAGGAGCCTCCCCTTCTGTTCAGCACACTTATGCAACACCTCCCCCCGAAAGGAGCTCGCTAGGAGAATGGCCACCCCCGCTGTCTTGTTCGCTGCCGAGGAAAAGAACTGGGTGGGGAACTTAGCAGAGCGCATCCTATGGCAGTCTCGGGGCAATAAGTGTGTCTCCTGCAAAAGGCAAATGTCCGCCTGTGTCCCCTCCAGCAACGACAGGATCGCTCTGCGCTTCACCGGGTTATTCAGACCCTGAACATTAAGGGTCACTACCTTTAGGCCCGGCATTCCTCACAGGGATCGGGAGCGCCATGCAATGGGTAGGGAATCAGCGGGCGGGGCGCGCGGGGCCGCAGCGCGGGACAAGCCAAAACAAAACGGGCATAGACAACATCGGACGGGACCTTCCCAACCCCAAAACAACCCCCTCCCCCACCCAAAACCCAACCTCGGCAACTAGCCATCCCCAAACTCAAACACCCCATAGTCTCAGTCAAGCCCCAAAGGGCAAGTCCGTAGAAAAGAGCAAAGTGGACGTCCGGCCACTCACCTCCCCCCGCTCCCCCCAACCCCCCCGCCCCGTGCCAAGCATGTTAAGAAGCTAAAGACATCTCCCCCCGGAGTGCGTGTTAGGCCGTCAAGGCCACGCTAGAGGAGCCGGTTGAGTCCCCGGCCGCCGCCCTCAGGGCGTCAGCCCTCGCCGCCCTAATGGTAGGGGAGTCCGGGCGCCCTGCACTGGTCGCTGAGCGCCGCCTCGTTGACCTCCGCCGATTCCGTCCCTCCGAGGACCTCCACGACGGCGTAGCTCCCTCCTCCTCCGCTGCCGTGAGCCCCAGGACACCACAAATGTCTTGCAAGGAGCGTAGCTGGTGTAATACTCCGTTCCACCGAAAAATCAGGCGGAAGGGGTGACCCCAAGAGTACGGCGTCTCATGCTCGCGCAAAAAGTCAGTGGCAATCCTAAAGGACCTGCGTTTCTGCAGAGTGATGGCGGAGAGGTCCTGGTAAAGCGCCACTGGCCGATCCCGAAAGGTCAGGGGCTGTTTCCTGCGGGCTTCAGCCATGATGCGCTCCTTTAGTGGAAAGTCGGGCAGGAAGGCCAGAATGTCCGGCGGGGGTGCCGATGGCTGGCGCTGACGGCCAACCCTATGCGCCCTGTCGATGCTGATGGGAAAGTCCGTGGCCTCCCCCAGGATCTCTCGGAACAGGGCCCGCAGGTAGCCCCCCAGATCGGACCCCTCATCTGCAGTCGGCACGCCCCGCACTCGGATGTTGTTCCTCCGAGATCTGTTCTCAAGGTCCTCAGAGTGGGCCTGGAGCTCCACACACTGTTCCCGGAGGCGAAGAACGTCCTGCTGGAGATGGACTATCTCCTCCGCTCGCTGTTGGCCCTCCGTCTCCGCCGCTTCCACACGCTCACCTAGGCCCTCCACCTCTCTGCGCACTTCTCGGACCTCGCTGGCCACCTCCCGCTTCAGTGTCTGGAAGTCCTCCCTGAGGGAGCTAAACAGTTCCTCCATAAAGGCCCTCGTGACGGGTGGCTCCCCTCCAGTCACATCTGCCGGAGCCCGGGAGGGCCCCGGTGAGGGCTGTGCCCTGTCCCGCAAGTGCTGGGCCCTGCCAAGCATGTCCGGTAGAGTACGGTCCCCTTTCTTCGGGCCTCCTTTTCCAGACATCGCCAGCTCCGCAGTCGGGCACTGGTCCAAGTGCCCCAGGGAAGCTCAGCCGCCGGCTAGCACTCGGCCCGGGTATCCCCCACAAGTGAGGTCGCTGCGTCACAGGTGACAAAATGGCGGCCTAGTCCGGTCACCGGCAGCCGCAAGAGCTAGCGTGAGACAACCAAGGAGGCCGCAGCGGAGGGGTCCCAACAGCTCATCCCTCCGGTAGGCAGTCCAGCAATAGCGGGAGGTCGCCCGCCGCCAGCAGCCAGGACTTCAGCGGAAACCGCCACCACTGCTCCTTCGGGGACAAAATGGCGGCCGGTCGGAGCAAGCCAAAACGACTAGGCCCGGCGACACCTCCGGGGCCCCGAGGCACCCCGCAGTAAAATAGGTTCCACCCCCGGCCCCCGATTGTCACGCACAGGGGGCCAGATGGTCCGACCCCATCAGAGAGTCCGCCGTACCTCGGCTAGGGGTCAGGGCTTCCGCAGTGCAAGGTGTCGCCATCACCAGCCCGAGTGCCGGGGCACCCGTCCTAAGCCGTCCACACCGTTGGGCCCCTTCCTGCCAGGCTCCTTCAGTCACCGTCAAGCGGCGGGCCAGATCCCCTCCAAACCGCAACTTTCAGCACCAGGCCCAACCGAGGCGCCCGGACAGCTCTTCAATACGCTCCGCCCCTCGGGCTCGCCGCCGTCGTCCCTTGATCTCGGGCGAACTTTTGGGGGGGTTCCCCCGGGGCGATCCGGACAAAAACAGCACCGGTGTATGCCCCTGATGTTCCGCCACGCTCCTCTCCCGCGCTGAGCCTCAGCGGGGGGAGAGAAGCATAAGAAAAGGGCTTTAGCTTGGCCGGGCCGGAGGAGCTACGGGAGGAAGCGTCCGCTCACCCCGCCATCTTGGCCACGCCCCGCCCCACCCTTTTTAATCTTTATGTGGCTCCCTTGGCTGAAATTGCTGAAGGCTTTGGGATTGGAGTGGTATCCTATGCAGATGACACCCAGTTGGTTGTGTCTCTGACTCAGGATCAACAATCAGCAGCTCCCACCTTGGTGGCGTGCCTCCAAGAACTTGCAGCCTGGATGGACTTAAACTGTTTAAAACTTAATGGCAATAAGACAGAGGTGTTGGTGGTGGGGAAAGCTCCGTCTGTTTGGTCGTCTGCGTGGTGGCCACAGGACTTGGGCCCTACTCCTGTTCCTTGTGCCCAGGCAAAAAACCTTGGGGTCTGGATAGACACCCACCTCTCGTTTGATTATCACACCAGACGGGTTGCGGGCACATGTTACGGAGTTTTAAAAAAACTTAGGAAAACCCTGGACATATTGCCCGCAGCAGCCAGAAAGACCATGATTCATGCACTTGTGACCTCCCGTCTTGATTATGGAAATGTCCTCTTTCTAGGTGCTACAGAAAGGTGCATACAGAGACTCCAATGCGTACAGAACGCAGCGGCCCGTCTAGTCCTGAAGCGTCCAAGGAGAGCACCCTCCAAACTGGCTCTTACTTCCTTACACTGGCTCCCTATCCGGGAACGTGTTCGTTTTAAGGCATTATGTGTATGCCACCGCATTATGCATGGGATCTCTCCAGCTTATCTGCGTAACCTTCTTACCCCCTACACTCCCACCCGCCGCCTCAGGTCTGAGGGGCTGGGTTTAGTCTGTACCCCGATGGTGAAGAGAGCCAGGATGGGGGGCCGCTCCTTTCGGTTTTTGGCAGCCCAATCCTGGAACAAACTACCAGTATGCCTTCGATTGGAACCCGTCAAAGGCATTTTTAGGAAGAAACTAATGACTATCCTGTTTCCCTCCTGAATAGACCTTAGTACCTGCTCCTGCCGCCTCATCGCAGCGCGGGGACACACTGCTCTAAGTGTAACCATGCGCTTTATAAGATTCGTTAACATAACATAACATAACATATGCATGGCACATCCTCATTGGTCTTCTGGAGATGTTAAAAGAAATACGAGCACTGATTTAAGTATGAAATAATGGTAATTTTAAGACAACTTCTTCAATAGTAACATTCAAGGAGAAGCGGCGGTTCTGGCAGTGCACTAGCACTGATCATGAATAGAAGTTCCCTAAAATGTTTTGAGAAACATACACCTTTGTAGACTGGACTGCTTTAGGTTCTTGAGCCCCAAAACCGTAACTCAAAGCAAAACACAAGTATGAGGGTTCCAGTAAAGAAAAGTCTGCCATTGAGACATAGAGAAAAACAGAAAGCTAAACAGAAAACCAGGACTGGGTCTCCTCCACAGCAGGAGTCCTGGAGTAATGGATATAAGGACAGACACAGCAAACAGAAAAGTGACGGAGAGGGAGCATGGAGGTTGAGGTTAGCTTGAAGAAAGAAGAGACTGTATTTGGACTCACAAGGTAATTTTGAGAAAAGGAAATTAGCTGGTTTATCGAAAGGAATACCTCATACATGTGAACCCTTATGTGGAATGGGACTTGGGCAATAGTGCTTCCAGACAGCACAGCGGAAGTGACAGTAATTTGCCAGACTCTCAAAAAGCATCTGGGAGTGACTGCAACTAAAGAATACATGCAGGTTGAAACACCAGATGGGTGCATACAATTTCCAGATTGGGCTTATGATGTGGAAGTACAAATTTAAGGCAATATATTGAACCAAACTTAAGCCATATTCTGGTCTCATATGTCGGATGTCTGTAACATAATTCTTGCAGAGGATGACTGGCCTCCATCATGTGTAAGGGAAGCATCTTGAGATGATGAGGTAATAGTGCAAGCATTTACATTTTTTGTACTTGAAACACTCAAGGAATAAAAAGGCACGCCAGTGGGCATTAAAACACGCTCCATTGTTGCATAGAAACCAAGTGGGATAGGACAGAGATTCAGTTCTACAAGTGATTCTCCAAAGAATGGTGACCCAAGTTCAGATTCAGTACCCATTAACGCCAGAAGCTAAGCACTATGTAAAGGCCATCTGAGATCAATTACAGTATCAAGAAATAATAGTGCCTCATCATTCTACCATGACTACTTCTCTTTTTCCAGTATTAAAACATGATAATTCATACAGGATAGTTTTAGATAATAGGATTGTAAATACACACATGCATATGGTGCAAAATGCTCACAGCACTGTACTGATGGCAAACATGGTAGGAAAAAATACAAAATAAATTAGATCTTTCCAGTGGATGGACTGCTTTTCTTTTTGACAATGTTCAATATGCATATACAAGACTGGGGTATAAGAATAGCCCTAGGCTTGTTACAGCAAAAATAACAAAGATCTTAAAAGAAGATCCAAAGGCGTTTTCATACTTTGATGACATATCCATTAGAGATGATACCTTGACTGAACATATCAATAGGGTGGACACAGTAGAGCAACTTCTGAGCTCATATGGGAATAAAATTAATTCTAGAAAACCCTAATATTGCTTATCTTAATGTGATCTTCCTCATAAATGAACAATCCAAGTACCAAAAAGGATTGGCACCTGACTCCCTACAGAAGTGTGCTACCTTACAAACTCCAAATCCGATGAGAAAGTTACAAGTCCTGATGGGGGATTTGAACTTTGGAACAGCTCACTTGCCACATTTTGCTCAGCAAATTATGCTTCGATACAAATTAATCACTCCGACGTTTTCTGACAAAAGTTGGACAAAACCATACACAGCTATATTACATGGAATGCAAGCAGACATGTTAGACATACAGTCTATTAAGAATGGTTATATACACTTGTGAGTAATTTTCACATGTAAATATACACTTATGCTTCTGAGTAACTTTTCTACTTTTTGCGATTTAAAAAATCCAAGTGTAAAGTTACTCAAAAGTGTGGACAATTAATGTGATTAAATACATTTAAATTACTTTTAATTAAATCTGTACATCACTTTTAATATTATTAATGCATACTTATTTAACTTTTGGTGGAAGTTTATTTGCTAATGTAACCTTGAGAAAAATATTTTTAATGTAATTGATTATATTTGATATCATTTAGTTTTTATATTACAAATAGAGTTAATAGTGCTGCGCCATAAATGAATGAAAATTATTTACATTAATATTTAACATCACAATATATTTTTACAAACGTTTTTCTGAGCTAAAGAAAGTTTTACCTTTCCTTGTATTTTGCCACAGAGAGATCTCTGCCACTTGAGGGGAGTGCTCCCTAAGTAAAGTATGGGGAATTTTCCTCTATACTTTACCATGTGGAGATTTCCACCCAGACTGCAGAGTCTTCTATTATAAAGTATGTGGAATAAGTAAAAAGTTTATTAAACTTGAAAGAAATATTTTTCTGATAAATATTAATGTACATTAATTTAAATAATGTAGTTTAAATATATAACTAGATAATAAAATGCTACAGCATTATTAATTTAATTTTGAATTAGATCCATGATTAATGTAAATACAATAAATAAATAAAAATATATTTTCCAAAGTTTAAATTAAAAACTAAATTCACACTTAAAGTTAGAATTTGTTTTATTAGGCATTAATAATTACTAAACATGATGTACAAAAAATATTAAAAGTAATTTAATTCAAATTTAATACAATATATTTTAATTATGTTATAATTAAATTACAAATATGTACAATTGTTATGACATATTATTAACATTAATTATTTATATATTTTACTATTTTCAGTATTTCCATATAATTTAACATTGCCTCTTCTGCGGTCTTATTTTAAGTCCCGTATCTCCATTATTGTCCATAGGAATGGATTGCAATACCAGTGGTTGGCCATTTTCAGTGCTAGACTTATTCCAGCTCTTAGCTGGAGTACTTTGCTACTGTTTTAAGTCCCTTTTTGGCTGTAGTAATTATAGAAGTGCAGCATGGGAGTAGCTATAGACTTAGGTGCCGATCACGATCCGGCAAAAACCGGGTACGAACCGTCGGACGGAGCATATTCTCCGTCCGACGCGTACCCGGTCGTCAATTTTTACAAACAAGGAATTACGATTCGCACGGGTACACCATTACCGTACGAATCGTAAAAAAGCCCGACCGAACAAAAAAACACCTACCAATGCGATCCGGGAAAGCGCCGACCTGACGTCGGGACGCTCGCAGCCAGCCATTCACGACCCAGGAATCACGATTCGCACCGACGTCACCGCGCACGGTGAATATTTTGCGGCAGCCAAAAACTGCCGGGAAATCAGGACGACGCGAACAAGGACCACCAGTACGCGACGGACAGACGACGACGCGAACATGAGGACCAGTACGTGACGGACACACAGGACGACGCCACCAAGGAGGACCCGTACGCGACAGGACGACGCGATCAAGGAGGACCCGTACGCGACAGGACGACGCGAGCAAGGAGTACCAGTACGCGACGGACAGACATGGACCCTAACCTACGAGTCATCCCTGCCCTCATAGCAGTACACCTCCTCTACAGGTTACGACGCAGACGCCGCAGAAGGTCAGAATAACTAAGGGAGGGGGGAAAGTGGGGTGGGGTGGGGTGGGGGTGGCACGACCAGGGCAGGCCACAAAACAACCACATAAGTCACACACCACACATGGCCTGGACATACCTGACTCCCATGCCCTGGTCACCACGAGGGGGTGGGGGCGTGTCCTGATAAGCCAGCGACCGCCACAACGGAAGTCCGTCACCACGCGAACCGGCAACACAACCAGACAGGTACGTCCCGTACCCACGCCTGAAGAGCGTGGGTACGAATCGTACCACGCCCACACACACGTCACCCCAACAATGGCGGGACGGATCGTACCCACGTGGCAAAGGCCTGGGTACGGGCCGCACAAACATCACATAGCGTGGGGACGGATATGTACGGACCCTACCCCCACCCCGTATGCAAGGAGCGTACCCCCCACCCCAACAGTGAAAGTACGACCCGTACCCCCACCCGCGTATGCATGGAGCGTACCCCCCATGCCAACAGTGTAAGTACGACCCGTACCCCCACCCGCGTATGCAAGGAGCGTACCCCCCAGCCCAACAGTGTAAGTACGACCCGTACCCCCACCCGCGTATGCAAGGAGCGTACCCCCCAGCACAACAGTGTAAGTACGACCCGTACCCCCACCCGCGTATGCATGGAGCGTACCCCCCATGCCAACAGTGTAAGTACGACTCGAACCCTCACCCGCGTATGCAAGGAGCGTACCCCCCAGCCCAACAGTGTAAGTACGACCCGTACCCCCACCCGCGTATGCATGGAGCGTACCCCCCACCCCAACAGTGTAAGTACGACCCGCACCCCCACCCGCGTATGCATGGAGCGTACCCCCACCACACCAGTGTAAGTAGACTCGTACCCTCACCTCGAATGCATTGAGCGTACCCCCACCGTGTATGTTCCAAGCGTACATATCCTGAAATCGGAGGTGTGTGTGCAGAGTCCACCCAGCAGTGCCCTGAGACAGGAGGGGTGGGTGCCTATCACTCCCAGCAGTGCCCTGAGACAGGAGGGGTGGGTGTGGATTCCTCCCAGCAGTGCCCTGAGACAGGAGGGGTGGGTGCCTATCACTCCCAGCAGTGCCCTGAGACAGGAGGGGTGGGTGTGGAGTCCTCCCAGCAGTGCCCTGAGACAGGAGGGGTGGGTGTGGATTCCTCCCAGCAGTGCCCTGAGACAGGAGAGGTGGGGGCCTATCACTCACAGCAGTGCCCTGAGACAGGAGGGGTGGGTGTGGAGTCCTCCCAGCAGTGCCCTGAGACAGGAGGGGTGTGTGCAGAGTCCTCCCAGCAGTGCCCTGAGACAGGAGGGGTGTGTGCAGAGTCCTCCCAGCAGTGCCCTGAGACAGGAGGGGTGGGTGCCTATCACTCCCAGCAGTGCCCTGAGACAGTAGGGGTGGGTGCAGAGTCCTCCCAGCAGTGCCCTGAGACAGGAGGGGTGGGTGCCTATCAATCCCAGCAGTGCCCTGAGACAGGAGGGGTGGGTGCAGAGTCCTCCCAGCAGTGCCCTGAGACAGGAGGGGTGGGTGCCTATCACTCCCAGCAGTGCCCTGAGACAGGAGGGGTGGGTGTGGAGTCCTCCCAGCAGTGCCCTGAGACAGGAGGGGTGTGTGCAGAGTCCTCCCAGCAGTGCCCTGAGACAGGAGGGGTGGGTGCCTATCACTCCCAGCAGTGCCCTGAGACAGGAGGGGTGTGTGCAGAGTCCTCCCAGCAGTGCCCTGAGACAGGAGGGGTGGGTGCCTATCACTCCCAGCAGTGCCCTGAGACAGGAGGGGTGTAACACATGTGTGTGAGGCCAGAATTATCCACATGCATACTGGCTACAAGGGAACATGTCCCCATGAACTCATGTCAACAGACTCCACACACAAGTACAGTGATCACCAAGGATGCCACGATTGTTGCAGGTGGAGACATGGCCCTGCATGCATGGCCAAAGTAGAAGGGCTCCGTCACACACACATCTCATGTAGACACAGCTCTGCGCTAAACATTGGGAACACCCTGCAGGGAAGAAAGCTGGGTACACAGAGGAAGGAATACACCCTGGGACAAGTGCACCATGCAGTAACTGCTTACATGAACAAAGAAAGTTAGCCAACACCTTGTGATGGCACACAGATCCCAGGGTCCCACCAATGAGCAGTACACTACTACATATCCCACACACCCAAACCCTTACACACCACCCAAAACCATGTAGCAGCCCCACCAACACCAATACCAGCATAGCAGTAGTGTGATAATGAAAAAAAATTAAGCTGTATTCAGCATGAGCACAATGTCCGTGGATCGCAGGCAGTTCAATCTTCACAAAGCCCATAGGGCAGTCAATGATTCTCAGCTGGATGGGGGACACAGTGGGATGCGTGTCCCCTACCTTGCCTGCACAGTCAAATGGCATCGTCTTCCACACTGGTGAGGGCATCAGGGGGGGGGGGGGAAGCAACAGGCACCGCAGGGACATCAGGGCAAAGGGGCGGCGTTGTGGGTGCAGGGATGGAGGACTCCACCACAGGGGGTGGGGCAGGGCCAAAGGCGGAGGCCAGGATGGCACTACACACCTTTGCAAGGTCCTCCAGGGAGTCCCCTGCACCCGAAGGGACCTCAGGCCCCAAGGAGGGGGGGGGGTCAGAGGGATGGGTCGCAGCGCCACCGGGGGAGGGTGGAGACAGGGGGGGAGACTCAACCACCCTGACCGGGGACCTCCTTGACCGCTTGCGTGGTGGTGTAACTGTGGGGCTCAGGGACAGAGCGGCCATGAAGGAGTCCTTGGGGGAGATGTGGCCAGGAGAGCTGAGGGGAGGGGATTTGGAGGCAGTGGACTGGGTGGAATGCGGACTCCCACTATGGCTGCATGTCACACGTTTGCCCCCCGACCCAGTGGGTGTGCCTACCTCACCCAGTGTGTGCGTGTCAGGAGGAGTGCGGTGGACCTTCCCTGCTGGTGTGGTGCCCGTGTCCGTTGATGTGGGTGCATGCCGACGTCTGGGTGTACGTGGGACAGGCATGGGAGTGGGAAGTGTGGATGGGGCAGGGGTAGGTGGGGGGAGGTCGCGCTGCAGGAGACCCACTGCTGCAGTCAGTGTGGAGTCTATGGACCTCAGCAAGTTGCGTTGGTCAGCCTGCGATGAATGAATGCCCTCCAAGAAAGCCTCGATGTTGGTGAGGGTTTTGCCGTGGGCATGGAGGACATTAAGGATCGCAGCCTGACCAACCTGCAGTTGCCGCTGGATGTCCACAGACTCTGCATTGGCGGCAGCAGTGGAGACAGGGGCAGGGGGTGCGGTGCCTGGCAGGAAGGAGACATGCTGTGACCGGGCACGCTGGGAAGGGACACGAGCAAGTGGGAGGCGGCTGATGGAAACTGAGGGGGCGGTGCGAGGTGTTGTTCCGCTGTCAGCTGCTGGTGCAGCCTCCGCCCACTCGGAGACATCCTCCTCGGACCTGTCAGCTTCGTAGTCTGATGTGCCAGTCGACAGGTCCTCGGCCACACTCTCCTCCGCCTCTGTCCCACTCGATGTGCCAGACCCGATGTCACGGCTGGCACTGGTGCTCGGTCCCTCCGCCTGGTCTGTGTCCATGTCTCCCTCTGTGTCCCCCGACGATGCTGTGGGCAGGGTGGAGAGACAGAAATTAATCAGACACCTGTACACATCTGTCACATGAGTCCAATCCACATAGGTAACATTGCATAGCCTGAAAAGGAAGATCCCTAACATCTACTGAACAGGGTACCGATGTAGGGCATGAAACACACAGTTGGTTGAGCCACCATGCCACTGAAATACCATGGAGAGCATGAGACAATAGCTAAAGACAGGAAACGGAGTCTGACATAGCACCCAGGCCCTGGGGACAATCCAGCACTGCATCTGCACCACACAGCGTTGGCGAAAATACCGATGACCAGGGACCATATCCATGAACTTGAGACACATGCTGCATAGGTAATGCTGAAAACATGCCCAACATGACTCGGTCACTGCACATTGCGTGTGTGTCCAGACACATCACACACTGCCCAGACCCAGCAAGTGGAAATCAGGATTTGACACATAGGCATTGCCCGCCCCAACAAGACCCTACACGAGGCAAATTGTTGAGACACAGGTGGCACCAACATCTCATAGTCTGGGTGATACACACAGGGGCAGGCAAAAAGCAAGATTGGACGCCAAACAGCCAAGGTGCGCCTGTACAAATAATGAGGTACCAGTGCCCATCCTCAGATGAGTATAACAAGACACACAGGCACTGGCAACTGTGAGTATGAAGAAGGACAATCAGGTCAGGCTGCACAGTGGACACCTGTACAAAATAGCACGTCAATATACATGGTGACAGGGGACAATGGCACAGAGCACAACCTACGCTGTAGACACTGAGATTGGCCACGTTTATGATGACACATACACCACTGAGGAAGAGCTGCCCCAGGGGACAGTAGTGGGCACACAACTACATGCTACTGAATGGTAATGACTGCAACACACGTCACCATCCCTGCAATATGTGTATCGCACACTCATGCACATCATGTCACAGGCCACTACATAGGACATGCGCGCTGTAAGGCATGACACATGAGAGACCAACTCCCATGTCTGGAGTCAGCATCAGTGCCAACTGACATGGAACCCACATGCAGTGAACTTGACAGTGCACAGGCAAGGTCCCACAACCTGTTACACACCACCCCCACACATGATGCTACAGTCATTGTTCTCGTGGACAAAGTGCCAGCCTACATTACCTTGTGAAGGAGTGACTACACACAGACCAGGGAACACATTGCAAGGAGGGGAAGGGTGGCAGGGGCACAGCGCTATACTGGGGCAAACAGGATCTGCACAGCACCTTTAAACCCTGCCAGTGAATTCATGCTACTGTGCCCTTACAAATGCCGGTGACACACAACAAACACACATGTACCTACCCCCTTCCGGCTGCTGCATCGCCTGTAAGCGCCTCTCCAGGTCTGGAAAGACCACCGGCAGCACACGCCTGTGGAGGTGGCTCAGACGGCGGCGGCCGCGGTTCTTGTGGCTCTCAGGTGAGTCCCCCAGCAGGAGCCGTGCAATCCTCCGCGTCCAGCACCGGATATCCTGCCAGCGTTTCCTCACCTGGGGCAGGCTCCGCCTCCGACCATCCACACCCCTCACGGCACTGACGGCGGTCAGCCAGATCTGCTCCTTGGCAGTGGCGCCTACCTGTGAGGAGGAACAAGTGACACCACATCAATACACCAGCCACATGTCACAGAGAGACATATGGGTACAAATTAGCTGGTTACAACAAGGCATGTCATGCAGCCAACGCATTGCACCTTTGTCATAGGGACATCATCCCCTGGTGAGGGAAAAAGCAGTACGTGCCACAGTGGGTACCCAGGTGGAATGATGGCAATGTCACAATCAATGATCAAGGCTCACACTGTGCATCACACCCACCCCTCCTGTCTCAGGGCACTGCTGTGAGTGATAGGCCCCCACCCCTCCTGTCTCAGGGCACTGCTGTGAGTGATAGGCCCCCACCCCTCCTGCCTCAGGGCACTGCTGGGAGGACTCTGCACACACCCCTCCTGTCTCAGGGCACTGCTGTGAGTGATAGGCCCCCACCCCTCCTGCCTCAGGGCACTGCTGGGAGGACTCTGCACACACCCCTCCTGTCTCAGGGCACTGCTGTGAGTGATAGGCCCCCACCCCTCCTGTCTCAGGGCACTGCTGTGAGTGATAGGCCCCCACCCCTCCTGTCTCAGGGCACTGCTGTGAGTGATAGGCCCCCACCCCTCCTGTCTCAGGGCACTGCTGGGAGTGATAGGCCCCCACCCCTCCTGTCTCAGGGCACTGCTGGGAGGACTCTGCACACACCCCTCCTGTCTCAGGGCACTGCTGGGAGTGATAGGCACCCACTCCTCCTGTCTCAGGGCACTGCTGGGAGACATCAGGCACCCCCCCCCTGGGGACCCCCCCGACATTACATGGCATGTGTGTTACACCTGGACACAATGGCAGAAGTCACAGTCACAACATAGGGACAGTCTGTGGCAGTGGCCTATGCACTCACCTGATACCCTAGTCGCCCATACAGCATGGAGTACTGTGGGAGGATCACATCCAGCAGAGCCATGTTCTCCTCCAGGGTGAATGGCTGTGTCCTCTCCACAGCCCTTGACATGGTTCCAGGGAATCAGTAGCAGCAGCTAGGTCGACGAATGCAAAGATGTGCAGGCAAGTGCTCCCTCATGGGACCTGGCTGCCTTATATGTGCCCTTCTGCCCAGTCTCATGCACAGGAGTACAGAGTGATTGGTCACTCACATTTGCATCCTATGTTTCCACCAATCCCTTCAAACCTAGCAGTCTGTGGGTTCTCTATCGGTTTCATTCTCCTGCATGATGTCAGCCCCACAAACACATTGCAACAAAGTAGAAGAATTCCAACTGACTTCTGCTGTGCACCTTCCAGAACAATTTCGAAATTTGAACTTGGTCTCCATGACAACCAGCATGCATGTAGGCCTTAATACTTGTCCCCTATGTAATTTGGAGCATCACACACAGGTACGGTGCGTTTCGGGGCCCTAGGGCACCCCAAATGCATGGCAACGGCCCGTACATGCATGCCTACGTTCACTATCACTATGGGTCTGCACGCGTATGCGTACTCGTAGTGGTACGGGCCGTACACTCGCATGTACGCTCACTATCACTACGAGTACGCATACGCATACGCGTGCAGACCCATAGTGATAGTGAGCGTGGATGCGTGTGTACGGTCCGTACCACTACAGGTACGCATACGCGTGCAGACCCATAGTGATAGTGAGCGTAGATGCGTGTGTACGGCCCTATCACTATGGGTCTGCACGCGTATGCGTACCCGTAGTGGTACGGACCGTACACTCGCATGTACGCTCACTATCACTATGGGTCTGCACGCGTATGCGTACCCGTAGTGGTACGGACCCTACACACGCATGTACGCTCACTATCACTACGAGTACGCATACGCGTGCAGACCCATAGTGATGGCGAGCGTACAGGCATTTGTACGGTCCGTAGCACTACGAGTACGCATACGCGTGCAGACCCATAGTGATAGTGAGCGTACATGCGAGTGTACGGTCCGTACCACTACGGGTACGCATACGCGTGCAGACCCATAGTGATGGCGAGCGTACAGGCATTTGTACGGTCCGTAGCACTACGAGTACGCATACGCGTGCAGACCCATAGTGATAGTGAGCGTACATGCGAGTGTACGGTCCGTACCACTACGGGTACGCATACGCGTGCAGACCCATAGTGATAGGGCCGTACACACGCATCTACGCTCACTATCACTATGGGTCTGCACGCGTATGCGTACTCGTAGTGCTACGGACCGTACAAATGCCTGTACGCTCCCCATCACGATGGGTACACATACGGCAGCACTCCCACAGTGATTTGGGAACATACACAGGCCCTCTCAGCAGCAGTACGGCGGTTTTTACACATCACTGTGGTGATAGGCGACACACAGGTAGGAATAGGGCGGACATACTTGTCCATGGATGGACAAACTTGTCCAGGAATGGACATCAAAGCATCGTCTGTGCATTACTACATGTGTGGGGCACAGGTGTCACAGGCTGTGATGTGGAACATGCCTCCTGAGTGGAGAAGGCACCAGATGTATGATGAGATGTGTACAGGTGTACTGTGTGAGGGTGCAATGTGTGCCAGGCATGCCCTTGACTCCTTTGACATGTGTGCATGTGGGACTGCGCACTTGGGGTGAGCGTCACTGGCATGGCACGGACACCAACACACGGAAGTGTCCCATGATGCCCGGTACAGGGGTCAGGACACATGACTTGTCACTACCCACAGTGCACAATGTGACTATGTCATATATGTGTCCGGGATTTACATCAGGTTGATGTTGTAGCACCCTCAAAAGCTGCAGCCGTTGCAGCAACCAACATGTGGCTGTGTGTAGATTGTCATTGCACACTGTTCCGCACACCATGCCACATGTGTCATCGGATGTGAGGTGCACATGTATGCATGGGACACGGAGTAGCGTGACAAGGCCATGTCAGCATCCTCACAAGGAATGTGTGGTGAGTCATGACATGTGCACCTTCATGGCAAGGTGTGTGGGCTGGACTAGTGTAATGTCATGTGACCTGTGGATCCAGTGTTCCGCTACCAGTCTCTGCAATCGGCATTCCACTTCTGCTGATGTGTGGGTGTATGTCACTCCTGTCTTGCGTCGGGCTGTGCACTTGCACTGGGACACAGCTATTTCCATGGCGTGGCATGGGGAGGTTCTCAATCACCGTGTGTAGCTGGGTCTTGGAAGGAGTGTCACCTTGCATCCATACGTGTCCTGGGCAAGTAGCACATACCTGACTCCCTATGTAGCATGTGTGTATTGCCAGATTTACATGTGCTCAGTAGACATGAGTTGTTCTCATAGTGCACTCACTCCTCCTTGTCACTTCCAAATTACTGCAGAGCGCCGCCTCTTGCCCGAAGAATTCCAGACTTGGCTACCATGCAGGAGAATGACAGGATCCGGCTCTACCGCTTCACCCAACCGTTGATTCTGGAGCTGACGGCGAGACTGGCACCACACCTGCAACCGCAGCACAGGTATCCTACGGCACTGACACCCCAGCTGAAGGTAATGGCTGCCCTACATTTTCTTGCCACGGGTACCTTCCAAAATACCATAGCTCATGTTGGTGGCATGTCCCAGAGCATGTTCAGCGGTGTGCTGCATGATTTCTTGGAGGCCATGTTGATTCACCTGGATGACTTCATCAAGTTCCCAACCCCTGAACAGATGACTGAGGTCAAGCGTGGATTCTATGCCCTGGGAGGGATGCCCCATGTCATTGGGTCCATAGATGGGACACATGTAGGTTTGGTACCACCACACGCACGGGAGGTGGCGTACCGCAATCGGAAGCACTACCACTCCATCAATGCCCTTGTGGTGTGTCTGTCCAATATGGTGATTTCACATGTCTGTGCTCGTTTCCCAGGATCAGCACACGATGCCTACATCATGAGGCGTAGCGGGATGCCTGATATGATGATGCAGCTGCGCAACGAACGGGCATGTGTTGTTGGTGGGTACAGTCTGTCTGTCCTGTATTCTGTATAGCCGACCAGCACGACCGCTTCACCAGTTCTAACGATGTCCATGTGCTTCCCATGTAGGGGACGCTGGCTATCCCAACATGCCTTGGCTGCTGACACCTCTCCGCAACCCCATCACGCCGGCCCAGCTCCGCTATAACACCGCCCATGGCCGGACAAGGCGAGTGATTGAGAGGACGTTTGGCATGCTGAAGAGCCGATTCCGGTGCCCCCACAAGACCGGCGGTGCACTCCCTTATGCCCCGGCGAAGGTCTGCAAGATCTTCATGGTCTGCTGCATGCTGCACAACATGGCAGTTGAAAGAGCTGTGCCACTCATCCTGAATCAACATGACGAGGACCATCCACCCGTGGAGGACGAAGGGCTTGGCAATGGGGCTAGTGATGTGGAGGATGTGGAGCCGCAAGAGGACATCCGGACTCGGCTCATACGCGACTTCTTTGCTTAGTGGTGAGTACCAGTGTCTGAGTGTGCACGCATTGGTCCCCGTGTGGCATGCGTTGTGATGTGTGTCTCCACCTGCATGTATGGCACGTGGGTCAGAGGTGTGTGTGGGTGTGTCACTGGAGTGATGGTGGCAGTGATGGTAGTATTTCCCCAGTCATAATTGTGACCTAGCATGTTGTCATCCATACATGTGTCGAGTAAATGCACATGCAAGTGGCTGTGCTTTTTGTGGCTGACTTCTTGTGTGTCTCTCTTCCCCAGGTACCTGCGCATGCCGTTTGCTGGTTGCATTGTTGTGGCACTGCTATTCCTCATGGACATGACATCGTGGGCTGACTCAGCGTTACAGGCACGGACACGTTTGGAAGTCTCCATGGGGTAAGGGATGCATCTGGGGTGTATTGGGTGTGGCAGTTGTTCACGATGTGTGCACACTGCCCCGGTCGGGGTTTGGTTCCTCTGCAGACATGTCGCATCCCCATGGGACACGACATGCAGCTGGGTACACCTGAATAGATGGGCTGCCTGGTTGTCAGTCATCAGTGATGGGATAGTGGATTGTGATGATGGCATCAATGTGTGTGACACTGCCCTCGGACACATACGGTTAACATTGTCTTGACATAGCGTGGGACTTCCACATCAGCGGATCTATGGTGTATGTCAGGCTCTCCGTGTGCAGCTGTGGGTATTTAGCTGTTAGCCGACACTTGTGTGCCAGTTCCATGGCTATCACGCATTTGTGCTGCAGAAGGGGGGTGCCAGTGTTGGACCCACATGTTACTCCACATGATGTGTTCATGTGTACTTCAAGTTGCCTCTGCAATCCCGAATACATGACTAATAAAGGTGTCCCTATGCCTCCAAGGTGCCTCTTCTCAGTCAATGCTGGTGTGTTGGCACGGTGCATCCTGCATGTCTGGCATGGTATTCCCTGATTGTGGCTATGTGTCAATGTGTCGAGTGGCAAGATGCAAGCTGTGTGTGTGTGCTGAGACTGTGTATTGGGCATGATGTCCATGACTGTGTGGGTATTGTGACATGTGCCATCCCCATGCATCCAACGTTGTCCATTACCCCATTCTCTGCATCCACCGGACTCAAGCTTGCAGGACATGGTTCTGCCACCTGTCTACACATACCTGGGTGACCCCCAGGACACTGGCCAGGATCCCTGACCTCTGCGCATGACTGTTGCTGTACTCAATGTGTCTGTCAGCACGGTTGTTCGGCCACCCCCTCAGCTGGTTCTGCCCATCACGGGTGTGTATGGTGCTCCATGTCTGTCTTGCCTAATAAACTGTGACCCATGTGTCCTGTGCCAGACTCAGGCCCCAGGGTGTGGATGGTTGAAGTGAACAGATGACTCAGGCATGTTTAGACTGTACAAGACACATGTTAGGTAATAATGCTACCAGCAGGCATCTACTCTTACTAGTGTGATTTATTATTGGGGGGGGGGGGACAAAGTGAGGGGCTTTCCGGGATTAGGGAATCCAAAGTTCAGTAGGGGAGTTGGTGTCCTTGCCATTGGAAATCCTCAGAGTCCATGCCACAGTCTTTGTCAACATTGGTCAGCCAGTGACCAGCAGGGCCATGTGGCAGAGAATGTCTCTTGATGCTGTGATGCTGTTGCTCCAGTGGGCCAGGTGCCAGGCCAGGTGTCCTGGGAGATGGTGATGTAGCAGCCACCCTCACGGTCCTTTCCGTGGACGACCCGGCTTCCTGCGGGGAACCTCAGCAGCAGGCCGTGACGACGTCTGGGATGCTCCGTCGGATGTTTCCTCCTCCTCCTCCTGATCCCTCCCTGTGGGTGGTGATGTTCTCCGCCTTCTGGCACAGGGAGGGTCGGCCATGGTGTCGGCCATCCGACGGAGTGTAACGTGAATCCCCTGGAACGCCGTCACTTGCTCAGCCTGTCTGTCCTCCATCCTCCGTTGGTGTACCAGTAGACAGGCTATTAGCTCCGCATGTTGCTGGGCCTGCTGGACCTTGATCCCCTCGAGGACGGACACAACCTGGGCCATGCCCGTGGTGTCCTGCCGGTATGAGTCCAGGATGTTACGGACATGGGAAAATACCGGATCCCCAGCCAACTGGTCAGGCTCGCGCCTCCGCCGTCCTCCACTCCCACCACCCCTGCCCACTTGCGTCTGGCCTGCACTTGTGGGCACATCGGGTCTCCGGGACCCCTGAGGGGTGGCATTTGCGTTGTCGCCTGCCTCCTCCTGGGTGCCCGGGACACCGTGTCCCTCCTGGCGAGCCTGGCTGCATTGTGGTGTTGGGGCAGGGATCCTGGGTGTCTCCTGGGATGTGGCAGGAGTGGGGGTGGTGGTTGGCACGGTTGTACCTGACGCAGGTGCTGCAGGTGGTTGGACGCCAGAGGGGCCAGGTCGGTCGGGGTCGTCCGCAGAGTGGTGAGAGTGGTCGCTGCCGGTGGGATCGGTCTCCTGCAGATCCGGGTCCTGTGAGTGTTCCCCCCCAGTGTTGGGGGGTGCAGCACGACGTTGACCTGTGTGTGAGAGAGAAAATGTTAATTTTGGTCCATGCAACATCCATGTTTCATCCGTTTCAAAGTTGGCACATTTCCTCTTGGAATTAGGATCTGTCTTGCATTCCACTCACAGTGCACTTGTGCATGGGTGTGTCCCTTGGGCACCAATTTGGCCCCTTTAACTATGTGTGGCACAGTCTTACTTGCTGCGTCAAGTGTGACTGCAGTCAGCAGTGGAGTGGGCAGGTGTGGCGAGCCATGCATTTGCGCCTTCCTTGTAGCACTGTACATGTGCACATGGAGTGGATCCACACATATATGATGCAGGTAGCTGTCCTTGTGCTCGTGTACAGGTTGTGACATGGCCCTGCGTTTTGCCATGATGAAGAGGGGGGGTTCTGGCACTGGCCACCCTTGTCTACATGCACGCAGTCCACCTGCTGACGAGCAGACATTCCCACACACCAAAGGACTGATTTGCCCTCCCTGTGTCTCCCTCCTTCTCTGTCCCCCTCTCCCTCCCTCTCTGTCCCCCTCTCCCTCCCTCTCTGTCCCCCTCTCCCTCCCTCTCTGTCCCCCTCTCCCTCCCTCTGTGTGTCAGCCTCCTCCCTCCCTCCGTGTGTCAGCCTCCTCCCTCTGTCCGTCTCCCTCCCTCTCAGTCCCCCTCTCCCTCCCTCTGTGTCCCCCTCTCCCTACCTCCGTGTGTCACCCTCTGTCACCTTAAGCCCAGCTTCCTGGGCACACACTGTTAGCAGATCTTTGAGTGGCCCTTGGCCTGTTGATGTGAGTTTGTTTCTGATCTCCAGGCACCCATTTTGTCTGCTGTGTGTCTGTGCGCTGCTGCTGTGGTGGTGTGTGCTGCCACTCTTTCACAATGTTGGCTGTTCATTAGCTGCTGTCATGTGCAAAACAGTGCCTTCACTCCCATGTGTTGATGCAAGGCGTCCGCCATTTGCTGGCAAGTCATTCCTGTGTTGGGACACACTGTTTGTCTGGCTGTGACCTAGGCCATATGGGCAGAGGGCATTGTTGTCTGCTTTGGAGTCGCACTATGTGATTTTTGGTGCCCAGCCTCCCGCCATCCGGGTTACCGTGTCATGTGTTGTTGTCTTCTGTGGCCTGTGACTTGACATTGTCCAGCTGGGTGCATGGGGCATGGTGGCAGCAGTGGCATGTGCCTGCTCATGGAGTGTGGTTGAGTCATGTGATGGCTTGTGGTGGTTGCGTGCCTGGTAGTAATTTTGGTTGTGGTTGCAGTTCCCCCCATGTGAGGTGCGTTGTTTGTGTACTCACCCGGGTCTCGGAGTCCTTCTACTCCTTCAACTGCCTCCACCGGCAGTATGGCCATCACCCTCTCCTCCCAGGGATGGTACTGTACGGCTCTGCGGGAGGGCCCTCCTCCGGTGGCGTTGGCCTGGTCGTGTTCCTCCTGCCTCTTGGCTCTGACCCTCCTCCGCAGATCGTACCACCTGTTCTGGCAATCCTGCTTGGTCCTCCTGGTGTCCGCAACGGCATTCACAGCATCGACAATGGTCTGCCACATGGCTGTTTTGGCTGCCTGGCTGGTGCTTCTGACCAATGTTCCAAAGATCTGTGGCTCGACTCTGAGGATTTGATCAACAAGGACCTCCAACTCTCGGTGACTGAACTTTGGATTCTTGGTAGTGGGCATGGTGAGGGGTGTGGGTGGGGATGGTGTGGGTGTGGGGGGGGTGTATGGATGTTGGGGGGGTGAGGATGGTTGTGTGTGTGTGTGAATGTGATGAGAGGGTGTTTGTGAGGGTGGTCGTGTGAAGGTGTGCAAGTGTAAGGTGTGGTGTAGCTTGTAGTCTGGTTCTGTGGTGTCTGGCAGCAGTGAGTCTGTTGCAAAGGCTCATGGTTTGTGTGTGTGGGCCCTTTTTATTGGTCCATGGGTGGGTGTGGCAGTGTTTGAATTTTGGGTGGGTGTGTTATAAGGAGTGGTGGTGTATTGGGCCTCTGTTTGTTTTTGGCAGTTGCAGGTCAGTGATTGTGTTATTTTAGTGGTTGTTGGCCATGTTTAGTGGCTTTGTGCCTTTCCAATGGTGTATTCTTGTGTTGTTTTGTTTTGTCCTGGTTGTGTACGTGCGTTTTGAGCGTGTGTACGGTGTGTACATGGGCCATTTGGTTGTACGATTATGTCCTTGTGTGTGGCTTTGTACGACTCGTACATGCGGTTGTGATGTTGGGGCATGGGGTGCGCTCCGTACTTAGGAGGTTGTGTTGGGGGTGCGCCAGGAACTACTGGGGTGTACATTGACGGTGGTACGACACGTACAGGGGTGGGGGGGTGTACATTGACGGTGTTACGACACGTCCAGGGGTGGGGGTACGACTGGAACGTACTGGGGTGTAGGTACACGGGGGTATGACACGTACTGGGGTGGGGGTGGGGCTCGAACGTACTGGGGTGTAGGTTCACGGGGGGTATGACACGTACTGGGGTGGGGGTGGGGCTCGAACGTACTGGGGTGAAGGTTCACGGTGGTACGACACGTACTGGGGTGGGGGTAGGACTCGAACGTACTGGGGTGTAGGTTCACGGTGGTACGACACGTCCAGGGGTGGGGGTACAACTGGAACGTACTGGGGTGTACATAGACGGTGGTACGACACGTACAGGGGTGGGGGGGTGTACATTGACGGTGGTACGACACGTACAGGGGTGGGGGGGTGTACATTGACGGTGGTACGACACGTACTGGGGTGGGGGTACGACTGGAACATACTGGGGTGTACATAGACGGTGGTACGACACGTACAGGGGTGGGGGGGTGTACATTGACGGTGGTACGACACGTACAGGGGTGGGGGGGTGTACATTGACGGTGGTACGACACGTACTGGGGTGGGGGTACGACTGGAACGTACTGGGGTGTACATAGACGGTGGTACGACACGTACAGGGGTGGGGGGTGTACATTGACGGTGGTACGACACGTACAGGGGTGGGGGGGTGTACATTGACGGTGGTACGACACGTACAGGGGTGGGGGGGTGTACATTGACGGTGTTACGACACGTCCAGGGGTGTGGGTACGACTGGAACGTACTGGGGTGTAGGTACACGGAGGTATGACACGTACTGGGGTGGGGGTGGGGCTCGAACGTACTGGGGTGTAGGTTCACGGGGGGTATGACACGTACTGGGGTGGGGGTGGGGCTCGAACGTACTGGGGTGTAGGTTCACGGTGGTACGACACGTACTGGGGTGGGGGGTGTACATTGACGGTGGTATGACACGTACAGGGGTGGGGGGGTGTACATTGACGGTGGTACGACACGTACTGGGGTGGGGGTAGGACTCGAACGTACTGGGGTGTAGGTTCACGGTGGTACGACACGTCCAGGGGTGGGGGTACGACTGGAACGTACTGGGGTGTACATAGACGGTGGTACGACACGTACAGGGGTGGGGGGGTGTACATTGACGGTGGTACGACACGTACTGGGGTGGGGGTACGACTGGAACGTACTGGGGTGTACATAGACGGTGGTACGACACGTACAGGGGTGGGGGGGTGTACATTGACGGTGGTACGACACGTACAGGGGTGGGGGGGTGTACATTGACGGTGGTACGACACGTACAGGGGGGGGTGTACATTGACGGTGGTACGACACGTACTGGGGTGGGAGTGGGACTCGAACGTACTGGTGTGTAGGTTCACGGTGGTACGACACGTCCAGGGGTGGGGGTACGACTGGAACGTACTGGGGTGTAGGTACATGGGGGTATGACACGTACTGGGGTGGGGGTGGGGCTCGAACGTACTGGGGTGTAGGTACACGGGGGTATGACACGTACTGGGGTGGGGGTACGACTGGAACGTACTGGGGTGTAGGTACACGGGGGGTATGACACGCACTGGGGTGGGGGTACGACTGGAACGTACTGGGGTGTGGGTAGACGGGGCTATGACACGTACTGGGGTGGGGGTGTGGCTCGAACGTACTGGGGTGTAGGTACACGGGGGGTACGACACGTACTGGGGTGGGGGTACGACTGGAACGTACTGGGGTGTAGGTAGACGGGGCTATGACACGTACTGGGGTGGGGGTGGGGCTCGAACGTACTGGGGTGTAGGTACACGGGGGGTACGACACGTACTGGGGTGGGGGTGCGACTGGAACGTACTGGGGTGTACATAGACGGTGGTACGACACGTACAGGGGTGGGGGGGTGTACATTGACGGTGGTGCGACACGTACTGGGGTGGGGGTACGACTGGAACGTACTGGGGTGTACCTGGACGGGTGGGGGTATACATATACGGGGGGTACGTGTCGGACGTACGGGGGCTGGGGGGAGTGTTGGGCGCGTATGCGGGCACATGTCTCCATGGTTGCTATAGGTGTTCGGTGCGGACGGTGTTTTTTCCATACGGTTGTACGCTCGGACGCACGGGATGGATCGTGATTCCTCGGTCGGACTTGGCTTTTCACGTTTGTAAGGTAAATCGTCCGAGGACGTGTCGGACACATTTTCCGACCCGAGGACGTGTGGGGCATGATTCCCAGTGCGGTTCGTATGGACTTTTTACCATGCGAATCGTGATTGCCAGTTCGTACGGCACTTGTACGATTCGTACGGTAAAAAGACCCGATACGAGTCGCACGGGGGAATTTTTTGCCGGATCGTGATCGGCACCTTACTTTTTTGTGGGTGGTCTGACATCCCCCCAAGCCCTTCCTTACTCCTCCCTAATGCCCTCCCCTTTTTTCTTAAGTATTTCCCATTTTCCTGACACTCTTCTGTGTCATTCCCACTCAAGAATTCTTCAGTACACACAGAATAGTCCAATTATCTTTCCCATAAGTATAGGAGTGTGTTCTATACAAATGACTCTCCACAGCCTGCAGTTGGAACTAAACAAAAATATTCTATGGCTAGTGCTAAGTGCACGGAGTTTTTGAACATGGCAACTTCAAGACATTGCACACACAAGTTTTAGGTGACTCCACTGCACAGCTAGCAAAAATACAAGCCCTATTACTTGTCCTTCATAAAGGTGACCTGTCAGTTCTCACACTGGTTTTGGAGTCAGCATTCTGTGTACAAGCGTTCATACCGTTTACCACATTGGTGCTTAAATCGATTCTGAGATTCAAAAGGAGAATCAACAAAACGTTCTCCAGTATAATCTTGCTTTGGTCCATGTGCAACATACCTTGGCCCATAAAAGTGAAATGATTCGCACTAAAGGGAAGTGGGCAGCTTATTTAGCTGCAAAAACAGAACTGCAAACCCTTAAGTAGCTGCTGTAACTCAATGTCATTCACTGTGGTTTTACATCTGAGTTGCTACTGCAATAATATTACTCTACATGTGGAATATAATGCTGATCAAAATCTTTTTGTTGATACATGGGAACGATCTTACTGAAAAGAAGATGCGGCCTCCTGTGTTGTTCTTCATGCAGAGCCAAAATCAATTATAATGTTCTTAATGTCACTGCGTTTCGTGTGCTTGATGTTGTCATTTGGGAAAGGGTTCCATATCAAATTGTAGGTCTTGCAGAAATGATTCATTCTCTTTTCTGGGTGACATTATCACTCTAGGTCGTTTTTCAACATGATGGAACTTACATTCTGTTAAACAACTGATGGCTTCATTGAATAATATAGATCCCTGTCTCAGCACAGAGACCGTCTCTTCAGAAGCTGTTTTGTTTTCATCATTATGTACACCATTGCATTAATCAAACTGACGGCCCGAGCTAAATATACAATTATACACAGTGGCAGTTTCGTCGAACAGCCCCATTCAACCCTTCTAAATATTTTTAGAAAAGGTTTGTCTATTTTAATAGTGATGACAGATCTGACCCATCTGCATTTTATAATCCTCAAGTAGCTGAAAAGCTGAAAAATATTGTAATTACTAATTGCAAGTTTATTTATTCATCACAGTCCATTGATTCATTTATAGAACAATGAGTGTTTGGGAAACTTAATATTGGCAGATACGGGGAACTGACACCTTGTTTACAGCATGAATGTTTTCTAGAGAAATACATTTTTAAAATAAAATGGAAAAAAAAACAATAGAATAAAATGGTTAAAATAAAAATAAAATAAAATGGTTAAATAAACAGACCACTTGCATGAGCTTTGTACCTCGCAGAGATTAAATACTATTAATTACAAAAGTTAAAGTAACACATTTTACAGGTTTAAAATGGAAAGAAAGTGTCACTTACAGTGATTTAACTGAAATTGTGCGGAATTGAACATACAATTTAACATTTTGTGGTTCAGGTAGTTTAGTCATATGTCCCACAGACACTTGTGTATATTTCTGTCTACCTTTGAGGGTGATAGTGTGGCTTACTTATACACATAACAAAACATAAAACTGCTGGTCCATTAGCAAACAGAACACATATTCCTCCATAGCTAGAACTACTTATTTTATAAAGAAGTTATGCCAAAAATGGCTATCTCAGTCAAAACAACACTAGTTCTTGTTATACATCCCTGAAGAATACAAGTTTTGTGTCTACACCAATTTTTGCTATCATAAAAGAAGGGCAGATATACTCTGAAAGAATCAGTGAAAACTGATGGAGAAATATTGCATAGATAGCTATTTTAAAGTGATGGATAGTGGTTTGCAATCTCTTTGAAAATTAATATACACAATCTCCACTAACACATCTTCTGCATTCAAACTTTTGAAAAAATATTTGCATTTGTTTGCAACATGAGCAGGACTTAATGTGAGCATTAACACAGCTAACTTGGATATTACAGATACTTCAAATGCATACAGTAAAATGGTAGCTCATAAACGAGACATCACTCTCTCTCCCATATAATCTCACATCATTCAATCTTCTATCAATTGAGCAGATAAAAAATACTCTTTTGTTTCTAAAGACCCACAATTTATGTGGTTCATCTATGAAGTAATTCTCTTTCCAATCACTACCTTTTATTGTCATGACTGTCAAACACATACATCTCTCAGTTGATAAGAAAGTGTGCATAACACCTTCCTACAACTTGCCTGGAAATTCTCTTTTGAAATTAGTTGTTGGACAAAAGACAATTCTGCTTACATTGCCATATCTGTATGTTTTAATCCATTACAACAGTCACTGCCTTGTGAGTCTATCACTATTCATGGAGCTGTAACCCTTTGAAGCCCGGCCTTGCTTCTAAACTCCTAGCAGCAACTGCTTCTTATCACACTCGTCTAGGAAATGGTTCTTACATAATTCAAACAAATGAATTCTGTTGTGGTATGACCCCGGCGTTTGTCTATATGTTAACAGTTAAAAAAATAGTAAAATGTTGTGACCCTACATTTTTATCCTCCCTGACAAAAATATTGGAGAGTTTTTCATGACCAAATGTAAACATGCTTGTTGCTAAATTAATTGAGCTCATTGCAATTTTAACACAAAAAAGGGTTCCTTTAACCTCTGCAGCAGAAATGATTGCCCTGGAAATAGCCAGTTCTGCTTCTGAAATTTAGCAACTTTTGCAGACTCACTGTGTTGATTTATTACACACCGTTTTACATGCTTCTAACACAACTGGAATCATTCATGCTTTTATGACTAATGGATCTGGCTTGTTGAATAGCATTAAAACACATTTTATATTAATTCCTTCCATTTTTACTTTGTTGTTTTCAAAGTTGGTAAAGCATCAATTATAGTTCTTATGGTTGGCTGAACTAATATTTTTCTCCCAGTGAAAAAATACAAGAGACATGGATAAACATGAGAAACCTGAATGCAGCTTTATCCTATCCAACTGAATACCGATGTACTGCATTCTACTTTGGAGTGGATTTTCTGGCTAAGCTTATTGACAACTGAACCCTGTCTTTTCACAGGCTTAAACCTCCCCAGCCTCTGTTTTGGAGCATGTCCTATTATAAAATAGTCATCTTAGATATTCCACGGAAGTGCCAGCTGTTTTGCCTTGCTGATGTTATTTAACCAATTGAGTGCCGCTGAAGTGTTCCCCGATGCTTCACATAGTTTAATGTTGATTTGTGCCAATGTTCATATCTGCATTTCAACAATCAACAGAATGTTGCAAGGCCAAAAACTAGGTGAAAGGTCATTGTTTGTGGTTCCTTGTAACATTTGATAAGAGGTAACCAGGTAATTATGGTCCTTAATAATATTTAATAGAAGTATCCTGTTCTATTCTAGACCGACTCAGAAAAGTATATGAATTTGATGCAAACAAAAGATAGGGAGAGAGGAAATTCCAGGGGCGCTGAGAGATCGAGGTTTGACACAGATGCTACAAACATCTTCTTTTTTTTAAGACAAGGTCACTAGGTGTCTTCTTCAGAAAGCCAGCCAGCCTCATCGGGTTTTTCTAGAGTGCCATAACTGCTGGAACCAGGAGACAGTAGCTCCCTTTATGCAGAGCATTATATTCACTGTTCCTGTAAGGTATGTTGTGAGGCCACCTAATAATTCTCGCTGGCTCCTTTTAATGCTAAAGCAGGTTTGCCAGAGACCGGTAGGTAGGGGGTGGAGGACAATTTAGATTTTTCACAGCCTGGTGGGCAGAAAATCTGGATTATATTAAGGACACAGAGGCTAAGATTATGCAAATCCAGAAACTGCATCAAAACCCCATTAGATCAGTTATAACTGGCCAATGGAACTGCCTAATATTTCAATAAGTATGCATGGTATGATGCCTCAAGCATCTAGAGAGTAGGGAAATGAATGGCAGTGAACATGCAGTAATTACATCAGGAACAAAAACCCAGGTACTGACCTCTGTATTCAGCTTTTCTGAAGGCATGTGGATCACCCACAATCTTGCCCAATCATACCACTCACCACTTAAGACACTAGCAGTGACTAAAAGTGGTAAAAGAGAATAGGATAGAGAGTGCGAGTCAGCAGCCAGTCAGGGTTCTTTCTCGAATAAGGTAAATAAGACATGCATAGGTTACAGCATTAGAATCACAAAAGCATCCATTGATCAGAAAGAGTCTCCCTCTCATTACCTGATACACTTTGGCCCGTGTTCTCAGTAATTCCCCATATGTTGCCCTTTGCATTTGGTTCACAATAGTTCTGTATGCTTTGTGTATGCAATGCGCCTTGTACCTATTCATCCACCTCACAGAGATGCGCACTAATAGCTGCTATTTTATTTGTCTTGCTCTTTAGGTTCAAATACTTTTGTGGCTTCAAGAGAGAGCAGAACAATCGAGTGGAAACAATACCAAGTTCAGGTAACAATCAGTTCTGGAATGGGTGGGGTATAGCTGTGCTGACCCATCATTTTGTTGTGTTGCAAATTACATGTTGATGATCACTGGACATGATCACTTTGCTCATAACAGGTAGCCCTGGTTGTCACTGAGCAGGATTTTTGGAGGTGGACGTACCATAGAGAGGGATGGCAAAGATCAGAAGACACAAACAGATTCTTTTTTAGAAAGCCTAACAGACAAACACAGCAACATTGGATTGGCATGGCCTTTGTTGGCAGCAATACACAAGATGGGTGCCAAAATCTCCTTAGATTTCAGGACATACAGATCCGTTGAAATTTCGGGATTTCACTAATCTTGCAGCATATCAGGATCCTAAAACTCCTGTCAGGTTTCCAGAGCTTATTGGGACTCACAATGCTACCACAAGAACAGCCAAGGGTGTCTACCTTGTTGACCTAGGTTCCTGCAGACATTTGTGACTATACAGAATTTTAGTTCGGAAAAGGAAAGTGACATAGCCCCCATCAATCAATCAGGATTTATAAAGTGCGCCAAATCAACCCTGAGGGTCTCAAAGCGGTGGAGTTGCTAGCTGATTCACGGTGCTCGCTTCATTCGAACCGTCAGGTCTTGAGTCCTTTCCTGAATTCCCGGAGCAATGGGATGGTCCTAATGTGCGGTGGAAGGTTGTTCCAGGCTCTGGTTGCCAGGTGAGATAAGGAGCATCCATTGCTGTTGACTCAGCGGGTCCAGGGGGTGTCTGCGAGGAAGTGGAAGTCAGATTGCTGGTGTCTTGTTGGCTGTTGGAAGGTCATTCATTCGTTGATGTATGCTAGTCCTTTGTTATGCAGCGTTTTGTATGCGTGGGTCAACATCTTGAACTGGCATCTCTTCTGGATCGGTAGTCAGTGTAGCTTCTTGAGGTGTGGAGCGCTGCGAGTTCGCCTGGGGAGGCCGAGGGTGAGTCTTTCTGCTGAGTTTTGTATTATATTGTTTGTAGTCTCTTCAGGAGGCGTGCCATGATTTCTGCGGAGAGATTATTCCCTTAGATCAGCCTGCTAGTGACAAGGGCCTGAGTGACGGTCCTTCTGGTGTTGATTGGTAGCCACTTGAAAACCTTATGGAGCATGCGTAGGGTGTGGAAGCAAGTGGATGAGACTATTAGGCAGCCAGTGCTAAGGCAATGGTTCTGTTGAGTTCTGCTTTTAACAGGTCGTGTAAATGGAATGATCTCAAGGACATAGACTAGCAATTTCCCACAGATGTGACCTATGGTATGTGCCTTTCTCCTCTTTGCACAACCCTTTATTTCTTACTTCTTTATGGTGGAACACGTCTTAGCACAGGGACTTTCTTCATAAGTGTAGCTCCTGCTCCTCTTTGGACTAGCAAGTTGTCCACATATCTGAAAATGAATTAGCTTTTTGCTATTGAGATGCACTGTCCTGTGCCAACTAATATACAATCCTTCATCCTAGAATATTTGTGAATTTTAATTGTCTTCACCATTTTCACATCTTTTCTCTTGACACTCCCATTTTGCAACATCTTGTTAGCCATTCAAACACTTTGTTTTGCATCACTCCAGAGGAGTTTTTAGGAGACTATAGTGATCAAGAACTTTCTTGGGTCATTGGATATTAGTTTTTCAGAATCTTTTGTCGTTAAAGGTCATCAGCATCCTGGATTACTTTTACAGACTGGTTTTAAGTGCTGGGTACCATCCTCCAATGCAACTTTCCAACAGAGTATTGCACAGTTGTCACAGTAGCCCAAAATTCATGTGAAGAAGAATTTCCCCCATGAGCTTCATATCTGGGAAGTCATCCAGTATGGGGATGGCACATCTCCATTGTTAGTAAAGTTTTTCTTTGTATCATTTCTTTCCACTTATTCTTTTATCTCATTGAGGCTGTGCTGGTAGGACAATCCCATTATTCATCACTCTTGGCTTGAACTTACGGTGTCTTGCAGGAGAGCTGGATCAAACTATAAATCCTCTGTGGGGTGCAATTGGTCCTGTTCTAGTGTGGCTTCTTCTTTGCCAATCTGTCAATCTAAGTCATTTGCTTACTAGCTATGGAATGTATTTCTTCAAAGAGATTCCCAATAGTTGTCTAGTTGTATTCCAAACAGTCATACCTGAATATTTATATAGTTCGTGTTTTTCAGTTGTACGCTGGCTGGAAGACCAGCCCACTCAAGTTATGTTTAAAGGTTCTTTTCCAGCGTGGGGACTTCCAGTGGAGATGTCTATTTGCTGTGCCACCGAAGACCAAAGAAGAGGCAGTTCCAGTTTCTTTATCTGCTGCATACTTTTTGGACCTGCTCTTGTGATTCAACCTATGGCCAACATATTTGTAAACAAGCATTCAAGCACACATGTACAGGGTTGGCTTTCTCTACACTTAACAGGTGAGAGTTCTCTCTTCTCAAGACAAATCAAGGACTTTGCCTTTCACACTCGAGAGGACTATTAGTCTTCAAGTGCCACGCTTGACACATATTTTTCACATTTCCTCTACTGTTCCCAAGTACACCTCTAGCTGCAGATGATCTTACCTATGTATGTCCTGTGACTCCAATTCATCTAACTTTTCATTTATCCTATATCTGGTGTTAGTTCTGTGATGCCATGTTAAGAATAAAGGCACTCCTTGGAAGTATCCATATAAGCTTTATTAGCTGGTAAGTAAGGAACAGGCGAGAGCCCAGCAGAATAGCTTCCACTCCAAGACATCCGTAGTTACTGATGCCCTGGACTGGAACCCGCAGTAGAATACAACATGCATTCCATGCCTCGCTCTACGCCACGCTCCAAAGCATAATACATACATAACACATCCCCCCCTTTACAATGCAAAGAAATGTCTTGGCTCCCAACCACACTTCTCTCAACAATTCCATTACCTTGAACAAGATCAGAAGCCAACCTGGATTGAATGGCACTCCGATCAAAGAAATCTTCCACCCACTCTAAATCCATCTTATCCTTTTCTTGTAAAGTTTCACCACGCAAAACACCAGAATTTTGTCCAAAACCAAAGGCAAGGCTTTTAAGATACCAGACCCTACCATCTTTCAGCCTCACTGCATTGCGCACCACCTCCACCACCTCTTGCGGCGCTCCAAGTTGATTCTCACCTTTGGGAACTTTACCTGGTCTCCTAACTCTAACCAAATCACAAACCTTCACCAGTACTTCCTTTACACTGACTCTTATCATAATAGAACTTACTTTTATTGTGTACATCCTCCAAACTGTTTTTCGAATATGACAGACCAATGCTCCACCATGTCCTCAGAAAGCCAACTAGGACTAAACTCACTCCTGGGTTTCCTACCCCTCATCATGACAAAAGGAGATAAACCAGTGGTGCTATGAGTGGTCACCCTATACGCCCAAACAGCTTTTTGTAGTCCCAACTTCCAATCCATTTGCTTACACATGGCCACCTGAATAACACCCTTCAACACACGGATGAACCTTTCTACAGTGTGTTGCCACTGGGATTGTAAAGTGCTGTGGTCTTGTGTTTAACACCAATTCTCTCAAAATAACACTTAGCACTACTGGAAGTAAATTGCACCCCATTATCACTTAAAAGACTGACAGGTAAACCTTCCATCACAAGCAATTTGTCAAGAAATTTAAGAATCGTATCAGTGTCTACCCTTTCCACAATTTTCACAACTGGCCATTTAGAGAATCAATCAATGGCAACTAAACCATACCCTTTAAATTCGCCAATTGGCCCAAAAATATCCACCGCCACAACCTCCCAAGGTAAATTTGGAATTAAACCCTCACTCATAAGAGGTCTTAAGGTCTAAAAGCATTTGTCTGCTGAGCAACATACATCATACTCTCTAACAAATCTCTCCACAGCCTTGTCCACTCCTGCCCACCAAAAAACACCTTTGACAACAATCTTGGTCCTCACCACTCCAAAATGACCTTCCTGACACAATTGTAACACTTTGTTTCTCAAACTCTTTGGTGGAATGACCACGTCTCCTCTCATAATTAAATATTTGTCCACAGATAGTTCCATTCTAACCTCCCAAAATGGTCTCAAATCCTCAGATATACTATCCTTCTTAGGCCAACCCTTGTATAAATGCTCTGACACTGCTTGTAAGTTACTGTCTTTAATTTGTTCCTCTATCCACTCCATTTTTGTGATGGCTGGTACTCCTAAATCATGAATAAATGAAATGGTAAAATTTCCCCAAGGATCATCCATACATTCCTCCATAGGAACTGGCAACCTCGAAAAGCAATCCGTCACAACAGTCTCCTTGCCCGGCACATACAATAATTTGTACACATACTCTTTCTTTCTCATTGAAATTCTAGCCAATCTGGCTGATGCTCCAACACTTCCCTCTGTAATCAAAATGTTCACCAAAAGTCAGTGATCGGTTCAAATAGTGACAAGTTTGACCCAGACAAAGGCACAAAAGTGCTCTAGAGCCCAAGCTCAAACTAACGCTTCTCTTTCTATATTTGGATATTTACTTTCAGTAGACGATAACGATCTTGATGCAAACAAAATGATTTTCTCACAACCATCAATACTTTTTTGCGATAAAACCACCCTCAAACATTTGTCATTCGCCTCGGTCATCAAATAACAATCTGAATTTGGATCAAAACTACTCAATGCACTCACTTTTTCTAAATCTGATTTAACTTGACAAAACTTTGTCGCATATTCTGCAGTCCACTCAAACTTTGTATTCTCTTTCAATAGTAAACGTAAGTTATAGACGTTGCTGGCAAAATTTGGGATGAATTTAGCACACTACTCAGCCATACACAAAAATGACCTGACTTCATCTTTACTAGTTGGAGCCGGCGAACCCACAATGGAATTGACCAATGAAGGTTTGGGTTTCACATCTTCTTCACTTATTACATGACACACTCCTTTATGCAAACTTGCACTTGCTAAGTTCCACAGTTAAACCGACTTCTTGCAACACATCCAAAACATCATTCGATTTGCAATCATGTTCTTTGTTGCACTTGGCTGAGACTAAAATGTCATCTTGAAAGAAAGTTACACCACTCATTTTACCAAACAGCCTATGCATCAACTGCTGAAATACTGCAGCCGCTGAAGCAAGGCCGAAAGGCATCCGCTTGAATTGGTAACACCCATACTGCGTTAAAAAGGCTGTAAGTTTCCTGGACTCAGGCATAAGTATCACTTGATGGTATGCAGCCGAGAGATCAATGGTGGAAAACCAAGTTGCTCCCTTAAGAGACGACACCATCTCATTGATCTTAGGCAAAGGAAACTTTTCAATGACGATAATATTATTTAGGTGGCGCAAGTCAATACATAAACGCATTTTTCCATTACTCTTGCGTGCTACCACCACTGGAGAAATCCATTCTGAACTTTCCACCTCTTCAATCACGTCCTTTTCAATTAAACCTTCTAACTCTGTTGCCACTTCCTCTCTCATTAACATAGGAATTGCCCTTACTTTGTGAACCTTGGGATCTGCATCTTTTTTTAGTACAATGGTATGTTCGAATCCTTTAAGAGCTCCCAATTTTTTTCCAAAACTTTTGGGAAATTTTTAACTAAAACTTCCTACATTCTACTGTTTTTATCCACAATAAATACTTTCTAGTTACTGTTGGGGTCTAAAATAATATGCAAATTCTTCTGATCCATCCAACCTAGAACTGATGGGCCTAGTTTAGCTACATAAAGCTTCCCTCTTGCTGACCTCCCTTTAAATAAGAATGTCAGCCATCTGAAGCCTAACATGTTAATTTTCTCACTAGCAAAGCTTATGGGGATAACATCAGTGGGAAACAACTGTTGTCCAATTTTCCTTATAAACTTTTCTTTCCAGATTTCTTCACTTATGAAAGTATAAGGCGAACCTGAGTCTGCAAACATCCTGACGGAAACTCCCCCTATAGATATGTCACACACTGGCTTCCCTTTCATAGAGTTATCAGAGACATTCAACACGAAATTCCCTTGCAAACTCTTCACACATTCCCACTTAGAATACTCACTTTCTACCTCACCATCTGTACAGCTCTCTTCAGCCCACACATACTTAACATTGTTTTTCCTTCTTCTACACTTTTTACTGAAATGACCAATTAAACCACAAATACCGCACTTCTTCTTTGCCGCCGGACAATATTTGCTGAATGCCAAGTGTTCCTTGCTATCACAACGGTAACACCTTTCCTCAGGTTTCTTCTCCTTTCACGTGTTTTTCTGGATTTGATCTTGACCCCGGGCCATGCTTTGTTGATATTGACTTCTGCCCATGTTTTGTACTTTGATAACTCCCCCAGTATCTTTGTCGGACTCTTCAAGTTCAGTGGCGTATCTCCCAGACGTTTCCACCTTCCTCACAAAGGCTAACTCATCTTCCAATGGTGCATCCCCATTGATCCATAAACGGTCTTGGGTCACCGAATTATTATTGTGCATGACTAATTGATCACGTATAAAGTCATCATGTAAACCTCCAAATTTACAATCAATAGCTAACTTTTTAAGATCATCAATGTACTCATCCACAAGTTCTCCTTTGTTCTGTTTCCTCTGAAAAAAATTGTAATGAACCACACCAATGCACACTTTAGGTGCAATGTATTTATCTAGATCTTTCAAGGCTGCTTCAAACACATTTACATCTTCACTAGAGGTCATCTTAGGCATGCGAGTATAAGTCTTTAATCCTACTGGCCCTAGAGAATGTAATAAAAGTCTTTTCATCTGATCAGCCTTCATCTTACCAGCCTCATCCACAACCTTAATATAATTTACAAAATTATCCTTTCATTCTTACCATTTCATCGTCGATTGTGATCCATGATCCTGCTGCCCAAAATGCATGTGGAGGGCTGATAGTAAAACGTTGCTGAGCCATGACTCTCTCAACTTCTTGATCTCCTTGTTCCATGCACTGCCTTGAGCAAAGTGTCTTTTAATTATTATTATTTTTTTCCTCTTTCCCTTGAAAGGTCAATGTGCACAAATATATTCACACTCTTCTGAAGATAGGTGCTAAACACATTGAAGTCAGATATCTGTACAGTCTATTCTGAATGAAAACTGGCATTACTTGTTATGAAAACAAGAAGAACAAAAACAAACAATAAAGAACATAAATAGTCGTCCCCCAACTATCTCACCTGTTCCCAGTCCTGACCAGCATTAAATCTGTGTATATATTTGAAGAAAAAAAAAAAATAGCCTCAGACGTAATTAAAGATTGAAAGGAGTAGCTCCAGTATCTCCCTGACACAGATCAGATGATGAAAGTAATCCAAAAAGGCCGTCACGCAAGGTCACACAACGTGACCCTACGTGATGATGTATTGCGCTCCACTTCACCCTCACAAGTAGGAATCGTCAGAGCTCAGAAAGGATGCACAAGCAGAGAACACTGCCGCCGCTTGAAAGATGCGGTCGGTGGCAGTTCCCCCAACAGCTCTCGAAAGAAGCTTTCTTTACCCTACAACTTGCGGCAATCGGGTAGTCAAAGTCACGTAAATCCTTCCTTCGCAACGTGCAGAAATCCAATTGGTGCAAGTTTAACAAGGTGGAGGATAATTAAAAAGAAATTAATCCTCTTCTCCGTTTTCTGTTCAAAATCTTCCTTTTGTGCCGCTTTCGGCATAGGTTCGAATCCAAATCGTCACCAATTGTTAAGAATAAAGGCACTCCTTGGAAGTATCCATATAAGCTTTATTAGCTGGTAAGTAAGGAACAGGTGAGAGCCAAGCAGCACGGCTTCCACTCCAAGACAGCCGTAGTAACTGATGCCCTGGACTGGAACCCACAGAAGAATACAACATGGATTCCATGCCTCGCTCTACGCCACGTTCAAAAGCATAGTACAATACCTGACAGGTCAGCCTGTTACTATGGAGCCTGCAGGAAGTTAATTGTCAGCTGACTCAGAAGAAGAAGTTCTATAAGAGATTCTAGAACTATTTTAGAAGCTAAATGCTCCTTGCACTTGATGTACTGTGATCAGCGTCCCTGAGATTGGTAACAATTCCTCTGGAGTGTTGGCTGGGCCCAAGGGGTTAAATGTTTAAATATTAAGTAATAAATTGTGTTTTTATTTAAGGCACCCAGGATGAGAGGATACTCTGGCAGGACTCTATTCATTGGTATTGCCTTAGATTTGCAATAGGGACAATTCGGCAGCAGCTGATGAGATTTGTTTTCTTTTCTCCATCTCCTTCTGCTACGATGCTCTTGAGTTGATGTCCAGAGCCCTGAATGAAGGGCAACCAGGATCATATTAAAAGTGAATAGCTGAGCAGCTGGTCATGAGATAGATAGTTCATCCATCCACCATGCCCGAGAAGAGGGATTACTGAAAAGGGCAATGCTAGAACATCCTCTTCTGAGCTAATAGAATCCATCCATGCTGGACCAGATTACTGTAGGATCAAGTGGAACGAGCAACAGCAGAGACGAACATTACATGAAGGGCATGCCGACTGGGCTGGTCTGTTAGCCCAAGCCTTCCTTGCAATGCATGTTGGCATTACAGAAAACAGAAAAGAGTCTGGGCCTTGTTTGGAGTATGGCAGAAAGTGTACTCCATCATAACGGTGACAGAGTATCTTTTCTGCCGTACTTTAGATCCACATGCCACATTCAGAGTCGGGTGGACTTTTAGTATGTCAGCAGTGGAGACTACTCCAGCACTGGCAGTCCCCTCCGACTACCCAAATGGAGTAAGGCCCATCTGAGGTTTTGTCATTTGTCCACCTGCCCTATTTAGCGTGGGCGAACTGAAAAATGGCAAGTTTTTACTTTTGATTACTGCAATACAAAACATGGCTGTAAGTGAAAGTAAAAACATTTCAATGACCCCCAAGCCATGGAAGAAAACTCCCATGGCGAGGTTGTAATTGTTTTTTTAATTTACAGAACAAAAATCCCACTTTGAAAGTTTCTGTTCGAAAAAAATAAAAAAAAAATAAAGTGTGTTGTACGGCTCTGTCATGTTGACTGAGCCATACGGACCCTTTCAATGCATTGATAGGAACTGGTGTGACAGCGGTTCCTGCCAATGAAAGTACTGTCCACTGGGGCACGGTACATCTTCAAATTTGGAGTGCGGTTACTCCGTCAGTCCAATAGAGTAAAATATTTAGCACTCAGAATAACTAAAATCCAGGACTTCCAAGATATGCAAATAACATGAATGCTAAATGGATGAGGAGGACACAATGGTGAGCTCCACGTGGTAAAACTGAAGCTCAGTACGTTCCACAAATGAAACTGCTGCAAAATATCTGTCAGGAACTTGCCTTCCCGTGATCGCGCTCGCTGCAGACGGCTGAACTGCGAGACGCGGAACGCCAATGACTTCAAATCCCGATAGGCAACGCGAGCACGTTGCGCGTCTGACGGCGGAGGACCGGAAGCAGGAAATAAAAGCCCTGCAGTCCGGACCGCGGTGCCGATTATTCGACTTCACCCGCGAGGAAGCTGGACGCTTCGCTTTGCATCACCGTTGGCGGTAAGAGTGTCAAAGGACACAACCTACGACCGCATCGATTCACTGGCACACCTACTGCCAGACTTCTGTGACTCCCCTGTTGGAGGTGAGAGCATCACCGTGCAGGGGAGCGACCGCGCACATAGTGGCGCTTGGGCAGCTAGATTGACCCCGTTGGAGAAACCGATCCAGGTTTCATGCGGGGGGAATACGCGCCCGCGAGTGGTATGAGTAGCAACTTTGAATGGATGCATGAGTGTAACGATATCCCTCTGGGCATCCCAAAGCAGCGCATACTATATTCGTTTGTTCCATGACATTGTACCAACCAGTATACGCAGTGTTCTATCGTGCCTAAGAAAGGACCCTTGAATGGATGGATGAATGTACCAATATCTCTCTGGGCATCCCAAAGCAGCGAATACTATATTCTTTGTTCCTTGACATTGTACAAAGTCAGTATAACCAGTGTTCTATCGTGACTGGAAAAGGAAGAGGGAAAGATACGTAACGATTTCCAACTCCTTCTACATCTTAGAACTATTCAGACCTGCATTATCTTAGCGCTGCAGTGGTAGCAGTCTATGTTTCTTTTTTGCTTTCCTTTCTGGTGTATGTGTGTGCTTCTCTTTTATAGTCACACGGGACGTACGCAAACAACTTCAGAGAGCCAGATACGCAAGGCCGCTGCCCCTGCATCTCCTCTTTAAAGTGTTACTCCGTTCATCTTTTTTCTTTACAGGTAAGAAAGGGTGGATTGAGAGGGGGTAGTAAATAGAGTAAGAGAGTAAAGGGAAATAAGAAGTGCTCATTGTGTTTATTGTCTCTCGCCCACAGGTCTCCCTCCCCGCAGTCCCCACCCTTTCCTTCCCCCGCTCAATTGCCCCAAAAGTCTGCTTTTATTTCCATAGCCAGACTTGGGTCGATTCAGAGGTGGGCCCCCATAGAGCATCGACACAGCCCTGAGGATTCGGACCCGGCAAGCCTTACAGAATAATCGGCCCACGAATCAGTATCCTCCTGGCTGTGTTGAGTTTATCATGGCCACCTTAGAAGACGTAGTCGCGGCCTTAACGCTTGTACAAGCTGGACTGGCCGCTTCACGTCAAGAGACCGCGGCATTACATAACCGAGTAGATAGACTGCAGAAAAATCCCTTTGACGAAGGGAGTACCACACACACACCTTCAGTAGTGGTGGAGATGCCAACACAGATTCAGTTAGCACCACCGGAGAGGTTTTTTGGTGACATTAAAAAAGTACAGGTGTTCCTTACACAAGTCCTCCTACATTTCAACTGCAAGCCCAAAATGTTCAGCACGAATCCGGCCCGTGTGGCGTTCTTGATTTCTTACTTAGGAGGAGAGGCCGCTCAATGGGCAGTCCCCATAGTACGGAGAGACGATCCGAAACTATACGATTGGGAAGAATTCAGGGAAAGCTTCGAAAAAACATTCGACCGAAGAGCCGACACGTTTTTAGCCGATAGATATCTATTGGAACTACGCCAAGGATCCTCTGAGTTGGTTAGCTATTTAAATAGTTTTAGAAGACTCGTAGCAGAGACGGATTGGCCAGAAGCTAAACAGTCCGCTATTTTCTACCAGGGACTCTCAGAAGAACTCAAAGATGTAATAGCCCAAATTGATCCTCAACCTCGTACATGTACGGATCTGATTGACTTAACGCTTCGGTTAGATCACCGGCTTAAAGAAAGGCGAGGGGATAACAAAAAGAAAGAAAAAGGGGTTGGGTTCAGCGATCGAAGCTACAGTGGGGAAAAAACGAATAACCAACCAGAACCTATGGAAATAGGCACAGTGAGAGCTTCATTGTCGCTCAGCGAACGAGACCATCGCCGGAAGCAAGGGTTGTGTTTATACTGTGGAAAAAAGGGGCACTTCCTCAGAGAATGCCCAGTAAAACCCAAGTATGGTAGGGGAAGAGCAGGACAAACCACAGCACTACCCATGGAAAAGGAAGAGGGAAACGGCAAAGCTTGAAGAAGAAAGAAGGGAAGTCTTCAGGCGAATACGCCATCCCTTCAGTGGATGCATACAACTTCGATACCACCAAACACTTGTTTATACCAATGGCAATCAGGGTTAACCACGAAATCCAACACCTGATGGCAATGGTGGACTCTGGAGCCACCGGGTGTTTTATGGATATAAAAGAAACACAACGATTGAAAGAGCAAACGGTTCCCCGGTCCACCCCGGAGAAGGTTTATGCGGTGGATGGACAAGAGCTGGAAACCGGTCCGATCACACATAACACACTGGATTACGAAATCATTCACGATGATTACCATAGAGAAACCCTATTGTTTTGCATCATACACGCTCCACAATACGGTGTTATCCTAGGCCTACCGTGGCTACAAAAGCACAATCCCACCATCATGTGGGCCCAAAAGACAGTGAGGTTCGAGTCTGAGTACTGTAAACAACATTGTAATACACCACCGCTCAGGCCATCGAGGATCTTAGCAGTTAGCCACCTTGTAGCCACTGCAGCTGAGAAAGATGTTGCGCTTCCATTATGCTATGCGCCCTACGCCGATGTATTTAGCGACAGTCAGGCCGAAAGGTTACCACCACACAGAGAATACGACTGTCGCATAGATTTGGTTCCCGGAGCGGTTGTACCTTGTGGGAGGATATATGCCCTTACCCTACCTGAAACAACTTATCTATGGGAATATTTGGACAAATACATCGAGCTGGGGTTTATTAGACCTTCGAGATCTCCTGCGGCATCCCCCCTCTTTTTCATTCCCAAGGCCAATGGAGACTTAAGATGTTGCATTGACTACAGAGCGTTGAATGAGATTACCATCAAGAATCGGTATCCTCTCCCCCTGATTCCTGTGTTGTTGGAACAAGTGAGAGCAGCCAGCATCTACACTAAACTGGATTTACGGGGTGCGTATCACTTAGTTCGCATCAAAGCAGGAGATGAATGGAAGACCACATTTAAAACCCGGTACGGCCTTTACGAATACCTGGTAATGCCTTTCGGGCTATGTAACGCCCCAGCGGCATTTCAATTCTTTCTCAATGAGGTCCTGAGACGGTATTTGGATATTTTTGTAGTGGTCTATATAGACGATATTTTAATCTACTCAGACAACGAAGAAGAACATGTCGGTCACGTAAGTTTGGTCTTGCAAGCCCTGCGGAAACATCAGTTGCACTGCAAGATCACAAAGTGTGAATTTCACGTCACAACGGTGGAATTCCTGGGAGTGATGTTGACTCGTTCAGGACAAGTTATGGCGGAAAGAAAGGTGAAAGCCATTCTCGACTGGCCTCGTCCACACAACGTCAAAGAAATACAGAGGCTGTTGGGGTTTGCGAACTTCTATCGCCGGTTTATCAGGAGTTTCTCAGCAATAGTCACGCCATTGACAAAGTTAACTCGTAAAAAGACCCCGTTCTTGTAGACCGAGGATACCCAAACAGCCTTCGATCTTCTCAAGAACGCTTTTGTCACGGCCCCCATCCTTACACATGCCAATCCTGATCTACCTTTCGTAGTGGAAGCAGATGCTTCAGAATCAGCGATAGGAGAGGTACTTTCACAACACCAAGAATCCACGGGATGCTTACATCCAATTGCCTTTATGTCTTGGAAACTCAACACAGCGGAACAGAATTACACGATAGCAGAGAAGGAGCTATTAGCCATCCGAGACGCCTTCCTGGAATGGAGACATTGGTTAATGGGAGCAGTCCATAAAATTACGTTTTTTTCTGACCATCGTAATCTTCAGTTTATGAAGGCAGCATGCCATCTTACCCCACGCCAACTCAGGTGGATGCTATTCTTCGCGGAATACCACTTTGTGGTTACTTACCGTCCTGGAACCCAGAACAAGAAGGCAGATGCTCTGACTAGACAGGAAGTCGTTCTCCCTGAGGAGAAGGCAAGTGAGGATTCCATCATCGAACCTGCAAAAGTAATATGCGCCCTACGAACCGAAGGATTTCTACGAGACACCCGAATTGGGATACAAAACTTCACGTGGAGACACTGGCTCCAATCACATCCAGAATGGAGAGTGAGACAAGGGCTTCCCATTAAAGGACAACAATTATTGCTTCCCACTCTCAAACTACGTCGGGCTGCATTTGTATGGTGTCACGATGTACCATGTGCAGGTCATCCAGGAGGCGCCAAAACGCTGGAGAAGATATTGCGTCAATTTTGGTGGCCAACAATCGGTCCAGACGTAATGAGGTGGGTCCACGAATGCGACAGGTGTGTTCAAGCAAAGACCGATCACCAGGCCACACAAGGATTATTACAAATCATGCCCACGCCGTCAGTCCCCTGGGAAAGGATTTCGGTTGACTTCATAGTGGGTTTACCAAGAGACCAAGGGAATACAGCAATAATTGTAGTGGTGGACTATCTAACAAAGATGGGCCATTTCATAGCTTGTAAACAAGCCCCCACTGCCAGTCAGCTGGCAAAGCTGTTATTGATCCACATCGTCCGTCTCCATGGCCTTCCCAAGGATATTGTTTCGGACCGAGGGGCCCAGTTCACTTCTGGATTTTGGAAGACATGGTGTTCGGAATTACAAATGGCCACTTCCATCTCTACTAGTTTTCATCCGCAAACAGACGGACAAACCGAAAGACTCAACCAGACGTTGAAACAATATCTAAGGTGCTATGTCAAAGCTAACACTGATGAGTGGGTGGAATGGTTATGGGCAGCGGAAGTCGCGTACAACAGCGCCAAACATTCTTCCACGCTATACACTCCGTTCTTTAGCACCTATGGTTTCCACCCTAGATTTACACCCCTGATACTTCCGAGTTCTACTACACGCATCCCTGAAGTACACGCACGATTGAAACATATGCGCAAAACACTCGTGGCCATACATGGTAATCTAATCAAGGCAAAAGTAAAATACAAAACACAGGCGGATAAAAGGCGTAGACCAGGTCCGACATATGTCAAGGGGGAATGGGTCTGGTTATCCACGAAACATATCAGATTTAGAAGGTACAGTGTGTTTAATCCGAAATACATAGGCCCTTATCAGGTGGAGAAACATGTCAATCCTGTGGCCGTGCGGCTTAAACTACCTTCCCATATGCGCATCGATCCCGTCTTTCATGTTTCCCTCCTGAAACCTGCTCGGGGTAAGACACGGTCCCGCCCTGCGCCTGTGGTAGTGCAGGGGGATCTGGAGTATGTGGTTCAGAGCATCTTAGACTCCAAGAGAGTGGGTAAGAAGTTGTGGTATTTGGTTGCCTGGAAGGGTTACGGCCCTGAAGAGAACTCATGGGAACCGAAGGAGGCAGTGCATGCTCCCAAGTTGGTTGCCAAGTTTCATCGCTTGCACCCGGACAGACCCTCTTGCAGCTCACGCTCCCAGTAAAAGGGGGGTGTGCTGTCAGGAACTTGCCTTCCCGTGATCGCGCTCGCTGCAGACGGCTGAGCTGCGAGCCGCGGAACGCCAATGACTTCAAATCTCGATAGGCAACGCGAGCACGTTGCGCGTCTGACGGCGGCGGACCGGAAGTAGGAAATAAAAGGCCTGCAGTCCGGACCGCGGTGCCGATTATTCGACTTCACCCGCGAGGAAGCTGGACGCTTCGCTTTGCATCACCGTTAGCGGTAAGAGTGTCAAAGGACACAACCTACGACCACATCCTTAGAGTTTCACTGGCACACCTATTGCCAGACTTCTGTGACTCCCCTGTTGGAGATGAGAGCATCACCGTGCAGGGGAGCGACCGCGCACATAGTGGCGCTTGGGCAGCTAGATTGACCCCGTTGGAGAAACCGATCCAGGTTTCATGCGGGGTGAATACGCGCCCGCGAGTGGTATGAGTAGCAACTTTGAATGGATGCATGAGTGTAACGATATCCCTCTGGGCATCCCAAAGCAGCGCATACTATATTCGTTTGTTCCATGACATTGTACCAACCAGTATACGCAGTGTTCTATCGTGCCTAAGAAAGGACCCTTGAATGGATGGATGAATGTACCAATATCTCTCTGGGCATCCCAAGGCAGCGAATACTATATTCTTTGTTCCTTGACATTGTACAAAGTCAGTATAACCAGTGTTCTATCGTGACTGGAAAAGGAAGAGGGAAAGATACGTAACGATTTCCAACTCCTTCTACATCTTAGAACTGTTCAGACCTGCATTATCTTAGCGCTGCAGTGGTAGCAGTCTATGTTTCTTTTTTGCTTTCCTTTCTGGTGTATGTGTGTGCTTCTCTTTTATAGTCACACGGGACGTACGCAAACAACTTCAGAGAGCCAGATACGCAAGGCCGCTGCCCCTGCATCTCCTCTTTAAAGTGTTACTCCGTTCATCTTTTTTCTTTACAGGTAAGAAAGGGTGGATTGAGAGGGGGTAGTAAATAGAGTAAGAGAGTAAAGGGAAATAAGAAGTGCTCATTGTGTTTATTGTCTCTCGCCCACAGGTCTCCCTCCCCGCAGTCCCCACCCTTTCCTTCCCCCGCTCAATTGCCCCAAAAGTCTGCGTTTATTTCCATAGCCAGACTTGGGTCGATTCAGAGGTGGGCCCCCATAGAGCATCGACACAGTCCTGAGGATTCGGACCCGGCAAGCCTGACAATATCCACATGAAGGAAATACATGCAAAGCGAGAATTATACACTGATATCTTTGGTGGACAAGAAACATCACATAATTGCGAGCTGTGCCGACAAATCCTGGCAATCACGTAGAAATATATAAGATGGTAAACACAAGGGTGGGGAACATATTACGCAGTGGCGGTATACAAGGAGGTAGAGATAATTTGTGCTAAAGAGAAAAGAAGGGAAACGTAGGTAGAACACTTTGGTGAAAGCAAACAAACAAATCACATGAGGACATAGAGAACTAAATTACGAGGCATAGGGATGAAAAACACTGCAAAGCAGGGAAAGTATGTTATGTTAGTTTGTATAGCACACTAATCACCGAGAGGTTATCTAAGCGCTTGGGCAGGTGTGTGGTCACCAAGGTATTATATGAAGAGCCAGGTCTTCAGCTTCTTGTGGAATTCAAGAAGTGAGGAGGAGACTCTGGTGTGTTGAGGGAGATCTTTTCGTGCCTTGGTGTGATGCAGGTGAATGAGAGACCTCCAGTTTTGCTTCTGCAGATGCAAGTGTGTGCGAGGCAGAACGTAGGTACCTGGTGAGTTGGTAAGAGTGTATGCGGCCGTTCAGATATTCTGGTCCTGTGTTGTGTAGGGCTCTGTATGTGTGCATGAGAAGTTTGAATTGGCTGCACTTGTGAATGGGAAGCCAGTGAAGCTTCCTGCGGTGCAGTGTGATGTGAGTGTGGTGTGGGAGGTCATGTATAAGTCTTGTGGAGGTGTTCTAGATGGTCTGGAGTCGCTGTAGGAGTTTTTTGGAGGCTTCCACATAGAAAGTGTTGCCATAGACAACCATTTAAACACTATGCAGAGAGGGCAGTAAGTGCAGAACAGAGCAGAAGAATAGCATCACAATGGTATGAGGCAACTAGGAATGGAAAGCAAGGGACCTTCTCTGATGTGTATCCAACCAAGTACCAATGTTTTGAATACAAAGGGAGGTTGTTCTATAATCTCAGTCCATATAATGAGAAAGCCAGTTGGTGTGTACATTGTTTATCAGTCTTTTGTGTAAAAAAGTGCCCTCTTTTTGCATGGTTGCCCCCCACTTTTTGCCAAACTGCTGATGTACTTCATCTAAGTTTGCCGTGGGTTCCTGCTAAACAGGTAACCAGGGCAGATGTTCTTTCATCAAACTGCACTGAAAACAAAACCCAGTTGGCATCTCTGGCCACAGGTCAGTCCCTTGTAAATGGTACCACAGGTACCAAGGGCACTGTGGCCAGGGAAGGACTCTGAGGGCTGCAGCACATATTGTGCCACCCTTAGAGGCCCTGTACCTTAACACACACACATTGCATTTGCAGGCTGCGTGTTTTAGTGCATAACAAAGTGAAGAGTCAACATGGTATAGGTCAGCCACCCCTCTAGCTGGGTGCACTATACCAGGGTACAGGTGCATGAGCCCTGTACCCCTACAGCGTCTATTATAAGCCAATTCTTAAACGTTGTAAGTGCAGTAATGCCATTAAGAGTATATGGTACTGGGAGTTTGTCATTACGCACTCCACAGCACCACAATGGCTTTACTGAAAAAGTTTGGTATCAAACATCTCAGCACATTAAACCCACACTAATGCCAGTGTGGGATTCAATAAAAAAATGCACACAGAGGGCATCTTAGAGATGACCCCAAAAAAATGACCTAACACCAGTGTCCAGGCTGAGTGGTTGCTCGCCGGCTGCCACCACCAGACATGTTTCTGGATTCCTGGGTCGAGAGCCTGCTGCTCTCGGGGGTCTGAAACAATGCACATCCTAGGATGAGGTGCCAAGCCTCCTCCCAGGATGGGCAGGGTTCACGAAGGGGAAGCTTCAAAGGCTTGCCGCCTTTGTGAGCTTCCGCAGGCCTTTTGCTGCTTCCAGCAAGTGGCGCCCACTGGTTTTTACTCCCACTTTGGGTAGGAGAATCGGCGAGAAAACCAAGAGAGGAGGGGAGGTGTGCCCACCTTTGCCAACCCCAACCCTCAGTTGGGTGAAGCAAGGTGGAGCACAACTCTCAGTCCCCGCCATCTTGCTGATGGGGGACCCAGCCAACCAAATTGAGGCATATGCCCCCTTCCCACTGGAGGGTGGCATAATAGAGGGTGTACCCACCCCAAGGAAGAGACCCATTGATCATAGCCTTTACCTACCTGTAACACCCCTAAATATAGTATATAGGGGCAACCCTGAACCATGCCTCCTCTGACAAGAACCAACTAAGAAGAAGAGCCATGCTGAAACTAAGAAGAGGACGCCCACTGACTTGGCCTCAGCCCTACCAGCCTGTCCCCACCTCGAACCTGCCACAGAGAAATCCCATTGTGTCCTACAGCCAGCAGCCTCAAGAACCCAAAAGACCTGCCCTGCCTTCCACAAGAATGATTTTGTCTCCTGTGAGCACCGGATTTGCTCACTCACAGACTCTGGCTCCGTCCAAATCCGTGAGTCTGCACCAGTTTACACCCGACGCCTAAGGCCCGAGTTCATGTGGCCCAACACCACGAGGAGGTCTCCCTGGCGATCCTGACCTGTGATCTGGTGATCTCTGACCTGTCACGAATCTCCAAGTGAAGCCGGCAGCCCCTTTCTGGAGGATCCCCTGACCGGAGCTTGTAAGAAACCCAGACGCCTAAAAACACCCCTGCACCTGAGGTCCCATGGCCTTGGTGGCCCAACGGATGGTATCCCTGTAAACCCCAGGCATCCCAACTTACCTCTCCAACCAGTGGTCACCTCCAGAAGATCTTTGTCCCCGAGCCTGCAGTCTTTGTTGCAACCGGAGAATCCCCATTGAAATCAACAGGGCACCCAACACCAAAACAGCACCCTGCAACCAGCTGCCCCTACGCTGCTGCGGGTATACTGTGGATCCCCCTTTGTTCTGAGTCTACCACCAGGAGCTTTGCTCCCACAACCTTGTGGCCTGCTCTTGAGCAGCCACCAACCGGAGGCCTCCTATATAACATTGGGCCTCAGCACTCTGCACCCGGCCGCATCAGGGCGGCTAAGGGTGGTTCAAAAGTGCATCGTTGACGCTGGGCGAACCCTTGTTCTAACCCCACAATACCAACTCCTACAAACTGTGCTTACCTTTAAACCGATAACTCAGTTTCTTTCCATAGGATCGCATTGACTGCTTTTCTTGAAAATTGTGTGGAGTTGGTTTTGTATGAGAACTTGAAAAACTGCAAATAACTAAAAACTGCTTGACTTACCTTTTCTCTAGGAAATGTCCCAGTGTGTTATTTAGGCATATCACACTGAGTAGAAAAAGTAATCCATAAATGAATCTGTAAAGTAATCAAAAGTAATCTAACAGTAATTTCCACTGTATTGAAAAGATTTACAAAGCTGTACCAAAGTCATTTTCATTCAGCTTGCTTGTATTGTTCAACCTGCTTGAAAAGTACCATATATACTTACCTGTGTCAGGCTTCCTTGGTTCTAGCAAATAAATACAACTAAATAACATTTTTATACAACTCAACTTTGTCTGAGTTCAGTCTGTGTGTGACATCATTTGCTGATTGAGTGAGTACAACAAATGCTTAACACTATCCTCTGATAAAGACTTACTGCTCGCCCAACTACCACAAATAGAGAGTAAAGGGCGATCTACTTTTACCTCTGCCTACCTTTGGGGTTCCACTGGATTCTATGCACACTATACCACATTTTTGTATAGTATATGCAGCGTCAGCTTCCTACATTTTGTATTTACAACCTTGCCCGTAGTGAACCAGAGACATGAAGTTAAAAGCAAGATAGTGAAGTTTAAGTAAGGGGAGTGCCTTATACTTCACATAACATACTTTGAGGTTGATTTTGACTGGGGGCCATTACATGTCTTTCAAGGTAGAGGATATGTGCTCAAATATCATGTGGTTGGTGATTAGTTGAGGTGCTATGTGAAGAACAGCTGTGATTGCTGTCAATAAGCGCTCTGGAAGACTATAGTGCATTGACTTAATTGATGTTAAATAAAATGAAGACAAGACAATGTAGGAGAAAACAATTCATTTTGCTCAGTAATGCCAGCTGGAACTGTGCTATTTGTGCTTCTTCCGTAATACTGCCCTTGCAGGACTGAGAAGAACCAATAGCAAATCCCACATATTTAGCTGAAGATGGGAGGCAGTTGGAGAAACTATCTAAGATCACATTGTTCAATAGGACTAACATTTTCTTTGTTAGTCTGTGATCTGAGTTTAATGAATTCAGTAATAGAGGACATTTTGAGGTATAGTTGGGTGTCATCACAGTTTTGGTCGGTGTTAGACTTGGGGGTCTCTAGTTGGCACAGGTATGGACTTGTGACAAATCGGGACCCTCTCCTCTAGTCAGGGTAAGGGGGTACACTCCTAAAATAACCCCTGCTCACCCCCTTGGTAGCTTGGCACGAGCAGACAGGCTTATCTCAGAGGTAGTGTGCAAAGCATTTGTGAACACATACAGTAACCAATTGACAACACTACAGATGGACACCACACAGGTTTTATCAAAAATAAGTATTCTTTATATAGATTTACCACAAGACCATTAAACGACAAAAACACACAATACTGTTACTTTAGATGGTAGAATTCTGCTTAGTTCTCTTAAGTTCTTAAATGCGACACTTTAAGACAATGTACCTTTTAGATGCGACACGCAGGGCAACGAAAGTGTTGCAACGATGTTGATGCGAAGAAGTTTTTGGTGCAAAGAAATAAAGACGTGAAAATCTTCCAGATGCAGCACGCATCTCAGATGTTGCAAGAAGAATTGACGCTTCAGCTGCAGCGGCGACACACTTTACGCGATGCGACGACAGCGGCCTTGGCAGCAACACTCTTCTCTGACGTTTGCGAGATGCTTCCGCTTGATGCGATGTTGCAGCGGTGACACCCCTTTACGTGATGCGACGACAGCAGCTCCGACAGTGGCACGCTTCTCCGTGGATGCGAGGTGCTTTTCTTGATGCGGTGCAATGCGACAACTACAATGGCTGCGATGGCGACACGCTTCTTCCTCGATGCATGACTCTGATCTTGATGCAGTGCAATGCGTCAGCTACGATGGCAACACGCTTCTTCGGTGTTGTGAGACACTTCCTGGATGATACGAGACGCTTCAGCTCGATGCGATGCTGCAGCGGCAACACACTTTACGCGATGCGACAACAACAGCTCCGACGGCGGCACGCTTCTCCTTCTTAAGCCGCGCTTCCAGCTCCTTGCGACACGCAGTCTCTCAGAAGGCCCAAACAGTAGCAGCAGGCACTTCCAAAGGACTCTGGGGAGTGGGGGGTGAAGTCTGTTGTTCCTGAGACTTCAGCAGAAGGCAAGCTCTTTTCCAAGCCCTTGGAGATCCTTCACAAGTTGAGCAAAAGTACACACAAAGTTCCTTTCTCCTCTCTTTGGCAGTAAGCAACCCCTGCAGGCGAATCCCCCAGTTTCAGGGATAGTCTCTCCTCAGTTTCTTCTTGGTTCCTCTCCTCAGCAGAGTTTCTTCTTGTTTCCCAAAGTGATCTAAATTCTTGGGATCAGGGTCCCAATACCTATACCCCGAAATCCTTTGTCCTCTGAGGGCAGAGGGTCCTTTGCCTTGTTCAAACCAGTTCTGGTCAGTCTTGGAGCACTTTGTTTACCTGACTCCTTCTTTCCTTTCAGAGTGCAGGGCAGAGTCATCAGACGCAGACGCACCACAGGAGGTAGAGCCAGCATTGTGGAGGGAAAGCACAGCCCTATTCAGGTCTCAGGTGCAACTCCTCCCACCCATCTACATGGAGATCTCTCTATTCAGCCCTGTGCTGACTCACCCTGTCTCCGGGAATTCCCCAGCCCCCTGGAATTCCCCAGCCCCTGTCACTCAAACTCCAGACAAGGAATATACAGCCTAGCAGAGGCAGGTTTGGATGGTTAGACAAGAAAATACCTACTTTCTAAAAGTGGTATTTTCAAACACAGAATGTTAAAACCAACTTCACTAAAATATGTATTTTATCATTCTGAGTTCAGGCATACTAAACTCGAATTTCTACCATGTTCCCTGAGTCAGTTAGAATTATAAAATGTAATAATCAAACTGCCCATTCTGGCCTATGGAGAACAGGTAGCCTTGCAATAGTGAAAAACGAAGATGGCTGTAATTCACTATTAGAAATGCCGCACACACCAGGGCATGTCCTACCTTATCCTTACAATGCACCCTGCCCTTGGGCCTACCATAGGGGTGTCTGATATGAAGAAAAGGGAAGGTTTAGGGACTGGCAAGTGGGTGCACTTGCCCAGTCAGCATGACAGTACCAGACTGCACGCAGGCTCTGCAATGGCAGACCTTAGACACACTTTTACAGGCTGCTTCTGTGGGTGGCACAACCAGTGCTGCAAGCCCACCAGCAGCATTTGGATGTACGAGCCCTGGGCACTCCTAGTGCACTGTACTAGGGTCTGACAGGTAAACCAAACCTACCAATAATGGAATCACTAATTCATACATCAATTTACAATAGGGAGAACATATGCACTTTAGCACTGATCAGTAGTGGTAAAGTGCCCAGAGTCATAAAACAGCCAACAACAGGTCAGAAAAAATATAGGAGGAAGGCAAAAAGTTCAGGGATGACCCTGCAAAAAGAGCCAAGTCTAACAGTCGGTATCAACACTTTGTTGGTTGAGCTGTACTCCCAAGTTGTTCATTTTGGAAGCAAGTATAAACCTTGTATCCTGTAGAAGTCGAGAATTGGTGGACAGCTGGAGTATTCTATTTATAGAAATCGTTTTGGCTGGAGTGGTGGGAACTGAACCAATGCATGATGATATTGGTGATGCCCATGAATGATTTAAGTGTTTCTAGTAAGAGTGGTGGGCAATGGTTTTAAAAGCCACTGACAGGTGAAGCGGCTCTAACAAACATGGTTCACCGCTAACAGCCAGGTAGACATTAGATTATGATATAATGTTATCTACCACTCACAAGTGGGCAGTCTCTATATTACAGCATAGGTGAAACAAAGATGAATAGGGTTCACGTTAAGAAGATCAAGACATATGGTGAGTCCCTTTAAAACAGTAAAAGCTGAGAGATGGAATGCTTGAAAAGGATCTGCATAGATCCCATAGGATGTTTTGGTTGCGTGGGTGAGGCTTCATATCACTATATAAGAACATCAAAAGGAAGATAAAGGGGGTCGGACAGTGCCTCCTTTCCAATGACTGTCCTGCTGTACATCAGCGTTTGATCCAACGGAGCATCCTGCTCTACTTATGACTACATCACACCGAGCATATTGTTGTCCGCTAAGTGATTAATGTCGGATCACTTTGCCATTAGATTGACTGAATTGGAAGTTTAATTCCCTGAGCACAGTAAAGTATTTTACTCTACAGGACACTGACTGGGGTACTGGACCAATCATCACATTATAAAGATTTTTGTAAAACATATTTTAGAGTAGAGTGGGTTGTTCATTATCACACGTAAGTTAATATCTCAGTTTTGACAACCAACACTATGGACTCCGTATCAAAAACACTTACATTTCATAAGCAGACACTGTTTGATAATAATTCAAAACAAATTGTTTAAACTTCTAAGCCAAACTTCTAAGTCAATGTCCCTAAAACTCAATGAATTACTTTTACTGAACATTTATATCCAAGAGTTGCGGAAAACAAAGATGACATATTTAGTTTAGGTATTATTTTACAATGAGCCCCACGTTGTTTAACGTGTACGTCCTCCCTTTGGCCCTCCTGGCCAAATCCCAGAAGATCAATATGATAACATACACGAACAACACGCAACTGTTATTCACTTTCACCAATAACCCAGCCCAAGACCAACTGAAATTTCTTGAAGCAGTCTTGGCCATCTCTGATTGGATGGCGAAAAACTACCTCCAACTTAATTCTTCAAAAACGGAGGTGCTTCTGGTTGGCCGGGATCTCCATAAATGGGACGCCCAGTTTTGGCCCGCTGCACTGGGCACTCCACCCCAACCGAAAAGCGCACTTAAGAATCTTGGGGTCCTGATGGACAACTCTCTCTCATTCGAGCTCCACGCCAAAAAAGTGGCAGGTACATGCTTTGGCCACCTACGCGGTCTGAAACCCATTCTGGGGCTTTTTAACGCTTCTACCCGACAAGTGATCATTCAATCGGTGGTTCTGTCATGTCTTGACTACTGTAACAGACTGCTACTGGGCGTAAATAAAACTGTCACGAAGAGACTTCAAAGGGCACAGAATGTGGCTGCCCGCATTCTTTTCGTCCTCCCTAAGCATTGTCACACCTCCCGTCTCCTGTATTGCCTGTACTGGCTTCCTATCGAACAGAGAATTCAGTTAAAAAATCTTTGCACCACTCACAAGATCCTACATGGCCAGGGCCCCCAGATACTGCAGGGGCTCTGCACATCCTATGTTCCAACGTGAGTACTGTGCTCCGCAGATCTGCATCTGGCATGCACTCCTAGGGTGCGCAGGAGTAGAGCGGGGGGTCGCTCATTTAGGTCCCTGGCCCCAGCCCTATGGAACTCTATTCCAATTGTGGCGCGCAGCACACAAGATCATTGGGCATTCAGAAAACAGATCGAAACCTGGTTGTTTTCATCCATCTAGCACACGATGTGTGAGCTTGCTGCGCTCTTGTTCCCTGGGCTTTTAGAAACATATAATACCTGGCTGTCTTTCCATCTAGCTAGCAACACTCACCACGGTCACCCGTCCTCGAGCGCTGGGACACCCCGTTGTTGGGGCAGCCATGCGCTATACAAGCACCTCTAACATAACATAACATAACAATACAACAGGATCTATGTAGCTATAATGGAATGGGAAAAATATTGTACTTAATTTTTCACTGCACCTTAATGACATGTTAATGGAGAAAACAGCCTACTGTGTCATAATAATCTGTTTTACTTGAGATAGAAATACCCTGTGTTAAATTCAGCTAAAAGTGAAACAATATTTGAAATCACCATCATTTTCCATCATTTTCTGAATGCAAACACCAGTTAAATGGTAAAAAATAAGTCATAAAAAGTCAAGTTGATTCATCAATTTCCATATCTAAATTGATGACCCAGTTTTCAATTATCCATTCCTTCTGCTGATTTGAATTATTAACTCCTCCTATTGATAAGTGCCTTCCACTGACAAGGAAATGAAACAGACTTACCATCTTTTCTCAAGATCATTTTATATTGCAAGAATTGATATCTGCACAATAAAATCATAAATTTTAGCTGCTCAACGTTAGGTATAACTTCCGCAGATGAAGCATTTGATACAAGTCTACAGACCCCAACCTACAGAGAAAAATGTTTCCTGATCTGCATTATCCACATCAGTTTAAAACCGCACACATCTATCATTCTTACGAGGCATTAACTTATGGGGGAGTGATCTGAATGTCACCACTCATGGGAATGTTAAGACAATTCGGTCATACCATAATTGTTTCAGCTGACGGTACGACCTACTCACAAATGTAGGCACACCTGCAATGAAGAGCAGAAAGTTGCAAGCATACCTCCATTCGGGTGCTGTGGTTTAACCACCACACTTTACTCATCCACCTTTCGAGCGTATATTTTGCTAGTTCACCTTACACAAGAATGAGTAAGTAAATGAAAATGGAAAATTTTAGTTATGAACTTGCTCCAGGATGACCAAAATCAAGGAGTGGCAGAAGAATATACAGTCTATATTTCAGGACCAGGGTGTAAGACTTTTAGATTAATTCCTAAACAATATTGTAAAATCTCTTTGAAACAGAAAGGAGAAAATCTATTTTACTGAAATAAAATTATTGTTGGCATTTATTTCTTGGCTAAATGCAAGTGATAGTAATTTGAAATTCACAGCCCATCATAGTGTAGAGGCAGTGGAGTTCTTGGATATAGTGATCACGGTGCATACAGGACAAATGCAAGTCAGCTTTTTTCGCAAACCCACAGCGAAGAAAACCATTCTCAAACATGATAGCTACCATCCCAATACTCAAAAAGACTCCATTCCTTTGGGAGAATTTTTGAGGATAAGACGTAATTGTTCGGACATCAAAGAATACGATAGACATGGGGATGAATTAAAAGAAAGACTCCTACAGAGAGGGTATCCCAAACGTTTAATTAGAACAGCGTTTAAGAGAGCACGATATTGTGATCGCGATGCTCTTCTGGCAGGTACTACACAACCGAAACAAGAGAACTTGGTCTGCGTGATAAACCGTTCAACCCTTAACTATAAAGTCAATAGAATTTTAGATAAAAATTGGCATATTCCAAATGCCCATGAGGACCGAAATCACCTACAAAAACCTCTGGTGGTATACCGCAGAAATACGAACCTTAAAGACAAACTAGTTCACACCAGAAGTAGGGTTAACACGCATCAGACTCAAACAACTATCACAGGTCTCCCAGCCGTAACTGGCAATCACAGATGTGATACTTGTGTGGATTGTGACTCAGCATTGGTTACTAGCCAATGGGAGTACCAAGGAAAACAAGGAATATTGAAGGATTTCACCAACTGCAAGAGCAAAAATATAATATACCTCATTCTCTGTCCCTGTCAGTTGGGGTATGTAGGTAAGACAGGCCGCGAGTTCAGAGTACGTTACTTTGAACACAAATCGGCAATAAGAACTAGAAAGACTGCATCACCCATGGTCAAACATTGTATAGAATCAAATCACAAAGAAAGTGACTTGACATGGCTTATATTAGAGAAGGTGAGAGTCCATTTAGGACAAGATATAGTACAGGTACGGAAACGTAGAGAAACCTTTTGGATCAATAAGTTTGATTCGGTCAAGGAAGGACTAAATGAGGAAATTGTATGGCAGGTCACATGATTTTGTATTTTTCATGCCATATAGAATTTGAATCTGGTTATAGCTTAGATCAATATAGTTACTTTACCCATCTCCTTTTCCACAGTAATCAGATTGATTAGTCTCCTTTGACAAGAAACTCTATGTGAGATCCATTTAAACATCTGAATATGGATCCCTTTCGAAGTCCTCACATAGAATCAGATTTGTGGCCCATGTGGAAGAGCTCATTGGAGACCATAGGCGCATGTTTTTCAAAATGAATAAATTGACAACATATAGGTGCCGATTACGATCCGGTAAAAAACGGGTACGAACCGTCGGTCGGACCGTTTTCTCCGTCCGACTCGTACCCGGTTGTAAAACTTTACAAACATGGAATTACGATTCGCACGGAAACACCATTTCCCTACGAATCGTAAAAAACACCGACCGACGAAATTATATGTACCAATGTGATCCGGGAATGCTGCGACGTGACGTCGGGACGCTTTCAGGCAGCGTTTCACGACCCAGGAAGTACGATTCGAACCGACAGCAGTCCGGACGGCAATATTTTCACGGCACCCAAAAAGTGCCGGAAAAGCGAAGTACGGCGCGAAACGACCAGAGTAGGTGGCCCGTATGTACGCGCCGAACCCCCCAGCCCCCGTACGTTCGAGTCGTACCCCCCGTGTATGTACACCCGTGTACGTGTCGAACCCCCCCGTGTATGTACACCACTGTACGTGCCGTACCCCCCGTGTATGTACACCCGTGTATGTGTCGAACCCCCCCGTGTATGTACACCCGTGTACGTGTCGAACCCCCCCGTGTATGTACACCCGTGTATGTGTCGAACCCCCCGTGTATGTACACCCGTGTACGTGTCGAACCCCCCGTGTATGTACACCCATGTACGTGTCGTACCCCCCGTGTATGTACACCCGTGTACGTGTCGAATCCCCCGTGTATGTACACCCGCGCTGGGGGTACGCACCGTACATACACGGGTGGGGTTACGACTCGAACGTACACGGGTGTACATACACGGGGGGTTCGACACGTACACGGGTGTACATACACGGGGGGTTCGACACGTACACGGGTGTACATACACGGGGGGTACGACACGTACACGGGTGTACATACACGGGGGGTACGACACGAACGTACAGGGGCACGACTCGAACGTACGGGGGCTGGGGGGGTCAGCGCGTACATACGGGGGCCGGGAGGGGGGGATTCGACTCGTACATAGGAGGGCTGGGGGGAGTGTTGGGCGCGTATGCGGGCACATGTCTCCATGGTTGCTATGGGAGTTCGGTGCGGACTGTGTTTTTTCCATACGGTTGTCACATCGGACGCACGGGATGGATCATAATTCCGCGGTCGGACTTCACTTTTCACATTTGTACGGTAAATCGTCCGTGGACGTGTCGGACACATTTTCCGACCCGAGGACGTGTGGGGAATAATTCCCAATGCGATTCGTATGGACTTTTTCCCATGCGAATCGTAATTGGCAGTTTGTACGGCACTTGTACGATTGGTACGGTAAAAAGACCGGATACGAGTCGTACGGGGAATTTTTTTACCGGATCGTAATCGGCACCATAGTCAAAATCTCACACTCTAAGAGGTATTTTTACAATGTCTCTGTTGCATTATGCCAACATGACATCAGGTACCGTTGTTACAATCACGGCAATAAAGGGGAATGGTAGTTACTGCAGAGTGTAGGTATCAGAGATAGTGCACTTAGGGGGACCCAAGTAACTATTACAAACAAGTTAGGAGCAATAAAACATCTGGCTTGCATTTCGTTAGTAGAAAAACCACTCCATAAATAAATAAATGTGACACTTCAATATGGCGACTGTATATGCCCCCCATCACGAAACGCCAATATGCCAGGGCGGTAGTATATCACAGATTTATGACAATTATTGTAATAGAGTTCCCCCCCTCTTTTCATTGATGTATAATATCTTACTCAATGCAAGGTGTATCATATAAGCATATAGATACATCTAAATATGCGAAGATGACATTCCAATATGACGCATGTTGAAGCCTAGCAATATGACGCGCATATAGACAAATGCTGTGATACACTTTTTCCGCGGGTGAATGCGGAAACAGGAGACAGAGGCGTATGATGATGTATACAGTCTGCGACAGCTAGGAAAATCAGCCCATATTGGTTTTTCGTAACTGCGAAATCGTGCATTATTTGGAAGTGGTTCCTGCGAAAATACGGCATACTTAGGAGAGACGGGACCTCAAAACATTGTCCTGACGGAGGGGCAGGGGGTGCCATGCCACACGTTCCGCATCTCAGGTGAGTGACTTGTGGGGTCCTCTTTGTTAGGGGCAGGACTAATCTCCGCATAGAGGTAGCGATGTTTTGAGATACCGTGACCTAGGACTTTAGGCTTGAAAGCACAGGTTGCGTTTTGCACTAAGGTCGGGATTTGAAAGCAAGTACCAAACAATATATTTATAGTTTTTCCGACATTTGGTTAAAAGCACGGATACACATTTAGTGTTATTAGAAGGCCCGATGGTTCTAGGACTCTTTGGCCATGTAATAGCTAGGAATGAAAAATTTCCTAGTTTACACGAAGGAAAGTTTCAATTCTATTAAGGACGCGGAGGTGAGGATTATGCATTTCTTTCTTCACTCTTTATTAACAGCACCTTTAAAGAAACGTAGAAAAAACACATAAAAACTACAACTCCCACGAACACCGGGAGTAACCATGGTAACCAACAGTCCAATCAGGTTACATTTCGACAGTCCATATATTATAATCAGCAGCGTAGTCCTTCCTCTTTCTGCACTGAAGGAAGTTAAGCCCATTGGTATTTAATCCGCTTTGGAATCCGATCCTAGGATGAAAGTGTAAAAACATTAATACTCTTCCCCTAAATGGATCTCAGCAGAGAGCTGGAACATTTCAATTCAAAACGAATTGCATATGTATCTAATCACAAGTCTAGAATGAATACGCAAGAATATCAGCACTCAGGAATGCATAGCAAGCATAAGAGAACTATTCAGAAAACAGTTAACAACCACCTGAGCAATGCAACACTAATGCGAAGCAAAGAAAACATCTGTAGGATGAATATATATAGATTACTCCCTGATAATGAGAAAAGCTCAAATATACCTCAATAGCTGTAGTATCAGACAGAAACCTAAAACCCCCTCGGGCGGGAGGCAACCGATGAATATGCCCGGGGGGGATAATCCTCGCCTCCGCGTCCTTAATAGAATTGAAACTTTCCTTTGTGTCAACTAGGACATTTTTCATTCTATGTCAGGACCGGAGGCGATGATTATGCATGTTTAAAGCTTACTTACCACCAGTGCAGCTGCATCATGGATTGGCTTGAAGAAAAAAAAAATTCAAGTGGAATCAGATGACCAATCCGCCGCATTCATGATATCTTCCAATCTGCCCCCCACCTGGACGGCCTTGGAAGCCATAGCCCCCCTAGCAGAATGAGCCCCAAACTCGGTAGTATCGATGCCGGCCTCTGTCATTATCCATCTAACCCACCTAGCAACGGTCGGGGATGAAACAGCGTTGAATGGCTTCTTGATGGCAATCAGAAGCTGCTGCTCTCCCTCCAAAGTCATATCCTCATAGGCCTTTAGGGATCTGACAACACACCATTTTGGAGACTCAGGAAAAGCTGGATACGATACCGACCTGATACTCGTTTTTGTCCTCCGTGAAATGTTGAATGTAACCCCTACCGGGGTAAAAAGCCTAGTCGAGATGTCCAAGGCCCTCACGTCCGATGATCTCTTACAGAAGATCAGACAGAGAAGCATAGCTAGCTTTGCTGAAATCTCCTTCCTGGACAGGTCCTGGTTATCTTGCTAGGATACCAACAGTTGGAGGACTAGATTGATGTCCCACAGACCAGCAAACCTGGGTTCCGGGGGATGAGAAATCCTGATGCTCTTGAGTAATTTACACACCCAGGGGTGCTCCCTACAGGAAAGTTATCCACCGGCGCATGTCCCGCCGAAATCGCCGATCTGAAGGAATTGATGGTGAAATAGGCTAGTCCTTTTTGAAAGAGCTCTGCCAGGAAGTTCACTATATCTGTAACACTGGCGCCCACAGGATCCAGGTGTCTCTACACACACCAACGTACCCATCTCCTCCAGGCCGATCTATACCTCTTAATGGTCCCTGGGGCCCAAGCCTGCTGGATAAGTAATTCAGTCTTCTATGAAAGTCTGACGTCCTGCCAGCGTTGCCTGAAATCCTCCACGCCATGAGATGAAGATGGCCCAGGAGCACCAGAGGGTGAGGCTGGCCCAGAGGGTCCACCAGGATCCGATCGTAGGAAGGAAGACGTATCAGGGCGTCCCATGCCAGCTCCAGGAGAGAAGGAAACCTCGCTTGAGATTGCCAAATTGGTGTGATCAGGATGACCGAAGCTTTTTGCCGTCGGGCTTGCGCAGCCACCTGCTGTATGAATAGAAAGGGCGGGAAGGCATACGCCAGAATTGCTGAACAATCCTGGAGGAAAGAGTCCACCGCTTCCGCCCCCGGATCCGGTCTCCAGCTGAAGTAACGGGGTAACTGGGCGTTCCATCTGGACGCGAACAAGTCCACCCATCCGATTAGATCACAAGGTCCGGCCGAGATCCAAAGATTGCCGGACCGTTCCATGCTTCCATGTGGTTGATCCACCACTGGAGCTCCGTCCTGGCTTCTTGCATCAGAGTCACCAGCTCTGAGTAAGTGAGACCTCTCCGGAGGTGGGACGCCTTTAACCTCTGCAGAGCTCTGTAGTGTAGCGGCCCAGGAAAGATGGTATGTATCGAGGATGACAACTAACTAACAATCCTGACCAGCTGGCGTTGGATATCCTGTCTCGCCTGAGGACCTTCTGTAGCTCCTTCTTGGTCTTGGCGATCTTCTGATCTGGAAGATTCAAGGTTGCCGCCTTCCTGTCGATTCGGAAGCCCAGGAAAATCATACTCTGCCGCGGGACCAATTCCGATTTCTCCCGGTTGAGGGTGAACCCCAAACTCTGAAGTAGAGATATGGTGGTATTCAGATGGGAAATCAGGCGATCTCAAGACTGATCCAGCAGCAAGATGTCGTTGAAGTAGATAATCAATCTGATGCCCCGGGTGCGGAGGTGTTCCACTACCGGCTTGAGGAGCTTGGTAAAGCACTATGGTGCCGATGAAAGACTGAACAGCAGGGTCCAGAATTCGAAGATCTCCCCCCTCCACTCGAATTGGAGAAATCTGCAATGGGGGGGAAAGATGGGGACTGAAAAATACGCGTCTTTGAGGTCCAGACGCGCCAACCAGTCGTCCTGCAGTAAAAGGTCTCGCAGGAGGTGAATCCCGTCCAAGTGGTGACAAACCAGCCACACGTTGAACGACCTTAGATTGATGACAGGGCGGAAGCCCTTTTCCTTTTTCTCCACCAAGAACAAATTACTTACTAGCCCCCTGGGGTGCAGCTCTGAAAGGCAAGCCACCCCTTTGCCAGAAGGTCAAGGACCTCCTGATCTATAAGGGATTTGTCCTGAGCGGAAAAGACCAGAGGACGAGGTCTGACTAATTGTACCGGGGTTCCGTAAAATTCTATGTGAAACCCTCTTACCATCTCCAAAACCCAAGGATCCGAGGAAATCTCTGCCCATCTGTGGGAAAACATGCTTATCCTTCCTCCCAAGCGACGGGGAGATAACAGAGTGAACTTACCACTAAATCCACCGGAGTTGTTGTGGGCCCCTCCGCGGCCCCGGTTGCTCTTGCCTTTGCCACCACGGGAGGGGTAGAACGTTCCTTGTCGGCCATCCTGCCAGCCGTTATTTCTTCTTGCCTGGGCTCTGTTAGGGCCTTGGTGGGACAGGTGGCCGGAAGAGCGACCCCTGCCTCTAAGAGTGCGTTGGAGGCGTGAAACAGCGCCACCTAGAGCACCCGCACGGTGAAAAATCGACGTGCTCGGGCAAAAGCCTACCGAGCGAGTGAAACTGATCAAGCCTGCAATAAAAGCAGTCACAGCGCAATGCTCAACAAGCGCTCTAATCAAAACCAAGACAACACAAGTCAGAAAAGCCCAAAGTCTAGCCCCCTAAAGCAAGGAGAAGCCATAAAGGGCAAAAGCCTACAGCGCGAGTGAAACCGATCAAGCCTGCAATAAAAGCCGTCACAGCGCAAAGCTCAACAAGCGCTCTAATCAAAACCAAGACAACACAAGTCAGAAAAGCCCGAAGTCTAACCCCCTAAAGCGAGGAGAAGTCATGAAGGGACTTAACTGACGAGGTCTAAGGACTACGCTGCTGATTATAATATATGGACTGTCGGAATGTAACCTGATTGGACTGTTGGTGACCATGGTTACTCCCGGTGTTCATGGGAGTTGTAGTTTTTATGTGTTTTTTTCTACGTTTCTTTAAAGGTGCTGTTAATCAAGAGTGAAGAAAGAAAAGCATAATCCTCGCCTCCGGTCCTGACATAGAATCAAGGTATAACCTGTGACACAAAGCAGATCCTCACTCAGTCTCGTTTAATATTTCACAATAAGGATGAGACGTATGGACTCCGTTGGAAACTACTGAAAAAAGCCCAAATCTTTCATCACGGTATTCAAGATACTTGAACAGTCGTGCAACTTGTATGAAAAGGAAGGAATAATTCGGTAAATACTACTATGGATAGCTTTATCCAGATAAACATCAAAGTATATACGGGTAAGGACTCTTTTTCAATTTCGTGTACTTATCTCCCCAGAGAAAATAGCGCATGGGATACCGGAAGCCCAATTAGAATGATTAGAGGTTCCGTCGTTGATGAGTAAAATCGGTGGTCCCACTACTACAGGACAAGACGGCATTGAGATATGCACACTGTAATAGAGCCAGCAGTCTAGTAGCTGGGGAGGGCGGAGCCAGAGGGTCAGGGGAAGAGGAGGAGTTACGAGGGGATAGGGCAGTTAGTGAAGGGACCAGATGGGGACAAGAGGTTAGTGAATAAAGCTCCTGGTAAACCATTAAAAGTGTTTGTGCTTCTTTGTAGCGCGATGCTACAACTGGCGACGAGGGTGGGATAAACAAGCCCACGCCATTATAGAGCCCAGGAGTGTGGTGAGGAATCGGACCTGCCTGAAGTGATCGATCACCTTGCAGTGTGATCCACGCTGGACGCGTGTCATCCGAATACCACCGGTGAATACAGGAGTCGGGAGCCCACCCCGACCCTGCCTCGTGTCCCAGAGCCAAGAAAAGGTGCCTGGACGTTGGAGACGCTGTATCTAGAAGCCTGCCAGCAAGCGCCGTTGAGCGCGGTAAAACGGGAGCTGAAAATCGTTGTTGCCGGCTAATCTCACACCCGATGCGTGAGTTTTGGCATGCTCGGCGCGACAGAAAAGCGGGAAGCTGCAGACGAAGGCGGGAGCCCACCCCGACCTCACCTGAGTGGTCGCTGCGAGGGAGGAGCAGAATTTGAGGTGTGCCACCTGCCACAGATGCCCGCTGGTGAGTCCAGAATGATGAGGGCTGAATGAGTTACGAGAAGAAGCCTCGTGTGTCTGCAGTGACGGCGGCCATCTTGGAGTCAGGCAGGCTCTCGAGACAGATCCCTTGATTTTCGGAGAGCGGCCATCTTGGAGTCAGGCACACAGGAGCCTAAACAAGCATTGGCGAGAGCAAGTAAGCAAGCATTGGCTAATGCAACAAACAAGCACTGGCAAGAGGACATAAACAAGCATTGGCAAGTGGAAAATAAGTAAGCATTGATGAGAGCAAGCAAGCATTGGCAAGTACAAACAAGCAAGCAGTGATATGAAGACATAAACAAGCATTGGCAAGTGGAAAATAAACAAGCATTGACGAGAGCAAGCAAGCATTAGCAAGTGCAACAAACAAGCATTGATATGAAGAAATAAACAAGCATTGGCAAGAGGAAAATAAACAAGCATTGACAAGAGCCAGCAAGCATTGGCAAGCACAAACAAGTAAGCATCGATAAGGAGACATCGGCGAGAGCCCATCAAGAAACAAGACTCATAGAGGGAGCGGAAAGAGGACGACGACGCGATGGCAACCTCGCCACAACGGATGCCCCTGGTTGCGGGAGGATCACACCTGCGAGCTCCGGAATGTCTGACCGTGACCCCTGGAGGGAGCATGGGCCCCAAGTGGCAAGAATGGTTGGAGGACTTTGAAGACTATATTGAGGGATCCAAGGTGACGGAAGACAAAGAAAAGTTAATTGCTCTCCGCAACCTCGCAGGCCGAGAAATAAGCAAAATAATAAAGGATCTTCCGCCTGCTGAAACAGGGACATATGACAAAGTACGTGACGCACTGAACAAAAAATTCCTTCACAAAAGAAATGTAGATTATGAGCGCCACACATTCCATCAAGCACGCCAAGGAAAGGAGGAGGCGATGGGTGCATTCATCACTAGGCTGCGACGGCTGTCGAGATACTGCGAGTTCGAAACGTTCTTGCCTGACGCTGCCATCAAATCGCAAATTATAACAGGTTGTCACTCAGAGACACTTAGGCGGCGGTTACTGAGGAAACCCCATGAGTTAGAAGAGATTGAAGACATGACCCGCATATATGATCAAGCGGAGGAACACGCTGCCACCATTGAAACAGGTCACAACATCAGCCATGAGCAAGCGCACCGCGTGCAAGAATGCCCGAGTGGCAGAAGGAAATATTCGTCAGAGAACAACTGGAGGCATAGCACGTCGTCTCACCAACGGCGTCCGGAGGATGGGAGAAGGGAGCTTAGGCGAAGACATTGGAAGACAGAAAGGACGAAGCGATGTTACCGGTGTGGCCGTGACTACCCCCATGTGGACACCTGTCCGGCCATGGGCCAACGGTGCAGGAAATGTGGGCGGTCCAATCACTTCGAGGCAATGTGTGGGGACTACCACCGACACAGGCGGAGTGAACCGACGAGGTCGTCCCGCTCAGACACTCGGAAACATCACGTACGAGCTGTTCAAGGAGAACTTGTGCGGTCCTCAGGCTCATCACATTCCAGCCGGGAATCATGCAGGTCACGTTGGGGACGCCGATCCCCATCGTGGGACTCGAGATCATCTTCCTCCAAAGACTCGACCTAAACGGTGGAACACTTGAACCTGATTGCGGACCCTGAGCAACTGAAGAAGTATCCACGCCTAGATATTAGAGTGGGGAATCACGACACCAAATTCATATGGTATAGCGGAGCCTCGCTGAACTATATTCCAAGTACGGAATATGAGAAAATGGTCCCGAAGCCCTCACTAACTTTCGCACCGGTCCGTGTTTTCACGTGGATGTCCAAAACACCACTCCCCTGTCTGGGTAAATTCCACACAATCCTCACCTGTGATGGCATCACCATACCGGCAGTCATACACGTCATCAAAGGGCTGGAAGCCGACTGCCTACTTAGCCTCCCCGCTGCGGAGCGTCTTCATCTGGTGGAAGTCTTATTCACAGTCAATGACAGTAAGAACTGTGCTAGCAAGCCTCCCAAATCACCTCCCAAACCGGGGAAGGCGGAGAACACGACTGACTACATGTCCCGCCACCCTCTGCCGTCGTCAGGATCCAAACAATTGATTGATGGGAAGTACATGGACGCCATTCAGGAAGTCACCGCCAAAGACACCATCTTGAAAGATTGCCACCCCTGTCAGTCGACTAGCAAAAGCGATCCACCGGCACCACTACAAATGACCACCCTACCCAGTGGAGCGTGGCAAGAAGTTACCCTAGACTTCCATGGACCGCTGCAGTCTGGAACATATGTGGTCGTCATCATTGACGAATATTCACAATTTCCCATTGCACAAATAACATCGTCTACAAGTGCTTCCTGCACCCTCAAGGTGCTATACGAGATATTTGCAACATGGGGTATTCCCAAGGAAGTCAAAACTGACAATGGGTCGCCATTCAATGGTCACGAGTTCAGTGCTTTCGCGAAATACATGGACTTTGAGCACCGAACAGTTTCACCACTCTGGCCACAAGCGAATGGCCCCATGGAAAGGTTTGTGACTACACTCAAAACGACATTGCAGCAAGTCACTGCAGGGAGGGGAGAACTGCAAGCAGCTCTGAACGAAGCTCTCAGAGCCTACAGAACAACTCCCCACTCAACCACCGGACAATGTCCTGCGACCCTCATGCTAGGGCGGACTGTGGGAAATCGGTTCCTGAGAAGGGAAGGTGCTCTGCAAGCGGTATCGCCAAATCACATGCACCAGGAAATAGCTGGGACTGACAAGCCTGACAAGGATAGACTGAAACCGTATGCCAAGGCCAAGAGGAGGGCGAGGTCTCCATCCTTGCATGAATGTGATCATGTCTGTGCGAGCCAGGAGCAGCAGGGAAAAACTAATCCCCAAGTCCGTGACGAGCCATTAGCAACTATTCAGCACAAAGACACGATGCTGACGGCGGAATCCGAACGATGCAGAATCCCCTGAAACATATCTCACGTCAAGAGGTATCTGCGAGACACAAAAGGACCTGAGGTGAGTCTGACTGACACTTCAGCACCTGAAGAACCTGATCCTAGTGATACGGGGGGCAGAGGTCAGCAGAGTGAGTCCGTGCCGAGCGTGTCCACTGGGAACACATCGTTGCGGACACGTCGCGATATCCAGCCACCCAAGAGACTCATCGAAGAGATGGACTAGAGCATTGTTGCTCTGTTATTTTATGAAGAAAAGGGGAGATGTAATAGAGCCAGCAGTCTAGTAGCTGGGGAGGGCGGAGCCAGAGGGTCAGGGGAAGAGGAGGAGTTACGAGGGGATAGGGCAGTTAGTGAAGGGACCAGATGGGGACAAGAGGTTAGTGAATAAAGCTCCTGGTAAACCATTAAAAGTGTTTGTGCTTCTTTGTAGCGCGATGCTACACACACCTGGTAAATAGCATCGCAAACAGTCCTTTGTGTCTGGAGAAGTAAAGCGCCAAAACAGTACAGTAACAGTTTCTCCTTCTCTCCTAATTTTTGACAAGGGCAGTTCTTAGTAACGTTTGACTGCACAAGAAAATATATGATCCAAGGTTTGCCACCACTCCGGCTGAAGCGTGTCTATAAAGGATTAGAAACGACAGGTATTTGAATGCACAGTACTGAGCACTGAGGGAAAGGGTTCTGTCCCCACCTCTCCCGCGTAGCTCTTCTCGGTTTTCCTCTGCTCATCTCCTATTGGACAACCCAACAATCAGAGCATGTGTCGCCACTTTTCATTTCATTTTTAAAAAGGTGATGGGGGTACAGAGAGAGAGAGAGGTTTGAGGAAGGTGTATAACTACCCTGTTAGTAAAATGCACCCTCCTGTATACTGTCTCTTTACAATTATCTTTGTTTATTTTTCATTTCTTGTTTTAAAAAAAAAACTGATTTTCTCTGCTTGGTGAGTAGCAGATAAAATGAGAATCGAACACTTTTAAACACTATTTTCTCTGAAGGCAAATCACTGGTAAAGTTTTTTTCTGACGTCATGAGTGAGAAGTATTCGTATTATTTTAAAAGAGTTTTTAAGGGCAATGTAATAAAGCCCTTGGGTCGAACATTTTGATTCTTATCTTTCTCCGCTCAATATTGTGTATTTAGATTCACCACTGTTCTCCTACAAGAAAAATAGAAAATTAATGTCCTGATGAAGAGGGAGACAATGTGTCATGTCCATTGAAACGTACGTCGACCCCACAGTATGATGTCCCAGTTATCAGCATCGCATCATAGGGTGGATGTTCTCACCCCGAGTGTATTTCCATCTGTGTAGGCAGTGTGAATGTGTGCAGTTTGTGTCAGTGATATGAGTGTGGAGTATGTGAATGAGGTGTCAGTTTGGGGATGTTGTTATTGTTTTTTGGTTTGGAAAACTTATTTCAGTGTCTAAATAAGAAATATCATTGATTTTCTGTATAGATTGTATAAGGATTGTGATGGTTACAAGAAAATGTATTATTAAAATTCATGATGTATTGGAAATGAAAAACAATGAAAATGGAAAATAATGTTTAAAAAAAATGGTATGAAGAAATGAAAATCATGATCTTTATTTAATTGTTCTTAATGATGTGAACAACACAGTAAAATATATATGAAATTTTGATTTTTGGGTGCAGACATTATGAGTGAAAGACCCGTTTCTATGCTATATGTTAGCAAGTACTGAAGTAATTAGGTCACGTGGGAGTTTGTCTATTATCTTAACCGAAACAGAATAAGCCAATGTACATAAATTCCTCAGAATCAAGGAAAAGCAATTTCCTTTCTTTATCTGATTTAAGAACTCCTCACAGTAGCAAAAGAAAGTCTGACATGATTTGGATTAGAAAAACTGATTGTGATTAAATACATATGCTTCCTTCCCACAATTCTACAGCTAACTTCATAAAATGAATTGCATCGATTCCCAAAAAGTATGTTTGCAAAAACATATGGGTATTAAATTACATTTGTGGATTTATATAGCCTGGCTTATCACCTAGCCAGGCGCTGCTCATGGGTACAGGAAGATTAAGTGATTACTCAAACCCGGAATCCCAGCTCCCGAGTTTGCAGCTCTGGCCGCTGCACCCCATTGTCTCCCTACACTAAGAGGCAGATCTTCACATAAACTCAGGCCCCCCTCGGATTAATTGAAGGCCTAAGTCAAAAGATTGTTATCTTCCATGTTAAAAGTTGAAACTGTATGGACTATCAAACCAATGTAAGCCTAGCAGACATTCTTGAAGACATTCTGCTTTTGCCCTTAGTAATAGAGGTGATGCTGACAACCTTCAATTCCAATTTATCTGGTATAATCCATACAGCATTTAATAATGTAGTAGGAAATCCACTACGCCATAAACAAACGATGAAGCAAATGTTCTACTGCGTTTAGAGCTAATTGTATTCTTGTTTTTCATGCCATGCTGAGAGAGCAGGATTCAAGCACAGTCCGTGTCAGCCAGGCTTGTGCTATTCACCTTTTGATGAAAGGTTTCCTGCCTCCTCAAGGGGCACTCAGGACTTCTCATCGTGCAACACAGCCTAGCGGCTAAATATCTAAGATGAAGAGAATCAGAAGGACCATGGTAATGGGAAGTTCTTCCACAATGTGCTTATTGGACATCTGTCCAAGGAAACTGTGATCTTCCAGGAGAAGATGACAAGGACCTGCAAGTGACTACTGGGTCCACAATATGGCCACACATCTCAACGATTGTCAGTGTGTCATTTGTTTTTAAATCGGTGAACAATAAAAAGAGTTTACCTTTCCACATAGGTTCAGGCAGTGAAAGATGCTTTCATCAGCCAGATTAGATTGTGATCAGTTAACAGTAAAACAACATACCTGGTGCTGAATGTACAGAGACGACAACATGCTAAAGAGTGCCTCTCACTTCTCAGAATGCAGCACTCCCAACAGTCCTCTAATTGTACTAACTGAAATTTCTAACTTCTGGTATGTAATATATAATTTGTCTACTGTTACTATGAGGTGCCGTAGTAAGTTTACACATGAGTAAATCTACAGGTATAAAAGTACCTTTGCAAATGGCCGCCTTCATGAGAAAGTAGGAAGAAGGAAAGAAACTGAAGAAAAAAGACAAAGAAGAAAAAAGAAACAAAAAATGGAGAAATGATTAAAAATTAAAAAGAAACCTTACAGTTGGCATTATTTGGTTCATGTATGTAGAAGACTGCAGGACTGTTCTAGAACTACAGCTGTAATAACATTGCGTCTCTCACCTACTCAAGTCAGTGATAGAAATACAGCTTTGGTAATATGAAAAATTAGAGAATCAAAGTAATCTGTTTAGTAGAGTTGCTAAATGCATGTTTCATCCTTGCTGAAGAGAGCTACAACTCCATCTGTGGTAATAATAGTACACAGCAAGAGCGCGCTGTGCAGGATTTGTTACATGCATTTGTCTGTCATGCATTTTTGCAGATGCCTATTACATTAAGCTTCTTCCGTTACTGCTTCAGGTTCCAGTGCCCAAAGTTCTGTGTCTGGAAGCAGAAACTTTAAGTGGTATAAACTGCAGGGGCAAAATGGCAAGTGAGCAGAGCCAAACAACAGCTCTTAGAAGAACCACACAGGAGGTGGCTGTAGCAACCGAGACATGGCAGAACTAAACAGAGCCTCACTAATTCGGTGTGAGTCTCCGGGATTGAACCACACTCTCATTCACTAGTGCACACTGCCTTTGATTGGGTTGTATTCTTATACCTTGCTTTACAGCCTTCTCTGAGAAGGAGTGAGTATCATGTCTTGGGGTAGGTACAGACTTACTCATCAGGTGCAAGTTGCACATTTTTGAACATGTCTCATGGTAAGTCACACATCACAGTAGCACTAAATTGTTAATTTCACTATTGAGACACACCTCACTCATTTGATATAAGAACCACACCTTTGGGGCAGAATCTCTCTGGGTGCTGTCCAAAGGCCACAGAGCACAGGCTCACTAACTGGGTTTGAGTTTCTTTTATTGGAGCACAATGTTATTGACTGCGTGGGAGCTTCACGTCATGAAGCACAGTCTTACAACAATAGAATAAGCCCCTAAGGATCTGTTCTTGGAGAATAGTCTCACTCTTTGACATATGCAATAATCCCATTCACTTTAGCGGAATTCTAAAGGATGGAGCTTAGTCCAAAACCACTCACAACTCAGTCCTTGGACTAGAGATTTCTACTGGGCATTGCCTAGGCTCCAGGTTGCCGTTAGTCTGCCTGCAGAGTGGGAAGGTGTTAGCCAACTGAAGGACCAGGGGCAGAAAGTCAACCGAAACGTCTTGGAGAGATCAACACAAAAAAGTGTTTATAAAATGCATACAACATACTTTCAATAAGTGCTCTTTTTGTGAGTCAAAACTCTTGATTACAGTGGGGGAATAATGAAAACAGACATTGGGGAACACAGGAGGCTATTGGGATGAATGATTTCTCCTTGGCTCCTGGAGAATCAACAACACATGAAAATGAACTGAAGGTATCTGCTTTGGTATGGAGTGTGCATCAGTGACAATCAGGGGTGCAGCCTTGGATGCAGAAGCAGCAGAGACAGGCTCTACTAAGGATATAGTGGAGAGACGGGGAGCAAAAGAGACATAAAAAATATCACCCTTCATCAAAACGGGAGGACACAGCCTATTTGGATGGGGGAGCGTGGAAGGGGAGAATTGAGGAGGTCAGAAGACACCAACACTATGGTAATAGCAAAGAAAAAAGTAGCGGCAAACAAGAGCTAGAAATTGAAATAGACAATGGCGTGTGAAAAGAATGCAGATCATCAGTCGTCAGGAGTGGTACCAAAGCTGCTGCTGCCCCAGCATGCTGGTCGCCGGGAAGCACAGGACGTGGTGCCACTGGGGAGGCAGCCGAAGTGGGTTCAATGGTTGCTTGCCGGGGCTTCCATCCGCTAGTGCTATGTAGGTGAAGCTGCCATGACCTTCCTGGAGTACAGTGCATCTTCTTTGTAAAGTGAAAGTGCTCTAAAGTTCACAGGAGCTAGGTTAGTGCCACTTTAAATACTGTCAAGAAGATATGGTTAAAAAAAAGTGAAATATGCTTTAGTGATTTTTTTCTTCAGGTATGTTTCAGCTCTACTGCTCCAGTAACTGTCTTCTCCAGTGTCTGAAAAGAGAAAAGGAATTTAGCGGAATGTTCACCTGCTTCCTGCTCTAACATGGATGCTCCTTATTATATATATATATTTTTTAAGAATTGAACGACAACAAATTTCCCTGCTGAAGCCCTGGTCAACCATAGTGCCTCAAAGGGAGAACACAGGACAATTCCAACCTGCCTCCACCCCAGGTATCTTAGAGTGTCAAATGTAATATGATGTTTTATTAAAGCTTAGTACTGCCTTTTTCCTGTAATGTAATACATCTTTTATTGAATACTCATGCTATATTTCTCACTGTACATCTGCATCACAAGGACACCGTCTCACAACTGCATAGCACGGCTACATATCGGGCACCATGCTTATCGGGCACCATGCTCTGTCTCAGGCAGGGTGGCATTCATTTTCCCCAGTAAGGATCCCTGCCTCAAGGACATCTGGCCAGCATGGTCTGCCACTAATACTGGACTGTAGTAGCTGAGGCCAGCTTGCCTTTGGCATCAGATATGTAGTCTGTACTACAACTCAGACTGGCAAGCTTCAAATAATTATTGATTAGTACAACTGATGATCATGTTATGTTTCTTCACTTTGTTTACATTATTCAACAGGAGTGATATATGCATCCATCATTATGCTGTACAGAGTTGGCTTCAAATCAAACCACTAATACAGGTGACTCTAGATGTCCCTGTGTGTGCTGACTGAGGGAAAAGGATAAACTGGACCCATCTATAGGTCATGTGTTTCTAAAATCCAAATATGGATCCCTTAAAAGCTAGGTAGTGGAATAGGGGTGATGAGCCATATGCCCATTTCCTCCACTCAGTAAGGTAGGTTGTTACATCTTTACCACCTCAGAGCCGATCTACCGCTTGACCAAGACTTCTTATCCTCGCAATAGGAATGCGATTAATCAGAGCAGAATGCCCACCTGTGACCACACTCCAGTTCCTCTCTTCAATTCTGTCAGCCACGAAACAACTCCTAGTGCATCCTGGTCCTGGCAGATGCAGAAGAAAATAATTTATAAACTGGATACTGACTGAACTGATCATACCAGGTTTCTGATGCCCACCTGATAATTATGAAAATTGGGAGAAATAGAAGAGCCACTCCCCATGAAAGCAGACTGGTGGAGGCTAAATATAAAGAGAAAGAAAGACATTAGGTAGAAGATCATTTTAAAGCAAAAGAGAGAAGGAAAACACATTACCAGACTCAGTTGTGAGTTTCAGAGTCTGTTTTTTTTTAACAGTCCTATTATTTTCTTTTTCTATAACTGCATCATCTGAGACTAAAAGCAAAATCCAAGGGTTGTGTACTACTATTCTCATGCACACTGTATTTGACTCACAGAACACTACAGAGCACTACATTACTAGTCTTGTGCACATTGTATATACCTATGCCCTGATCAGTGAAAACATTCTAGTGTGGCTACCCTAACACCCAAAGAGTCTTCACTGACAACACTGCACTATTTGTGACACAGTGGCAGTCAAGATTGCTATAGTACGTACGCGGAGGTCCTTACTGTTTGTTCTTGGAACATAAGACTATTGATGGCCCCGCTTCATCAATAATAAGCAGCCAGCAGCACTAAGGCAAGCTGGCAGTAGAACCAGTAGGGAACTATATTAAGCACAAGGAGAAACACAATGGTTAAAAAGAAGGTGGCAGGCAGTTGTACATTAAAAGGACTAATTAGGCAACAATGGCCACCTTTGCCTTATTTATGTTCAAAACAAAAATCAAACAATGACGTTTTTCATTGCACCAATTATTACATTGTCTGATAATATTTGGAGTATTGTGGTTGTATGGTGCTGCTTTGAAAATGGAGTCAGTGGTATCTACAATATTCCTTCAGAGTTCAAGGGCACCAGTAAAGCAATGGGAGACATGGAGGAAGGTTTTTAAGACATATTTGGAATTTATAGAGGGCGAAGTGATTGATGCAGATTCTAAATTATCAATGTTATAATATAGGGCCTCATTTAAATGTTGGTGTAAAAGGTACTCCGTCATAATGGTTATGAAGAACCCGTACCGCCAATCTGAAGGTCTGTCTGCCGCATGTAGAGTCAGGCAGACATACAGTGTATAGATGGCAGACACTACTCTGTCTCCACCGCCTACTCGCACTTTGGACAGCCTGACAGAATAAAGGTCATGGCTTACCAGACTGTTTGGCAGATGCACGAGCTTTCCCCTCTAAAATGGCGGGAAGTAAAATTCAATCAATGCAATATGCGGAGAATACAATTCTGCTCAATCAAACCCCGGCCGGGCTGCAGCAGCTTCTGACTGCCTTGGCACAATATTGTAAAGAAAACAAATTGAAAATAAATACGGCATAAACAAAAGCGATGATCATTACCAGATAAATATCGACAAAAGGCTTATCGTACATCGACGTAAAAACCAATTGAGATAGTCACTGCATATATATATTTGGGAGCACGGATTGACCATAAAGGAAAGCAGACCACTCATATCACAGCAATGCAAGGAGTGGCACAATGGGAGTTTGGGGGGCAGCCGAGCACAGCGAGGTCTGCCCCCCGGGCAGATTGGGAGGGGGGAGTGGCCGGAGCGGCCATTTTGTAAGTTTTGGGCTACATTTGGGGATAGCCCAAATGTAGCCCAATTTCGTAAAATATAGCACAAGGGGTATAAATGGTATTTTTGCGCCTCTCCAGCCACCATTTTAGGTTTGGTGACCTGGTGGCTGGGAGCGCTAGTAGTAGGCAGAACATTTTTTAGTTTGGTTGGCGATTGTAGCAGGCTGGTAGGCGTTATCATGGCGAACGGGGATTATCGCGTGCTGGAAGCGATTCGCCTGTTGACGAGGCGGGGAGGATGGATCTCCTCATACCGGAGGCACCGAGGGCGGTGCGCCCCGTGAGGCGCGCGTCCGCGGGGGTGGCGGCCGCCGTTGCGGCATGTTCGCCCCCCGGGAGAGCGGGTAGCGGCACGGTGCGTGGCAGGGGCTGCGCGTATGCGAGGAGCGCAGCCCCTGGGAGTGTGGAGGCAGCGGGTGATGGCACGGGGGGCGGTGTCTGGCCGGGGGCGGGGACGAGCGCCTCGGCGGGGGAGAGCGTCGGGTGCCTCCCCGCAGCGGGCTAAATCTTGCGAGGGCCGCTCCAAGGATATGGGAGCAGCCGTGGTGCGGGAGTGTGGGGGAGCGCGGGGTCACTCGTGGCAGGGCCGCTCGTATGCCAGGGGAGTGGCCCTGGACGCGCAGAGTATATTGGAGCCGTCGGGGAAGGGCGGGGACGATGGGGGCGAGGCGAAGGAGGGTAATCTTCTGGCGGCATTGTCACGGGGCAGCGCGGGGCGGAGGAGCGCTGCCCCGACGTATGGAGAGCAGGGGGGGGTGCGCGGAGGGAAGGAATAAGACCGCAGAGGCGGGTCCACCAGGGAGGAGCGCGCTGCAGAGCTCTCAGGTGTGGCGCGCTGAAGAATGGGGCCACCCTTATGGCAGAGGTACAGGCCCCAGTGCGGATTTGGGCCAGCGCGGTCAGAAGGGGCGCACGGGGGGTGGGGAGGGCGGTGTGGTATGCAGTGCGGTGGGGTTTGAGCAGGAGCTTTCGGGAGGGGGGTTACCAGCCCACGTCGGGGGGGGGTCGGGGGTGAGGTGGACGGCATGGACGTGGGGGGGGCGCAGGGGGGGAATCCCCGGTGCTGTTCGAATCGGGGGAGAGCGAGCGGGACGGGGATGGCCTGGACATCTATGCGTCCTGGGCGGAGGGGTTGGGGGGGCGACCGGGGCAAGGGGCGGTGGGGAAGGGCCTGGGGCACGGGGACAGGGGGGGCCCGGGGGTGGGTCGGCTCGGGGAGCGGGACGGCGGCGGTGGGATGGAGGTCCGGGGCAGGGGATGCGGAGGAAGAGGGGGCTGGGCCGAGTGGGCAGGGGGTCAGGTACGTGGGAGTGGAGCAACGGGGAGCCGGGGGACGGGGAGGAGGAAGAGGTCGTGGATCTGAGCGCGGTGGGGCGGGCGTGGGTGGCAAGTACGTTGGGGGCGGGTAAGCGGGGATGGGATGGTAGGCAGAAAGGAGGTAGGCCCAGCATACCAGACCATTCCTTTTCTTTCCAGGCGGTGTACCGACAATCTGACCGTTGCGGGGTGCCGGACTTGGTAGGGCTGGGAGCAGCTCAACGGCACCAAGGAGAAGGGAGGGTGGAGCCTCGGGCGGCGTATCCTGTACCGGCGAGGGATCTCAGCGCGGCTGGCATAAGTAGGCCCGGTACGGGCTCGCCAGCCCCAACACCCACGGGGTTGCAGCGCCCCGGGGGGCAACGGCAAAGGAGCAACGCAGTGGAGGATGTTTGTGTAGCACGCAGGCAGTTGGCGCCACCAGCGGGGAGCGCTGGGTGTGTGGGGCAGGAGGATAGCATGGAAGAAGGGGAGTTGCGTGATGTGGTGGACGACAGGGAGGGGGGGCCGAGTAATGCTGTGCCTAGTTTTTTGCAGGTGTCACGACGCCAGGCGAGGCCCACGGGTCGGACATCGAGGTGGGAGACCAGCTCGGCCCCCAGGACAGGACGCCGTGTGGAGCGTCGGACAGAGACATTGGCGCCAGGTAATACGCATTTGCTCGGGCGACCAGTGATGGTATCCGTAGGCGTGGGGGGGTCTGTGGGCGAAGGGGGGGGGGCGGGGGGAGGTTGTGCAAGGGAGCGTATGTGGTGGATGTGGCCGTGGGCACAGAGGGCACAAGTAAGGGGGACAAAAGGAAGGACGGCGAGAGTCTGACGGACACGAAGGAGGCAGTTGACGCAAAGACGGGGGACGGGGAGACTAAGTTAGAAAGTAAGGAGCTGAAGATCAAACAATTACCGTATATGGGAGTCACGAAGCCCTTGGGGGCGCACTTGATGTTGGCAACGAAAGAGCGGATCTGGAAAGGGGAATATGTGGAGATGCTCAAACTCCTACACAGGGAAGTGCGGGCAAAGAAGGGCTCTAAGGAGGAGGAATTTGAGTTGGCTAAGCAGCCTAAGGTGCCGTTGACGATAGAAAATTGGACGGCGGCTTTTCTCATTTATGCTAGTGTGTACTGTGAGAAATTCCCGGAGAGGTCAGTGGCCATGTTTAAATACATGGACGTCATACGAAAAGCGCAACTTACAGGGGGTGGATATGCCTGGGCCCAGTACGACGAGGAGTTCCGGGCGCGCATGGCTTGGGATACGGAGGCGAAGTGGGGAGAGCTGGACACGGATTTGTGGCAGCATACGATGGGTCTCGCGGGGTCGGGAAAGACCATTTTTACGGCCAGTGGGCTACCGCTCGTGTATCAGCCCTTTCGAGGGGGGGTGGGGGGGAGCAGGCAGGGGTACGACAGGTGAGAAAGGTGCGTGCTGGGACTATAATAAGGGATTGTGCACGCGGGAGTATTGCCGTTTTCGGCATGAATGCTCCGGTTGCGGAAAGCGCCATGCTTTGGTCAAGTGTTGGGGGGCCCAGGGTCAGTCACAAGGAGGTCAGCAGTGGCAGTCAGGAGCCTTTAAGGCAGGGGGACAGCAGCAGACACAGCAGTCGGGAGGGGGTCTAAGGGGCCTGGGCCAAAAGGCTCATACTCCGGTTAAGGTGGAGAATTTGTTGGGGGCTCTGCGGGGGTATCCGGACAGGGAGGCGGCAGAGCGACTACGGTGGGGGCTTCTGGACGGGTTCAGGCTGGGGTATGAGGGTCCACAGGTACGGAGATGGGCAGACAATTTGAGATCAGCACGGGAGCACCCACAGGTGGTGCAAGCGAAACTGGATAAAGAGGTACAGGAGGGCCGTATGGCGGACCCCTTTCAGGATTGGCCGTTGCCTAATTTGATTGTGTCACCCATTGGAGTGGTGCCTAAGAAAGAGCAGGGACAGTTTCGCCTTATACAACATTTGTCATGGCCAGAAGGTGGGTCGGTCAATGACTTTATTGAAGAAAGTGTGGCCACTGTATCCTACTCCTCTGTTGACGTGGCTATGTCACTGGTGGTGACCGCGGGCGCAACAGCACAGATGGCAAAGTGCGACATAAAGTCTGCTTTCCGGCTGCTGCCAGTTCATCCAGATGACTGGGATCTGTTGGGCATACAATTCGGCGGTCACTGGTACGTGGACAAAGCATTGCCGATGGGCTGCTCCATGTCTTGCGCACTTTTTGAATGTTTCAGCACGTTCCTACAATGGTTGTTTACGGAACGGACGGGTCACCAAGGATTGACGCACTACTTGGATGACTTCTTTTTTGTTGGCACCTCAGACTCCACGGAATGCCAGAGGGCTCTGGACAGTTTCAATGAGATCATGAGGGAAATGGGCGTGCCACTGGCCCCGGAGAAAACACAAGGGCCCAGTACGGCACTGGCCTTTTTAGGCATTGAATTGGATTCAGGTTTGATGGAGGCACGCCTTCCGGCGGATAAAAAGCAAAACATGTTAGAGCTGCTGGCAAGTGTGCTGGCACGACAGAAAGTGACGGTCAGGGACATCCAAGTGCTGCTGGGACATCTCAATTTTGCCTGTAGGGTGGTCAGAGTAGGGAGGACGTTCTGTAGGCGACTGGGGAGAGCTTTGGAGGGGCAGAGGCCCCCACACCATCATGTTCGGCTGTCAGCCGGAGTGAGGGAAGACTTGAGGATGTGGCAGTTTTTCCTTCATCAGTTTAACGGGGTGCCTTTGATGAGAGACGTGGACATGGTGTGGGATGTGCAGATTTTCTCGGATGCAGCAGGGAGCAAGGTGTTTGGGCTGTACTGGCAAGGGAGGTGGTGCGCAGAACCCTGGCCCGTGGAATGGTTGGAGGGAGGCAGGAGTATTGCCTTCTTGGAATTATTTCCCTTAGTGGTGGCTGTCACTCTGTGGGGGGCTTTGTTAACCCACAAGAAGGTCACGTTCAGGATTGACAACATGGCAGTGGTGCAGGTGGTCAATCGGCAGTCGGCACGGGACGAGCAGGTGCTCAAGTTGTTGAGGGTTTTTGTACTGGGGTGTCTGAGGCATGATGTGGCGTTTCGCGCGGTGCATGTGCCAGGTGTGGACAATGACATTGCGGATGCCTTGTCTCGTTCACAGTGGGGGAGATTCCATGGGCTCGCCAAGGATGCGGACGTGAACCCGACCAGAATGCCGAACCAGCTATGGGAAGTAGGCAACACCGGATGCTACAATTGGTTCTAGGCTCCTTAGCACAGTCTACGAGGTTGGCATACCGGGCGGCTTGGGAGGAGTTTGTCCGTTCAGGGGCGCAGTGGCGGGCTTCCTGGGTGGCACGTCAGGAGGATGTTGTGCAGTTCATATTGGACCTGGTGGAAAAAGGTCTTACGAAGGTGACGATTGTGGGCAAATTGGCGGGGATTGCTTTCGTCGGGAAATTGTTGTGGGGCTATGCCTCCTCCGCAGGGGAACTAGGTGCACGGATTTTGGAAGGTTGGGCGCGGGAATGTGGGAGCATCGCTCGAGTGAGGAAACCACTGTCTTGGGAACTGCTGGCAGGGGTGATGGGGGTTTTGCCGGGGTGTGTTTTGATGAAGGGGAGGCCATCCTTTTTTCTACACTCATGTCCTGGATGTTTTTCGGGGCCTTTCGTGTGTCAGAATTGTTGGGGTCAAAAGGGGATCGGGGCTTGTCCTGAGGTGAGGTCTCTTTTGGGGCAGAGGTGGTTAGTATTTGGCTCAGAAAGGCGAAAATGGACCAAAGGAGTCAGGGAAAATGGATTTCGTTAAAGAGGGGGCACTTGCCGCCGGTTTGCCCCTTTCGGTGGGGTTTGCGTTGGAAAGCATGCTCGGGGGGTTGGGGGACTTGGTCTTTTCACATCAGCAGGGGCGGGCGTTAAGGCTTCGCAATTGCTGGCAGTGCTGCGTAAAGCACTGAGGAGCCTGGGTATCGAGGAGAAGGGTTTTGGCACGCATTCCTTCCGAATTGGGGCGGCGTCAGAGGCACATGCGAGGGGTTGGGAGAGTGGGGACATTATGAATTTGGGTAGGTGGTCATCGAATTGCTATCAGCGTTATGTGCGCAGCGAGGCAGGGGGTGGGGTGCTGTAAAAAAAAAAAAAGGTTTTTAGGTGTTGTTTTCTTGGTCTTCATTCTTGTTTTTCTTTTCAGGTTCGGTTATGGGACCCCTCGCCAGGGAGATGTCCATTTGGATTGTGGGGCATTCTTTTGTGGCATGGAGGGGTAAGGGCGGCATGCGCTGGAAGGAATTGGTGTCAGTGTTGAACGGGATTTTACGGGTGGGTAGGTGCCCGGATGTGTTGGTTTTGCACTTGGGGAGAATGACATGGTCAGGGAAACAGGTTTGGTGCTGATGCCGATTATGAAAAAGGACCTGGTGTTGATTAAGGAGAGATGGTCTGGGTGTTCCATTGTCTGGACAGAATTTGTCCCCCGGAGGAGCTGGAGGGGGGCGGTAAAACCCGGGCGGTGGATAAAGCGAGGAGGAAGCTGAATACGGAGATGGTGAGGTTTTGTCGCCATTTGGGAATAGGCAGGGTGGCTCATAGGGACATCCGTTACGATGCGCAGGAACTGTTCAGGGATGATGGGGTACACTTGTCCCGGATGGGGATGGATCTGTATCTTTTGGAGCTGCGGGAGGTCCTGGCGCGGTTGCTCTGGGTTTACAGGCGTTAGGTTCTCCACGAGGTCCTGCGGGGATTGGGGGGGCCGAGGGGGGGCAGAAAAAAGGGAGGAAGAGGCGTATCCGCCTACGCTTCCCCCTTTCTTCAGGGTGGTGGGGTGGTTGACAGTTGGCCGGGATTGGCTAGAGTTTGTTGTTATAGTTTTGGTAGTTTGGGTCCAGGAACAGGGAAAGGGTAACCAGGTTGGATAAGTTTAGATTAGAGGTTGGATAGTTACAGTTGCACAGAAGGCAGGTAGGGGTTACGGTCAGGGGAGTTTAGGAGTTGGAAAGGCTACATGGTGTAGGATTGGGTTATATGTTGGTTATGGAATGTTATGTTGTATTTTGGGGGATGGGGGACTGATGTGGGGATCGTAGGGGTGGGGGAAGGAACAAGGGGTCAGGAAATTATTGTATAGCGAGGTGTTAGTTTTGTAAGGCAGTGGCCAAGGAGTTAAAATTGTGATATGCACCTGTTTCAATAAAGCGGCCTTTTTCACACACAATAAAGTGGTCTGGTGTCGGCTTGCCCCCCCTCCCCCTCTTAATCTCCCAATCGGTAGGTTTGGTCGTGGGTCTGCCGCCGTATTTAGATTGGGCGCACACATGGCCAGTATTCACTGCCCGTCACTGCCAAGAAAAACGTGGTAGTGAAAACTTTTAAATGACCCCCACGCCATGGGAGGGAGCTCCCATGGCAGTAGGGTCATTGTTTATTTTCGAAAAGAATATCCTACTGTTGTACTTACTTGATAATTTAAAAAAAGTTGTAAGTCATGTTGACGGAGCCGTCTGTCAAACTTGCAATGCATTTCCAGGAACCATCGTGACAGCATTTCCTGAAAATGCTAGAGATCTCCGCAGGGGCAGCGCACAGCTCTAAATATGTCCTGTGGAGTACCCTTTCCATGACGGGAGTAAGGTACTCTCCCATGGCAATGGTAATTACCCTATCCGCCTAAATTTAAATTAGCCCCATAATTTGGGTGGAATAGGGAAAAGAATAATAAAAATGTTGCCAGTATCTATGAGAAGGGATGATAATAAGAAACATGATAGGGATCCGGATGAGGGTCGTAGTGATGTTAAAAAATGGCAATGAGGGCATCGGCATAAAATTATAATTCAAGAACAAATATTCTTGTTAAAAAGCAAAAATGATTTTTCAGAGTGCGAATGTAGCATATGGATGTGAGACAATATGTGGTGGCGTATTGACGTTACGTTATCAAGGACGTCTCATTATCAATTTCAAAATATCTTTATTGAAAATTTTGTGCAAGAACAGAACAGGAGCTGGTATCAGGGTCCAAAGCCACAAAGTACATGTAACGGTGTTTCAACTGATCAGCAGACAAATGCCAGCAATAGACGAACCCCTTGACAGTGAAATCGCCCCTTAGTCCCCAGCTCCAGAAGGAAGAAAGGAAGAATGATTAAAGGAAGAAAGTGAAAGGAGAAGCTGAAAGGGGAAGAGAAGAGAGAAGAGAGAGTTATCTAGCGCCTCAAGCCTCTTAATAATATAGCATAGTACAACAAATATCCGGCCATGTCAGTGACTTTAAATGTGAAGACCACATGGGAATCATCTTCCAGAAAATGAAATCATGGCGGCTTATGAGAAGGAAAATAATCGTCTAGGGTAGACCATATGTTCCTCGTGGAGGTTTTCCAAGGTGAATGTTGCAAAACAATATTGTCTGCCCCCCTGAGGTGTATGACCCAGTTCATCCAACACTTGTAGGAGGCCTTGCTAGTATCCTTCCAATTGGTGAGTATCATTTTAACTGCAGAAATCAACAGTAGATCAAGGAGAGCTCGGTCCCCTTCCCACTGCAAATCCACCTGTAAAAAAGCAGTTACCACGGACGGTAGGGACCTGGGGAGAATACAGTTAAACAAATTAGACTAAAACAAGTAGACCCTATCCCAGAAGGGTTTCACAACAGGACAGTGTAAAATAAGGTGAGCCAAATCACCTCTGCCTTGATTACAATTAAACACATCATCTTCCCGGATCCCCATGGAGAACAGCCTAGCCGGTGTCCAAAAGACTTTGTGTAATAGCCAGAATTTTGTTTGGGAGAGAACTGGGGAAATCTTATTACGTGTAACTGATCTCCATAGCGGGGACCACGAATCTTCGGTTAGCTGATTAACCGAAAGCCCCTTCCAATAATCTACTACCTTAGAATTAAGCTTGGAGGATTTTGGGCGCAGAAGTTGATAAATCTGGGAGACCTGATGGCCAAGCCTATTAAGTTTTGATACAAACGTGGGTAGCGATGGGGAGCTAGGAGACATTCTGGATTTCGCAATGGCAGCTCTCACTTTCAGAAAATTATAAAATTCGATATCAGCCAAATGGAAACGAGATTGAAGTTCCCTGAACGTCAATGGGTATGCATCATTTACCAATTGATGGGGAAAAAAGATACCTTTTTTGCACCAGGAGTCAAGGAGTAATGGTTTACCATTATAAAGGAACTTGGAGTTTAGCCAAAGCGATTCCATATTGGAGCCCTTCATACTGACATCCATGGACCTATCTATTTTTAAGAGAGCTAATTTAGTGTTCTTAAAGATGGACCTAGAGTGGATGGCGACAAGACGGTTAGCCGTGAGAACTGACAGGGGGCGTATGTTATGGAGGAGAGCCCCTTCCACTTCCAGCCACACTGGTATATAGTGATCAGGAGGAGAAACCCAAAGCAGGCCCTGCCTCGCCAGAAAGGCATATTGGTAGAGACGAAAGTCAGCCAGGTTAACGCCTCCCATTGTCTTATCGAGCCTCAATTTTCGAATGCTGATTCTGGCTTTTTTACCGCGCCAAAGAAAGGATGTTAAAAGGGTATCTAATTTATGGTGAAAGGAGTCAGTCAGTAGCAATGGTAGCATACTTATGAGATAATTAACTAAAGGAGTAACCATCATCTTGATAGTCTCAATTCTCCCCCACCACGTGATGAATTTTGGGGACCAGGCATCCAAGAGTGTCTTAATTTTCTGTAGGAGTACCCTTTCATTTTGATACAGGGTGTCCATAATATTATTACCAAATTCAATCCCCAAGTATTTAATAAAACTCGACTGCCATGTTAACCCAGAGTCCCCCAACATTTCGCTAGTACAAAACACGTTTAGTGGTTTAACTTCCGATTTATCTCTATTGAGTTTATACCCGGAGTGCAGAGAATATAATGCAATCGTTTCCATTAGGGCTGTAATGGAGGAATCCGGACGTTCTGTAACTATCAAAATGTCATCCGCATACGCGGCCAATTTGACACGTACACCATTGATGTCAACACCCGCAATATCCGCGTTGAGCTTGATAGCCTGAAGAAGAGGTTCCAATGCCAAGAGGAAAAGTGATGGAGATAGAGGACATCCCTGTCTGGTACCCTGATATAGGGGGAAGGACTCCGAAAGTGACCCATTGACAGCTATACGTCCAGTCGGCTTTAGGTAAAGTGACATAACCATTTTAATAAAGTCCTTACCCAAACTAAAGAAATGCAGGCAACGTTCCAAGAACGACCAAGAGACTCTGTCGAAGGCCTTCTCGGCGTCTAACGTAATGGCAATCGAGGGTACAGATTTAGTTGCAGCATTTTCTAATACATGGCATAACAGACGTGTGTTATCGTTGGATGACCGGTTCCGGAGGAACCCCACCTGGGAATTGCTTATTAATTTATGAAGGACCAAATTTAGCCTGACCGCAAGTATTTTGGCGGATATTTTGCAATCAACATTTATAAGCGAGATGGGCCTATAATTTTTGGGATGAACAGGGTCTTTTCCCTCCTTGGGGATAACAACAATGTTGGCTTCAGTCATAGAATCAGGTGTGTGCCCAGTGTCAGCAATATGGTTAAAAACCTGTTTCATAACAGGACCTAATTGGGTTAAAAAAGATTTATAGAAGGATGCCGTGAAGCCATCCGGCCCTGGCGCTTTGTTTTCTTTCAAGGACCTGACCGTCTTATCTATTTCCGAGCTGTTGATTTCCATACCTAACATGGCAGAGTCGTCTTCTGAGAGTTGTGGCAAATTAAGATCACGGAGGAAAGCAGTGCACTTCTCAGTATCAAAAGTCTGATTATTTGAGTATAGGTCCTGATAAAATTGTTTAAAAGTATTGAGAATGCCCTTGTGTGTTGTATGGGTTAGGTTATTAGCGTCCTTGATTGAAGAGATAACATGTTGATTTTGTCTATGTTTAAGATATGAAGCTAAAAGTTTCCCTGCCTTGTTGGCCTCACAAAGATTCAGCGCTTTAAATTTATTAATCCACACCCCGCGCGTTCACTCAATATCTTATTGTACTCATACTTCTTCTGTGTCAAAGTCAACAGTAGAGTAGAATCGTTTAAGGAGGCATTATGGGCAGTCTCTAAGTCTCTAATTTCCCAATCTAGTTGGAGTAGTCCCTGATTCAGGCGTTTATTTATTTTTGTTTTTATAGCAATGATTAGCCCCCTTATAGTGGCTTTCAATGCGTCCCAGTGTGTATTTATATTAGTATCCGACACCTTGTTGTGACCAAGGTATTCTGAAAAGGCCTCCGCAATCTTCTTTTTATTTTCAGGGTCTGATAAGACATCATTGTTAAACCGCCACCGTTTGGGGGTTTGTTCCTTATGACTTCCGGTTAAGTTAAGAGAGATGCAAGAGTGATCAGAAATCAATCTTGGGGCAATATCAGAGGACTCAATGAGGCTGGTGTATGCCCCAGAGGCAAGGATATAATCAATCCTAGTGTATGAATTGTGAGGGGCCGAATAAAAAGTATAATCCCTTGTGTCTGGGTGCTGGAGTCTCCAGGGATCTTTGAGGTTAAATTTAGAACAAATAGTGATGAGCTCAGCGTGTGAGCTCGTAGTTTGGTAGTGGCAGTTGGACTGCCTGTCAATTATCGGGTCCAGGGGAAGGTTGAAGTCCCCTGCCATTACTATAAGATCCTCCTGAGGAATACTATCTAACCTGTCAGAGACGCTAGACCAAAAGGTGGGGTCATCCGTGTTAGGCCCATAAATATTGATCACATGTATTAAATCTTCGCCTCTCCTCAAGTGAGTGAGCAAAAAACGACCTTCATTGTCGTGTGTGGAGGATTCTAGCGTGATATTAGCAGATCTTAGCTGCTGGAGAGCATGCCAATTGCGAAATCCAGTTACATTTAATAAGGTTATTGTCCACTTCGGAAAGTTTAGTCTCCTGTAACAGCACAACGTCTCATTATCATTACCCAATAGGTCTACTTCCATGAATACATAAACATGACATGTCAACAAGTGCCTACAACCACCAATAGCAGTGTCCATAGTAGTATATATTGCCAATCCATTATCCCCTCATCCTTTCTTTGCCTCTTACTGTAGCCACAGATATGTGCTTCTTTGTTTATGGCGAATACATGCTAAACCTTATTGAGGAAAATTCGATCTGGAGGGGCACCTGACTCAAACGGCATCCCGCCTGCAGTGTATAAAGAATCGACACAGGGCTACAATTATGGCACTGTTATATTTCGGGAGTACAGATTGGGAGGAAGTATTCCCGAATCATGGAGGGGCTCACTCCTGGTCCAAAACATAAAATAGTTTGTGATCCAACCCTGAAAACTACCAAATGATCGCACTCTTAGATGTAGAAGGGAAGTGCTATGCATGTATATTATTACAAGAACTGACTACCTGGGCAGAAGAGCATAAGCTGATTCACCCCACACAAACAGGCTTTCAAAAGTGTTGTTACATTAAAGATAACTTAGTCTGTTTGTCCCACCTGATTGAGACCATATTGGCAAAAAAAGGGAGGGCCTTGTATCTTGCATACATAGACTTTCAAACAGCCTTTGATAGTGTGACACGTCCGAGACTGTGGACAAAATAAAAAAACTGGGAGATTCGATCAAACACTACTAAATGCACTTATTGCCTTCTATTCACAAACATGGATCAAGATAATAGTTTCCTCAGAATGGTTAATGACTAAAAAGATAAAAACCAACAAGGGACTAGAGCAAGGTTGTATACTGATCCCAATGCTTTTTAATCTGTACTTGGCAGAACTACCAGATTGTTTGGCAGATGCACAAACTTTCCCCTCTAAAATGGCGGGAAGTAAAATTCAATCAATGCAATATGCGGAGAATACAATTTTGCTCAACCAAACCCCGGTCGAGCTGCAGCAGCTTCTGACTGCCTTGGCACAATATTGTAAAGAAAAGAAAATTGAAAATAAATACGGCATAAACAAAAGCGATGATCATTACCAGATAAATATCGACAAAAGGCTTATCGTACATCGACGTAAAAACCAATTGAGATAGTCACTGCATATAAATATTTGGGAGTATGGATTGACCATAAAGGAAAGCAGACCACTCATATCACAGCAATGCAAGGAGCGGCACAATCGTTAGATGGGGCCTTTTGCAGAGTAAGGAAATCCATGAGCACACCGGACCAAACTCCCCTAGTTCGAGCAATGGGGGCAAAATGTTTACCGTCAGTGGCCTATAGCCTTTAAAGACAAAATGTCGACCTTGGCTGGATAGAGGTCAGTCAGCTTGCTTCCGCAGAGATTCCTTCCTACCAACTTCAACCTCACATGCGCAAATCCGAATGGAATTTAATTTGGCATCCCAAAAGTGGCTATTAAAAGCTAGACTTATAGCCTACTGCCTGAAAAGCCAACAACCCAGGGATCACACACTAAAGAAGCCCATCTGGTTAATGATAAGCCAACCAGGCTCAAGCTGGCACAAATATTTACCACACTGCATAGAAGCATTGGAAGCTCGTGAAATATGGTCTGCCCCCATACCTACTACTGCAGCAGCTAAACAATGAACCAAACAAGCAAAATTAATGTCAGCCGACAACGACACACTAACACACACTGAAAGAGCTGAATCATGGTAGCTGGGCATCAAAACTTTATAACAGTGGAGACCTGCCACACCACTTGCCATACTACCTGTCCTCTCCCTTAAAACCAATAATGAAGTGCCAGCTAATGAGACTACGGTTCGGTCTAATTCCACTACTGGCATATAAGTATGGCCGAGGGTACAAGAAAGTTTCAGCAATTCAGTGCCGACTGTGCGGAGGAAATGAGGACACACTAGTCCATATTTTGTGTATTTGTGGGAAACTGCGCCCATTAAGAATCTACTGGCTTCGCCCAATTTGGTGTATTTTAAACATGCGGAGATGTCAAGAAGCCCTGGTGGAGTGTTTGAAAGGTGACTCAGTGGAATTAGCCGTCCGCTTTATGAAATATAGGACAGCTGTAAAAGCCATGTTGGACTTGGAGAATGACACAGAACAATAATGCATTGAGATGTGTCTACATATCCACTTCCTTTGCTATTTTTTTAAGTTGATTAATTGTTGCTCTAATTTTTAATTTAAGAATAACAGAACCACAAATTGGCACATGTTTTTACATATTGTCAGAAATCATGCACTTTAGATTTTAATTTTAACCCAACATGATTGTAATAAATAAAGAATTAACTTATCTTATTGAGGAAAAGGTTCATTTTAAAGAGTGATCGTATATTGTGCTTTATTGAGCAAATGTATTGTTTCTGAAGTTAATTTGTATTCCACGTGCAAGCGAGCCTCTTGACAACTCGCCACTCTAACTCCATCACCCAGCTCACAGCAGAGATTGAAGGAGATTGAGGGAGCGCAGTGGTGCTTTACTGAGCTGGAGGCATGAGCTGAGGAACCCGCTGTAGAATGACCACTCGGCAAGCAATTGCTCTTACCTAATCGGGTCGCATAGGAAATTTTTTGATCAGTTGGTGCGCTCAATTCAACGCAACTATACACAAAATATAAACAAGAGATAAATAGTCCAAAACCCAAGGGTAAGATGAATAAACTATACCACTAAAGGGACCCAGGCTATAAAACGGCAGAAAAAGGATAAGAAAAAGGATGAAAAGATGAGAATAAACTATCACCATCCTCCTCCTATAATAAGACAGAAAAGAAAACATTAAACTCACTCACAAACACCAACCTCCTCTTTTAATAAAACACGAAAAGAACGGTAAAATCCCAAACAGAAATTGAGTAGACACCACAAAAGACACGTATGAAAAAAACATAGAGAATCACAATAGAAAACGACTACAAGTACTCTAGAAATTGAAGAAACATACATGAAGAATCACTCCCAGAACAAATATACAATGGGTGGATCTCACCCATCACTAAAACGTAGATGGGACTAACACCCCCTAAACTCTGAGTATATGGATCTAACACCCAAATGTACAGAAAACAGAAATGGGACTAAGACCCAACCCAAACGTGACAAAGGTGGGACTCACACCCCCTTTAAATTTAGTAAAAAGGTCAAATACCCATTACTAATAACATAAGTAGGACTCTCACCCCCTAAAACCAAGTAAACGGGACAGACACCCATTACAATGACCTAGGTGGGACTAACACCCCCTAAACACAAAGAATATGGGAGTAACACCCATAAAGAATGACCTAGGTGGGACTAACACCCCCTAAACACTAAGGGCCTCATGTAGGTAGTTAAATACCGGTCGGTAACGGCCGAAATTCGGTAAATATCCCGTTACCGACCGGTATTTAGCTATTTGGGATGTAGGAGGCATTATTCAGGATTCGGTAAATTACCAAATCTGTAAAATACCGAATCGGTAAATACCGAATCGGTAAATACCGAATCCTGAATGTAGGGAGCACTCTAAAGAGTGCAAATTAGAATTAAGAATTCGTTATTTACCACCAAATACAGGTTGGTGATAAATAACGAATATTTATCAATACAGGCCTAGGGCTCAGAAGGTATATTTATTGTGAGCTGTGGATCAATTGCTATTACTTTAGGTATATAATACTCCCCGTATTTTTAAATTTGGGGTAGTCACCAACAGAGCTAACCACCTTCAGTTTTAAAATTAAAAGATTTACTTATGGCAATCCCCTAATAGACCTCAATGTGCAAGAACTCCCGTCAAATACACCAGGTATTTTTCTAATGCAAATAACAAAGAAAAAAATGAAGAAAAAAATGTGAAAGAGACGAGATGGCACCTCACGTGCGCAACACCAATTGAGCCTGCTGATTGGTACTCATCAGCTCTGCCCACTCTTAACATCATTGGTTGCCATCACGCTAAAAAAAAACAAAAAGCAAAGTGTCCACAAAAATAAACCAAAACTGTGAAGGTAAGTGGTGAAGAGATCACATACCAAGTGCGACTGAATAGTGAAGATAAAAAAGTTGAAGAGGATGCACCCTCAATAGGTTCAAACTTTATTCTTCCTTCGATGTGCACCCAAATCAAGACTTAAAAAGGCTGCTTAATATGCATACCATATTGTTGTGCCAACATGTTTCATCGCCAGATATGTTTTGTGGCGATTTCGTCAGGGCAACTCTAGTCGCTTGGCACACGCAGGGGACACTGCTTAAAATTTCATTCGGGGACTGCCAAAAGTAAAAAACACACAACACTCAACTCTTCCCACATCCCAATTTCCATAAATGGATATATGTCTTACTTTTGAATCTGTCAATGACCCTTATTGAGCCATGGCCTCGCGTACCCGCTCGTTATAACAGGTCACACACGGGCTCCTAAAGTGAGTCCTCGCAGTGGTTACGCATTCAACTGTAATGCGAATCTAAGGAAAAAGGTTTTTTTTTTAAATGTATTCAAATTCCTCTTCTTCACATGATCTTATCAATAATGTGGTAAGCTTCTCATAGATCTATCAATTCCCGTGTTTATTGTTATAGTGAACCCTCTCCTTTTAAAGGAACCTAGCTACCTACTCCTCTACGATAGAAATTGAAGGAGATAAGGTATACATTCAAGCTCGGTGTGTTATCACTCATTGTTCAGACTCACCCGCACACAGCCAAAATCAGAGAAACCCTTCCTTTAACTATGTCTGAACTGCCAATGAATGTCTCAGTAGTTCCGATATAAAAAACGGGATGTTATCAGCAACAATGGTGTGTTAAAAGTGACCATTGGGATTTTAAAAGTGACCAAAGGGATTTTATCCATTACCAACTTGGATTCAGTGGTGCTTTTCACCTCCATTTTTTCAATAAGTATGGTCACGGTTATGCCCCAGTCAAACTTCTTACACACGTAGAGTGGTCAGCCTCGCGTGTATAACCCCACTCCCTTTCGATCACACCTCCTTACCACCCAAAGCCTCACGGAGCTCCTTCTCTCCGCAGGTCACGAGTGTGCTGATCCCGTGTGTGTTTATATACAGGGAGTGCCTACATTCTCGCGCGAAACTTGTACGCGCCATATTGGATTGGGGAGATTGTATATTTTCATTCAAGTTCTCGCTAAACCTCATCCCAGTGTCTATTCGAGACTACTTCTTCCTAGTCATCCGTTCACAAACCAGACCTCACCAAAGGCTCAGAAGTATTTCTTGGTGTGCTAATGTGTGTGCACGCCTACACTCTCACGCGAAACTGTTAGCGCCATCTTAGATAAGGGAGGTTGTGCATTGTATATTGATACTCAAGATGTTGCTAGCCCCATATCAATGTTTATTCAGAATTTCTTATCTCTTAGACATCCGTTTTCGAAAGAACCAGTTTTCAAAAGACTTCATTGGGGAAATCACCAGAGGACTCGTGAGTGATTTATAGTGGATAAACGCCCCTACCGATCTCTATATCAATCTACTATCACTATGGGCGCCATCTTTGAATGGGAGAGCTAGAGACTGTATTATTTAAAAGCCTCTGAGTTTCTCAATTTCTGGTCCCTATTACATCGCTTATATAATCCTCAACGGAATCCTGTCTGGTGGTATAGGATTCAACCACTGTTATTTGCATCTATGACCTGTTTCTTATATCATCTGCTCATATCCTCTGTATTAACATGGTACTAGGATCTATGTGTACCCCCTCCTTACCGGGTGAAAATCAAGTTCTTCTCTTAGACTAAAGTTTATAGGTAGAACTAACTCGAAAGATATGTCACATTGTTACACCCTGGCAGCTCTAACCAAAGCAGACAAGAAATAGGCCAAACGTCTTGTTCAGGCCGGAACAAAAATGCTCTTATGATGGTGGGATTCATAAGTCACTCAGTATCTTGCCCTCCCCCACTCGATTTGGTCATTCAGCCTGAATTAGTCAGACTTCTCCTGAAAAATCCATCTGGCTTCTTTCGAGGCCAGTATGTCCTCGATATTATGGGATGTATCAGTTATGCTTTCAAGGACCACCCATGTGAAAGTGTGTTTGGTTGCATGACAGTGTTGTACTAGTTTAGTCGTGAGTTTGCCTTCTCTAATCGTACTGAGGTGTTCCTGCATTCTGACCTTGACCTTCCTCGTTGTGAGCCCTATATATTGTAGGTTACATTGGCAGGTCAGTCTGTACACTACATTCGCGGTATTGCAATTGCTGAAGCACTTCAAATACCAGATTTTACCTGAGTTTAGAGTGACACTCTGTGTTTTCTTTGTCAATCCACATACAGAACAGCATCCACATGGATAATGTCCTGGGGGAATCGTCGACTCTATCGGCCTCTGTGCTATTTTTACACAAGTGTGTACAAGTTTATCGCCTAGGTTGCTTGATCGTTTAAAGGCAAACCTAGGCGGAGGCATGGTGAAATCCTTAGTAGACAGCAGTGCCCAATGTTTTCTTATGGATTGCCGAATCTGTGTGGCCAAAGGATCAAAAGTCATATCCACAGGTAAGCAATCGTCTCTAGTTTTTTCGTTCTTATGAAGCAGTACACTCCGAGGGGTGTTCATTGCTCTTTTTTTAGCTTGTCTAATGATCTTACGCGGATACTGTCTCATCTCCAGTTTGGCACCTAGTTCTTCTGATTGGTCCAAGAATACAGTGGTGGATGAACAGTTCCTGCGATACCGAAGAAACTGTCCCACGGGTAGATTGTCCCTGAGTGCTCTAGGATGGTACGAGTTATAGCACAGGAGTGAGTTCTTATCTGTGGGTTTTTGATGAACTTTGGAGCATAATCTACCCCCTTCTTCATAGATGTCCAGGTCAAGATATACTGCTGTCTGGCGACTGTAATTCCACGTGAACCTGAGGCTCGGGTCTTGAAGATTGAGCCAGTTGAGAAACTCCAATAACCCATCCTCTGGTCCAGACCAAATACAGAACACGTCATCTATATACCTCTTCCAGAGACGGATGTTATTCTGGAAGAGGTTAGACTGATGGTAAATGACGTGTTCCTCAAATTGGCCCACGTAAATACAGGCCAGGCTCGGCGCCATTGTCGCGCCCATTGACGTGCCTGTGGTTTGGAGGTACATTTTATCTTTATAGCAGAAGTAGTTCCGTGTCAAGGCAAGCTCAATGCACTGTAGCACGAAAGATTGAGGGGCGACATAGAACCACTCTTGTCCCTTAAGAGCATGCGCTGCTGCCACCAACGCAGCATCTTGTGGTATACAAGTATACAATGACTCTATGTCGATAGTCACCATAAGTTCGTTACCTGAGTCAAACTGAAAATCCTCCAAGATGTTCAGGATTTCCATTGTGTCTTTAACAAACGATTGTTGCTTGACAACCGACTCCCTTAGAAAAAAGTCGGCAAATTGCGACAAAGGCTCCAACACCGACTGAATCCCAGAGACGATGGGTCTACCAGGAGGGGGCCGCTGCGGCTTATGGATTTTGGGTAGAATATAGAAGGCCGGTGTCCTTGGCTTATTATTAACCAAGAACTCGGCCTCCTTATTCGTGATCCACTTTTTTTCTTTTGCCACTCCTACCATCTTCTTAATGATTTCTAACAATTCATTAAGGGGGTCTTGTGTTAGAGGGCAGTAGTTGTGGTGGGCACCTAGTAGTCTCATCACTTCGGTGTCGTAGTCGATGGTATTCATGACAACCACTGCACCGCCCTTATCTGCGTTTTTAATCGTTAATAACTGGTTGTTCTGAAGGCCCTTAACTGCTTCCCAATCATCCCGGCTCATGTTATTAAATCTAGGAATTGTACCTTGCTGTTCCAGTCGGGAGATATCTTGCAGTACTATGTTCTCAAATACCATTACTTCAGGGCCTACCATTGCATTTGATGGACAAAAATTGGATGGTTTTCTCAGTGTAGTATTAAACAGGTCTGATGGATCTTGTGGTTTGTTGGCGAAGAACTTTTTCAGTTTTACTCTCCGTAGAGTTTCATGGAGCTCAATCCTGCACTTGAAAGGGTCATGTGTGGGGGTGGGAACAAACCCTAGCCCTTTATTTAAGACTTTCTCTTCGTTGATGGTGAGTACATGATCAGATAAGTTCACCACAATGTTGTTCTCAATTACACCTGGTTCCGTCCCCGACTCCGTGTTATCCTCGGGGAGTGGGTTTGCCATTGTTGGCCTTGGTTGCCCCTGCCTCGACCCCTGCCACGTGGGCCTCCCCCTCTGTTGTCCCCGTGGTTCTGTCCTAAAAAAGAGCGTAGGAGAGCGCCCAGATCTTCGTTGCTCTTCTCCTGTTCGTTGAATCTAACTCTCGAAAGATTAGACTGTGGGCCTGACTCTTCCTCCTCACTGGAGGTGTTATCAAAAGTCCAATTAGTGGGTGTGCGCTTGTTCTGTTGTCTCCCACCTCTACCTCTCCCTCCTCTTGAGGGTTGTTCCACTAGAGAGTCATAGTATTTGTCTTCCACATAGGGGAAAGCCCATTCGTGAGAAAAACGATCAAGATTCCTTTTCAACCCTTTGATTTTCTGGTTGATCATATAATTTTTATAGTCACTCAAGTCTTCTTGGATCCTCAAGAGCTGCTCCTTGGTATCAACAAGAGTGGTGTCTCGCCTTATGCTCTCCTCTAGGTCCACAATTTCCTTGAGTAGATCTTCGCTTAGTCTCTTAGCAGTGTTAATTATGAGGATTAGCCAATCCCGGGTGCATTTATTGGCTATATAGCTCCAATCTAACCTGAATGTTTTATCTTCTAGGAAGATTTTGGGTTCAATCCTTACCAAAAGACTCGCCGGGGCTGCCCCTGCTCTTAAGTACTCTGTCATTAGCGCCCCATGGAGCGCTATCCTCACTTGTTTTTTCTTAGTTGTGCTAAGTCTATCCCACTCTTCCCTCGCTGATGTTACATTCAATAAGGGGGCATCAGGGAAAAGTGAGGGGCCTGATAAAATTGCCGCTATCTGTTCGTCTGTGAAAGCAAGGCAGTTCCTGTCCATTTGAAGAGTGAAAACAACCCCCGGGAATGTATCTAGGGAGAGAACTAAAGGTAAAAGGTTAAGGGGGGTGGAGGGACAGTAAAGTGTGTGTGTCTCTAAAGGACAAAGACGTCACAGTGTTTTATAAAAAAGCTCTCACGGCTGATCCGCCGTTCTCAACATATACACAAAAAGGAGCTGCAGAGGGAAACGAAAGACCTAGGCCGCCCTCCTCTCAAACAATATTTATCAATACAGGCCTAGGGCTCAGAAGGTATATTTATTGTGAGCTGTGGATCAATTCCTATTACTTTAGGTATATAATACTCCCCGTATTTTTTAATTTGGGGTAGTCACCAACAGAGCTAACCACCTTCAGTTTTAAAATTAAAAGATTTACTTATGGCAATCCCGTAATAGACCTCAATGTGCAAGAACTCCCGTCAAATACACCAGGTATTTTTCTAATGCAAATAACAAAGAAAAAAATGAAGAAAAAAATGTGAAAGAGACGAGATGGCACCTCACGTGCGCAACACCAATTGAGCCTGCTGATTGGTACTCATCAGCTCTGCCCACTCTTATCATCATTGGTTGCCATCACGCTAAAAAAAAACAAAAAGCAAAGTGTCCACAAAAATAAACCAAAACTGTGAAGGTAAGTGGTGAAGAGATCACATACCAAGTGCGACTGAATAGTGAAGATAAAAAAGTTGAAGAGGATGCACCCTCAATAGATTCAAACTTTATTCTTCCTTCGATGTGCACCCAAATCAAGATTTAAAAAGGCTGCTTAACCCCTTCAGTGCCCGCCCCTTTCCCCGCCCAGTGCCGGCCGTTGCATTAGCGGGCGGGGTCTATGACGAGCTGGACTCGTCATGGGCACAGCGCCACCGCGGCCCATGACGAGTCCAGCTCGTCATGGGCACTGAAGGGGTTAATATGCATACCATATTGTTGTGCCAACATGTTTCATCGCCAGATATGTTTTGTGGCAATTTCGTCAGGGCAACTCTAGTCGCTTGGCACACGCAGGGGACACTGCTTAAAATTTCATTCGGGGACTGCCAAAAGTAAAAAACACACAACACTCAACTCTTTCCACATCCCAATTTCCATAAATGGATATATGTCTTACTTTTGAATCTGTCATTTACCCTTATTGAGCCATGGCCTCGCGTACCCGCTCGTTATAACAGGTCACACACGGGCTCCTAAAGTGAGTCCTCGCAGTGGTTACGCATTCAACTGTAATGCGAATCTAAGGAAAAAGGTTTTTTTTAAAAAATGTATTCAAATTCCTCTTCTTCACATGATCTTATCAATAATGTGGTAAGCTTCTCATAGATCTATCAATTCCCGTGTTTATTGTTATAGTGAACCCTCTCCTTTTAAAGGAACCTAGCTACCTACTCCTCTACGATAGAAATTGAAGGAGATAAGGTATACATTCAAGCTCGGTGTGTTATCACTCGTTGTTCACACTCACCCGCACACAGCCAAAATCAGAGAAACCCTTCCTTTAACTATGTCTGAACTGCCAATGAATGTCTCAGTAGTTCCGATATAAAAAACGGGACGTTATCAGCAACAATGGTGTGTTAAAAGTGACCATAGGGATTTTAAAAGTGACCAAAGGGATTTTATCCATTACCAACTTGGATTCAGTGGTGCTTTTCACCTCCATTTTTTCAATAAGTATGGTCACGGTTATGCCCCAGTCAAACTTCTTACACACGTAGAGTGGTCAGCCTCGCGTGTATAACCCTACTCCCTTTCGATCACACCTCCTTACCACCCAAAGCCTCACGGAGCTCCTTCTCTCCGCCGGTCACGAGTGTGCTGATCCCGTGTGTGTTTATATACAGGGAGTGCCTACATTCTCGCGCAAAACTTGTACGCGCCATATTGGATTGGGGAGATTGTATATTTTCATTCAAGTTCTCGCTAAACCTCATCCCAGTGTCTATTCGAGACTACTTCTTCCTAGTCATCCGTTCACAAACCAGACCTCACCAAAGGCTCAGAAGTATTTCTTGGTGTGCTAATGTGTGTGCACGCCTACACTCTCACGCGAAACTGTTAGCGCCATCTTAGATAAGGGAGGCTGTGCATTGTATATTGATACTCAAGATGTTGCTAGCCCCATATCAATGTTTATTCAGAATTTCTTATCTCTTAGACACCCGTTTTCGAAAGAACCAGTTTTCAAAAGACTTCATTGGGGAAATCACCAGAGGACTCGTGAGTGATTTATAGTGGATAAACGCCCCTACCGATCTCTATATCAATCTACTATCACTATGGGCGCCATCTTTGAATGGGAGAGCTAGAGACTGTATTATTTAAAAGCCTCTGAGTTTCTCAATTTCTGGTCCCTATTACATCGCTTATATAATCCTCAACGAAATCCTGTCTGGTGGTATAGGATTCAACCACTGTTATTTGCATCTATGACCTGTTTCTTATATCATCTGCTCATATCCTCTGTATTAACATGGTACTAGGATCTATGTGTACCCCCTCCTTACCGGGTGAAAATCAAGTTCTTCTCTTAGACTAAAGTTTATAGGTAGAACTAACTCGAAAGATATGTCACATTGTTACACCCTGGCAGCTCTAACCAAAGCAGACAAGAAATAGGCCAAACGTCTTGTTCAGGCCGGAACAAAAATGCTCTTATGATGGTGGGATTCATAAGTCACTCAGTATCTTGCCCTCCCCCACTCAATTTGGTCATTCAGCCCGAATTGGTCAGACTTCTCCTGCAAAATCCATCTGGCTTCTTTCGAGGCCAGTATGTCCTCGATATTATGGGATGTATCCGTTATTCTTTCAAGGACCACCCATGTGAAAGTGTGTTTGGTTTCATGACAGTGTTGTACTAGTTTAGTCGTGAGTTTGCCTGCTCTAATCGTACTGAGGTGTTCCTGCATTCTGACCTTGACCTTCCTCGTTGTGAGCCCTATATATTGTAGGTTACATTGGCAGGTCAGTCTGTACACTACATTCGCGGTATTGCAATTGCTGAAGCACTTCAAATACCAGATTTTACCTGAGTTTAGAGTGACACTGTGTTTTCTTTGTCAATCCACATACAGAACAGCATCCACATGGATAATGTCCTGGGGGAATCGTCGACTCTATCGGCCTCTGTGCTATTTTTACACGAGTGTGTACAAGTTTATCGCCTAGGTTGCTTGATCGTTTAAAGGCAAACCTAGGCGGAGGCATGGTGAAATCCTTAGTAGACAGCAGATAAATAACGAATACCTTGCAAAACGCAATATTTTGCAGATGTAAGAGTGCCATGTGGCAGACATACATGCCCTTAGGGCATGTATGTGCGCCACATGTGCACACATGCAAGAATCAGGGGTGCAACAGGGTGTCAATGTGACACCCTGCCACCCTTGTATATGCTCCCCCATTACCGAATCGGTATTTACCGAATCGGTAATGGTGACTGGCTTCCCATTGATTCCTATGGGCCTCCAGGCCCATAGGAATCAATGGGAAGGTATGCCCCATTACCGAATCGGTAAATACCGATTCATATTTACCGAATTTTTCCGATTCGGTAAAATTTACCGAATCATTACCTACATCACATTTACCGATTCATAAATACCGAATCGGTAAAATTCGGTATTTATGAATCGGTAAATGTGTTGCCACCTACATATGGCCCTTAGTATATGGGACTAACACCCATAAAAAGAATTTAATAGGTGGGACTCTCACCCTCTATAACTGAGTAAAAGGGACTGACACCCATTACTAATAGCATAGGTGGGACTCTCACCCCCCCCAAAACTGAGTAAATGGGACTGACACCCATTACTAGTAACATAGATGGAACTCTCACCCCCCCATAACTGGGTAAATGGGACTGACACCCAAACTCAAAAGTCACACCTGAGTAACTAAACAGTGACTTGCGACGTGGAAATAGGGCTAAAACCCATTCCAAATAATTAAATGCAGAGTACAACATTCAGAATGACCAATGTGCAGCATAACGTGACAAAAACGAACACACTAGTGGACCAAAGTGCAGCACAAAACAGAACAACAGCACAAGCAAGAATGATTATATTAGCGCTTAGAAAACTCTAGCACATAGCTATTGTGAAACAAGCGCCGGTGAGCGACCACTCACCCGAGCTGCACATACTAGAACAATCGTATAAAGCATCGCTGGTGATGACGCTGACATTTAGTCCTTGAAAGATTTTGTGTGCCAATCAAAACGTGGTTGCTACCATGAAACTGTGTCGAGTGTCCGGTGACAAGAAGGAATGGACAACTTAGCTGAACGATGAACTGTAGAGAATAATATCATCGCGGCATTTTGTCATCGAATAACTTTATCAAAATCGCTGAATTTGGAAAAAACGTGGTTGGCAGATTGTAAAATACCAGACGAATGAAACAGTACACTTGACCAATCCAAAGATGGAGGCACGCTGACTGACGTCGTGCCGGATGGCTCCCGGCATCTCCAAGCACTAAAAACGTATAGGCAGCAATGCGCGCATTGAACAGAAGAAGACATCATGGAGATCTGTAGCTGCTTCGCGCGACACCCAGACCAGGTGAGGTGCACGAGCCACGTTTGAATTTTTAAAACGAAGCGCAACAGTAATCTCTTATCAGCCATGTAGAGAAAATACATGACAAACTTTTACAAATTATAAAAATGTATTCTCTTCGCCCAGATGGCTCTAAAGCGGCAGTTTAACCAAAAAAACAAAATGCAGTCACATTTCTTTTTTTTTCCCCACTCGCTTCCTTACAACTTGGCAGCTTCCATTTTACCGCATCCCTTACGCTATGACATCTGATTTGGGCACGAAATAACGCACGAAGATTTAAACAGCAAGTCCAAAACACGAAGCTGTAGAAAACACTTTCAGAGCTCATGGAGTATTTAAAGTCTATAGCGAGTGGACAGCCACAAATCAAAAACAGGATGCTTTTTTGCCAAAGAGAACGTTTTAACCCCGCACTGGTGGGCAAAGACACAAACAGCCACAGATTACCTTGTTACTTTATGAACAAACTTCGCTGGTTGTGGCACAGTAGACGTTATTGTGGTACTGCAGACATTTGTTGTAGAATATTTTCTTCTCCAAGCGTAGACAGCTTTGATGAAGAATTACTTTCTGTAGTAAACGTAAAAAAGTCGATTAACAGTACCACCCAGAGATCTGGGGTTAGTAGCACTCCTCACCAGAGACCCCTCTTCCGGTGACAACTCCCCCACGGTCCGACACAAAGAGACTGCAGGCACTACTCTTACACGACTGTCAAAGGGGCCAGCAGCCTTCAAAAAGCACCAAACTTGGTCGCGGAGACATCCACAAGGAGGCTCTGGGACACCACACCTTGAAGTTGAAACAGGACTGTGGCAAACCTCTGTGCTGCACTAGGGAACATCTTGCAGCTCCACTCCTCATCCCAACTGGCACACGGAGGTTTGGGCGACCGGTGTTGTGGTCACTGGTGGGGCTCACGGTGCCAGGTAGTTTCACCAAATGAGGAGTTTCTTTTCTTTAAGTCAAATTTCTTCGAGTCACACAAGTTTAGTTACACACCAGTCTATTCAGGTTACACGCATGGTTTCTTTAGTCTCCAAATCGTCGCCAAATGAAGTGACCTGGTTCCATAAGTTGATGTGACACAGCAGACGTAGCCAGGATAGATCTTTAGTATATTTATTAAGTTAATTAAGTCCATAGAATAGCCCCACCAGGAGCAGCCTGCTAGCTGCTCAGCCCATCCTCTCAACTGTCTCACACCACACCAACCTCCAACATTCCAGTCACGTCAACATTGCACATGGAACTCTCACACTGGCTGAGCAGCTAGTTAGAAGATACAGGAGAACAGTATTAACCTTACATGAAGATACTACAACAACATGGCTCCCAGTCTCCTTTTGCACAGCATACAAAAACTTTTTAGGAGGTGGGAACCAATAGAATATCAACTATTACCATAAAATATCAATCAGTCACTGGTATTGTATAAAACTATACACAACATCATTTATTTTACTTGATTTCAATAACAAGCAAAAAACAAATCTCCTAGTTTATGGATGTGTATCATCAAACAAATGAGACATTAACAACATAAAGCTACTTATTATTTCACACATCATACACAGACATATAATCACAATCCAGCACATATAAATCTGTTTTGTCTGTCTTCGAGACAATTTAACAAGGGGTTTGATGCAATTCGTATTAATCAGTACCAGTCCATACAGGATGCAGTCCAACCAGGATACACACACAAAGGAACAGTCAGCCCTCAAGACCATAGTCGTGTGTACCTTAGTCTTGGAAGTAATTTAGAAATTATTGTAGTTGATAGGACTCCTCCAAATCCATATAGTCGAAGCATTTCGGACCATCCATTCCGCCTCATCAGGAAAAAGGAAAACGATGTGCTGCCTAGTGCCAACGCAGGCACCTTGCGCCTTTGTGCAAGGGTGCCTGCGTTGTAGACAGGATGGTTTCTGTGCAGGAAGGGGCTTCTTCTGGAACAAAAATAATCCTATTCTGCATTTACTTCTTTCTCTGTGTGCTGCAGGATGCAGCACAGAGAAGCTCCTAACATCCAAGTAAGGGTTCAGACATCTTAAGAGTGGGCAGCATAGTGCACTCTGGATATGCAACATGGCACCCATAGCCGGAAGTTGTCATAGGGTGGGAGGGATCCTGGAACGCCATTGGTTAGTGACAGCATCATCCCCACAGGGCACTTTCTGGGTATGTATATGGCACCCCTGGCACCCTGAACCTCAGATCACATCTGAACTGGAAAAAGGACTGAGGAAGGACGTCTATGCTGAACCCTGGATGTTGTAAGAGAGACTGCAATACAGCTGAACTGCACCTGCTGATCCTTGATCTAGCAAAGAGAGGACTGTGCCTGTGGTGCCTGGCTCAATAAAAAATTGCTCCTGAGCCCCAGACCGATGTTATGATTCCAAGGGTCAGTCTACTGACCCCCATTCCAGCACCTGGTGAAGTAGCCATTCTGGCCAGTCAGTAGCCACTCGCAACGAATAACCGATGACCGCTGTGCAGCCAAGAAGAACCCGCCCTGGACTCAAAAGTTCCACCTGTGTCTGCCGAAATTGGGAGAGTTGTCAGAGTGTGGATTGGTCACCAAAGATGGACACTAGACCACACCAAAGGATACACTGGACCTGCTGCACCCAGAGATTGGTAACCCAGCTGCAGCTCCACTTCTACTGGCTCAAAGAGGATTTCGACCCCCTGTAGCCAAACTCTTACCCTTACCCGTGGACTGTGGAATAACCAAAGGAAGACCCCGTCGACTGCACAGCACCCAGAGCATTTTTCAGCATCCTCAACATCCTTCATCCCCAGCCTCAGGACCACTTTATTGAAGTCTATGGCCGTCTTGATGTAAAGTGTGGAACTGGACTTGAGACTGCGTCGGTGACCAGGTAACTGTCCAAATAATCCTTATTGGACCCCTGACCATCTCCCTGTTGGAATTGGAAGCCCATCTCCAGCCGGAGTAGCCGAACACAAGTCTTGCAAACTTTTCAAAAGTTTGTAAACTGTACGGTTACCAATGCTTGTTTGCACTTTGGACTAAAACGCGAGATTTATGTTTTATTTAAGAATCTATATCTTCAGAACTCTCCAGTGGAATTTACTCATCTTGGTGTCTTAAAATTCATAAAAATATAATCTATTTTCATAAAATTGTTGCTGGATTTGTTTCGTGTTGCGTGGCTTTCTTATTTTGGATTTTGGGTGCTTCTGAATGCTTTACACTAGTTCCTTTGTTTAAGCCTTGGTGCTAGATCCCAAGGCTACACAGAGTGAGAACTAGGTTTTTTACAATGAGCCTGACTGGACCCGAGATGCACAATCATACCATGTATATAACACAATCCTCACAATGCTACATTGCCTTGCCATGTATACAGGTGCTTGATACTTTTTTTTTTCTCATTGTTTTGACACTGATAGGGGTTCTTCTTACCATGCAACATAAAATCCGCGTGTAGTTGGAACAGTACAACAGCTTTTTATTGCTCGGGCACGTGTTCAACCGTCTATGGTATTTTACTAATGCGTCTTGGGGTACGTTGCAATTCATGTGTTTATGCTTTGAAGAATTGCTATTTATTAATTGCTATTTATTTTCAGGGATTGTTATTTATTAATCACAGTGATATGTAGTACCTTGCCTCTGTTTCTTTCAGGTATATTTAAACAGCTTTAAAGTCATATCAATCAACCAAACTGGATTTATATAGCGCTGCTAATCACCTGCTAGGGTATTCAGGCGTTTGCAGGTCGCATGAGCCACATCTTGAGTGCTCTTTGGAAATCTGAGAGAGAGGAGATAGTCCAGGGTTGCATGGGGAGGCTGTTCCAGATCTTTGCTGCAATGTAAGAGAAGGAGCATGCACCACTTCTACTCCGGTGGATGCGAGGAGTGTGGGCAAGTGCAGGGAGGCAGATTGTAAATTTCTAGATGGCTAGTGGAAGGTCAGGGAATGTTTAATGTAGTCAGGTCCCTGGTTGTGTAGAGCCTTGTATGCGGGGGTCAGCATCTTGTATTGGCATCTCTTCTGTACAGGGAGCCAATGGAGTTACCTGAGGTGGGGTATGATGTGGGCTCATTGTGAGAGGTCGAGGATGAGTCTGTCTGCCGCATTCTGTATGGTTTGAATTCTGTGTAGGTCTGCGGCAATTAACATGTAGAGGGTGTGTCTAGTGTACAGGGCTAGCCACAAATATCTTATGTAGCATGCGCAGGGTGAGGCTGCAGGAGGAGGAGACGGTGTTTATCTGTGATTTCATGGTGAGCTTGTTATTTATCATTCCGAGGTTTCTGACGTGGTCTGTGGGTGCGGGTGCGGGTGCGGGTCCCGGTCTGAGGGACACTCCATGGGTTGTTGTTGTTGCAGAAGATCAGTAATTCTGTCTTATCCACATTCAGCTTCAGGCAGTTGTTCCTCATCCAGTCGGCGACGTCTGTCATACTACTGTGGAAGTTGGTCCTAGTCGTGTTTTTGTACTCAAGAATGCTCAGATACTGCTGTTCTACAGTTGGAGTCTAGACCCAGAGGCCACAGAGGCGGATGGGTTCCTTCAGAATTGGAGGAAAGACTGAACTAAGCCTTTCCTTTGTTTAAAATGATAAAAGTAGCAAAAGAGGTCTGACATCAAGTGGCGGAGATAATACTAGTGACTCCAATCTGGAGATCTCAATGATGGTCCCACTGCTTCTGGAGACGTCATGCAACTGTCCAGTGATACTTCCGACTTCCAAGAGTTCCCAGGGTCCAGGAGGAAAATGTTACCCAATGATTCATAGCAACCTTCTGGCTCTCATAGCTTGGTGAATCTCAGGCAATGATGGAATGTATCAAGATTTTCGCAAACAACTTCATTCCACAAGGAACAAGTATTGGCTTCGAACCAGTGAGATACAAGTCTGCAAGGTCAGTTTGGTTCAGCTGGTGTATAAAAAGACAGGTGTATCTCTTCGAGGCTGCCACTGTATTCATTCTGAGCTTCCTTTCACAACTGGCAGAGGCAACTGATATTTTCCACCATTAATTAATTTAGGTCGGTCATCTTAGTGGAACACTTTCCAGTAACAGGTAACCTACTGCCTCCCACCCACTGGTCTACAAGCTCATGAGAGGTATGGAGTTATCTAGGCTCCTAGGATCCAATTATTCCAAAAATGAGATGCAAACAGAGTACGATGTCGATTTGCCAGCTAGCCCGATAATTGTGACTTTTATAGAAAAAAAATGTTGCCAAGTTAATTATGCCATGCTGCTTTTTCTCACCCCCTGTAAAAAATGTTTTGCATGTGCCAGTGTTAGACGTGTCATGGCGTTCATTTACCCAGGACAAAGTAATGCTTTCCATCACAAGACACACCAAGTCTAATACACAGTCGGTTAATTACCTGGCCTTTCCCAACTATCCCAAATTGTGTCTGGTGAGATGTTTGCATGTATATGAGAGTGTAACATGCAAACTCGGAATTAGAGAAGTGAACACACATGAACTTAGACCCAGAGGGGTCAATCAGTTGTTGATCCCAATCACAAAAAAAACCCATAAGGCAGTCTCTTTACCCACGACAGCTAGATAGGTTGGAGGGATGATGGAGGAAGTGGGGATTGACATTTCTGTGTTTGATACTCATTCAGTCAGAAGTGCCATGCCTTCTAAGGCCTTCCTGCTGAGAGCCCGCTTTGAAGATATCTTAAGGACAGCCGACCGGTCATAATAATAATAATAATAATACTGAAGCTTGTAAAGAGCGACAGCTACCCCAAACAGGGGTGTCCCGGCGCTATAGCAGTCGAGGAAGCTAGATTGACATACAAAGGTGAGAAGACCGGCCTCCTAAGCTCTAAGCTGCGCCGAAGAGCCATGTTTTCAGGGCTTTTCGAAAGCAGGATTCTGAAATTGCCAGCCGTAAATGGCTAGGCAAATGGTTCCACAGTGTGGTTGTTTTGGCCGTGAAGGATCTACCACCCAGACGTTATTTTCTGAAACGGGAGGAGTGTAGCAGATTCTGAGAGTTAGAACGTAACGCCCGATTCTGCTTGTAGGGGCATAATCTATCCTTCAGGTAGCGTGGGCAATTGCCATGCAAGGCCCTATAGGCCAGGGTCATTGCTTTAAAAATAATTCTTTGCTCAACCGGTAGCCAATGGAGCAACCTGAGATGCGGAGAGACATGGTGTCGGAAAGGGATTCGGTGAACCAGTCTCGCAGCTGCATTCTGAACCAGCTGGAGGCGGTGGATAGCATATTTGGGGAGACCTAAATAAAGGCCATTTGCGTAGTCCAGCCTAGATGTGACTGTGGCATGGACTACTATTTTCCGGCAATCGTCCGGGAGGAGGTGCAGAATTTTCCTTAAGTTTTTTAATTTTCTGAAGCAGGTAGCGGAGACCTGCTGAATTTGGGCAAGGAGAGAGAAATCAGACTCCCACCGTACTCCTAAATTGCGAATGCAATTAGCGGGGGGGGTGATGGTCCCATTTCCTCTGGCCACCATAGATCCGCATCGGGGGCACAGCCTGTACCGAAGAACATGACTTCGGTCTTTCCAGCGTTAAGCTTTAATTTGTTAGCGTTCATCTAAATGGCTATGTCACGCAGGCAGCCTTTAAAGTTCTTGAAAGCCTCAGCGGACCGCTCCTTAAATGAAAAGAACAGCTGTGTGTCGTCGGCGTAGGAAATCGCTTTCACACCCCAGTTGTTGATCAATGAGAAGAGCGGAGCCAGATAGAGGTTGAAAAGTAATGGGCTCAGAGCGGAGCCCTGAGGGACTCCACACCTTAGCGGAAGTGGGGATGACTCAAATGGCTTGAGAGCGACCCTCTGCGTGCGACCGCTCAGGAAGGAAGACAACCAAGCTAGAGCCTTTCCTCCAAAACCTACCCCGTGTAGTCTCTTGACCAGTATGGAGTGGTCCACGGTATCGAAGGCCGCCAAAAGATCCAGGAGCACCAGTAGAGATGAAGCTCCTGAGTCAAGTGACCATCTTATCGACTCGGCTACCTCAAGGAGGGCGGTCTCTGTGCTGAAACCTGCCCTAAAACCCGATTGTGTATCATGTAAAACTCCGCTTTGCTCGATGAAAGTGTTCATTTGTCGTTGCACTAGTTTCTCGAGCATTTTACCAGGGGCAGGGAGTAGGGAAATGGGTCTCAGGTTGTTGAGATCATCCGGATCCCCATTTGGTTTCTTTTTTAGAGGTAGAAGTGTGGCATGTTTCCGGGTATCGGGGAAAATGCCAGTAGACAGTGAAGAGTTCCATAACTGGAGTAGCGTGTCCACTAGGGGGGCGGATAATATTTTCCTGTAACGCCCTGAACGTCTCAGGATCGTTTAACAGACACGACAATGAGGACGCAACCACTTGTGAAGGGTTAGTTCTTTTAATGAAGGCAAATAAAATACAAAGAACAAACAAAAGTTATAGTCACTGGAATCCTCCAGGCTAAGTACGTTACCAGCCCACAGCACGGATGGTCCTAACCGTCCTCTGCATATACGCCGATCCCGGCGTATGCCAACAGAGGGCAGAAATGAAATGGCCGACAATGCCAATCGGTAGGCTGTGAGGGGCACGAAGAGTGTTGGGGAGAATCGAGGAGTCAGGGAAACACCCAGCCGGGGTCTCTACCTGAAGGGAGCAGCCGCTCAACCTCTTCCTCAGACTGCACCGGGACGCGGAGTCACCTCCGGGTGATGCGTCACCGATACCCCAATCACAAGCAAGAAGACTGAACCGAGAGCAGCCGCTCGATCGATCCTGTGGACTTCCGAGTCTGTAACGCGGCACACACCTCCTGGTGTGCGTTACAGCTGGCAGTCCCTGTGTCTCTGGTCGGGCTGGGAGTTACGACTCCAACCAGCAAAAGCGCCACTGCGCTTGGACTCAGCCGAGTCAAAAAGCGAAGCTCAATGGTTGACCGGTAGAGCTTCCGGGTCCTTCACAGGTGATGATGGGGCAAGACACGGCCCAGGGAGTAACGACTCGACCTACCTCCGTTCTTGCCTTACTGGAGCACCACTCCGGAACACTGCTCTTCACGAAGCAGGTACGTCGGTGTAAACACAATATCCGACAGCCTTGTACCTCCCGGTTCCTCCCTTTATAGGGCGTGTTTTCCTTGAGTTATGTAACAGCTCTCCTGTTTACATAAGGGCGTGTTTCCCTTGAGTTATGTAACAGCTCTCCTGTTTACATAAGGGCGTGTTTCCCTTGAGTTATGTAACAGCTCTCCTGTTTACATAAGGGCGTGTTTCCCTTGAGTTATGTAACAGCTCTCCTGTTTACATAAGGGCGTGTTTCCCTTGAGTTATGTAACAGCTCTCCTGTTTACATAAGGGCGTGTTTCCCTTGAGTTATGTAACAGCTCTCCTGTTTACATAACCTCTCAACCGCTAAGCATCCTGGGAGATGTAGTCCGTTTTCGCTGGTTACCGTTTTCCTCCCCTCGTATGACAGGAATTCTTGACATTTCCACAGTTTTGGCGGGCAAGGGTCATCGGGTGCACCGGAGTGGCAATTCTGAATGGCAGCTAGCGCTTCCTTAGAAGATAAGGGCGTAAAATTGCTAAGTGCCGGAAGCATTAACTTCGATGGGGGTGTGTCTGATTCTATAGTTGGTACAGATGGGCCGAAAGAGTCATAAACCTTTAAGATTTTGCTGTCAAAGTGGTGCGCGATTTTGTCGCATAAAGCCTGAGTAGGAGTCATATTAGATTCTATAGCCGTGGGATTAAAGAATGATTTAACTACTTTAAACACTTCGCTACAGGAATGATCAGCATTCACAATGCGGTTAACAAAGTAATCTCTCCTAGCAGCTTTGATGTCCCTATGGAAAACTTTTTGAGCCTGTTTATAAGATATCTTGGCTAATTCATCGTAGCGCACTCTCCACAAGCGTTCAAGTCTCTTGCATTTGCTTTTAGACTCTTTGAGGGTATAGGAGAACCAGGGGGCAGTGGGGGACAGTCTAGTAGATTTAACTACTCTAACCGGAGCGGCAGATTCCACTGCCGTTGCAATCCAATTATGCACGGAGACTGCATCTGCATTCGGATCAGACGACAGGCTGGGGGGAGTAGCCTGTATAGCAGCGCATAAACCTGCATCGTTCAGATTTTTCAGGTTTCTCTTGTGTATGAGACGAGGGCCCTCTCTTTGTCTAAGGTCAGGCAGGGTAAAGCTGAGAGGAATCAAATAGTGATCAGACCAAGTTAGAGGAGAGGGGGACGCTATAGCAGCATCAGCAAGGTTGGTAAACACAAGATCTAAGATGTGACCTGCTGTATGCGTAGGGGCAGATACCCGTTGAATAAGGTTAGCACCTGCTAAGGATGAAACCAGTTGATCGGCTTGTGAACAGCCTACATCATCCACATGAAGGTTGAAGTTGCCTAAAACCATAAAGTTAGTATACTTTACAGACATTTGAGCAATGAAGCTGCATAAATTTTGAAGCGCCGTTGAAGTACAGTCTGGTGGTCTATGAATGAGGATACCAGCAAGGGAAAAAGAGGGATTAAAATGAATACAGAAGTGAAGACCCTCAATGCCTTGCCCAAGCGATGGGACAGAGGACACCAAATTCCAAGTATCTCTCAAGATAATGGCCACTCCGCCACCCCTTTTTCCCCCTTCGCGGATAGCGTGGCACATTTTGAAGCCAGATGGAATTGCTAGTGCAATGGAAGTCACAGTATCCATGTTAAGCCGGGTTTCTGTGAGAAACAAGGCATCCCACGTCCCCTCGCTTAAAAGAGACCAGATCTCAGAGGCATGTTTAACCATGGATCTGCAGTTGAGCAGGCAAGCATTAAATTTAGTCTTACTTTCCCTCGACGGGCTTCGACCACATATTGGTATGTAGCCACATGTACTACAGCTCAAAGGGGCCGGGATAGCAGCCAAGTCTAGCCTCTGAGAGCCGGCACAGGGAGGGCAGCGTAGACTTAGCAGCTCCTCGCGTGACCAGCGCAGGGGTTGAGCGTACCTGGGAATGGCAGTATGGCCGGTGCCAGTCGCGGACTGGGCGCGGACGGGCGCAGACGGGCTAGCCTTTGGCGCGCCGGCGGTGCGCCCACTGCGCGCGTCCGCTGCGCGGCCGGCAGTTCATCTCCCTAAAGTGCTCCGAGACCGGAAATGAGGGGCGGGAGTGGGTGGAGTCGCGCTGTGTCCCTCCGTTCAATCGGCACTTGTTTGCCGTGGCGGACCGGGGACCGCAACCCACCAGCTAAACTCACGTAATGCCCGGTCACAGACAAATATACAGTGCAAATTACACAGTGTGCTCACGATTATTTTAAAAAGTCTTATTTCACCATTTAAAACAGAACGTTAAAAGCAACAGTATGTGCAATCCAGCAATGTGCAAAATACTTGATTTAAAAGGAAAAGGAGGACTGGCCTCACCGCGCGCTCTAGCTGATACTGACTTCAATTTCAAGAAGTTCTATGTTAAACCAGTGTCACAGGTGGCTTTGTTAGTGATAAGTAAGCTTTAAAATAGCATAATCAGAGACCCTGATTCTGACATAGAATGAGCAATTTCCTTGCTACCTTGAAGGAAAGTTTCAATTCTATTAGATTCATGGAGGCGAGGATTATCCCACCCTACATCCTTTATTAGCCTACTCAAATTATTAAGAGTGCTGGAAACTATGGTGAATATATATTTTGGGATACTTTTGCATTGTAATATGTGATGTTCTGGTTGGATAAATACCAGCTGGATAATATGCACATGTACTGTATCAAGACAGTTGGATAAACTAGCCAAGTATAGGAAGAGCAGATCTACCTGTTGCTTCAATCTTGTAGTTTCAGAAGAAAAGCAGTAATGATCAAGACCAGGCAAAGGAGAGGATTTTATGGCTTTCATTCGCACAAAGAAACATGTACTAGAGGATGGTGGATTGGCATTATATACTACTAAGAATACTGCTATTCATTGCTGTAGTCTCTCGTTGACATTCCATTTTTATACATTCATGGAAGTTGTCATTTTTTTATTGGCTGCTGTAAGAAAACAGTAAAGAAATTAAAGTATAATCCTCATCTCTGTGACCTTAGTAAAATTGAAAATGTCTTTCAGAATAGCTAGGAAATTTTCCATTTAGAGTTCTTTTGGAGACAGGCAGCGGTGGACTGAAAAACAGATGAGGTTTACAGATGAAGGTACTCATGAATGATAACAATGTCTCGTAGGATCCTAGCAATCCCTAAGATCCACCATCTGCTATGTTGACTGTTTTCCTTAGGGCCAATGTGAATCTACCAGGTCCTTAATATCAAAAGTCCCTGCAACTGGAACAGACGATGTACAAAGGTTTCTACAAAGAAACAATAAGGGAGCAATAGATCAACCAGATGACTAATCTTAGGATTCAATAGTATTTGTTGATTGTGAAGGAACAAAGCTTTGAGTAAGCCAGTAGCACAGTAAAGTGAAATGAGAACACATCAAGATATATTAAAGTACTGAATCACAAAGAAAGAAGAAAGCACAAAGGGAAGAAGAGTGCAGTGAATGTTATTTCCAAAGAACCAAGTTGGGCAGAAAAAATATCTTTTCTTGGAGAAAAATTGAGAAAGCGTAATAAATTATTTTGTTACCACTTTAGCAGCATTTGGTAGCATCAAATAGTTGACCTGCCATTAGAGTGAAATGTTATAAATCAAGTGAAAGAAGGAAAATGTCTGTGTGTGTTTATATGTGTGTGTCCAGAGTGAAGTAGCAACAAAGAAGATGATGAAAATTAAGTACTGCTGGTAAGTGGGCCCAAGAATGAGGAACATTAATAGCATGGATGGGTCACATCGTCTTCCAAGATGCGTGATTACATTTTTAAGTAGGTAAGTGTGTATGTGGGCTGATTTATGTTTCTGTATATTTTAAAACATGCGCACATGTGAATAATCACTCTTAACGTCTGTAAGGTTTATTCGAGAGAAATATACAACCTCATCCAATCCGTAAGTAGCTGCTTCTGAATCCAGCACTAACTCCACACTCTAATTAGAAGCCTTATTACCTCAGAAAACCATTCTAATGGAAGATACCACTTAGCTCCCTTTCTACAATATGTTAATTTACACTTACTGTAGCAAGTAGAAACTTAACCAGCCTTTAATTAAATATGTAACAAGAAAAGGTATACAAACAGATATACATAATGCGTGGGTAGGGGCCTTAACAAAAAGCGTAGATAAAGCCCCACAGAAAAGTGCGAAAGCAGTAGATACAATAGGTGAGACTTCACACATAATCTGAAAGATGTTTGGGCTTCCTACTTCTCTACTTTTTCTCAAATTTACATGAGACTCACTTTCAGATGTAACATCGCTACCACTCTGACCATCTGCTTCAAGACAATGTGAATAAAGTTTTCACAACTCTATTCAGGTTCCATATCCCATGAACCTGAGCCTTTATGGCATTGCAAAAAACGTTATCTTTAAGGGGGATGAGAATTTAGTTTGACATATGTCCAAATCCAGAGGATTTGATTTTCGCCACATTCCACACCTCACCACAAGTCGCTATGTATCATTACAAATGTCATACCTCCTTTTCCTTTTTGCAGTTCTCTCTTTTTCCTCAACACTTCATTCAATTTCTTTGTGCAAATCAGATTGCATTCACCTAGTGCATTCAAACAACTGGCTTTTACTCAAGAAGGACAAATAAATGTACTGACCTTCTTTGCCCTAAAAAGTTCAAAAGGAGTGACACCTCTAGTTGAATGGGGTGTAAGTCTATACATCCTGGTTTACTTTCCTAGCTCAGTTTTCCAACATACATCATTGATCAATGGCCTCTAAATGGTTTATTTTAGGACTTTGTTTAACCTCCCTACCATGCTGTTAGTTTCTGGATGGTAAAGAGAACATCCCTTGTGCTTAATTACTTCATTTTTTGGAAACTCTCCAAAAAACCATGTCTAAGAAAGTAATCACATTCCTGGATTCCATGGAATTAGTTATGGAAACTTTGGGTCAAAATGAAAACATATCAATCACAACAATTATATATTTGTCAACAGTTGTAACCTTGATCGGACCAACAATATCTAAAGCAATGTATTGCCAGGGACACTTGGATAACCTTCTAATGAAGCTAGACAGCTTCCTACAAGTTAAAATCTTGTTACTTTTGACACACTCCACACATTCTCTCTCAGATCTCTCCACTTGTAAAACTATACCTGGCCACCAATACAAGCCCTTAAATCTCTCTCTGGTTTTAGTAACTCTACGATGACTCATGTCCAAACGCAACAAGATTTTTGCACAGTCTTTCAGGAGGAACAACCCTTCACCCTCTCATCAACAATCCATCCTTTTGAATAGTTAATCTCTGACATTCTAAATAGCCTTTATGTAACATATCACGTTTTCTGTCACATTTCCAGCCATCTTTTTCACATTTGATAACCTCTTTCAACCATTCATATTCTTATATATTGGGCTCCCTGATAGAGCAAACCTCAAATTCCACTTTATCATCATTCTCACTGTCATCCTTGTACTGTTCTTCCACAGTAAGGAGTGAGACACAATGTGCAAGACAATTATTTGTTCCAGGCGCATAAGACACTACAAAATCATAGTCTTGAAGTACCAGAACTAGTTTCCTGATGCGTTTTTCAACGGCATGTATCCCTTTTTCTATGAAAACCTTTTTAAGAGGTTTTTGAACCATCTTTACTTTAAACTGGGTTCCCCACACAAACTTTCTCAGCTCCTTGACGGTCCTGTGAATGGCCAATGCTTCCTTCTAAATTAATGAATAATGTTCAAGTCCACTGACATGCTATAAGAAAATAGCTCCCAAACATGTTGTGCTGGTATCTGTCATCATAACAGTACTGTCTCATGGTTTAAAAGCTTGGTACAAACTGAACACTATTCAAACACTTTTTTGAGAGTTCCGTTCATCCTCACACAAGAAATTCCATTGAAACACTGCACCTTTCTATAAAAGACCCTTCATATTATGGGTCTTGTCTGCAATGTGGGGATGAATTTACTATAATACTCACTCATATCCAAAAACCTAATCACTTCCTCCTACCAGCTGGGACTTGGCATTTCACTTAAAGCATTAACTAATTTAGAGTTTGGTTCAATACTACATGAGGTGATCTTATGACCTAGATTCTCTATTTGGGTTGAATTAAACTTACATTTCTTACCTTTTAGTTCAGGACCACGCTCTCTCAATCGTGCCAATACTTCACATACTCTTTGATTACGTTCAATCATATTCCTACCATAAATAGGGACAAGACCTTGGTAAATCTTTATGCCATACAGATTCTTCAAAACATTTTCCAGGACCCTTTGAAGTACAGTAGCAGCTGATATTAATCTAAAAGGTATTCTAAAAATGAGAATGTTCCCAATGGAGTGACAAATGCAGTCAGATTTTGAGACTCATGATGTAACCTAAATGCTAAGCTTAAATCTAATATCGAGAAACATACTGCTCCTTTTACCATTGAAAGCGAGAGGGGAGAGGAGTTGGCCTAACGGCTAGGGCGCTCGACCTCGGACCTGGGGAACCGGGTTCGAGTCTCGGTAATGAGGCTGAACATCCTGTGATTTTGGGCAAATCACTTAATCTCCCCGTGCCTTACAAAGAATGAATGTGTCTCCTAATGTAACGTAACTGGTGCTATGTAAAGCGCTCTGATACCTGATTGGATTCGGGTCAAGTTTGCGCTATATAAAGCTCTACAAAAAAAAAAAAGCATTTCTGTTATATTTGGTAGCAGACAGTAATATACAACCACAATCCTATCAAGTTCACGCAAGTCCACACACAATCTTGACTCTCCATTTGGCTTGTGTGCATCACAACAGTAGCCATTCATTTGTTGCTTCAATTTCTTCTATTATACCATTGGCTATTACATTTTCCAGTTCTTTCAATATTGCTTCTCTTACCACGGTAGGAACATTTATAACCTTCCTTACAACAGGTACAGACCCCTTTTAAATCTAATTCTCTGAACATGGCCTTTGAGACATCCTAACCCTTCTTGAAACACTTCTGTAAAATCCTTTTCATAACTTAGTCTGCCTTCTTCAATCTGGCCTACCTCAATCTTTTTCATTTAGTCTAACAGCTGGACGTTCATTGGGATCTAAATAACCCATCAAACTTCGTGGTGAAACCAACTTATCAGTTAGTCACTTCTCACAGATACATATATTTTGCCTGTGATAAATGTATCTTTGAAAAAAAATACATCCATTAAAATAACGTAATAATTTACTAGGTTCAAGTAACATTTCAATAGGTACATTCTTTATTAGCGCCTATTCCCCTGGACCATGCTGTCCAAAGCACAGAATTGCAATAAAATCGCATCACAATCTTCTTCTTCATCAAAATATACTTCTCTGAGTTTCTTTTGCAATATTCCTGACCTACAAAATTTTGTAAAGTGTCCTTTGCAGACACATTTTTTGCATATAAGCTTCCATCATGAACAATCCTTATTATTTGCCATGTGTCTATAAGCTCCATATCTAAAACAAACTCCTTAAAAACTCTTGGTATCCTTCATTTGTTCCTTGGTATCCCTGACCTGCTCTTTTTCTTGCCTCTTTGCTTTCACTACTCGTACATTAGCACCAGATGTTTTGGAGTTTTTTTTGTTGATAATCAATTTTAATAGGTTTTAAAACAAGGACACGACAATGCGCAGCACAATAACCTACAATACATTTCATAATTATTAGTATAGTCAGCAACAGCTGCTTTCACGTTATAGTCTGACAAATAGTAGACCAGAGTTACAGAGATAGTGGGAACCAATACATATCCATAGCAACTTTAGCCCAGTAGGCCCAGCCACTTGCCCCACACGTTCATATTTGGATGAGCACCCCGTGCCTCGTATGCAGGATTTTATTGCAAGACATACCAATCTAGTCCTCTGCGCTAGCATGTCACTGTGGGGGTTGCGGTGGGGGGTAGGTCTTTCCATTCATCACGTACCCAGAAATGTTCTGATGGCTCGGAAGCCACCCAAGCCTTCCAGAACCCCCAGGAGGAGGAACAGGTGGGTGAATGGGACCTCCCATCCCAGGACCGCATTTAGTTTACTCACTACGTCTTCCAAGTATTTCAATAGAGCCGTGCAGGACCAACTCATATGGTAAAAGTCTGCAGCTGTTTCCGCACATCGCAGGCAACTTGGAGTCTGGAGGTATTCCGCGCGGTGCAGTCTGGTTGGAGTGAGATAGGCACAGTGGAGGTAATAAATTTGGGTCAGTCTCAGTTTGGCTGAGATGGTGATTACTCGGGCGCCATAAGGGCGTCCCTCCAGTCTTCGTCCTTCAGTGGTTCCATCCATTGCTCCCATCGTGCCCGCAGGTGATCTAAGGTGGTAGGGGAATTGTTAAAAAGAGAACGGTAAATCTGGGACACCCTCCCTTCCCCAGGTTCCCCATAAGAAGTTTGGTCTCTAGTGGACTGAACTCAGGCAGTGTAGTGTCAGTAGGAATGTGTACGTTAAAAGCGTGTCGGAGCTGTAGGTATTTATAAAATTGAGTGGAGTTAAGGGAGTTTAGGCCCACTAGTCCTGAAAGGTGCGTAGGTGACCCCCCAACCAGATATCTCCGAGTTGCATAATGCCAATAAGATCCCATTTCTTGAACCCCTCCAATGCAGCCACCTCCCTCATCCAAGTGCCATGTCACAAAGGTGACTGAAGCGTGAGCTTAGCATCTCAACTGGTGTACCGATGTGCTGAGCGCCATGCAAGGAAGACCGCCCGAGTCACTGCCGGAATAGCATGAGGAAACGGCGAGCCGTAGAGCATTGCCAGGATCGCGAGAACCCCAGTTTCCTAAGTTCTAACTGGTACACTGTATCAGACCACCTCCCTGAGAACCAGTCACTGATCACTACGAGATGAGCTATAATAAAGGTAGGTCATCCCCAGCCCACCATCATATAGGAGCCAAAGGCAATGGTCTAGGGCCACATGTTATGTTATGTTATGTTAAGTGTTTTACAAAGCGCTCAAATCACCCTGGGGCATATCGGCGCTGCCTAGAAGTAGTATTCTGAGGATTATAAAAACCAAGATAGAGAAAGGATAAGTCAGTTAGAACAAGAACGCTTTCAGCGGTTTCCTAAAAATGCTGTAGCTTGTAATTTTACACAAAGCTGGGGGGAGCTCATTCCAATAGCTAGGCTCGAGATATGAGAAGGCTCTACCCCCAGTGCGGGTGAAACGAATTCGAGGAACCTGAAGGAGATCCAGGGTGCTGGATCTGGGTTTCCTACCGGAAAAATATTTTGAGAGTTTCTTTCGCAGGTAAAGGGGGCCTCTTTCATTCACCGCATTATATGTGAGACAACAGAATTAAAAAAAGGATCTCTTCTTCACTGATAGCCAGTGCAGTTCCCTGAGCAATGGAATGGAGGTGGAATGATTTAGAATCATTCTAGCTGCGGTGTTCTGTACTACATGGAGTTTGGCCAGTAGGGTCTCTCCCACTTCCGCCAACAAAGCATTACCGTAGTCCAGACGACTAATTACCAAAGCCTGGACTAGGGTCCTGCGGTGGGGAGTGGGCATGTAGGGAAGAATTTTTCGAAGTAGCTGTAAGCTATAATTGCATGAACTGATGGTAGCCACGATGTGATCCTTCATGGTCAGAGCCCGGTCCAATTTTAGACCTACGTTTTTTACTGATTGTTTGGGAGTGGGAGCTGTGCCCAACTGAGCAGGCCACCAATCTTCCAACCAGATGTCCGTGGCTTTACCCATTAACATAACCTCCATTTTTTCAGGGTTCAGCTGGAGACAGTTTCCTGTCAACCAGTTGGAGATGGCTAGCATGCCAGTGGCAAAGCGGATTTTGTCAAGCTCTGGGTTTGATCCGATGGTAAACATAAGCTGCATATCGTCAGCATACGAGATGATCTCGAACCCAGCTGCTCGACAATCCTTGCCAAGGGAGCCATGTATATATTAAAGAGAGTTGGGCTCACACAGGAGCCCTGCGGGACGCCCTTGTCGAGATGCATTTTGGCCAAGGTGGATGGTCCTAACATAACAGTTTGGGTTCTCTCAGACAAGAAGTGTTGAAGCCACTTCAGGGCTGTCCCTTGGATACCACAAGAGAGCAGTCTCTCTGCCATCTCTAAATGGGAGATGGTATCGAAAGCTGTGGAGAGATCTAGGAGGATCAGTATTACTGAGCCTCCTGCGTTGATTGTCTGCCTGAGTGAGACGGTCACCGCCAAAATGGTGGTCTCTGTACTGAAACCTGGCCTGAAGCCTGACTGCGATGGATCCAGGATATGGTTACTTTCCAGGTAAGAACTTAGCTGTCGGTTGATAATACTTTCCAGTTGTTTACCCAGGAGCAGTAGTAAAGGGATGGGACGATAGTTGCCAAGGATTGAAGGGTCTGCAGTGTTTTTTTTTAGTATTGGGCGTACAAACGCCTCCTTCCAGATGGTAGGGATGGTACCGGTTTGAATGGAATGGTTAAATATATCTCGGATTACGGGGGCACAGCTCGAGGCTAGAAGTGCCATAGATTTTGGCGGACAGAGGTCTGATGGCGACCCGGATTTGGCAGCAGCTAGGCCTTTAGCGACCTCCTCACTTGAGGTCGGTTCAAAGCTGTATAGGGAGCTAGTTACTATCTTGTCCTGCTCCTCTAATTTGGTAGGAGATACAAAGTCAGGAGGGACTAGTGGAAGGAATTTCTCATAGTCAGTCAGTCAAAGTACTTTATTTCGATAAATAAATATCATAAAAAGGCATAGAAACAGTACAATCAATATTACAGAAGCTCTACAATTCGTATTATCTAAAATGTTTAAAAGAGGGGTCAGTAAGATAAAAACATCATAAAAGCGTCATTTAGCATAAAACATTAATATTCTCCCAAATTTGCCAATGTTATATTTCATATAAATAGTTAAATAACGGACCAATACATTACATTTAAAAAATCTGATTAATGGCAAGCTTCGTTTTCTTAGCCCTAACAGCGCCCACTAGAAAACTAGCAACATGGAACATAATCCTGGGGGTCTGCAGTAACTGTAAATACAAAAGGGCAGGTTTGACCTGTATAAACCCCGCCTCCTTTAAAATCGGGAACAAATATTTCTTTCTTAATGCCACGTAATGATCACAGAACATCACAAAGTGCATTGTGTTCTGGATCGAGAAATCATCACAATTACACGGCGTTCCATTTTCTGGAGGGCACCAAGTTTGGAAATGACCAAGAGTTAGATGAATCAGATTGAACCGAAAACGTGTAAGTAGAAACCGGTGAAAGGGTTGATTAACAATAGACAGATATAATTCAGGACCCACATGAGTACTCAAAATAATACTGGCCCGCACCGAAGGTTTCTTGTATTCTACTTGTTCTCTTTCTAGACATAACAAATCTTTCATCATACTTTTAATCAGTCCAATATCTTTAACAGTTATTAATTCCGGGGAATAGAAAAGATCCAGTCTCCCTACTCTATCAAGACAATTTTTGATGTAGACTAACCACGCTATTTTATTTACTTTGTCCAGCTGCAGGCAATCTTTTAAAATAGAATGGTTGAGCGGAATTTCTTGGTTCAACCAAGTCTTAAGCCAGGCTAGGACAGGGGCCAGTTTAATCAAGTCTGAGACGTAACCCACACCCAGTTCAGTATGAACGATATGTGTGGAGGTAGACTGGGGGAGAGAGAGAACCGATCTTAAAAATTTGTTTTCCGTAATCTGTATACTCTCCACAGGGCAATGGCCCCATATCGCACTTCCATACGTTGCCACTGTAAGGCATTTTGCTTCATAAATTTTTAACAGAGTGACAATTGGCCTAGCACCAAGTTTGTTCATAAAACCCCGAACAGCAGAAGATGACTTTACAAGGGCGACATTTCTGTTTTTTATCTGGGGGCCCCAGGAACCTTTCTCATCAAAGGTAATCCCTAGGTATGGAAATGTTGTTACTCTACACAATTCTTGCTTCCCACAGGTGAAAGTTTTGGGGGGTTTGTTATTGTTACCCTTACCCATGGTCATGATCTGGGACTTTTTAACATTGATCTTTAGATCCAGGGAGGTCATAAAGACCTCAAAGGCGTCCAGCAATCGTTGGAGGCCAACACCAGTACGAGAAAGCAGGACCGCGTCATCAGCGTATAGGAGAACCGGGATGCCAAGCTTTCCTATGCGTGGGATGTCCTGAGTAGCATCTTTTAGTGTAGATTCCAGGGCATTTATGTAAATAGTCAAAAGGAGGGGAGCCATAATGCACCCCTGCCTAACTCCCCTTTCTGAGTTAAAGTGGCTAGTACATCACCCCGCAGAAGTAACTCTAACTGCGGCTGTTAGGTCAGTATGTAAATCAGCTAGGAGGTAAACTAGAGCCTTGTCCAATCCCAAATCAAGTAAAATTTTCCAAAGTTTAGATCGGTTGACAAGGTCAAAGGCTGATGAGAGGTCCATGAACCCCAGATACATGGCTCCCTCCTTCGCCTTCGTGTATTTCTCTATTAATAAATACAAGTTCAAGCCTTGATCTATAGTGCTCCTTTTCGGTCTAAAACCGTACTGTACATCTGCTAGGACCCCTTTCTCTGTTAGCCAATCATTTAATTTAGTTAAAATAACACGACCCAGAATTTTCACGGATGAATCGATCAATGAGATCGGCCTGTAACAGGATGGGTCTTGCCTATTACCCTTTTTGAACACTGGTATAATTATAGATTTCTTCCAGGAGGGCGGGATTTTATCAAATGCGAGAGTATTAAAAACCTTACATAATACCTTAGACCAAAATTTAGGAAAACTTTTAAAAACGTCCCCAGGTACCCCATCTGGGCCCGGTGCTTTGTTTTTAATGGTCAGGTCTATAGCCCTTTCTACATCTATGGCTTCAAAAATCACTGCATCCTTGATAGAGCGGGTTTCCCGCCTTCGTCTTCTAGAATTCTGTCAAGGGGGCCAACATTCGAGTATATCTGACTGAAGTGTTTAATCCAGCCCTCATCTGGGATATTTGCCTCCAAAGGAGTATTAGTTCCATCAGAAAAAAAAGGTTGATTTATTACTTTCCAAAATAAACCACTGTTTTTAAAGGTTTCTGGGTCTAAAAGTTGACTCAAGGCGTTATCTTTCAAAGTCCTTTTCCTTTCTAGAATAGTTTCTTTATACACTTTCCTGGCATTAGCGATGTCTGCTCGATCTTTAGGGATAGTTTTTAATGCTTTTAGTAGTACCCCATGCGCTTTAGAACATTTTTTGTCAAACCATCTGTTGCCCTCTGGCGCCTTCTGACTAGATTTGACCTGGAGACTACAATTAATTTCTATGCAGATCTGATCAAATGCCAGTATGACCTCCTTAGGATCTGGACTTTCCGATAGACATATAGAAACTTCATCCTCCACTTTTGCTAAGACCTCTTTATGGAATGTTTCAGGGACTATTTTAGTCCACTTCAGTCTTCGATTCTGGTCTTTGACTTTAAGGTTCAAGCCACCACTCACTATTATTGATTTGAGAGAAATTAATTCAGTATTCTTAAAAACAAGTACAACAGGATTATGATCACTAAAAACTGACACCTCAGTACAATAATTTAGCACATGATTTAACAAAAAAGAAGACAGATAAATATAATCTATAATAGTACCCTTTTCTTTGCCTTTAAACGTAGGAGACCTATTTTTCCCGTCTCCACAACCTGACTCGTATAAATTCCATTTTGCAAGAAAAAGCTCAAGACAATCACCCTGCCTCGTATGTTCTGGGTGAGTAGTTGAGGAAAAGGGGGGGCCTTCATCATCCCCCCTAATGCATGGTAGGGTACATGGATGTATGTTAAAGTCCCCTAGTAACATTAACTCAAAGGAATTTACATTTCTACCATAGACTGACAAAAATTTGTCCAAGTCATCCAAATTTTGACTGGTGCATTCACTAGCATGTGAGTTATAAAAATTTATAAAAAGGATCTTGACCTTATCATAAGTAGAAAGCTCAACAATTAAACAATTTACTGAGCCCGAGGGGCACTGAGTTAAAGTACCTTTAATATCCAGTTTGAAAAGACTTAATAGGCCCCCCTTAGGTCTTCCTGCCATACTATTGGTGGCTGGGATACAAAAATGACAATAGCCATCCAACGCAAAGCTGTTCATTTGGTCCCAAGTCTCTTGTAAGGCAATGACATCAAATGATTTTAGTGTCCTTTCCCATTCGGCTATCCCAGTCTTACTCTTTAAGCCAGCAATGTCCCATGAGGTAATCTTAAGGGACTGTGCTGGAGACTGAGAAGAACTCTCCAAATCAATGGGCAGTCAATCGTTCTCCTCCAGGGTAGATAAGGCGGCATACCGATTATGAAGAGGTAGGGTATTAATGGTCTCCCCATTAATCGGCTGAACACGTTTTAATTCCCCACTGACTTGAGACCGGGACATATTCACAGAGACATTCTGGGTACGAGCAACCATCCCTCTTCCGTTCTCATATAAAGGATGCCCTTGCACATTCAACGGACGACAATGGGTATTAACCACATGATTATAGAAAAAGCCAAGAGGTCTAACACAAACCGCATTTTCTGGGGCTGGCAAGTTGGCAGCTCTGAGGAGAACTGTTGCCACATGTTGCGGATGTCTAAAATTTATGATGATACAGTCCCCTCCTAGATTTTTAGGGCCATTTCCAACCCAACTAACTCTGCGGTTAAATAAGATGTCGTTAGCAAGGGCGCATGGGAATCCACAATTCTTATTCAACCAAGCAAGTGTCTTGTTTTTAAGAGCATGGTATGTTTCTAACCCTGAACCACTCATACAAGGGTCAACCTCTGGGACATTTGTTAGGACCACAGTATATGGTGCACACTCTGGCGGGAGATTAATAAAGTTATGGCTCTTGGAATTACCTCTTCCAGCAGGGACTGCCCCTCTTATAGTATCCCGAGTGCTCCTTTGTGCTAATTGTGATAGACTAGATGTATTATGTGCACCTGCTGACGATATGAACACAGCTGGGACATTCGGCACAGTTACTGTTAGTGGAGCCTGAGCAATAGCCCCCATGCTCTCCACCCTGTTACTGACTATGGGGGGTGTAGCTGAGCCCGCTAGGCGATTATCCATGAGGCCTGTTGAATCTCGATGAGGGCCCAAAGAGACAGTGGACCGAGTCAAACAGGATTCAACAAGACCTTCTAAGCTAGTAACCCTAAGAAGCGCCGATTCAACCTTAGCCACCAGAGGACTAATCAATAGTTCCAGTTTTGACTCAAGCATTTTAACTAGAATATCAATTTGACTTGAGTGCAGGGTCGTACCCTCTGTGCTATTAGTAGGCTCAGTAATATTACCCCTATTGGTAGTTGTTTGACCAGTCTTTTTAGGCTTCCAGCCCCCCACTTTCTTAACAGGCCCCTTCCGGCATGTACGCTCCTAGTAGGAGATTATTTTGGGGAGGACCTTGGTGTTGATAATAGATCCTGTACTTGACTAGGTTCGGAACAACAATCCTGCTCTGTCACAAGTACAGTGTTTAGATCAATCTCGTCATTAGATGTGGTCGGGGCACTATGTATCATTGATGAGGGTGATGGGCACTGCCTTGTTGGAGATGTATCTGGACTGACCCTACTTAATGATAATCTCCTGTCATTGTTAATTTTGCTAACTACTTTGACAAGATAGTTATCCAATGTCCTTGAGTCCTTAGTAATGTCAGTTTTGGAGGACCTCAATCTGGACATGGTAAAAACAGCAGAGACACCGACTAACTAAAAAATGGTCCCTCAGTAAGTTAGCCGGTACCCAAATGTTCAGAAGTCCCCCTTGTTTAAACACGTCCAACAAATATAGTTCACTCAGTATTACACAAAGGGTAACTGCATACGTTACTGAATACAGGCCATGGTCCAGGTTTCACTACCTTAGTTGTCCGCAACGATAGTCCTGTGGCCCTGCCCTGCCTCTTCCTGCCCCGGACGGCCACAGACGGCCCGGGCTCAGCCCGGCGTCGCCCGCGCGCGTCCCGCGACGCGGAGGAAGCCTTGCTCTATGTAGCGCCTCCGGGCGCGATGTCCGGCGGATGTGGGCGTGGCGGGGAGGGATGCTGGGTCCTGTAGTTGTCTCCCAACTCCCAACTGCGGCCTCGAGTGTTAGGAGGCGGCGGGAAAAGCTGGCGACCAGGAGAATATGCGGGCTGCTCTCGTGAGCCCAGGTAGGAGCTGCGCTGTGTTTCCGTTAAGTAGATTGGCTCCGGAATGACCTCCCGCTCCACCGAGGGAGCCTTGCTCTATGTAGCGCCTCCGGGCGCGATGTCCGGCGGATGTGGGCGTGGCGGGGAGGGATGCTGGGTCCTGTAGTTGTCTCCCAACTCCCAACTGCGGCCTCGAGTGTTAGGAGGCGGCGGGAAAAGCTGGCGACCAGGAGAATATGCGGGCTGCTCTCGTGAGCCCAGGTAGGAGCTGCGCTGTGTTTCCGTTAAGTAGATTGGCTCCGGAATGACCCCCCGCTCCACCGAGGGAGCCTTGCTCTATGTAGCACCTCCGGGCGCGATGTCCGGCGGATGTGAGCGTGGCGGGGAGGGATGCTGGGTCCTGTAGTTGTCTCCCAACTCCCAACTGCGGCCTCGAGTGTTAGGAGGCAGCGGGAAAAGCTGGCGACCAGGAGAATATGCGGGCTGCTCTCGTGAGCCCAGGTAGGAGCTGCGCTGTGTTTCCGTTAAGTAGATTGGCTCCGGAATGAATTTCTCATAGATTTTAGCTATCTTCTCATGAAAGTAGGTCGCCAGGGAGTTACAAAACTCCTGGGATTCCATTGGCGACTGTCTACAGACTTTAGTAGAGACAAAGTCCCTTACTATCCCAAACAGGGTTTTCGGGGTGTTGCTGGAGTTTTCTATTTGGTTAATGATGAACCGGCGCCTGGCTACTTTTAGGCTCAGATGATATTTGGATAGAGACTGTCTATAGAGAAGTCTGTTTTGAAAGGTCTTACTGGTTTGCCAAGTTCTTTCCAAACGCCTACATATGCTTTTTCCATTTTTAGTTCCTCCGTATACCAGGGGGTAGAGGGCCGCCGTTGGAAGGAACCCTGTTTTTTTTGGTATTAGAGCATCAAAAGCTGTTTCTAAGGCAGTATTAAAGACCTCCAACTTTTTAGATACTTCCATGATGTGAGTTACTGCTTCTGGGGAGAATACCTCATTAAGGGCCATATGTAGGTAGCCTAACATTTACCACTTCATAAATACCGAATTTTACCGATTCGGTATTTATGAAGTGGTAAATGATATGTAGGTAATCCATCGGTAATCCATCGGTAATATTTACCGATTCGGAAAGGGTCGGTAATTTAGAATCGGTATTTACCGATTCGGTAATGGTAACTGGCTTCCCATTGATTCCTATGGGCCAGGAGGCCCATAGGAATCAATGGGAAGCCAGTTACCATTACCGAATCGGTAAATCCCGAATCGGTAATGGGGGAGCACAATCAAGGGTGGCAGGGTGTCACAGTGACACCCTGTTGCACCCCTGATTCCTGCATGTGTGCACATGTGGCGCACATACATGCCCTAAGGGCATGTATGTCTGCCACATTGCACACTTCAAAGTGCAAAAAAATGCTTTTTTCCTGCTAATCGTCATTTACCACCAACTTTTAGTTGGTGGTAAATAACGAATCCCCACAACAACCACACACTCCCCCTACATATCATTTCAGGATTCGGTATTTACCGAATCGGTAAAATTACCGATTCGTTAATTTTACCGATTCGGTAAATTACCGAATCCTGAAATGTGCCCCCTACATACCAAAAGCCTGAATACCGGTCGGTAACGGGATATTTACCGAAAATCGGCCGTTACCGACCGGTATTGGGCTTCCTACATATGGCCCTAAATGCTTCTAAGGAGAGATTGCGCCAGGTCCTGCTCTGCTCAGGATTTTGTCTGATAGATAATTTAGAGCTCTTCTGGCAAGACTGCTGGATATAGATCGTGATCATAGAATGATCCGTCCAAGGAAGGGAGTCTGGGGGGGTCACATCTCAGCTGGTCTGTGTTGGAAAAGACCAGGTCTAATAGGTGTCCAGCTCGATGAGTGGAGTCTTCAACTCTTTGAGTAAGTCCCATTAGTTCAAGGGAAGAGAGGAGTTTGTTGATCTCAGGGCTGGTAAAATATTCCCCATGAAAATGAAAGTCCCCGAGCAGAAGAAATTTGTTTGACGCCAGGACGTGTAATGCAAGATGTTCCACCATGAGGTCTATAAATTTGGCTCTGGGTCCTGGGGGCCGATAGATTAAGGCACCGTACTAGCTGTCGGAAGGAGACAGAGAGACCTTGAAAATTCCTAGTTTTAAACAATCATTACTAACAGTAAAAACCCAATTCACGGCCAGATGATTTTTAAAAGCGATGGCTATACCCCATCCTGTTTTTCCCTCTCTATCCAGATGAATACATTTATAATTCTCTGGTATGGCCAGGTTTATCATGGGGTGGTTTGAGGGGTTCAACCATGTTTCGGTAAAGCAAGGGATCTTACATTGCACAATATGTTTTTTTGACTCGTAGTGGCTGGCTCTGGGGCTTTGCTGGGGGGTTGGAGATCCCCTACAAGTGATACCATTTGAAATTTACAGTGCTTGCATGTTACCGGCCCTTCTAACATATTGGGGAACTTCTGAGAGCAGTTTGCATAGGTGCGATTATTAGCTTGTGCGAGCGCTCTAATTGCAAGTAGAGATTCAGCTGAGTAACATAGGGGGGCTTGATGGCGGATTTTTACCTTAATGGAGGCAGCATCTCTGGCCTCTGGTCCCGTTTGGGAGTGGACGGGCGCAGACGGGCGCGCCTTCGACACGCCCGCTGCGCGCACGCGTTTGCATCCTCTTTTGTAGTCCCCGAGGAGCGAAACACTAGCGCGCTACTTGCGATGCCACCCAAAATGTCTGCTCGCTCCTGCGGTAGACTAGAGTGCGTGTTGTCCCTCCAGAACCCAGCGCCTAATCGGCTGAGAGGTAAACAAGGACTGAGATTGTCATGCAGTAAAGTTTTTAAAAACGTAAGTGCAATTTTAAAAGAAAGCACGCGGCGCAATTGAGAAGGTTAGAGATCTACAGATTATCTGGTATTCAGATAATTTAAAGATTGAAAGGCGGCTTGTAGAACAAAAGAAAGATGGTGGAGGAAAACCAAAACCGATATAGATAGAATGGCCTATAACATCGCTCACAGGAGGTACCTAAATAATTGCAATGCGGCAAGAAGAGTTTTTTTGGCCACTCGTATAGAGGGGGCAAAGGGCTTCTCTAAATAATTATTTAGGATAGTAAAGGAATTCACCACACCCAGTGTAATCAACTCATCGTGTCCTCCTACCCAGGAATTCTGTGACAAGCTAACGAGTCACTTTAAAAACAAAATAGACATCTATGACTCTTTTGTGCCGCTACCAGAGAACTGGGAGGAAATGCAGAACACTGTGAGTCCCCCGTCGGTGAGTCTGGAAGCATTTTCAGCTATCACGAGGGAACAGGTGCTACCAGTTTTGAAAGGCCTAAAGTCAGGGTCGCCGCTAGATATAGCCCCCCCTTATGTGCTGTCAGATCTAGCCATAGAGCTTGTTATCCCTGTGACAGAAGTCTGTAATGTGTCACTGACGACTGCTTCCTTCCCGGCTAGTTGGAAGAAGGCCTTCATCAAACCTCTGCCAAAAAAACCATCACTGGACGCTGCAGACCTGTAGAATTATAGACCTATCTCGCTCCTCCCAGGATGCTCCAAAATTATGGAGGCGCTGATAAACCGCCAACTGTCGGATCATTTGGCTCAGCATGGCCTGTTAGATCCCTCGCAGTCGGGCTTCCGTGCTGGTTATAGCACGGAGGCAGCGCTGGTGGAGGTAACAGATACCATCAGGCTTTTACTGGACGAGGGGACCCCGGCTGTGCTGGTCCTACTTCATTTGTCAGCGGCCTTTGACACCATCTCCCACAGAATTCTTCTGCACAGCTTGCGGGAGATAGGTGTCAACGGAAGGGCCTGGGAGTGGATGCGAAGTTTTCTATCAGACAGATCGCAGTGTGTGCAGATAGACCCTTTTGTCTCTCAGTCCACAGTAGTGGAGAAGTGGGTACCGCAGGGTTCTATTTTGAGCCCCACTCTGTTTAACATCTATGTGGCCCCATTGGCTGCCATCATAGAATCCTGTGGTTTCCAAACCATCTCCTATGCGGATGACACTCAGGTGCTTATCCCCATAGAAAAGGATCACCTACTGACTAGAGAAAGATTTAAGAGCTGCATGATTAAAATCTCCAGTTGGATGAAAGACAACTATCTCCAACTTAATCCCACTAAGACGGAGATTTTATTGTTCGGGAAGGCAGAGGAAGTATGGACAGATGAGTGGTGGCCAGAGGCACTAGGTCCCCCACCCCTTCCAAAAAAATGGGTAAGTAATCTGGGTGTGATTATGGATAAGAATCTATCCATGGAACAGCATGTCAAAACTGTAACAGGTAAATGTTTTGGCCTGATGCGAACTCTAAGGAAGATTTTTCCATGGGTGCCCCTCTCTGTGAGAAGGGTCCTGATCCAGTCACTATTAGTGAGCAGACTTGACTATGGGAATGCTCTTCTGGTAGAAGTCAGGGAAGATCTATTGTCAAGGCTACAAGTCGTACAAAATACGGCAGCGCGTCTGGCTTTGAATAAACCGCCACGCACGCCTTCTGCCCCTCTACTGAGAGAGCTACATTGGCTACCAATCAGAAAGAGGGCTCTCTTTAAACTTCTTTGTCTAGCCTTTAAAGCATGGGTCGGACATGGGCCGGCTTACCTCACAAAGAAACTAGTTTGGCACTCTCCGGTACGGTGCCTAAGATCGAGTGGCCTAAAATTATTTCAAACGCCGAGAATTAGGAAGAAGAAAATAGGGGGTCGTGCCTTCTCTCATCTGGCACCTAAGTATTGGAACCAGCTGCCCTGGGATCTGCGCTCCTGTACAGATTTAAACATCTTCAGGAAGCACTTAAAGACCTGGCTGTTTAGCTGATCTGTTGCGGTCATTCAGAGCCTGCCTCATCTGCGCCGAGAGATCCCTTTGGGGATGATTCGTGCGCAATATAAATGTAATAATAATAATACTAATAATACTCCCGGCTTCCACCTCAGGTAACTCACATGTGGCCTTGAGTTCCCCCAGAGGAATGTTGTGGGCATTTTGTCTAGGGCGTGAAACTAGTGGCGTGGGAGGTGGAGAGGCAGATTTTGGAGGACATATAAAAATCATCATCTAATATAAAGCAATTTTCACAGGTCCAGATGATGGTTACCGTTCACTATACGCTAGTGATCCACCACTCTGTGTAAAAGTACAGCGAATTTCAATTGGTAAATGACCTAGATGGCGTGTTTTTTTAGTGTGTTTGTCACACGCGTTTGACCCTCTACCAACACCACCCTCTTTGCAAAAGTATTTTAGGTAATCGTCTTGGAGCTCATTGACCTGATATACAGCTTTAAGATGAGCTATCACTTTGATCATGACCATGTTGCCACTGTCCACATGTTTTTCTGTAGTACATGGACGTTGTCCATTTCTTTTAGCCTTTTTCAACGGGGAGATACATTTTAGGCATGTTAATTAGCAGCCTTTCATTTTTTCTTCCCTTTCACTAGAGCGGGGCCCCTTTTCCCTGAGTACAGACCAGGTTGAGGTGAGGGTATCACCCAATATATTTGGGTAAGTGCAATTTAATACACTATTAAATGCTTTGAAGCATTATTATATGCTTTTGTTAATGTCATTCAATAGAGATGATTTTTTTGCTGTTTCAAAAAAAAAAACAGGTTGATTGTATTCCTTATCCGTCTTTTTGTTTTCCTAGGTGTCCGGTTTCGATATCTGTTGAGTTGACCGGTGCGGTAGGATTCTTTTATCTGAGAATTTTTCACTTTAATTTGATACACTTTTTCACACTATAGCAGCATTTAAGGTCCTGAGGAATGCCCCCGATACTGTGTAGATCTAAATGGGCAGAAACATGTCGACCAGATTGCTATGGACATTAGCATAATGACAAATTATTTGTGCTAAATTGCCATATTGCTTTTTAACGATGGCAGAGGCACTCTACCGATTAAAGCACATTTGAGTTCCTCTAGCCATTTTTATTGTCACCTTTATTATTTAGTGCTGCGCATTTAGGATCCCTTTCACAAAGTTGAGGGCTTATCAGTATTTTGGATATTATTGGAGATCTGACAGCAACCCTCGTATGCCATATTCTCTTTATACGTCACCAGGTCGTTCTGTCAAGACTTAGTGCGCTATATCGAGATATACAGACCCAAATGATGACAAATACACTACTCTTTTGTGATTGATGGGTCCTGTTCCTATAAGGGTTCTCTATTAATAAGAGATGTCGGAGTAGCTAGATATACTTTCTCCTGTTTTCTTTTTGTTGACACAGCACCAGACCCAGGTTGATTCAGTGTTTATAGTGTTTAAAATTGAGGGATACACAACCTGCAGGTCTATAAAATCTTTCCCTTGGACCTCCCCCTATTTTGTTTTGTTGTTACCGATTCAAGGGATGGGCCTGCCATTCATGGCGGTCTTCCCTTATTTTCTTTAGTAGAGGGGTGAGGTTGAGGGTACTGGATGAAGTGCCACCCAAATCCCTAGGTAGCAAAAACTAAGGCGTCCTACTGGTATGTCAGATTGCCATGTCACAACATCACGAGAAACGTGTAAGGGTACCAGAATTGATTTGGCGGGGTTAAGCCTTAGACCAGATGCTTCCCCAAAGAGCTGCAGGATATGGAGACAACGGGGGCCTGTACGACCGGGATCTGCATAAACAAAAAGACTTGTCCGCGTAAAGAGCGATGCGATCTTCATGGGAGTCATTCCAGTGCCATCCCCACACTTGAGCATCACATCGGATAAGTTGAGCAAATGGCTCTATTGCTAGAGCGAAAAGAAGGTGAGATTGGAGGCAGCCTTGCCTTGTTGCCTGACGAATGGGGAAGTCTTCAGAGAGGACCCCATTGATCAGCACTCGAGCCGACGGGTTGCAGTAAAGCATGCGTACGAGCACTTGGAAGTGTGGGCCGAAGCCTGCTCTGACAAGCACGGCCTTTAAGTATTGCCCATCTACAGTATCAAAGGCTTTCTCAAAGTCTATCAGTAGCAAGGCAAATTAGGGTGGGAGGAGGTACTGATGGGCCAGTGCAACATGCAGGGGGCACAGGCAGTACCTCATGCTACGATGGGGCATGAATCCACACTGATTGGGTTTTATCAGAGTGGTGAGAATTGGTCTAAGACAGGCAGCTAGGACCGTGGTGTAAATTTTAACCTCGGTGTTAATTAGCAAGATTGGACAGTAGTCCGAGCAGGAGGACAATGGGGGGTACGCTTTAGAAATGACTAAGATCGTGGGATGGAGAAAATTTCCCGGTAGCAGTAAAGAACGCGGTGAGGCACGTCCTTCTTCCTACGAAGGTCTTTCATCATTAGACCTTCTGTGGCAAGAAAAGAAGATATAAACTTCAACATATCATTGCAAAGAGTACTATATATTAATTTACCTATCAACTACATCCCCGTATTTAATCGGAAGTCACCGGCGTCCTTGTTGCCTCATCAGTCTTTCTTTCAATACGTCTCATTTATCAAAGAATATCGGTTGATAAAATAATCAGTCACAAGTGACTACTCAATCAACGAGCATTAGTCCTCAACAACTCTCAACCGTTTTAATCTTATTGCTATTACGAGGAATATTGTGTGGCTTTCCTGACGAAGGCGCTAGTGCGCCGAAACGCGCGTCGAAGACAATCTATTGCCCCAATTTTATTTATCCTGAATGTTTATATTTGTGTTTCATCTTTCTTATTTAATATTGTGTTCATTGAATAACTTTTTTTGTGTTATTGCATCTGTATTTTAGTCTGTATTTCGTTAAGTATTTTTAATATAATTTTTATAAAAAACGTGTATTTTTTTAGAAAGTGTATTGTGTTTTGGTCATATGTTTGTTTATATATAAAACATTATCAGTCGTTGACAATAAAAAGATGATTTTTAATTCTATTGCTATATGGTACACTGGCTCTTATTAAAAGTTTTTCGAATGTTTTTGGTTCTATATCAATTAGCCTAGTGGCTGATATTTGTATCAATTCTGATTGCCTAGGAATATACTCTTCACTGTGTTTGTTGCCCTGTCCTAGGAATTGACCTAAATATTCTACAGGGGGTCCTTGTTATTTTCAAAGAAGATCGTGGCCATACCAATGTCTGCCGGAAAGGCCCCTTACTCCACTGCTTCTGTGTATAAAAGATGTTTCGAAGTTACGGCTGCCATTCTTCTCTATCTGTTCCACACGCCTTGCTATACTCACATGACCTCTGAAAACTATGGGTTATTCCTTTTGCCAAAAGACCTCCTTAGCTTTCGCAATACAATAGTACAATAGTACTGATCCCTCAAATGTTCCTCATTGTTGACCCCAAAATGACAGGTTGTAGCATGTTTTGTAACTCTATTATGTATTCTCAACCTTTTAGCCACTTCTTTGCACATATTTACCAAAATGATAGCCTTCTAACACATTTGACACTTTAGGGAAAAAATACAAATCTAATTTCTTTAAACATGATTTGGACTCATTCAGTCCCTGAGCATCCTCAGTGGACCATTTTGGAAGATGCTTAAAGACACTGCTCTTCTGGTTATAAACAAAGCATCAATAAAGATGCCTCGGGTTCAGCACTTAAAGAGGTTCTACACACTCTTGCATAATGAGTAAACAACTTCTTCCATTTGCTTCATAGTATGCTGGGCTTCTCTGGATTGATCAAGAAACATTGTGGAGGAGTGATTTTCTGCATCAATTAATTTGAATGAGTGCACCAATATCCAACACAACACTTGAAATAACCTCACACTGTCAAGATGCATACCTGCAAATGAAACTAGTAACAATCAGACCCAATATTAGACTCACATACACTATTAACAGATAGAGTTCAATAGCTGCTCCAAATACAGTAATATCCAATGTGATATTCGAGAAAAACCCATCAGTTGAGAAGAAACCCGTGAAAAAGAAATAAACCAAAATCTAGTTTCCGTTCGAGATATTCACACTGGAAATAGAAAGGCTTGAAAAATGTCCTACAGCTGCTTGTCTGGACAGGAAAGTAAGCGTAAGGGATTGAAACTTTGAGGCTGAGATACTTGCAGTACTCCCAATCCGTTCTGTATCTGACTTCCAACCTGTCTGTGAGGAGAAAGCACTGCCTAAAAGACAATCTGAAACCACTGGTGTAGTGTGCATACAAAACTCTGTATGTAGGTGCTTGCACAAAGATGGTGGCACGCACCCATGCACGTAAACTCCTTCTAATGTTGAGTATGCATCAAAAACAAAGATGGTGGGATGCACGGCGTGACGTGATGATGGTACATTGTCACCTGAGAAAGCAATGAGGTGATGCCACAGCAAGAGCTCTGGAGAGCAGAGAAGCGTGCCAGGGAGCTGACACTGACGAGACAAAAGAGGTGCACACAATGCTTTTGTGCTGGAGACCAGCACGCATACAATGCTCCCGTGCAAGAAACTGTCACATAAGTCGATACCGTGAAATAAGTACCTGAAAATGTGGCAACCCATGGGGCAAATGTCTTGCAATTCCCAACAATTAAGGTTCTCAAAGTGGTAGAGGACAAAACTCCAAGTGTTCCCTTAGAGTCAAAGTGGCAATGGACACCCCATGAGGCAACTCCAGGAAGCCTTTTTTTAACACCTTTATTTTTGGATTTTGTAGTGTTACATTGATGTGGTAAAGGATCATAGAAAACTACAAAGAACATAATATCAACAGTTAACCCGCTCCCCACCAAAAATACGTCCAGCATCATTAGAGACAATCGCTATTCTTGGGAGAGATACATACATTGCAGCAACGAAACTCCAGTAGTACTTAAACACTCGTGGTATGATAGTCCCTTACAATTGTCGTCAATGTGATAAATCACTCTGAACATCTGTAGAGTGTATACAGTCAAGAAGAGAATCATTTTTATAAGATGGAAGCATAAGGGAGCATGAGGAGTGTGTTACATCCTTCTGGAACAAGAATGGGTGATGAATGAATCAGGTTTGGAGAAGTGGGTCTCAAAGTCCCAATTAGTGGTTAGGGAAGCGTTAGGTTGTCTGATATTTTACTTACAAGAGCAGGTTCAGAAAAAGCACAAGATGCCTAAGGGTGGGAATAAGTTGAGTTTTCTTGAGGGAGCCCTTGGCGAAAGAGTTAACAAGGTTGTGTGATAGAATGATTATAGAACCTATTGAGACTTTGGATTAGCTATGTCCTGTGGTTTTTGCTGCAACCACAAAGGCAAGGTGAAGACGTGCATTGATGTGGCGGATTTGAATTACTGTATAGAGGTAGACCATTATCTTCTCCCCAACATAAACAAGATAGTGATGATGCTGGAAAAAGCTAAAGGATGTTTTATGATCAGCCTATCCTGTGCCAGCAGATAATATTGCAGAGACACATTCCAAGCTGGTTCTTGTGACTCCCCCTACAGTTGTCTCAACACAGCATGCCAGTGCCGGGGTGCATATTAGTTATGTAATGTCGATAGCGCACTAATCACCCCAGAGGGTATCCAGGCGCTTGAGCAGGTGTGTGGACGTGTGGTCCCCGTAGAGTTATTAGAAGAGCCAGGTCTTCAGATTCTTACGGAACTCCAGAAGTGAGGAGGAGGCTCTGGTGTGTTGTGGGAGGTAATTTCATGTTGTGGGTGCAATGTGGAAGAACGAGCAACCTCCTGCTCTGCTTTTGTGAATGAGGAGGTGGTGTGAGAGTGAGAACAAGCGAAGGTGTCTGGCAGGCTGGTTAAAGTGTAAGCTCTTTGCTCCTTTACCAGAGCACCCAAGTACAAATTCCTCACTTCAAAGATGTATATGTACAGGATGCGTACAAGCTGGGAGCAGGTGTCTGAAAGGAAAGGCAGCACAGCAAGATACCATCTCCAGAATTAGCATCCTATCGAGACAAACGATGAATCATTCTGTGTCTCACTACACAAGTTAGTCTAAAGAAAAACTGAAATATAAAATGTTGTATTTTCTTATACTATGTATGTAGCGAGCTCTGATAGCTCAGCGGACTAATGCATCGACTGCAAGGATCTTTGTTTGAACATGTCATCACGTTTTCATCGCAGTGGGTCAACTCTGCCTTTTATACTCTTGAGTTCGATAAAATTAGAATGCTTGAGTTCAGTAAACATTTGTTATATAGTACCAAGAAACCCCTTGTGTGAATGTATGCTTTAGAAATGCATGTTACGTATGGAAGGTCTATGTGTGTAATTAGGACCACAAAGGACAATAATATAGCACACAGCACAAACTCAAATAGTTTGGTCCTCAATAATTATGATTATTTACTACCCAACTCCATGGTACCCACTGAATCCTGCAATGTTTCAAACTTATAGAATTGCACATTACATACAACTGCTTAAAGCAGGCACATACCCAACTGATATCTGTTGCCAGGAACTTATGTTACATGCATGTTACATAACGATCGCTGCAACGTTCACGTCAACCCACTAAGATAGATTACTAGCACTTTGGTCTGCTTTTGACCAATTTAGTATACATAATGACTCAGTGAATTAAAAACTTTAAACTGACCAGTGCGGAGTTTAAACCCTGACAACCAGACTCCACCTTCCATCCGTCCGAGAATGTTAAATTGAGTACCGTTACGTTTGATTTAAAAATTATGTAACAAAATTGGTTTATGGCACTCTGAAATTATAAAAGTGAGCTAAGGGGACGTGATATGACAAACATACCAACACACAATGTAGAATGGAAACATCCAGTTTTTAAAGTTAAAATGTACTTTATTTTTTCCACTTACACATCTTCCAATTCAATACAAGTAAAAGGAAAATTTACAGCCCCATGATATTTTTTCTTTTATCTCCCTCTTATATGTTCACAAATTGTGTAATTTATGACATAAGAATAGGTTATTGTCCCTACTGCATTGATCCTTGGCGTCAATTTAATTAGCGACAGAGTTTTTTTTAGGTCTCGCCTACGCAGCGCACATGCGCTACTTAGGAAAAAGACCTTTAGAAATCGGTCCGGTTTTGCAGGCAAAAACGTGCACACGTTGCATTGCTTTGAATGACAACGCGTGCACGTTTGGCGATTTCCTTGCGGGAGTGAGTGGCGCCATCTGGTAGCAATTATCGTGCTCGTTCTCGCAAGGGAAACACTGCCTGCTCTCGGCCGCACTCTCCCCCCCACCTCCTACTTGCGTTAGGCGCGCGGACTTGTTGTACTGGTCGGGTTCTCATAGCTGGCCTTACAGTCTGCTTTCGTGGCTTCAGGCAACCAGGCCCAGTCTCATCGGGGGCTATCCAGATGACACTTCCGGTATGAGTTGTTATGAGCCATCAAGGAGAGACCATAGCAACACTTCGCTGCAGAGCGAAAAAGTTTTGTCTATGACGTCACAGTGCGTCGATAAACACAGGAACGTCACCTGAGGGTTGGTTCTTCAGATGTCACTGGTGATGACTTCACCCTACTGGGATGGTTCAGCTCTATTCCTGCCTCTGACACTGCCGGTCGTGGTCACTCCCTTTTGCCGTTTGCATCTATGGTTTCACTTTTCACAGTTTATTCTTCCCAGTTATGACGTTGACAACCCCTGTCTTCCGAAGACATTTACCCTCCCTCCCCAGTTTAATCGGTAACAATAAACCAGCTTAACTAATGATCGCCAGCCCCCCTTCTTCAAATGCACCTGTAATAGACCACCCCCGCATTTATCACTGTGGGCCAATGCTGTCTAATATGTGTTGACGTAATTCCGCCGCCATGTGTACCCAGTGACAAGCCTTCCCTTCCTTCGCATGCTCGATCGCTTATATAGGGTGGACAGTTGCTCTACCGTCTGTGCCAATGCCTTCTGTATATTCTTAGTCGGATTAATAGAGGTTATACTCGAAGTTGAGGGTCTTCACAGAGCTCTAGAATACTTCATCCACTTGTATTAGCCCTTCTATTCTAAGACTGACAGCATCCTGTTTATATAAAAGCACATCCATTGCTGCCAGCTGTTCCATTGGAGCCACCACACTTATCCGAATACTTGGCCAGTGAACGAATATTATTCTCTCATCTATATTTTAAGTACCCAGCACAGAAAAGCTTGATGCTCTTTTGGTTCTGCGTATTAATCAATGAGGCAGAGATGCACATTACAGCAGATTAGATTAGATTAGAATACTTATAAAGCGCATGGCTGCCTCGGCAAAAAGGCGTCCCAGCGCTAAAGCGAGATGAGAGGGGTTACAGCCTATGGATTAGAATTGAGAGAAGAGCCATGTCTTCACAAACTGTCTGAAGACGTGGTGGTCAGAGATGCTACGGATGTGTAAGGGAAGGGAGTTCCATTAGGATGGGGCCAATCGCCTAAAAGAACGGCCACCAGATCTGGCTCTTCGGATGCGTGGAGTATGAGCGAGCATAAGATTAGCTGAGCGAAGTGCACGCTGTGGGGAGTAGAGGGAGCACAAATCACTCAGAATATCTGGGCCAATACCAGTCAGAATCTTATGCATGATGCAGAGTGTCTTGAAATATACTCGATGTGCAAGGGGCAGCCAATGCAGACGAGAGAGAAGATTTGAAGCCTGACTGTACTTAGGCAGAAAAAAGATGGCACGTGCTGCACCGTTCTGAACCCGCTGCAATCGGTTCACAACAGCCTTATTAGAGCCAAAGAGAAGCACGTTACAGTAATCCAATCGAGCCAATAAGGAAGCTTGGATAATCAGCTGACGATTTTGGGCATTAAAAAGCTCGAGTATCGGTTTAAGGCCGCGTAGCAGCCCAAAACATTTCCCTGCCACTGATTTGGCGTGTGTCTCAAAGGTAAGATCTTTGTCGAGCATAATGCAGGTTTGGGGGCCGGACGGACTCCAAGGGCTGGAGGCCACCATTCATTATTCCAGAGATGGGAGTCTTTGCCAATCAGAAGGATCTCAGATTTCGCAGAGTTCAGCTGCAAGAAGTTAGCTGTCATCCATTCTGCAATGGCCAGAATGTCTTCTTTAAACTTCGCTCTGTCATGGCTGGGATTGTTAGCCAAGGTGATCACCAATTGGGTGTCGTCAGCGTACGACACCAAGGACATTCCCCTTGCTTTGGCCATCCGCGCCAGTGGATTCATATATATGTTAAAGAGCGTAGGGCTCAGTGCCGAGCCCTGAGGGACCCCACAGCGCAGTGGATGAATATGGGAGGCAAATGGAGAGGCTATCCCTTGGAAGGTCCAATCGACCAGGAAGGAGGAGAACCACGACAAGGCTGTATTACTAATCCCTATCTCCTCCAGACGGTGGAGCAAGGTTTCGTGGGAGACAGTAGCAAATGCCGCACTCAGATCCAGCAGGACCAAAACTGAGGTCCTGCCAGTATCTGCTACGGATTTCAGTTGTTCTACCACCGTCAGCAGTGCAGACTCGGTGCTATAACGTGGTCGGAACCCATTTTGAGAGTTATCAAGTATATGATTAGCTTCCAAAAAATGTGTTCGTGTCGAGTTCACATGAGCTTCCAGAATTTTAGATAAAAATGGGAGCAGTGATATTGGACGATAGTTTTCTGGCTTGGAGGTGTCCAATGAAGGTTTTTTAAGGAGCGGGACCACTTTTGCATGTTTCCAGGATTTTGGGATCACCGCCGAAGTGAGGGATAAATTCAGTAGATCAAGGTACTTTGGTAGGAGACCCTGTTGAGCTTTCCTGAAGGCGTCCGGTCTAAGGGGGTCGTCTGGAGATCCTGATTTAATTGTAATCACTAGTCCCTCTAGGTCTTTGAGGAGGATAATGGGTAGAGATGTGAGCGAAACGGTCTCAGAGCAGATGTGCATATTCATCTCATTGATGTCATGAGTTCCAGTGTGATCAAAGTTATGGCAGAAATGCATCTCTTGAATCTACGTAGAAGCAGGCTGGAACACATGCCTCCCCATCTTTGTCAAACAAAACATTACCACTGCCTTTTGGAATACTTATGTTAGCTAGTTCTATTTGTACATAATATACGTGTGCCCTATCCTAAATTCTGTATGCCACTCATCATTTATTGCACCATAGTTTTGTTTGAAAATAGTTTCCTTCCCGTGTGCTGTGGTCCGGATGTTTTGTACGACTCTCTCTCATTCTCATTAGTGCAAGTGGGTAAAAATAGCTGTAATATTTCTTGTTATTTTGTTCAAAGCATAAATTCACCTTTTACTTTTCATTGTAACGTCTCGTTTTGTGCACTATTTGCCCAGTCTTAAAAGTGAGGAGGCACACATAGCACTTACTTTAGTCAAGTGAGTGAAAAAATAAAGGGTCATTAGCAATATTGAGTGCTAAGCCAAACAAGCATTGGCATAGCCAATAGGTCTCGCCTTTGGGACCTTATAAGTTTTTAGCCATGCAACAGTTGATGTTATTGAACCAAGGATATTGTGCTGCATAACTAAATACTTATAAGGTCCCAAAAGCGAGACCTATTGGCTATGCCAATGCTTGTTTTTAAATACTGTCAGACCATTAGCCTGCTACAGTCTTTTGCTCTTTTCGTGATATAGTGCCACTCGTAGTCATGCCAGTCAGTGACATGTCAATCTAAACACGTTCAAATACTGGAACTGTCACTGTGACTCAGAACCAAACTGAAAACTCGTCAGCCATCTCTCCGCTTCTACGGATGCCCTCCGAATTATCGGGCTCCAAGAACAAACGTTTCAAACCATTGTTACGAATAAAGCGCTTGGCGTTAAGAAAAACAGTCTTCTACTAGTGAAAAAAAGTTTGATTCATGACTTAGTAGATAGGCATGACTTTAGTAGATAGTCTAAGCAATAATTTGGAACAGCCAAATAAAAATTCCCAATTTCGTTGAATCTATGAAGCGCCTGACCTACACTAAACAGAGAGTCAAAGCACTAGTACGCCATGTGGAGGCGGGTGAATGGCGTGATGGGTGGGGCGAAGAACACGAGAGGTCCAGGCCCGCCCCTTGATGCCGTAGTGTTAGGACAGGAAACATAAAAGAAGGACCAAGGTAGTCGACGGACCAATGTGCTGTATCACATAAGCGGGTGAGGAGTGGTAAATGGAGTTCCCGTCCTGCAAAACATTAACTTGCGTGTAACAATTATTCTAAAAATGTTGCACTACATGCATTGTTCCTCGTTAAAATGTGGCGATAGTATCAAGATTTCAATATGTACAAAATGCATACATTTGGCAATGACATCAGGTTTTAAAACATGCACAGAATGTATAATATAAAAAACAGTGTAAAGATTCTAAATACTATAAGCGATGCATTATCGTTTCATTACAATAAATGTACTTTAACTATCTTTTGAAGTTTGTGTGCGGGCTCATCTCAATCACAGCGAGTAATGGTAATTACTAAGATGGCAGCTAGAGTTGCACCCTGCGTTGACAGCCGTCAGTCATTACGCATGCTCAGTGACTGTCCGCGCATGCGCCATCCCTTACCTGCCATTCTTCACTTGTGCCCACCCCTACCTGTCAGTGTGCGCGCATGCGCAGTGCGTCCTCCTGTCACCTCTTCCGGGTCGCTGTGCGAGCCTCGGTTTCTAGCTACTGTCATGCACGGGATGTGGTTCCATTCAGAGGCAGGGTCCCCCCTTCTCTGCTGGGTCGGCCTGCTGGCCGTAGCCTGGCTGGGACTCCGTGCCGCCTACACCCTTCTCAGCGCCCTGAGAGTCTGGGGAGTCGGGGGCGGCATCCAAGTGGGCCCGGGATTAGGGCGGTGGGCAGGTGAGTCACGTGGGAGCAGCATTTGTCTAGGAAAAAACAGTTCGCTCAGAGACAACGGTACTCCCCTCTTGCGCAATGCTGGGGGGGGGGGGGGGGTTATTGGCACTGACATCTGGGAGCTGTGCAAAGCCCCCAATTGCTGTACCCTTGCTACTGCAACAGGGCGGATCTTATTGTAGTTAATCGGAGTTTACTGTACAATTTTACAGATTCTGTGGGTGGTATTCTGAGGAAGACCAGAACAATCTATAAGGGGGCAAACCCTGGGAGGCTGACGTCAACTGCTGGGGGATTGGACGTGGGCTTTGAAGGGGCTGCACTAATAATCATGGGGTATATGTCATCCTAATGGGAGCTGTACCATGGAGTAAACTAGCCATTGCAGGCTGCTTCATAATTTAGAATTACCAAAGCGAAACGCGGCCGGGGACTCTGGCATCATAAATGGGCAGTATACAGGGGTGCAGCATGGGGCATCGCAAGAAGTGGTGTGCCATGGGACCTGCGCTAAGGCAACATACCGCGGTTACTGTGCCAACACTTGTGGAAGTAAGCCCTTACCAACCCAAGAGTAGGCAATATCAGCGAGTGGCAGTACCGGCACCTACGTCTGCTACATATTTACACACGGGGACGGGAGTATAAATGTTGGACATCGACCTGCACACACAGGAAGAAATATAATCACCGGTAACCGTAGGCGAACGTCGCTACGCCTGCGGATGCTATATGCTACGAGTGGGAGTGAAGGAGTTGAGGGAGATGTCCCAAAATAGGGTTGGGGGGTATAATTATACGGGTCTTCGGCAATATAAAGAGGAAGTCGTAGGGACAGTATTCAAACCACCAAGATGTTGTGTTACCACAACAGGCTTAGAAAAATCCTAAAAATGTTACTAGACCTGGAGGTCTAGTGATTTAAGTAATCTAGTCGACCCAATTATTATGCTCTTTACCCATAAACTGTTTTAAAATTATGTAATCCTGGTATTTTAATTCACTGAGATGCCATTTTCTTCTTCATCACATATGAGAGCACCTTCAAATATGGGAGTTCAGCATGTCTGCTGTACAGAAAATCTTTTTGTTTGATTTAATAGACTAAGCTCTATATATAATACAATCTAGCCACATATAGGATACACATGTCCGCTGATTTTCCTTCAGCTTATTAACCTCATTGTCATCAGCGTGGGAGCATGAATTTGTCTCAAATTATGGTTAAAACTGTCACTTTTATTTAATACATATCTAAAGCATATAGTAGCTGCACCCTGTCATTTGCAATCAGCAGATCTTACATTGAAGTGGCCACAGAGTTTCCCACTGACGTGGTTTTAAAACTATATAGCATACAGCGTCTGGAAATCAAGTTTATGCAAATATTTGTCATTTGCACATCACCTAGTAAAGTGTGCTGATTTGTTTTGCTGCAATGTAAATCTTTGTTTGCCTCACTTTTCTGAATTACAAAAAAAATTATTTTATAATTCCGGATATATTTTAAAATTAAAACCTTACATTTTGCAGCCATTTTTTCACAATTCTCGCCAAATAAATCATTTGACAAAAAACACTTACTATATTATAATAAAAGAAAGAAAATAAAACACCATATCCCAGGAACAGATAAGCAACAATTCATAAAGCCAAACTGACATTTGACCCTTGTCCTTGACTAGACTGCAAATGTGTCATGATAAAAACAAGATTTAAAGGCATCTTTATTGCTCATTCCCTTTTTGAGTGAACAGACACCGGTACATTTTAGCTCAAGTTAACTCACCAGTGATCCAGCGGGTTACCAGCCTCAGGTACTCAAACACCATATACTCACCTGGGCCTATAAACACACACGTTCACATAGGCTAGTAAATACCACTGGGGGTCAATTTTATATATGTTTTTTATAAGATCAGTTACCTGACATTCTTAACTAATCTTTCACTGATCAAAAAGTTCTTTCCTCTGGTCAATGGACCTATTAGTTGGAACTAGTTGAAGGTGAAATGACATAGAAATATATTTGCTTTACTATATTTGAAATTACCACAGACTCGGGAAAAGTTTTAAATGTTTTATCTAGTTACATTCGTGTGAGCTAAAATCAAAAATACAGTACGAACTTCGTTTCTCCAAGGTAGGAAAAGTAAATTATTTCATCAATCAATCACGTAAATTAGAATGAAGTTTCACAGTGACAGTACTCAGGAAAGAGAGGATAGAGAGAGCAGTACAATGACATAATACACAGAAGTATATTTACCTAGAATGGTGTGGAAACCAACCCCTTGGCCAAGGAGCTGGAAGGGTCCCCAGGAATAGATTAGGTGACAAAGACTTCAGGACCGGTTTCAGGACAGGATTCAGGACAGGATAGGTGACCTTGTCTAGATCCGACGCCTGCGTCGCACCCCTCTCTGACACTATCTTCCTCCTCGATTCTTCCGCGATCTTCTTCTAATCGATTTCCTCCTCGATTCTTTCGCGATCATCATCTAATTATTTGGCTTAAAATTCTAAGTCTGCAAATTGATTCTTCTTCAGCATTCGCTCAGCTCTCGGACAGCATCCCGGTCTCTCAGCATTCTGGTTTTGCTGCGATTCTGTTCTAACTAAACAACCTCAATTATACCTTTCTATTGAATGTACCACCCATTAATGTTTCAACTTCATGAAACTCCTAATTCTGATTGGACAGGCAAGGGGGGGTGATCATCACACCATGCTAAGTTTTAATATTTTTCTTTGGTACTTTGTTTAATGTTCCCGCCCCTTAATTCTTATTCCCAAGCTTTATTTCCCACCCATATTCACATCTTTATCAAACAAAGTATACATATGACAATCATTTCTATTCAACATTCAGGATGTCCAGCAGGTTCCCAGGACATGTTGCAAAGATGACCTTGGACGAGATTCAAAAAGGACATCACGGCTTCTTGGCTTGTTATTACTGCGCCTGCGTGAAAGTCACGTGTGGTGTGGACTTCTGTCTTACTTGAAGGCCCAAATACGAACTAGTAGAGAGGTAAAAAAGAAACATATTAATTTCAAAATGAAATGATTTCTCTGTATACCACCGATCTCTACTCTAATCCCATTTACTTATAAAGGCTTTTCCCGCATTAGCAATTAGTAAATAGCTTGTTTGAGTTTCAGCAAAGCAGATGCTTAGCATGTGAGTTTTCAAGCGGCCATTTTAGATGCATTTGCGCAGGTGCAGAAATTTCCCTCCAAGCGTAAGAACGTCATTCTGCCTAGATGCAGTTTACGCATGCGCAGTACAGTTTCCTGCGTTAGCAGCCATTTTAAGTTTCACTCTGGTTACTTGTTAGTAAAACACGTAAGCAAGCTTCATCTTTACTAAAATATGTAATGTGGTGCATATTAATTTACACAATACTCTATTAATACAGTGTTACGAGTTATATGAGAGGATTGTGTCCGTGCAACTCTCTTTTATATGAGTCCTTGCTCCATCACCACCACGGACGAGTAAATGCTAAAAATAGCTCGACCTGATAAAATCTCACTCACTATTGCGAGTGTATTTTTCTTGGTCTGCACAAGGATGTATACCACATCTTGCATGTGGATATAACTAATGGTATGGGCAGGTAATCCGTATCTGCAGTTCTTTCAAATAAAATGAAGAGTACTTGCATTTCTTAGCAGAAGTGTAGTAGTTATCATAGGAGAGTACCCACATTAGTTGGCTCTCTTGACCATCAGGCTTTGCGGTTTCTGGGTGTAATAGTATGCTTTCACTGATTAAAGATTGTTTCTTTTAGCTTGTGTTTGAATGGCTGTATTCTACTCAATTTCCTCCACCTCATACATGTTGAATTAAGTCCACTCCTTTCATAGGGCTTTCAATTCAATCCTGTTGATACTTTTTGATGCTCATCTGGGTTGCTTACAAGGCTGCTCAACTGTTTTCGGTGAGCCTCATGACAAAATATAGTTGTCCTACCACATCTAAACAAAAGTTCTTATTTTCAACTGCCTCTATAGGCGAAAACTATATTGGCGCAAAGGCAGGAAAGTGAAAGTGCATGGACGCATTTTAAAGGACTGCAGTAGATGGTTTTACACCCGAGTTTTATTTTACTGGTTAATTATTGAGTAAAATTGCTTATCTGGTGAATATAATCGCCTTTCTACAACTTGAATTGTTGAAATTGAATGTTCAGCATTCTGATATTTTCTAGAAATTAGAGAACATTAGCATAATTACGCAGTAATGGAATTAAGTAGTTGTGGTTGATCCCAGTTAAATCGACCTATTTCATACTACTATGATAGGCCGCTGAAGTGAGAAGCACCCATGCAGTTAAGGACCTGTCTATTTGCCCTGGAATTGTTTTTGGCTGCGTGAAGTCAGGTGCGTCTTGTTCATGCTGAATTCTCTCCATGGTGTCCCTGGCTCTCTGCTATGTCTTTAGCTTTCTGGCGATAAAATCATTTATGTATGTGCCAGCACACGCATGTTAGCTCATGTTATCCATGGGGAAGTTAACAGCTGAATAACAAAGTTGGGGAAATTAACTGTGGATGACTGAACAAACACTGTGCCAATATATGCATAAGATGGTAAGAACAAACCGTGGAACTCAGTACCAACACATAAGTGGCAACTAAATGTAAATATGGGGGACCTTGCTAACACCAACAGGGCAAGGCAGACTATTTTTCTAATGAAAAAAGCTAATCAAGTTCAAAAAACTTTATTTCGGAATAAATCCATAAAAGTGCATAAAATCAGTATAAAACATTTAGCAACAGTAGATAAAATCTTTAAAAATAATGCATCCACACAGCTAATACATACTAATTACATACATAAATCAGATTGACATTTTTAAATATTTTTTCCGTTTGTGCCAGAAAGCCCCCAAGAATTTTGCCACTGCAAACACAATGTGCGCGGCCATTTCGCTCTTGAGAATTCTAAAGGCTTCATGACACCTTGTGAAGCCCAGGTTCCTACAGATGGGGATGATCCACTTTCTGCGGGGCTCAGTATAGCCCGTGCAAAAAAATATAAAATGCAGCTCAGTTTCCTCACTTGCGCTGCATGCCGGGCAATTACTGGGTGTCGACAGGGACCAGGAGCTAGTAAAAGCACGAATTGGCAAAGACCCGTGCCTCCATTGCAAGTAGAGCTTCCTGATTATTACAGGGTAAACATTATCCAAGGCCATTTCGAAGATGTATGTGCTCTTCATAAGAAGGAATTGATTTGTTAGAGACCCTAGGGATTTAGAGGGTCGGAGTAAAGGAGCCTTAGAATCATGATACACCTTGGTTAGAGCCTTTTTAGAAAGCTTAGGACAAGCATTACAAGGATCATTCCATAGTGCATCTAGACCTAGGCTCGTCAAACTATTCCTTATAAATTTGAGCCAGGGAATGTTCCCCGAATTTGGGAAGCTAAGAACTTCCTGGAGACCCTGTCTGTAGTGAATCAATTCAGGCACCGTCCACAATCTGCGCCAGTAGATCACAGGACGAAATGCCAACTCTTCCTCCAATGGTCTAATGCCTAAGTCAAGTCGTAAGGGCACTAGCGGTGTACTCGGAGGAAGAGCTGCTAAACACCTGAGAAATCTATTCTCCTCCTTTGTCAGGCTGTCCAGGATTTTGTGACCCCATAATTCACTCCCATAGGTAACGGCTCCTCTTGCTTGAACCCTATAAATATGGAGAGGAGGACCTATGGGTTTAAGGGTTGACCTATTCTTCCCCACCATTGCTAATATTCCACCAATATGTTGCGCCAGCTTCAACCTTGTTTTCTCCTGATGTTGACCCCACCCCAATTCCTCGTTGAGTGTAACGCCAAGGTATTCAAAGGTGCTCACTCGATCTAGTGCATTTTCCCCAATGCGAGGAATACGATGGAACCTGGGTGGCGGATTGAAGGCCATAAATTTGGTCTTTGTGGTGTTAATTTCCAATCCATGCTCTCTACAGAAGTCCCCAAAACCATCCAGAACACGCTGGATTCCCATAGGTGACTTGGAGAGAAGGAGGGTATCATCAGCAAACATAATTGCTGGGACCCTCCTTCCCGCCAGCTTCGGGACATCCGAATTGGGGACCCCATTGAGGTGGTCAATAACCCCGTTAACAAAGAGGCAGAACAGGGTCGGTGCAAGTACGCACCCCTGTCTTACCCCTCTCTCAACGGGAAACTTGTTTGAAAGTACACCCTGCGCTCCGCACCTCACACGGGCATAAGTGTTTGTATGGAGGCGGATGATCATATTCAGGAGATCAGCTGGCATCCCAGCTTTCGCCAGGACTTCCCAGAGCTTTCCACGTGGAACAAGGTCAAACGCAGCCCTTAGATCTACAAATACAGTATAGAGGCTGCCACCCTCCAACTGTATTGTTTTCCAATGTAGAAGGGACAGCCTAAAGACCTGGTCCACAGTAGAGATCTTCTGGCGAAACCCGGCCTGAAGAGGGCTCAAGACATCCCTCTCCTCGATCCAGTCCAAAAGTCGGTCCAACAGAAGCCTCGCAAAGAGTTTCTGTGGAACGTCTATCAGACTGATCGGTCTATAATTGGCGGGGAGCAAAGGTGAACCCCTTTTAAAAATGGGCACAATCTCCGCCCCAAGCCAAGTTGGGGGAAGTGCCATCCCATGAATAATTGCGTTGAACAGTACCAAAAAATACAGTGCCCAAATTCTGACTTCTAATCTCTTTTCTAACATGCATATCTGGGGAATAAACTGTGGCTTACTGAACGAACGTGCATTGACGGTATGGTAAACTCAAGTTTGTGAACTGTGCGAATTCACACAGTGACGTATTGACAGAGTAACAGACAAACCATGGGTACAGCTCACCAAATATAGGTGAATGAATCAACTCTCACTGGGTGTTGAAACAAAGTATTGGAGTATGTTCAACTATGTACAAGGAAAGACCATGGTGCATCTAGTCGTTTCCGAGTTGGTTTTCAGTTTCAGTGATGAATGTCTTTTGCAATGTTATTTGTCAAGAGCGATAGACCTACACCGTGACAGCCTTTAGGAGGATTATTGTCAGGGCTTGTTCCCCCCCTATCCTAAGATCAGTCATACCTGAACTAAAGTTCTCTGCATTGATCATTATTGCCAGCTTAGTGCCCTGCTACCATTTCTTGGTCTTAGTGCATGTGCCTATCATCTTAATAATGAATGGTTTCATAGTGGTAGACTAGTTAGGAAAGGTGACCAGCATTAAGCTTTCCAAAATCTGCTAAAGTGGCATCCTGTAAAAGGCTTAAAGGAAAATAGCGGATCTAAAATCTTCCAGAGGGTAGGGGCATCTATAAATCTGCCATTAAGAAATATTTTAAGTCTGTACAAAAAGGCAAAAGGATTTTTTTGCTACCAAAATATAGAAGGCTAGAAATGCTCCACGAGAGATGTTTTCAAAAATACGTTTCTGTATCCCAGAGCCTGTACTTCAGAAATTCTACCTTCACAAGAATTGTTATGTGATGAAATAGATGACTTTAAAAAAATACAAGATAGACCTCCAAGTCCCATTTACCAATAGTAAGGAGAGGTTTGCAGAAAAAATATTACCTGTAGCACTCTTCTCGAGTCAACAGTACGTGGGCTGATTTTAAATTAATCATGTTACAGGAAGCTGAATTGGTCTTAAGAACTTTAAATATGGATCCTCTTTGGACCCATATCAACCAGCAATTTTGTGGAAAGCTCTTAGTATTATTAATATTTGTAATTTTTGTATTCTACTCTGACGCATGCTCAAGTCCCTGAATCATCGAAGCAGGTTAAAACCTCTGTTGAAGAAGGTTTCGGTGGACCTGAGGAGCTTGACAAATTTTAGATCTATCTCATCACTCCTGGCCTAGTAAAAATGTTAGAGAAATAAGTGAATGTACTACTTACGAAATACTTAAAATGATTTAACCTTAGTCATACTTCCCAGTCAGGCTTTAGACCTAGACGTGGCACGAAATCAGCCCTACTGAAAGTTTCAGAATCTATCAAAATAATGTTAGACAGGGCTTAAACAGAGTCTTGAGCTTGCTTGATATACCGATGGCATTAGATATCATGTCACATACACTAATGCTTAATGGCATAGAGGACCTAGGTATTTGTGAAAATGTTACAATGGTTTTAATCTTTCCTCCATAACAGAAAACAGGCATTACACTATGACACATCAGTTTGGGAGATGGGATGCTCAGATATAGGGCTCCCCAGGGCTCCTCCTTGAGACTGACTTTGTTTAAAATCTATATGATTCCTCCGATAACTCTCTCTCTCTCTCTCTCTCTCTCTCGATATTCTTAGATAAGAGTTCTTTAGGTGCTAAATTGACTTTTAAATTGTGCCTTTCTCAGGTCATTGCCTAGATGGATAACCATCAGTTAAAATGTAATGCACATAACACCACAACTTATTTGGCAGAAATAATCTCTTTTCTGCTGCAAACAGGTGGCCCGAAGAGCTTGCTATCCCCCCCCTTCTGATCTCAATGGCCAGGAATTTAGGGGTTACGTTAAATTGAGGTCTTTCCTTTCGACCTCAAATTTTGAGGATATCAGGCACCTGTTTTTCCTATAAAAAATCTATGAAGAACTTTTTGGATTTCCTGCCTTTTGAAGCTTGGAATTTAGTGGTCCATGCACAGATCATCTCTAGATTGGAATATTGTAATAGTCTCTACTTAGGACCACCTAAATATCTTCTACGCAAACTGCAGGTGGTGCCATATGCAACAGTGAGACTTGTGCTTAAACTGTCTCACAGGCACTCTGTATCCCACAGCATGATGCAACTGCATTTTTAGTAGAATTAAGCGAGCAGTAGGAACCAGCTTTCACTTACACAGAGGCCCTTGTACCGCATACATCTATTTATTTTAATGTGGAAAAACACTAAAACATACTGTAGAAAGTTTGTGACTGTAGTCTAAAAAGAACAAGCATTGGCATAGTCCCTTTGGGACCTTATAAGTGTTTCGCCATGCAACAGTTGATGATGTTGCACCAAGAATATTGTGCTGCATAACTAAATACTTCCAATTGTCTATGTCAATGCTTGTTTCTGATGAATTTGGGCAAGTACAATGTGCTGGAGTTTACCTGGTGAAGAACCGGCAGTATATGCGGTATTTGGGAGGAAATATAATTTTTCATTTTCTAGAGGAAAACTTGAAATTGGAGGTATTTACCAAAGTGCACCATCTGATGTGGATCTTTACCTCGGCATGTTCTGGGCCATTTGGTTATTCCTGAGCCAAGTTGCAGCTTGTTTAGACTTCTTAGAAATGACCGGTTAAATATTTTCTTTGAGAAGGGCAGTTTAGTAAGAGTTAATTTATTAAATAAAATAGCAGCATTTTGAGCTATTTTAGCGGTGACAGGCGACATACGGGTTCTGTCCGTAACCATAGATGTTTTTTTGAGCGCTGTTTGTCTCAGATACTGCCTGTACCCAGAATCCATTGTACTAAAGACCAGTCTATAATTGTGTGGATTATGTTTCACTTCATTGAGAAAATATAGGATTTGAGCGAGTCAGCAGCACGGTGGAGATTACCTCACAGCAGCTAAATGTGCACCCAGTGGTCACGTTTGTCTTTATTTCAAGTTTCCAAACCCTGCACTTTTTGTGATGTGCTCATTGGCAAGACTTGTGTTGACAAAGAGGCCTCGGCGGAACCCTTCAAGCTGCAGCTCCAGGGAGTCCAGCGAGAATGAGAGCCGTGCATTATGCCACAAAGCTCTGAGGTGCATGATTGTCCGGTGAGAGGAGGGCGGGCGGGGACCACGTGACCTGGGCACTTTCAGTGTGGTGGGGTGACATTACTCCACCTCTGCTCACAATTAAGCTGTGCTGTTCAGTGATATTCTGCAGCCAGTGCCCCGGCGAAGCTGTGAAAGTCTGCTGTTTGCTCATGAACGAACTTGTGACATAAGTTGCTTTTTTTTGCGCGCTTTGAGGTGTGGGCTGGTTGCTGAACCCCTTGCTCTTCTGTCAACTGGCTTTTTCAGGCTTCTTTTTGTAGCCGTAAATTTTGTTCTAAATTGGGACTGACCCCCCACTCGTAGTTATGGCAACTAGAGACCCAAGATCTTGCTTTTAGTGGTAGGAATAGCCAGTCTCTAAGAAGAACATCTGGAAACGTAACAGCATTTTATCGGAAAAAAAGGTTGCTTTTGTGATAGCTGTTTATGTACACCTTACTGATTAAAATCTAAGAGGAGGGGAAAAAACTAGTGCGAGAGAAGCAATTAACGAATCCGATCGCGCTAAGGACGCCTGTAGATGCTGAGGGCATTTCTGGCCATTTTCCTTGCGGGAGCGAGCAGCAAGTCGCGATAATTGCTATCAGATGGGTCCTCTGCACACTCCGCAAGGGAAATTCCAAACGTCTACGCGTTGCAATAGAAAGCAGTGCAAAACGTGCACGCTTTTTGCCAAAATGCTGATCGATTCCAAAAGGTCCCCTCCTAAGCAGCGCATGCGCGCTGCGTAGGCGAGACCTATAAAAAGCTAGTGGATTGACCCGTAAAAGAAAGAGATTCTCTCGTTTTATAGATGTGCATCGCTCCCCATACCAAGAGGGGAGGCAGAAGGTTATTAGCACCCCACCTCTCTAAAGGCTGAAAGGGGAGTGGGGGGTGGGGAGGTTGAGGGGGGAGAACTGTCTTGACAACAGTGCAGCAGTGACCAGACCGTGTGCCAAAATCTGGAGGAACACTGAGAGCCAGTGCTTTGGGAGAAAGATGTGACTTACTAGTTTTGAGTGTGTGTGAGAGGTGGAGGGGACAGGTATAGTTCTCATTACCATACCAAGGGCACCTCAGTTTTCTCCTTAAGAGTAAAAGGAGCTCCGTAGCGTCTCACTGGGCTATACACACATTTCTGCAGAGAAGGTTGTGGTATTCATCCTTGAAGTGAGTACAAAAGAGCCTACACAACATTGGGTTAAGAAATGTTCCTGTTTTGTGCCAGGTTCCCAGCAACGATGACCAGTTAGAAACCTTGGAGCCGCAGGCCATATGTGATCCGCTTGTTACCGACGCTTAACCATGCATTTTGTGTGTGTATCCTCCACAATGGCATCTGATAAACACTTCTACCTTTCTACATGTTATAAGTGGTGATCTCCTTTTTAGGTTGAGCCTGGGCAGCGCATACGCTGCTCTGCAAGGCATGCTGTATTGAGGTAGGGACTTGAAGCTCCTCCACATTTTTCTTTGGCTTGTGTCATTGTGTACTGTAAACTGTGGCTGTTCATTGGTAAAAGGCTTAGTACTCTCTCCTTAGTACCGCCTTGTCTCATTTTGTAACCTCCCATGGCGACACCCCCTGTTACGTATGTTGTTGCTCAGGCGGTTATAATTCTAGTCTCTGAGCACTATTTTCTCAAATTGCTTTGTCCTGCCTTCTGTTGCAGGCAAGACACGCTCTCTCATAACGCTTTCCTCTGAGATCCTTAAAACTTGCACACTGTGTCAATAATTATTTAGAAAATTGAGCTCTGCCTAAAAAAAGACAAGCACTATATGTGAAGTGTAAACCTTTGTCTGTGTCCCCAGGTAGAATGTTCTGTAAGAAATATACCGAATATCCACTGTGGTAGACCCGAAAATGCACCCTTTGGCATTACAGCCAAAGGGAGCGTGTTAGTTCTGTAATGTAACTTTCTGTGACGCCAGTGTACATTTTTTTATATTCACCCCATACATTTTTTGTTACTAATGCCACATAGCATCAGAAAATTATTAGGTCTCGCCTTGCTACCGCGTAAGCGATCGCAAAGCGAGACTATTGTGGGTTTTAAAAGTGCTCCCAAAAAGCAAATTGCATGGCTAGCACGCGCACAATCACGCGCATCGTGCCGCCATGCAATCTGCTTTTTGGGAGCACTTCAAAGGGTCCGCTCCCCCACCCCCAAGCGCGCGCGCGCCACGCTCCGCCGGGCTTGTCTTGTTTTGCATGCCATCTTCTCTCCTTCCCAGCGTATTAACCAAGCATCTGACAACGCTGTTTTTAACAAATCATCCCCCCCCCCTTGTTTTAACCCACCATGTCCTCCTTCCTGAAAGCTGTTGATTTAAATCCCCCCCCACCCCCCACTTCAGCCACTTCCCGCACTATCACTCGAATCCCCGAAGGTATCGGAGTGCTTTATAAAAGCACCATTTACATTACAAAGACACTTTCAGTTTGAGGTTTTTTTTCTATTACACACACAGGCATTAAGTGATTTGCCCAGGATCATAGGATGTTGAGCCAACGCAGAGACTCAAACCCGCTTCCTTAGGTCGAAGGAGGAGGCACGAATGAGAACCATCCTAAAATGAAAGGGTCGGTCAGCTTTCTTTTAATACATTTTCCATGTGTATAATGTTCATTCCCGTCCCACATGCATGACGCTCACCACGCCTGCAAACACTACTCCACCCATTAATCATGTCTACTTGTCACTCAGGCCTGCAATAAAGCTTCCACTTTGAGATTGGTTGACAACGCTTTGCCAAGTACTTGCTATCTTTTACCAGCCCACTCCATGGTTATTACTCTTATCGGGGTTGCAGACCATAAACAAATCGCCTGGAATGCGCTCTCCCCGCCCCCGCCAAGCGCGCGGGCCCCGCTCCGCCGGGCCTGTCTTGTTTTGCATGCCATGCCAAAATAAAAAACCTCACCAAATATTGGTCATAACGTGCTAGCAATATTAGACTTCCGAAAGCATGGAAGGTCTATTGCTGCGCGAAATTTCTCAAAGGTACCCACCGCAGCACTCAAAAGGATACACAACTTGCCGTCAGCCAGCTGTGCCTTTGACATGCATTGGTTGTGTTAACTCACCCTCCCAGCCCCCGCCATTGTTTTTAACAACTCATCCTGCTTTTAAACCACCACCTCCTCCTCCCACTCTCTGCTGATTAACCTCTTCTGTGCCCATGACGAGATAGTCTCGTCATGGAGCACGGTCGCGCTGTGCCCATGACGAGACTATCTCGTCATGAACCCCACCCACTAATGAAACGCCCGGCACAGGAGGGGGAAAGGGCGTGGCACTGAAGGGGTTAACCCACCCCACTACTTCAGCCACCTCCTGCGCCCTCATTTGTGTCCCCGAGTGCTTCCTGCAAGCTATTTACTTCACGCACAAAAATCTGGGGTTTCCACAATTCACAGCTACTTTTCAGTATTAAGACACTAATCCCACTGCTGCGCCGGATAGTGCCCCTTCACCAGGCACCTTAATTCCACATGAAAACACACTTACAAACACAGGGCAAAATGCAAAGTACTGTGGTGGGGGAGGGAGGAGAGCGCGCACAAGCCCAAAGACGTGCAAGCCCGCTCCATTCATCAGCTTTTGGATGTGTTAAAATCCACAGTAGTTCAATACACATAACATAGCATAACATAACAAAACATAGCCTAGCCTAACATAAAATAACAGCATAACATAACAGAACATAGCCTAACATAACAAAACATACCATTACATAACATAATAAAACATAGCCTAGCGTTGCATACCATTGCATAGCATACCATAACTTATCAAAACATAACATAACATAACAAAACATAGCCTAGCATAACAAATCATAACATAGCATAACAAAACATAACATAGCATAACAAAACATAACATAGTATAGCATAACAAAGCATAACAAAACACAACAAAACATAGCATAGCATCACAAAGCATAGCATAGCAAAACATAGTATAGCATAACAAAACACAACAAAAAATAGCATAGCAACAAAAAATATCAAAACCAACATAGCATAGCATAACAAAGCATAGCATAACAAAACAAAACATAGCATAGCAAAACAAAACATAGCTTAGCATAACAAAAAATAGCATAACAAAACATAGCCTAGCATAGCATAGCATAGCAAAACAAAGCATAACATAGCATAGCATAACAAAATAAAACATAGCATAGCATAAGAAAACACAAAACATAGTATAGCATAACAAAACATAGTATAGCATAACAAAACATACCATAGCAAAACAAAACATAGCATAGCATAACAAAACATAGTAAAACAAAACATAGCAGAGCATAACAAAACACAACAAAACATAGCATAACAAAACAAAGCACAGCATAGCAAAACACAACAAAACAGCATAGCATAAGAAAACATAGCATAACAAAACACAACATAGCATAGCATAACAAAACATAGCATAGCATAACAAAACATAGCATAGCATAACAAAACAAAGCATAGCATAACAAAACACAACAAAACATAGCATAATAAAACATAGCATAGCAAAACACAACAAAACTTAGCAGAGCATAACAAAACATAGCATAGCATAACAAAACACAACAAAACATAGCATAGCATAACAAAGCATAGCATAACAAAACAAAGCATAGCATAGCATAACAAAACGTAGCATAACATGACAAAACACAAATCATAGCATAACAAAACATAGCATAACAAAACACAGTATAGCAAAACAAAACATAGCATAGCATAACAAAACATAGCATAACATAACACAACAAAATATAGCATAGCATGACTAAACAAAATATAGCATAGCATGACTAAACAAAATATAGCATAGCATAACAAAACAAACATAGCATAACAAAGCATAGCATAACAAAACGCAAGAAAGCATAGCATAACAAAACATATCATAGCATAACACAAAACAGCATAGCAAAACACAACAAAACAAAGCATAGCATAACAAAAACATAGCATAGCATAACACAAAGCATAGCATAGCATAACAAAACAAAACATAGCATAACATAGCATACACAAAGCATAGCATAGCATAACAATACATAGCATTGCATAGCATAACATAACATAAGAAAACATAGCATTAAGTTTGATAAACTCATAGTAGCGGGCTAGCTAGCTTTAACGGCCAGTGAGTGTAAGCAACTCCGTCAACCCAGAAGCAGTCACTCGGTCACCTTTGCTCTTGTATTGCAGTGGCTTCGTTTATTAAACAGTGCCCATATTTGTACTGTTAGCACTTTACTTGTGCAAATTTCAGGGCTCACAAAACTTTAATGAATCGAAATTCACAACTGAGGCTGTTAAGTTCGTGCTATATAAAACCCTAAGGATAAATAAAAAACATTGCCATTTACAATGTGAATAGCTCCAACAAACACAAGACCTTTTTCAAAGTACAAAACATTGCCATTTACAATACCAATAGCTCCAGCTCCAACAAATGCGAGACCTATTGCATTTCCAATGCTTGTAATGTATTGTTACGTTTGAACGTTACTGTTACCATTTTAATATTCAAGCAAATTGTGCCACATTTTTACATAGCAAATATTTACTCCTAACACTGACGAAACCACAAGGGAAAACGGGCGGTTACACGAGATCACTTGTATTTAAATTAGTTCCTCTTTCATATCCGACTCCAGGTAATGCCGTGGGAGGGTGTTTAGCAGCCCCAGAAGCCCCTGGGGGGTTAATCTCGTACACTGCTGGCATGCTTTGGCACGCGTGTTTAGGGTTCACTGCACTGTATGAGATGTTATATTCTGTGTCTCCTAGTTCCTTTCTGCTCAGCCTGTGTGAGTGAGATGTAATAGAATGTTCACTGGTGCATGGTCTGGATGAGTGGTCAGCTGAAATGGGTGGGGCTGAGCAGCAGGATGCTGTTTCCGGTGGGGCCTTTACCATCTTTCTTGTAACTGAATAAACTACATAATATGCACTACTGGCTACAGGACTAATTGCCCACAAGGACCCTTCTTCATTTGCAAAAGTGGTGACGAGGATGGGCCCTTGTGGGTAATTAGTCCAGTAGCCAGTAGTGTAGTGTAGCCGCTCCTTCAGCCATTGTTGACTGCACTGTCTAGCCCAGCTGTGGACTTTAGAAGCCTTCTGTTTTTACGGCCTGGGACATTTATGGTTCTAGCACCTTTTTATCTCTTTCCATGTCTTCCTTGTGTTACAGTCAAGTTTAATCCTCCAACCCTTCCCTTTTGTTTCTCTAAAACTATATCCATCTCCCAAACCCATTGTTCTTTCTGTATCCTAAGTGCAAACCTTCACATTTGGTTGCATTGGAATTTAGCTGTCACCGAAGAAGGAGTTCGTTCTGCCTCTTTAAAATAACTTTTTTTTATTTTCATTTCCCTTGTCAGGTTTTCTGGCACGACTTGTAGGGTCAAAGGAACTGCTAAAAATTCCAAGTGAAACCGCCTTTCCTTCTGTCGAAAGAATGGCTAAATATTAGAGAGCGATGTGAAAGCTGCTTACAAACGAGGGCTTACGGATTCTTAAAAATCCCTCCGAGTGACGCGAGTAAGCCGGATAAGCCTTGAGCAAGGCCGAGCCAGATAGTGACCACAGTGATGTCTAGATGGCTGCCATTGTGAGGCTCAATGAAGGAACAAACAGAACTGCAGATCTATGTGTTGGATTGTGGTTTTGCCTAAAGGCACGGCCACAAAATTTGATTCATTGTGATTCGGTGCCTTCAGCTGTACTTAGCAGCTACTATGGAACCCTGTGATATTTACACAAGTCCTATTTTAGTAGGGAGTGTTTGTGTGGGAAAATTAAATAGCTGTTCAGACGAGTTTTTGCCCAGTGTACGGTTTCCTCTTTCACTTTTGGTTTGACATGTGGAAAGATTTGTAATCTGGCACTATCCATCCTTTCTCTTACCACGTGCTCTGAAGCACTATCTAGAGGGTGTGTATAACGTGCGAATTACTAAGTTCTTAGTAGTCCATGGTTGTCTCCTTTCTGATTCTTTATACGCACTGACTGCACGCGTTATGTTTTAAGTTCATAATGGAATGCTCCATTTGTAGGGAAAAATCAAATAAAGTGTTAAAAGGGTGAGTTCCCCCCCTTCCCCCATAACGTTACCACCGTTTCAGAGGTCGTCAAGGGCTTTTTCTTCAGGCAACACCTGTTTCTCACTTCTGAGCCTTCATTTGTGACCAAATCAAATTCACAATTAATTCCCACATCTAAATACAATTTGCAGTGATACATTCTGATAATCCCAAATGGAGCCCCTTTGGCACAGACGAGATTGTTGACATTTTTATTGAATCCGCAACCTTCTACGGGTTACCACCAATAGATAGATTTCACCTTTCTCTCTTCATTCTTCCCTCCATTGACCAGCAGGAGAGATGTAATGAAGCAGCATTCCACAGACCTTTACCGCTAGTTACTTTTTGGCTCATCGGCGAACAAGTTTAGAACTCTCCAGTTCCGTGGGTCCTTGCTCAAATGTCTCACCCAGTCCAGAGTTTTGCTTGGTATTTTTTTTAACATGTTGTCTGGTTTTAACAATTAAATCTGAGCTTCATGCCCCAAGTGCTCGCTGCTGATAAAAGGATAGGAAAAACCAGTAGGTCTGGGTTTTATGTTGCAACATGTGCTTGACTAACCCATTAGAGCAAGACACGAGAGAGTGAGCCCGCAGAGTGGATGGAGTGCCATACTTAAAAGGCCTCTCGTGCAGTTCAAAATAAACACATGCATGGAGTCTGAAGGATCAAACAGCCAGTAAAGTTAGATGATACCCCACTGGGCTGACCCGAGACATGACTTACCATGGCCTATGTCTGTGTCTGAGAGAAGCTGGTTGGAGAAAGCGAATAGTGAAAAGATTCTAAGTCCACTCTATGTATATGGTTGCCAGTTTGCCAGATTCTGTTCGAAAGCAATACTGTTAAGCCTAGCCCTGAAAAGCAGGGCTCATTTGTATGCCAAGCCTGCCCCAAAGAGGGGCAAAAACTGAAGTCAGCGGTTTCTTCTCGTTGCGGCTCACTAGTCGTTGCTTTTCTTTTTAGGTTGAGCTTGGGCAGTGCATGCGGCACGAGCCATGTTATATTGGAGTATGTACTTGAAGCCCCGCCCACTCTCCACCCATGTTTGTCATTGGCTTGTGTCATTGTCCTTCGTAAATACTGGCTGCTGATTCGTTATTAGGCTTGTTAGTCCCTCCTTAGTACCACCTTATCCTCATTTGTAACCTCCCATGAGGACTGGCCCTTTTACTTCGGTTGTTAGACGGTGCGTCTTCTTTAGTCTGTAAGCACTACATTTTTAATGAGTTTTTCTTTCTGCAGGATGGCCTCTCATGCGCAGTTGTGACCACTGGCTTGTTTATTTAACTCTTAACAAACGTGGAGCTTTTCAGGGGCCATGGGAGACAGAAGGGGGCCACTCAGCAATGCCTTCAAGCATTTGGAATGCAATAGGTCTTGCATTTGCAAGAGTTTAAGCTATTGGCATTGTAAATGATAATGCCTTTTATTTATGTTTTAAAAACCAAAACATAAATAAAAGGCATTGTCATTTACAATGCCAATGGCTCAAACTCGTATAAATGCGAGACCTATTGTATGGCAGATGCTTGAAGGCTTGAAAACATGGACACATTTTAAAGAGCCTCATCTTGTTTTCACTTTGCCTTGTCGCTTCCTCAAATGCTGCTGTTACTGATCCTGCCCAAGCTCAGATAGGGAAGTGCATGCGATTTGTCATAACAGTAGGGGTGGGCGGAATTTGCGGAATCGCGCTACGCAAATCTCCGCGAAACGGTAAAAAATCTCCGCGAACACGCAGAAATTCCGCGAACATGCGGAATTGCTTGTTCGCGATACTTTTTTCCTGTTCGCGATCGCTGTTTGCGTGCTCGGGGTGAAATATCTCGCGAACACGCATATTGAGAACGCGAACAAGCAAAAAAATTCGCGAAGTCGGGGAATGCAGATTTTTGGCCAATTTCGCATTCTCCGCGGAACGCGAAATTACCCAAATTCCGCAAATTCCGCGAGCGGAACGGAATTTACCACCCAGGCCTACAGAACAGACTGTTTCTTCACCAGCAGCATTACCGGGTTAGTTGATTACTGTGTTCAGCCACTTTAGGCTTTGGGGTTCACTTTGGTTGCGGCTTGGTGCATTTTGTTTTTACACTTTTATAAATGCAGACTACAGTACAAGAAGTCCAAAAGCAGGACTTGCTGATCATTCCGCAGAGAACCTGAGCGACATGAATCTACCAGGGGGCCACATTTATAACAGATTAAATATGTAGGTAAAAACCACACGGCTGAAGAACTTCTAGACAGAAGTCTCGAGCTGTCCAAAGTCGTCTGAACATTTGTTTTTATTCATGTAGCGGAAACGTTTTATAGTTGGTTAAAAACATGTTTTAATTTCTTTTCTATTGACTGAAGTCTCCAAAAAATCGCGAGTAGGTTCTCCCTGCCATGCTCCTAGCGATCTTCAGCATAGCAGGAAAGTTTCAATTTCTGACACCAGGCACTGGGGCAGAGAGCCCCTGCCACCCCTTTTGAACCCACCCACCCCCTCCAGGTCTCACCCCTGCTGCTTGCTTTCCATCAGCTCCCACCCCCTCTGCTCTAGCCTGTGCTGCCCAGACTGTTTAAGGAGTTTGCCGTATAGCCCTAATATATATAGGGAGGGGGTATACCATATCGCCCTATGAGCATACCTTTGGAACCACAATCGGACTGTGAGGAAGGGATGCTTGCATGGCTGATTACTATCATGTACTATGGACTGGATGAACCTGCAAAGCAATTCTCCAAGCTATACCTGCCATGTGAGTGATGGAAGATTGCACTGTTGGTGCCCATGCTGACTCTGCCCTGAGAGGGAAGCTTGTCCTAACGATGTTCATGCTGCACCTGCTCTGGTTGAGAGGGAAGCTTGCACTGCTGCTGCTATTTAGGGAAAGCAGCATGCATTTCTGTTGCCCAAGCAGCATTTCCTATGCGAGTAATGGAAGCTTGCACTGTTGATACCCAAGTTGTACCTGCTTTGTGAGTGATGCTTCGCGGTTCTTTTTTCTGGAGGGAAAGAATAACTGCATGAGGCTCTATATGGTTTTGTGGATTCAAATTGCACCACTGTTGGTCGTGATGTACTTGAGTAGTGGGCACTGCTGAATGATATGCAGGACCAATTTTAGCCACTCGGGTGCCCAGGTTGTCCTGTTTTCCTCCAGGTACCAACCTTGTCCATTATATATGGCTGTATATTTGGGTGCCTCTCGAATATATATGCACATTTATTAATGTTATTCATTGCAACATGATAAATCAGCCTAGCTATTAATGTTGTGTTCTGCCCTGTTTGACTTTCCTTGCCAGTGATTGTTTTAAATAATGAGCAGGGCTTTATGAATTTATATCTTGACTTCTCACTTATTGTTTTTGAACAAAAAGCAGGGTTTCACTGAAAGTGAGTGAGCTTAGAAGGGATTTACTATTTATTTTGAAAATCTTCAACAATGTACTGACAGAATATAAAAACTAGAACAGAGCATCATGAGTTAGAGATGGACTTTGTACCGGGGATTCGAGACTAAGGGTCATACAGAGGTTAGGAATCGCCTTGCCCTGCTGAGGGGAACCACAGCTGTTACTTTGCTAAATATTGGTTCTGTTCAGTAAAGGTACACAAGTGCAATTTAACTATGAAACTCCAATCGGACTCTTTAGGTGCTAAGTTAGCTTGGAGAAAGGATGGGCTGGGTATATTGATGTAAGGAAGCTTTATGATATAGTGTTAGCATTCTACTATTTTCTATATTTCTGCCTCCTGACGAATCATGGCCACAAACGTCTTATTTTTTTATAATAGTAACTATAGATATTGTGTGCTCTAGGTTAGGATTTTGATTTGAATCTTGAAAGTATATTTGTGGTGTCCTAGTATTTTCTCGTAACTGAACCCCACAGCTTTCGAAAGGAACAAGAGAAAGTCTAGCGCATGTTACAGTTTCTGCTTCACTGCGCAGACACAGTAAGACCCTCTGAACAAACTGTGTGGATTCCTCCGACCTAAGATTAAAACTGAAATCCTTTTGATTATTCAAACCATCTTCTAGCTGTTAAACTCCTTTGAAGGCTTATGTCCCTGTTAAACATGACGTAGAGCTCCTTAGTTTAATCTGGAGATGCGTCCGCTGGACCCCTCAGAGCAATTCTTAATGCCCTTGGATTTCCATAAGTTAAAAATCAATTGGACGTAATGCAAATAAAGCTCAGCCTTTGATGCACCTTTTGTTATCTCGGCGGAGTACTGTTTTCCAAACAGGTCTCTCAATAAAATGTATATGTAGAGGAACTTTTGTTTAGCACGCTTCCTTTATTGAGCTGTTGAATTGTCATTCACATCTTGCTTCAGCCGACTTTACCTATTGGCGCCCTTCAGTTTGAGTGACTGCACAAAGCTTGTTTTGCACATTGTTCTTATCCATTAAAATTAGGAAGTGCTATCAAAATAAGATATGACTCCCTTTGGTATGGGACACCGGTATGTGAGAAATATATATATTTTCAACCTTTCCTCTTCTCTACCTATCGATATGAGTATAGCATTTCATAGCTGCCAGATTCGTTTTCCGCAATGTAATCTATGTAGGGCATCTCACTCAATATCAGTTATAGTGCTGTGCATTGCCCAGATTAGACCCTACAATATCCTCTCTGGACTTTCCTGCTATCTCTGAAATAGGTCGCCCAGCCATATTCACAGTGGGCTACAAGTATCCTCTGTGTGAACCTCTGCTAAATGTTGTTCCTTCACAAAGGCCCAGCGTAAGCAGTTGAGCACAACTGGTGTTTTAAAAGGGTTTGGGGTCTATTTTCTAACTACTCCCGGCTTTGTCTACTCCATTCATTGAAGCAATGCACCTCAAGATATGTGTCAGATTAAAAGTGTGTGTGTTTTTTTTGTATCCTTTTATGCTCTGCATTTTGTGACATTCCTAGTTGTTACTAGGGATTTATATTTTTAAAAAACGGTGCCTCTTCACCTACACCCCTAACTTTACATCTAGTACTTCCCGTTATGTCCTCTAACGCTATTTATCCATCCATACTGTTATGGTACTTGGCACCATGATTTTGCATTAAAAATCCCAGTTGATCTTTAAACTACATCAATCTCTTGTCTTTTAGCATAATAATTAGATTCTGTTTTGCTTCCACCCCGTGTTGCTTCGACAACACAATTTTTTTTAATATATATATCTTTTTTTTAAAGTCTTTTGCATGTTTTCCTTTTATTAATTTATTAATCCTACCATAGCCTCTGTTTTTTAGGTCTCGCCTAGGCAGTGCGCATGCGCTGTCTCTCCGAGACATCTGGTAATCTATATGGGTGGTGAAACTCAGCCTATTGCTTTATTTCTTGCCGCTTGCCATTGGTTAGCTTTGGCATTTTTTTGTTAGCAGGCTTATGATTGGCTCTTTCGCCGATAGGTAACTTCTGGTTATTCCGGAAGAAGCACCAACTTTCTACAGTATTGTAACACTTACACAGTGCAATTGTCTTTTTTTAAAATAGTGCGCAGTCATTTTGACTTGCACCGGAAAAGAACCCTCGATTGCTCTGGAAGCAGCACGCTAGTGCCGCTCGGTTTACTTTCCTGTTCCCGCTCCCTCCCAATGTCTGCGTTCCTTTTGTTCCCGCCCCCCCCCTCCCGCTGTCCATTGTCTCCTAGCTCATGGGCCATGGACATGCTTGTTGGTGCTGTGACCGCGCTGCCCTTCCCCTCCAAGCGGCTCTGTCCACCTGGGCTGAGCGCTCTTGGGTGCTTTTCATTTTATAATCCCTGCTCGGTGGGGGTCGGAACTCTGTATAGCCGCAGTTTCCCTACTGCAGTCGCCCGTGGTGAGCTGGGGCGCCACTGTCTACATCCCGGCTGCCGGGGACAGCCGCTCGTCCTTGTGCTGCTGCTGGACGGATGTCAGCGTGGATCAGCCCCCGGGACTCGTCCAACAGGCTCGACTGGGCAGAAAGTGAAGTTTCGTTTTCCCAACAGTCAGTCAGGTACTGCAGAGTCCCGTCCCAGCCCTCGCCCACCTGCAGGCTCCTCTGCACACACAAATTCATGTGTTTCTCCTTAATCCTTTTTATATACTTTTTTGTTTCCTCTCTCCATTTTCCTCTTGCTCACTTCCCTCCTCTTCCAGAGCCCCCTTTGTGCCCCTCTCTTTAGAACGCGCCCTTCTCTTTCACCACCCAGTCTCTTCTGCCTTTCTACGGTTTACCCTGCCTTCCCCCATCCCGCTACCCTTCCTCTCCCTTCATTGTTCTCCCGTCTCTGTCCTTCACTTTTCCTATTTTGCTGTTAATCTTTTTCTTTATGCAGCGCATTTCCTCCTTTCTGTTCCAAATGTTAGCTCTGACGTTTGTTGGTTGTGCATTTTGCTTTGTTCTGCATGGTACACCATAGAGCAGGGTGCGCGCTTTGTTATGGCTAACCTTGATAGCGAGCTGAGTGCCCTTAAATGGAATTCTATCTACCCCTGATTTAGACATTCAAGTGCTCCCTTTGTTTGTTTCAGAGACCACATTTGTATTCTTTCAAGTGTCTAGGTTCTAAAAATGCAGTATACCCTTCAAATTGGGGTTTGAAATTGACGTTGTCTTTTTTGGTAATGTCTTATAAATGTATTGATGAATGTTTTTTGTAAATGTATATGATTTATTGTATTGTTGTGTGAAAACTTGATATGACTATATCATGTTCTTTTTCACCCCCAAAAAATAGTTTTGAAAATCAAGAAAAATAGTTTGAATAATAAGGTAAAATAAAAATACCTGATCAAACAACTGAAGGAATGGGTTTGGTCTTCATGCTAATTTAATAACGCACACAAATTATTCAGGTCCAGGTCATTTTCCTTTTTTTGTTCACACTTAAATGGAGGCTGGCAGCGTCCTGCCCGTGTCCGCTGCACATGCTGCCAGCACTGGGTCATTATAAAAAGGGTAATGCCGCACGCATGCGTTCAAAGCACCACTTCTCATCGAACAACTTCATTTTGCAAACAGCGCAGTCTCACAGTTGTTGGTAATAACTTTTTTTTTCTAATTGTTGCACTGGGCACCCTGCACTTTATTCTTTAAATATGGTGGGCACGCTTTGCTTTGTTCTGCGCAGCACACCATACAGTCCATGGAGCAGGCCGTGCTCTTTGTTCACTCTGCCATTGATAGGAAGCGGAGTGTTCTTAAATGGGAAGCCGGCAGCATCCTGCCGGTCTCAGCTGCCAGGCCTGGGTCATTATGAGAAGAGTAACATGCTTGTGTTCAAAGCACCATTTTTCCATGTGTCATCAAACACACCTTTGTTTTGCAAATGGCGCAGTCCGCCGTTGCTCCTTATCCCTAGGGAGTGCCCTCACTACCCCCACCACCTCCCACCCATTATTAAAAGCACCCCTCAACCCTGCAGGTAGTACCCCACTTGGTCTGTTATCACAGTGCAGCAATCCAGGTGCCGTGCAGTGGATGCGGTGCGTATGACTCGCTTTTATAAATGTATTTATAATTGGTGATAAATGCTTACAGCGTGCCACATGCTTTATCTCGACCTTTACCTTCTCTAATTCTTCTTCTTATTCCCTCTCTTGATGTCTCCTCCTCACTCACTAAAAAAAAAAACTCTTTGGCTTTTCCTGCTCTTTCGCTATCAGCTTCCACTCCCCCCCCCCCTCTCTCTTTGATCCTCTTATTACCTCTCCTGTCTCTGTGTCAGTCCTCCTCAGTGGTCGCAAAGTGCCCAGATTGGTTCAAGATCGGGTAACAAACTGCACCATTCCTGGAGGCACTATAATAAGTGGTGCAGCCTCGAGACGGACACAAAAAAGGGACAAAATATCAAAGGATGCCAGATTAATTGTATTCACAACCACATTCTTTAGCGCCACGACAGAGTTTTCCTGTGAAGCACTACTTTCGTTTTATCGGGTTTGTTTAAACAGCACTGTTCACTTCTGCTTTGCCACGAATAGCTGCCCCTCTCTTTCTTCCAGGTATTGCCTCTCCTTCTGTTTCTGTCTCGCTCCTCCTCCTCAGTGGTCGTAAAGTGGCCAGATTGGTGTTATAACCACACACATTAGCACCACTTTACAGAGTTTTCCAGTAGAGCTCCACTTTAGTTTTCTCCTCTTTCTTAAAACAACATTGTTTTCTTCGGATAAGGAAGTGCACCATTTCTAGAGGTACTGCAAAACCTGGTGCAGCCCGGGCAGAGAGGGGAAAAAAAAGCATTTGCAGTGCAATAGGTCTTGCATTTACGCCAGTTTAAGGTATTGGCATTGAAATTGACAATCCCTTTAATTTATGTTTTAAAAAACCAAAATAATGCGCATTGTCTTTTACACTGCCAATAGCTTAAACTTGTGTAAATGCGAGACCTATCGCATTGCAAATGCTTAGGTCTTGCATTTGCGAAAGTTTTAGCTATTGTCTCTGTAAATGACGATTCCTTTTATTTATGTGTTTTATAAACAACACATAAATAAAAGGCGTTGTCATTTATAATGCCAATAGCTCAAACTCTCATAAATGCGAAACCTATTGCATTGCAAATGCTTGTTTTTTTTCTTTCTTTAGCCATGCTGCATATCATCAGGGAAGCTGTTGTGGGTTTAAACAAGGCCTATGCACAAAAGCTTATATTTTACAAGTTCACTTTTAAACTTGATATATTTTTAAGATGATGTTTAACATACTTTGCATGTACATGACAGCGCACTCAGTGTTCTGCTTGCAACGCACATTACTTCATAAGCATTTTATCACAACAATGTGCATCATGTTTAAGGATAAAGTACACTGAGCAAGCTGCCCTTGTATTTTGTTGTCCATTTTGAGTCGGTAAAACAAATATCACAAATGACCTTAGAAACAGCGTGAATGGGACCGTTTTTGATTTATATAAAAAGCTTCTGAGCTTTGTGTGACGACTGTGACTCGCGCTAATCCTCGCGCTCCTTTGTGAGTCATAGTAAGTTCTGAAGTGGAAATTGTCTCTGGGTTTGAAAGGGGAACGGGCAGTTAGATTGCGACAGTGAACGGGGCAAAAATAAACCTTCTTGGACACTTCACTTTGCATACATTGTTTCACTGGCGAAGAGCAGTCGGTTCACACAGTGAAGGACCTTCCCCAAAGAAAAAACTTAAACTTTCTAATTGTAAGTTTACATCGAAAGTCTCTTTTTTAATTGTAGAGTAACTGTTCTCTGCCTCTCTCAATGCACGTGAGGCACAAGCATTGGTGTATTCCTTTCCACCCTCCTGTTGAAGTACACCCCCCAGATCTTTATTACTGGCATCAGTGTCAACTTTGAACTTTGAACACATTTAGATAAGGTACTTTCTGCAGTTCATTTTTTTTTTTGTCAAATTCCTTTTGGCAAGCCTTGTTTCACACAAACTCCACCCATTTCTTACACAGACTTCTCATCTCCACAGTTTTACCAGACATATTTTTACTAACTTGCTGTAAAACTCTGCCACTCCTAGAGGCAACACTAATTCCTCCATGTTCTTTGGAGGACACATTGTTTTTTAGGTCTCGCCTGATCCAGCGCATGTGCTGGTCTGGCCGAGACATTTAGTGTACGGGTTTTCAAAGTGCTGCCACACAGCCTAGCGCTTGCGTTCACGCGCACAGCCAGCAGCTTTCTCTTTTTCCGTTGGTCCGCGCGCACCACTCGTGTGTATGCTGTCGCGCGCGCACCCCTGCTTTCACGGAAATAGTACTGTTTGTTTTTGTCCCTAATAATGGCAGCTGGCGTGCCCCTCGTAAGAAGGGCATTATTTCAGGATCCATCGATGTGCACCCCATTCTCCTTACTCTCTCGGTTGCTCGCTTAGCATCCTCCAACCGGGTCCTTTTAGGCCCTGGGGGGTCCCTCCAGCCCATGCCCAGCCTCCCCTGTGCTTCACACCTCCTGGCACAGCTCTCATCAGGCGGCACCAGCACATCGCTCCTCCCGTCTCGCAGCCGAAGCAACCAGTGCTGCCTCTGGCTAAGAGCAGGCAATACTGCCGGCTCCGACAAGCAAGCACAACAGCGTGTCAAAACACGCCAGATGACACCAAGCCAAAACATGCCGAAACCACATAAAGGCAGGAGTATGCACTGGCGTCGGAAATCTCCTACCGACTCCAAATCAGGGTATTTATCTCTTTGCTTTACTCTTCACTATCTAGTTTCTATACGTCTCTCCATATCATCATAGATGGCCAAAATTACTCCTTGGTCTGAATAAAACGGTTATGCACAGGATCGTATGAACAGCTTACGACATGAGGTTGTGAAATAATACCTATATAATTTGCAAATCATTTCTTTCCAAAACTAACATGTATGAAGAATTGCTCAAATATGTAACTTGTACCAAAAAAATACCCAATAAAGTTTCTTAAAAAAAAAAAAAATTGTAGATGGCCAAAGTCATTTCATACATTTAGAGTTCCTTTCGGTATGACTAGAGCACAGTGCAATGGGTTCATCCCTGTCTCAGTTGGTTCCCAACACCTGCACGCGGAGTCGATCTGAATACTGAACAGGAGGCCTTCTAGGAGAAATGCTAACCTATACTGAACACGCCAGTAGTTTATTACACGAAAAATCTGATTTCCTCAGATAAAACATTGACTATTACGTCTGCCCTGCACATCTGGACAAGGGATGAAGACATAAAGGCAGTGGAACTAGGATAGGAACAATGAAAAACAAGCATTGGCATAGCCAATAGGTCTCGCCTTTGGGACCTTATAAGTATTTCGTTATGCAGTACAATATCCTTGGTGCAACAACATCAACTGTTGCATGGCTAAACACTTATAAGGTCCCAAAAGGTGAGACCTATGGCTATGCCAATGCTTGTTTTTATTGCATTGCTCATGTTCGAGGCTTATCCTTACATATTCACATTATTCCTGAGATCTGCTACATCACCATCGGTTTGACTGGCTGATTTCTCCACCCCCATCATTCTGCTAGGTATATGTGTATATGCCACTGTGTAGTTATAGTTCAGGACAAGACGATTTTCCTAGAACACTATATATCCACAAAAATTGGCATTCGTTTAACGCATGCAGCTAATGTCCAGCAAGTCAATTATTGTGCATGGAAAAATTCACCGGATGGAGGTGGTAAAAAAATGTGGCTTTTTATTTTTTAGCTCCGTTTCAATATGTCTAACTTTGCAAGCATGTAGAGGTTTACCTGGAAGGTGTGATTTTGATTTGTTAGGCTGATGAAGGGGGTCAAAATCTTTACGCTATAATCTTTAAAAACTTAATTTTGGACAAAACACAAATTTAACGTTTTGGCTAAATAAATCTACATAAACAGGAAACAATATGGAAAGTGCCAGACTGGAGAGAGGAATATTAGGTGACACTCCGATACATAAAAATAAGGAAAAAACTGCATTTCTACAGTAAAATTGCACATTTCACATAGCATAAAGCAACATCATTTTCTACTTGAAAACTGGCACTTTTTTCATGAAAATCAGAGTATTTAATAATAAAAAATAAAACTATCAAAGCTGTGGTTGTGTGAAAGCCCTGGTAATGTGCCTGTGTTGCAGGGATTCTGCCCCAAAACAGAACTATGTGTAGGATTATGGGACCTTGGTGCATAGGGACGGAGTCATCCTACCACTTTAGTACCCATGAGCCCAGGACCGACTAGCTATAGTGTCTCACTTGTTCTCCTACTCACTGACAGAGAAACAAGTGATTAAACACCCCCAGAACACAAAACTTCCAGATCTCTCAGGAATTGCGGTGGCAAGATACACCCTTTAGCTCGCACTCTTGTACTTGTCCATAATAAGATTTGACAGATACACAAACAAGTTTAAAATGTTTATTTTAACTAACGTGTTCTAATATGCAGTATACGTGCCAGAACAAGCAGCAAAATGCATAATACAAATACTGTCAGCATAGCAGTTAGTCCATAAATCATGAAAGGAGATGTCATTATGAAAAGACAGTATAGCCTAACCTACATCCCCTTGCATAGAAGTAGTAGTATATATTAGTAGATCTCTTGGTGTTGTCTGCAGACCCCATACCTTAGCCTATATAGGGCTGATCTACATTATGGGTGCTGTCTCGCTCTTCTCCCTGGAAAGGTCCCTCTCCAAGTGTGTGCTACCTATTCATGTATTCCAATAAGTCCAAAGTACGTTTTCCCAAACAAGAGCTGCAGCTGTATGTTTTGTCTAGGTGCTAAGGCCTGGCCAGAACAATATAACAAGGGGCATTAATTATTGTTCGACCTTGCCCACAATATTCAGACAAAATCCCAATAACCTGCTGAATGTGAACACAGCTATGGGTTATTGTGTGAAAACGGCAATAGAGACTGTTTCAAAAATAAAGGCTTATAGTGACGTGTGCAAAGCAACAGGCAATCTGCAGAGTGCTCCTGCTAACTAAGAGAAAACGACAACGTCCCCATGGGCCATCTTACACCTGCCTCTGGGGCCAGGCCTAGCTGCGTAAAGCCAAATGCCAGTGTACAGCTGGGTTATGCTAGGTAAATTCAAATCATAAAACAAATCACTGAAAAAAGTCAAAGGTTAATTATGGTTCAGCAAACCTAAAACGTAAAAACCAATTAAATTATGCAGTAATACTACTAAGTCCCACTACAGAGCGGGAATTTGACAATTTTTGAGGAGAAAAATCCTTCCTGTGCATGCTGCCTCTAATATTTAGCTGCCGCCATCGAACCAAAGGCTGGATGCTTTAATGGTCCCTCTGTAGCTTTGGAAATTACTTGCTGTATATTTTGTTTTTTTATTCCTAACTCAGAAAAGTACTCAATTAATGTTTTGGAGGTGCTGGGAGCCTTGACAGTGTTTGAGCTGAAATTCTGTCTGGGCTCCTCTCGGGTCAAAAACAGCAGGTTCAGTCCTCTTCTGATCTTCGACCGCTCCAAACAGTGTTACAAGCATAGTTTAATTGAATAAAATCTATCTTAATTGTGACAACTCTAAAACAGTTAACCTGGAACCTACTACCAAAAATACAACGGTCTGGACTAAAAACCTAATCCAGGAGGCCTTTACAAAGTAGTTGTCCAGTAAGGTGGAGGAAAGTGTTAAATGCAAAGCTGCGCTCCGCTTGCACTCATCTCCGCCTTTCATCCTGCACCGTTTCGGAGGAAGCCATTCCCATCTTTACTATTCTGTGCAACTTCTTCTTATGGCATCTATAGTCCCTGAATGCTGGAAAACTGCCACGCTAAGGACATGGTCGTCTCTCAAATTATCGTCCAATGTCTCTGCCTTTTCTGCGAGCCAAGAAAACTGAGACTGTAGTAAATGTTCAACTGTCTTCAGAAGAAACAGTCAATGGATGAATCCCATTCAGGCCAGGCTACAGCACAGAAGCACTTAACAGATGATCTAGGAAAGATCCTGGACAGTGGAATCTGCAGCCCTCGTCCTATTTGATCTCTCCACAGACTCTGCTACGGTCTGGCTTTTGACCTCACACTTTGTTTTAATTGTTTTTATAGTTGTAAGGATGAAGTGTATCAAAGAAAGGAGTAATAATTATAAACAATGAGTTGAATTATTAGTAAAATGCATATGTTTAGAAATATAATAATATTCTTATAAAACTTGTATGAAAGCCGAAAGAAAGGAAGGGAAAAGAAAGCATATGAAATATTAGAAAATATTAATGAGGTGAGATTTTTTGCCCTTACTCTTGAGACGCATACATCTTAAGTCTTATGTAAACAAGCCTTCAGCTGGAAAGCCCTTTCCCTGAAAGACTAAACTGATCTTACTCTCTCACCATTCTAAACTTGCGTTGAGGAAAATCTGCCCGCTGCCTGAATGAGCACTGTACGAAGCTAGGTTTCTGTTGCAGTAACCCTCCTCCCCCTTTTTGCCAGACTGCTGCTGCACTTTGACTTGATGTGCCCTGGTTCCCTGCCAGCCAGTTTCCCAGGGCCTGTGTTCTTTCCCAAAACTGTACCAGGTATCCCCAATTGGCACCTTTCTGGCCACATGTCAGACCCTTGTAAAAGGTACCATGGGTACCAAGGGTACGGTGGCCAGGGAAGGCCTCTAAGGGCTGCAGCACGTATTGTGCCATCCTTAGAGGCCCTGTACCTTACACACACACGACCATTGCAGGCTACGTGTTTTTGTGCAGAACAAAGTAAAGCCTACATGGCACACATCCCTGGCATGAGTCAGTCACCCCTCTAGCTGGGTACACTATACCAGTGGCGAGGGTACAGTTGCATGAGCCCTGTACTGCTACAGTGTCTGGACCATTTCTTAGACAGTAACTGCAGTAATGCCATTAAGAGTATATGATGCTGTGAGTTTGTCATCACGAACTCCACAGCAATATAATGGCTTTACTGAAAACTGTGAAGTTTGGTATCAAGCTTCTCAGCACATTAAACCTACACTGATGCCAATGAAAAAATGCACTCGGAGGGCATCTTAGAGTTCCCCCTAAAAAAAAAAAAAAAACGACCAGCCTCTGGTGCGTTCCCTGACAGGTACACACCAGCCTGCCACCACGAGACATGTTTCTGGACCCCTGGGGTGTGAGCCTTCGCTCCCTGAGACCAGAAGCGAAGCCTTTCCTGGGCAGAGGTGGTCGCACGTCCCCCGTGTTAGGAAGAGCCATCTGTGGCAGGGGAGCTTCAAACGCCTTGTTGCCTTTGTAATGCAACCCCCAGCCTCTCCTGCTCCCAGGAGCATGCCCCCTTTCTATCGCCCCTCTTTTTCGGCAGGAAGACATGTGGGAAAAAGTAGCCAGCCCGGAAGGTGTGCCCATCTCTGCCAACCCCACCTTTCAGGCGGGGGAGGCGAGGTGAAGCCTACTCTTCAGTGCCCACCATCTTGCAGATGGCAGGCACTCCCCAATCAGGGTTAGGGATTGTGCTCACGCCTCCACTTGGGGTGAGCACACCAAGAGTGTAGTAACCCTAAGATCAGTAGCTGAGTGGCTACTGACCTAGAGACCCCTAAAATGCCCCCTAAATACAATGTTTAGGGGGCAGCCCTGAACCTGGAAAACAGATTCCAGCAACCTACAAAAAAGACGCCCAGCAGAGGAGACTGCAGAGAAGAACTGACTTGGCCCCAGCCCTACCGGCCCGCCTGCAGTTTCCACAGATCCTGCACCAAAAGTCACATTGTCCTGCAGCCAGAAACCTCCAGAACCCCTGAGAGGACTGCCTGCCTTCAACAAAGACTGGGTATCCTGTGAACAGCAGCTTTGTTAAAAAAAAATCTCCCAAGATAGACTGAGCCTTCTGAGGACAAACAAACCCTATGTCTGGAACCACCTCTCCACCTGTCGCCTACAGCCAGAGTTTGAGTGCGAGATCCCCCAGCACACCAGAGTCCTAGTCTACCATGGGTTGACCCCTCCAGGACTCCCTGACGTCACCTGCAGCCTCTGCACGGAGACCCACCCCAACCGCTAGGGGCCTGGTAAGGTGAAATACAACCTCAAAAGACACCCCTGCATCCAGCCGCGCGCACCAACGTCCCCGAGCTCACCAGCTTACCTGCCCAGCTGTTGGTTCCTCCTGGAAGTCTTCCTGGACCAAGCCTGCAGCTAAAACCCAAAACCGAGAATCCCCACTGAAAGAAACAGGACACCCGACGGCAAAACAGCACCCTGCACCCAGCCGCCACTGCAGGTGCACTTTGTGTGCTAAACCGGATCTCTCTTTGCCCTGAGCCTAACACACACATATGAGATTCCATATACACTCTGAATGATAACATATCTCCGGCCTTCACTCGAAAAACGCACTCTAACACATTTTAAACACTACTTTCTTCATAAGTATGATTGAAAGTCTCACATTTCTGGATAGGTTTATATATTTTTAAACTGTACTTTACTGCCTAGTAGGCATGGCTTCCAGCGGATGAGGGAGGCATGCAGGTAGATTGGACTGGTGCCTCAAGGTGAGAGGGTGTTAAGTCGATGTCATAACTGGGACATGGGGAAGATTGGTTGGATTTGGGGAGTTTCAGCTCATGTTGGCTTGGAAGTGCAGTAGAACTACTTGGTCGAAGTTTTTATAGAGGCGAGCGACTAGTGGAAGCACAAAATAAATTGCAAAATGGAAATAACTTTTCGTATGTGTAACATCAAGGCACACCGCCCTTAGCAAAGCAATAAATGTTAACATTTGTGGGAATTTACAGCCCAAATCCATGAAGCCTTAGGCCTGTCTTTGGCGACTGGCAAGGGAAATGTGTTATTGCCTGCTGATTGTAGCTCTAGCCTAAAGACCTTGTTAGCTTTCTTGCTAGCCTGATGTCCCCTCCCCCCCCCCCACCTCCCAAGTAAAAATCGTAATCAAAATGTAGACAACCCTCTTCATTTTTTGATGTGTTAAAGTTTTCAGCGAACAGTTTGGGGCGATGGGTCTGCCTACTTCATCTATTAATGAGTGACAGCATCTTCATTGCCTTCTGAATAAGCACACGCCATTGCTACAGCTGATTTGCTTATGCTACTAAACTTATTTTTTACCAAGTTTTTTCTCATTGCATATGTTGGCAATAAAAATGAGCATTGGCAGTGCCAATATGTCTGGCTTAAAAAGAGTGTTGTATGGTAATATAACAGAAATTAATATGTATTTTTGTGGAAGCAAAGAACTGTAAAATAGAATTGATGTAGGTTAAAAGGTCATGTGACAGTTTCAATGTTAAGCTGGACCTAAAAATCCATGTATCTTAATCACAGCCCTCCTCCCATCTGTGCTGCTGCCAGAGAAAGACAACTGCCATAAAGTATCTAGTTATCTAAAACTTTTACAGCATTACCATGTTGTATGTGTGCACCCCTGAAAGTTCAAAACCAGTCATCTGGATAGAGAAACAAGATGATGACTGCTGGTATTTTTGGTGGAAGCACACAACTTCTGTCCAAAACATGTACTCTTTGCTTCAAACATGTACGTGGAGCTAAAGCCTCACTCTAGTGATCCTCGCTTAATTGTCTGGCGATAGCTACACTGTCAAGCCAAACCATTAAAAAGTACTCTCGCCAATGCCAGACCTACTAGGGTTGCCAGTGCTTATTTTGTAGGTGTTTTCGGAGTGGTAGTTTGGGGATTACCAAACTCACTTCATGTAGTCCAACAAAAAGGTGCTGCATGTCACAATCTGAATCGGTCCTGGACGCCGTGGTCTTCTGTCAGGAGCACATTTGATGTAGCGAATATCAGCTTGACAGAATTGTGATCAAGCAAGTGCTGACTTTGAACTGGTGACACTTGCTGACACTAGGATAAAGTGTGCGGCCCCTGTGCTTTCCCTGCTCTGTGTCCAGAGCTATGAGATGGAAGTCACTTAACTTTCAGTTCCAGCCGAGCCCAACACAAATGTGTGACTTAATGGGCCATTAAGCACTCCTTTGGTGCGAGTTCTTCTGACTAGAGGTCATGTGGAGCCTTAACACTGTTGCCTATGCCACCCAGGACACAAAGGTATTCACATTTTCGTTTCACAAGTTCTTGAAGTTAAGTACGATTTGGAGGCGGGTTTTTGAGTTTCCATACAAGAGCATGCGCTGTGATGAGCTCACATCAGAGGTGGCTGAGCCTGCATATTAACTGCGAGAGCTGAGCCAAGGGACTTACTTGGCTGTAAGAGACTGTGCATGAGCCTAGCCGTGAAAATATTCTGCTTGGTACTCGAGTAACAAACGATATGTAGATTGAGAGGTAATTGGTTTTAAACCTGAACTTAGAGACTGACATTCCTGTCAGCCAGCCCTGGCAACAATGCCGCTAGTGAGTGGAGTATCCAACCAGTTGTCATGTGGACCTTATATGTGGTCTACATTCTTACTGTCGGTGAAGCATCATTATAGCATTTTTTAATAAAACACAAGGCTTTTTTAAAGTGCACACCCTGTAATTACATATTTGAAGGTGCTCTCATGTGTGATGATAAAGAAAAAGGAGGCTCAGTGAAATCAAATCTTTGCCTGAGATGACGTGTGGTCAAGCAGTGTTGGCAGGATTGATCCCAGGTTTCTGGTTTCACAATGTGCAGTTCAGCCACTTGATGAGTTTTTCCTCCTTTCTCCTGTTTTTTTTTTTTGATGCAGGAGGTCATAGATTGGCCAGTTTGGAGTTTGTGGAGTTCTGTTACATGGATCTCTGCGAAGTGACAGAGAAACTCTGCCGCGCTACGCGGAGTTCCACAAGCGGCGGAGTGTGATATGTCGTGCTGCTCATGCTAGTTTTTAGCGCTGGGTATTTGTCCTGCACCGTGAAATCAGTGCGAACAGCACCATGTGCAACGCAAGAGGGCGCTGCATCTTTCTGCTGCTTGAGTAGAGCTGTTCTACTCGAGCGGCAGCTTCCTCAACGCAAGTTGAAGGTTTCTCAACGCAAGCTGTAGCCACCATCTGCAACTGCCCATTTTTAGAAATCTCGCCGAAAGGTGGTCTGGAGTAAGAGTTTTCTCGCCTGTCAATGTAACGTTGGCGAGCCGCAGAACAGGATTAACTCCGAGCCGCAGAGTTTTTCAGAACCCAGCACGCTGTTCGGGATGGAAAAACTCTGCAAGCGTCGCGACCGGAGCAGGATTTCATGGCCAGGCCTACTTATAGAATAGGTGGCAGGCTGAAGCCACATGAAAGCTGGGCTCGTTTTGAGCTGAGCTAGGCACCTGGCTCAAGCCTGTCCTGTGGTTTCAGTGGCTTATCCACTTCTAGGTCAGCTACATGTGTCTATGTGAGTAACTGCGCTAACAACCATTTTATAGCACTTACAAATAAGTATTTATTGCTACCAATATGAACCATTTTTTCAACTTTAGAATAATGAATGTTTAGGAGAAAAACAACAATTTTCTAAACTTATTGTCTGCAGTTTGTACGCAGCTCTGTTGTTACTTCATATCTCTCAGAGCTGTCTTCTAAGGTTTTCAACTTTCGACCTTTGTCAAAGGTATATCTCTGCTGCAAAGGCAGTAAGCCACAGAGGAAAATGTATATAAAATACAAATCTGTGACCTGCACGTTCCACCTTTTGCTTTACACCAGGCACATGAATCCTCTGTGATATTTTATGATGAATCAGAAACCTCGGACTACACTGTCCACATATTCTTTAGCAACTTTAGTTATTGCCAGAGTCATCTTTGTTATTACACCCTGGAAATTGCGAGGTACACTTGCCTTACGCGATAAATATTCAGAAGACATTCTGTGAGAAAATACGGTAACCAAAACGGACTTGCCATCACATTTGTCCTTGGAGGCAGAGTTTTCATACATTTTATATGTGTAAGTTTTGACTGTCAGTCTTCAGTTTTGATGACCACCACCACCACCACCACCACCACCTCCTTCCCCACCACCACCTCCATCACCTCCTCCACCACCCTTCCTCCTCATCTTGCGGTCAGTGCCAAGTCATACAACGATGGGATTTATTTTAGGAATTTTGAGTTGAGGGGAGAAACAAAGCGCCAGGAAAGGTATATTTTGCCGTTTATTCAAAGCAAGTTTGAGAATTCTTAAGTGATGACTCAAATGCTAGAGATGGCTCCAGGTGGAAGGTTACCAGTTTGGCCCGCTATTAATCCTTTCACAAACGATGAATTGATTACCACGATTTTTTTTCTTTTAACATTGCTGTTAAAAATATGAAAAGGCCTTTCCGCCAGTGCGAGCCCTCCATCTGCAGTAAACCCCGAGTGAGCTTGGAGGCGACCTGTGCTGTCAGATACTCGCCAGGCCGGGCCTAAATAACACGATTTCTAAAATCTACAAATCGTTTCCAAACCACAGAGCTTCCTTTTAAGATGGCCTCCGTGTTTGTGGTCACGCCAAGGGTCCGCGTCCTCGGCGGCCTCTGCCCCCTTTTCTTCTTTTCTTCTTTCTAGCGTTGAATCCAGTGGTGAGCGTGAATGGGCGCTGTTTCTCTGAATGGAGGCCTGTGCCATTCATGCGCCGTGCCAGCTGTGTGCCTCATCGGCACGTGACGGCCGCATGGGCCGGTACACGTGAGGGATGCAGGGCAGGCCTGGCACGCGGAGGGCCCCACCTCCCGCTGCTCGTCCATGGAGAAGTAAGTGCATGAAGTCAAGTGCGGCTGAAATATTTAAGGACGCCCAATCGGAGGCCTCCGCTCCGGGAGGAATGCATCGTCGTGGAAAAACCCTGTCTGCCCAGTAGTTTTCCGCACGCACCAATGTGTTACTTTTTCATTTCTTTGTTTTTGCCTTTTGTTGTTTATTTTTTCAGGCGCTGATAAAATGGCCTGGCCTTTAAGCCCAGACCCTAGTAATGCTGAACAGTGTTAACTTGGCCAGGCATCATAGGTGCCTCTTCCTGCCTTCCTAGACACAGCCATATGGGCAGCAAAGAAGCCAACCCTCACCTCTTCATCAGGGCGTTCCCTCAGATGGGAAAGCATCCTCCTCCTCACAGAACCCGCATCGCGCCACGCTTCAGGGAACTACACTGGCTCCCAATACCACAACTGCTCGGGCGTTCAAGGCACTACACAACTCGGGCCGCGCCTACCCGAACAGACACCACCTCTCCGCAGGACTCCTTCACACATCCCTCACATAGAGCAAACCACATCAGGAGGGTGGGTTTTTCTTGCATCGCTTCTGGAGTGTGGAGCACCCTCACACTCCACCGCGGAACCACCTCCTCTCTCCAATTCCGCAAGAAGCCGAAGACCTTTTTCGATTAACCATATCAACTAGGGCCAGGCACACACTCAGTCAGCCCCAGGATAGCCTTGGTGCACATCCATGCAAGCCGTTGTCAGCAACACATTCTGCTTGCACAGTAGCAAGTCCCACACATGTTACCGCTTCCATCTATGCCAGAATGCCTTCAATTCTCGTTGACTCCCGGGCCCTGTCTGTTGTCTGCGTCATATAGTGCAAATACTCTTTTCGCTGTAGTGTGCCTGCTCCGTATGATGGCCTCATTTCAGGGTGAAGGGCACTACTGCCTGGGGGAGTACAGTGGATGCATTATATTCGGGGTACGTTATTACCATCCCATTAAGAGTACCCAAGATCGGAATCGGTGTTAAATACCTCCCAGTTTTCCCATTCTGTACTGCAAAATTTATACATTTGCATTTTGTCTCTAAGGCAGATTTCCGCACCTATGGGTGCAATTAGTGTATAAATAAGTTATCGGGTACGTGTTAAATTTCTTCTACTGGTAGGGCCGGGTTTGCAGCAAAGCCCTCTTTTTAGCTGAGCCTTACCTGCCAGCTCAAACTAAGGGGCGTTGCTTGTTTGCACAGGCTGCATTCATCAGTAAAGCATTGTTCTGAGAACTGAGCGTGACACTAAAGTTGAGTGGCTGGATGGTGACCTGAGACAGCGTTTATCTTAAGAATACACGGGATAGCCGAGTACACTAGTGAGGACAACGGAATCCAGAGTGAAGGTGCAACTGACCCCAGCCTCCCCACTGCAAGCTTGTACCCTCAATTCTGTGGGATCTGACACATCACGTTGCTGATTTATTCGTCTTAAGGTTCTGGTTTCTCCTCAGTCCCTTAGTTCACTTGGCAGGTAATTAGTATGTTTTGCTGTAATGCACTTTACATTGTATTATTGAAAAAAAACAAGCATTTTTGATTTGTGTCGTTTTCAGGCTTCATCGATGTTTTCCAATATTTGCGCATGTTGCTGCGGCTCTCCAGTTTTGAGACTAAACCAGTTAGCTTGCCCTACATCCATCTAGAAGGACGTTTTGCTTATCTTATGATACACGTGTTTAATGAACTCGGTGTAACAAACTCGGAGAAAAGAACCGACATGCCCCTTTGCATAACTTTCAATTGGTGAAGCAACAAGGTCCAACTAACATCATTTTACCCTAGTTTTTACTTTAAAATTGCTACTTGATTTCTAGATGCTCTTGAATCTGCACCCAGTGCAGTTTAACAGAACAATTTCTATACTAACGGGTTGTCTCAAAGGAGGCGTCAACAGTGCAAACCCTAAAGCCTAGTTCTATACAAAAGCCCACACTATTTACTTTGTTAGTCTACAAATGCACAGGAGGCAGGATGCTTTTTTATAAACAAAAGAAAGCAATGTAGAGGAAAGTACACCTTAGCGACTATGATAGGTTTAAGTGGTAGGACTATTTTCCCAAGTCACTAAATCTAAAGATTATGGTTGCTAAGTTGCAAAAATACTAAATATGATATGGTTTGTTTCTGCCTAGGTCCAGTATTTAATTTCAAAGCAACTTTGGCCCCTTGTATGAAGTAGGCAGCCTCCAAGTTTTTCGTATATAATACTCCGATTAAAAGGTGATCTGCCTAGCATCATCACAGCTTAGGAAGAGTGCTCTTTGTGGCATTTTAAATGTGAGAGAGAATGAGAGAGAACGAACACACATATATGTTTGGCTGCAAGGTAAGGGTGGAGAGATTCTGGGGAGGCGGTTCGAGAGGCAGTGCCTATGCTGCAGTAGAGCCTGTTTGCTACTACTTAATTCTTATTACTGAACTGTGAAATAAAAAATCTTCCTATTAACAAGGCTCGTTATCTGCTTGTCCTACCTCTTCTAAGAAAATAAATATGGCTCGTTCCCTCCCTCCCCTGGGATGGCATGGGATTCAGAGAGAGAGTAAAAAGATCATTTGAAGTTAGACCACTCCTAGATTGAGCAGGGGTACCGTAAATGTAAAGAAGTCTTCATCTCCGGCTAACCATCATTTAGCCATTACAGACCTTGCTGTGGACGGCTGCTGCTCTAGACTATATTGCTGGAATCATTGAGCATAATAAAGTCCAAGATGTGGATGCCCACCTTAAGTTGATGCCAAATGTTGGTGAACCAAAAATCCTTTATACGCTCTAGGTGCCCAGAATATTTAAAAATGATTAGCCTGACCTATAAATGCCTCTCTGGTAACATCCATCCAAACCAGAGATCGAACTAAGCATTCAGTCTGTGGTCCAACAACCACCTCCACCAGTTCTCCAGTCCCACATTAAGTTTACAGGCAACAGACCTTTTGTGTTTGAGACTCTCTCTAGATTCCAGAACCTGCTCAGCTAACAGATTAACAAACGTCATTCTTTCACCTACTTGGCCCTAAATCCAGGCTTTCCCATATGTCCCAGGGGCTATACATCCATCTGCCTTCAACCGTTGACCTGGACTTGGGGATGATTGTTTGTCGTCTTTCCTCAATATGCTAACATACATGTGTTCCTACCTGAAGCCCAAGCATGGAGTCTCCCACATACCTTGATAGGTGCCTACTCTCAGAGACTGTTGCCAGCAGAAAAAGTTTGTGAAATAGATGCCACATTTTCAAGAAGAGAACAGTAAAGGTAGTCCAGGGACTCTGTGCTTCTGACCTTTGTACTCGCTGTATAGATCAACTTAGTGGTGTGTATACGCTAACCTCGTGTCCTGATTGAGTCTTGTACCCGAGTATCCGATCCTCCGTTCCATTTGTATCCGAGATTCCGTCTCTATGCATTCAGCCTCCTGTTAGTTTCTGTCCCTTCTGCTCCCTCCCTAATATTCACGAACCTCCTTCCCAGTTCAAACCAGTGTAAAAGACATTAGCTAGGGGAGCTGCCTTCAACATTGGTAAATAGAAACCTAGTCTACAAACTAACTTACAAAAGTCGTGGCTTGCACAGAAACCCAAACCTCCCTTCCAGGAGTGAGTGATGAACCCGCAGTCTTTTGTGGCCTGTATGTGTGTCCTGATATGACCTGGACCGTGCTATCATTCGCTGCAGTTAGTGGTGAAACACCACTCTGAGACATCGGATGTCTGTTTTGTGGGTGCTAAATTCACCTGCAGCCTATCTTTCTCACTGCCTTTATGAACCTTTACACCAAGCTATATGCCTTCTTTTGTGGGTGCTGGTCTCCCCTGAGCCCCACCCTCCCTCACTGCAGTGATCGAGTTCTGAGTGGCTTTTTTTGGGTAGCTATTGTGACTTGCACCCCACTCTCCCTCGCTGCAGTTATTAATGGGCACTCTGTGGTCTGCTCTGTGGATGCTGATTTGCCCCGGGCCTCACTCCTCCTCCCCGCGGTGAGTGATGGTCCCTGTGCGGGCTGGCTCGAGGATGCTCGTGTGACCTGGACATCACTCCTCCTCTCTGCGGTGAGTGATGGTCCTCTGTGTGGGCTGGTTTGTGGATGCTGCTGTGACCTTGAGGTCACTCCTCCTCTGCGGTGAGTGATGGTCCTATGTGTGGGCTGGTTTGTGGATGCTGGTGTGACCTGGACCTCACTCCTCCTCGCTGCAGTGAGTGATGGTCCCTGTATGGTCTGGTGTGAGGATGCTCCTGTGGCCTGGACCTTGGTCCTCTTCTCTGCAGTAAATGAAGGTCGTCCGTGTGGTCTGGTTTGTGGATGCTGCTGTGACCTGGACCTCACTCCTCCTCTCTGCGGTGAGTGATGGTCCTCTGTGTGGTCTGGTTTGAGGATGCTCGTGTGACCTGGACCTCACTCCTTCTCGCTGCGGTCAGTGATGGTCCTCTGTGTTGGCTGGTTTGTGTATGCTCACGTGACCTGGACCTCTGTCCTCTTCTCTGCGGTGAGAGGTGGTCCTCTGTGTGGTCTGGTTTGTGGATGCTTATGAGACCTGGACCTCACTCCTCCTCTCTGCGGAGAGTGATGGTTCTCTGTGTGATCTGGTTTGTGGATGTTCATGTGACGTGGATCTCACTTCTGCTCGCTGCCATGAGTGATGGTCCCTGTGTGGTCTGGTTTGTGTATGCTTGTGACCTGGACCTCACTCCACCTTTCTGTTGTGAGTGATGGTCCTCAGTGTGGGCTGGTTTGTGGATGCTGCTGTGACCTGGACCTCACTCCTCTTCTCTGCGGTGAGTGATGGTCCTCTGTGTGGTCTGGTTTGTGTATGCTCATGTGACCTGGACCTCTCTCCTCCTCTCTGCAGTGAGTGATGGTCCTCTGTGATGGCTGGTTTTGGATGCTGCTGTGACCTGGACTTCACTCCTCCTCGCTGCGGTGAGTGATGGTCCCTGTGTGGGCTGGTTTGTGGATGCTGATGAGACCTGGACCTCTGTCCTCTTCTCTGTGGTGAGTGATGGTCCTCTGTGTGGTCTGGTTTGAGGATGCTCCTGTGACCTGGACCTCACTCCTCCTCCTCTGTGGCGAGTGATGGTCCCTGTGTGGTCTGGTTTGAGGATGCTCCTGTGACCTGGACCTCACTCCTCCTCTCTGCGGTGAGTGATGGTCCCTGTGTGGGCTGTTTGTAGATGCTGCTGTGACCTGGACTTCACACCTCCTCTCTGCGGTGAGTGATTATTCTCTGTGTGGGCTGGTTTGTGGATGCTGCTGTGACCTAAACCTCACTCCTCCTCTCTGCGGTGAGTGATGGTCCTCTGTGTGGGCTGGCTTGTGGATGCTGCTGTGACCTGGACCTCACTCCTCTTCTCTGCGGTGAGTGATGGTCATCCGTGTGGTCTGGTTTGTGGATCCTGGTATAACCTGGACCTCACTCCTCTTCTCTGCGATGAGTGATGGTACTCTGTGTGGGCTGGTTTGTGGATGCTGCTGTGACCTGGACCTCACTCCTCTCTGCGGTGAGTGATGGTCCTCTGTGTGGTCTGGTTTGAGGATGCTTGTGTGACCTGGACCTCACTCCTCCTCTCTGCGGTGAGTGATGGTCCTCTGTGTGGTCTGGTTTGAGGATGCTACTGTGACCTGGACCTCACTCCTCCTCTCTGCGGTGAGTGATGGTCCCTGTGTGGGCTGTTTGTAGATGCTGCTGTGACCTGGACTTCACGCCTCCTCTCTGCGGTGAGTGATTATCCTTTGTGTGGGCTGGTTTGTGGATGCTGCTGTGACCTAAACCTCACTCCTCCTCTCTGCGGTGAGTGATGGTCCTCTGTGTGGGCTGGCTTGTGGATGCTGCTGTGACCTGGACCTCACTCCTCTTCTCTGCGGTGAGTGATGGTCATCCGTGTGGTCTGGTTTGTGGATGCTGCTGTGACCTGGACCTCACTCCTCCTCTCTGCGGTGAGTGATGGTCCTCTGTGTGGTCTGGTTTGAGGATGCTTGTGTGACCTGGACCTCACTCCTCCTCTCTGCGGTGAGTGATGGTCCTCTGTGTGGTCTGGTTTGAGGATGCTCCTGTGACCTGGACCTCACTCCTCCTCCTCTGTGGTGAGTGATGGTCCATGTGTGATCTGGTTTGAGGATGCTCCTGTGACCTGAACCTCACTCCTCCTCCTCTGTGGCGAGTGATGGTCCCTGTGTGGTCTGGTTTGAGGATGCTCCTGTGACCTGGACCTCACTCCTCCGCTCTGCGGTGAGTGATGGTCCCTGTGTGGGCTGTTTGTAAATGCTGCTGTGACCTGGACTTCACGCCTCCTCTCTGCGGTGAGTGATTATCCTCTGTGTGGGCTGGTTTGTGGATGCTGCTGTGACCTAAACCTCACTCCTCCTCTCTGCGGTGAGTGATGGTCCTCTGTGTGGGCTGGCTTGTGGATGCTGCTGTGACCTGGACCTCACTCCTCTTCTCTGCGGTGAGTGATGGTCATCCGTGTGGTTTGGTTTGTGGATGCTGGTATAACCTGGACCTCACTCCTCTTCTCTGCGGTGAGTGATGGTACTCTGTGGCCTGGTTTGTGTATGCTCATGTGACCTGGACCTCTCTCCTCCTCTCTGCGGTGAGTGATTGTCCCTTTGTGGGCTGGTTTGTAGATGCTGCTGTGACCTGGACCTCACTCCTCCTCTCTGCAGTGAGTGATGGTCCTCTGTGTGGTCTGGTTTGAGGATGCTCGTGTGACCTGGACCTCACTCCTTCTCGCTGCGGTGAGTGATGATCCTGTGTGTGGTCTGGCTTCTGGATGCTGCTGTGACCTGGACCTCACTCCTCCTCTCTGCGGTGAGTGATGGTCCCTGTGTGGTCTGGTTTGAGGATGCTCCTGTGACCTGGACCTCACTCCTCCTCCTCTGTGGTGAGTGATGGTCCTCTGTGTGGTCTGGTTTGTGGATGCTCCTGTGACCTGGACCTCCCTCCTCTTCTCTGTGGTGAGTGATGGTCCCCTGTGTGGGCTGTTTGTGGATGCTCATGTGACCTGGACCCCTCTCCTCCTCTCTGCGGTGAGTGATGGTCCCTGTGTTGGCTGGTTTGTGGATGCTGCTGTGACCTGGACCTCACTCCTCATCTCTGCGGTGAGTGATGGTCCTCTGTGTGGTCTGGTTTGAGGATGCTCATGTGACCTGGACCTCACTCCTTCTCTCTGCGGTTAGTGATGGTCCCTATGTGGGCTGGTTTGTGGATGCTGCTGTGACCTGCACCTCACTCCTCCTCTCTGCGGTGAGTGATGGTCCCTGTGTGGGCTGGTTTGTGGATGCTGCTGTGACCTGCACCTCACTCCTCCTCTCTGCGGTGAGTGATGGTCCCTATGTGGGCTGGTTTGTGGATGCTGCTGTGACCTGCACCTCACTCCTCCTCTCTGCGGTGAGTGATGGTCCCTATGTGGGCTGGTTTGTGGATGCTGCTGTGACCTGGACCTCACTCCCACTTGCAGCAGTTAATATTTAGCACGGTGTGATCTGCTTTGGGGATGCTGCTGGGACCTGAACCATGCTTTCCCTCTCTGTGGAACAGCCCAGTGTGGTGTGTTTCTGGGAGCTGCTGTGACCTCCCCTCACTCCTCGCTGTGGTGATTGACCAGCCCTGATTCGGTGCTGAGTGACTTGTTTTGTGGCTGCTGCTGGGAGGTGCACGCCTGCCTTCCCTGCTGCGGTGAGTGAGCTGTGTGTGTGTGGCCTGTGGATGCTGGTGTCCTGAACACGGTGTTCTGTGATGTCTCCCTCTGCTGTCGCTAGAGGGCGCTCCAGAGCTCCGCAGAAGGTTCTGCCTGACAACAGCAGTGCCTGACGCTACTGCATGGAGAGCTGGCTGCAGGAGCAGAGGCAGCCCCCAGGAACACAGCAGAACTGAAGACCCTGCCGCTGCCTCCAGCGAGGTGGCGGGGCTGCCTGCACGGCCCCGCTCTGCGCTCGCAAACACCACTCTAGGGCTGCTTCCCAGAATGCACCGTAGTCACGTTTCTGTACAGCCTTTGTTTTGTGCTAATCAAGTTCTTTCTATTCTTAAAGTTCTCAGCGATGATCAGTTTTGGAATTGGAAGCATTTACTTGGGGACCCATAGATTTGGGGTCAGTGTGTAATAGTGGTGAGTGGAGTCACAGGGGCGCAGCCATGAACAGTGGAGTTTGGAAGTCAACAGACATCATTTTTTTAATACTCAACTGCGCAGGAATTGGCAACAAGGAAAACGGGGCAGCAAATCTGATCTGGCTCACTTAATCGGTCACATGGAGGCTGCACTTTAAAATATCTTCTGGGTTAAGGCACCTGCTGCAGAGATCTGTTTGTGCCTAGGACGTCAGGGGATAGTGATAATGGGATGCGAATGCGGTCGATGACGCACGTGCTCGAGAGGTTTGTGGTCTGGGCAGGCACAGTTTAGACTCGCGATGTAGCAGTGAGGGTTTGTGCCTGCTGCAACCATATCGTATGTGGTTGACTGTATTTTAAGTAGATGTGTGAGTGGGTTACTACTTTTTGACAGACAGACATCCTTTTGTTACCTTCATAAGTCGCAGTCCTCCCATGCCACGGTGAGCTGCGAATGAGCATCGGGGAGCTACAGGCCAACTTCAAGGCTTGGCTTTTTAGAACCTTGTTGTGTGGTTTTTTTCAATCTGTCATTCTAAGGTTGCTAAAAGGGTTCCTTTTAGTAATAGTCTTATTAGTACAGCCAACCCCAACCACTGTTACGTTTTAAATATGGACTTTGTACTTTTCCAGACCATGCAGTTTTAATGTAGTGTGCTTACCTTTGAGTGATATGGAACTGCTACACTTTGCAACCCCGGTTGTTTGGAGTAACATTGACTGTACATTGATGTGTATGATTTAATTTGTTGTATTGTGTGCACGTGATGTAAAGCACTCTGACATTGGGAAGAGTGCCCTATAGGGAGGAGATGCGGCCTAAACTCTAATGGAGCAGCAGACTTTGGAAGTGGGGAATGAGGTTCGAGTCCTGGTGTTACCTCCGCGTCCTGTGGTCCTTGGCAAATCACAAGTCTGATGCCAGGGGCTCTGATGCATTCGGGACAAGTAAGCGCTATATAAAACTGCAAAAATAAATATCAAATAATTGCATTGAAAAAGAATGGCGCTATTCAAATCTTTATTTGTGCAACTACACATACATGATGATACATCTGACATACTTGCAGTGCATGCATATTTCTTACATATGGGGGTTGAAGAAAGTAAAAAACCTGACCCCAATTAATAGTTTCTCCTAAGCACTATTCAAGTGATAAGATGTGTACCTTTGTTTCCTTCTATTCGTCATCTAGGTGTTAGGTTCCAAATAGCTCTCAACAAAGATGATACTGGAATGTAAAAGGGCTGATGACCCTTTAAATCGGGTCTTTGTTTTGCACCCAGATGGAGGTGAAAATAAAAATGCCCATTCACCGCCTACAGGTTGCTACTCTGAATAAAAAGCAGACCATGTGCAGGTGATGCTAAATGTATCACGGTGTCGTCCAATTTCTCTGGGACAAATTCATCATATTTCAGTGAGGCCAGCCGGATCCAGAAGTATAATAGCTTCTAGATCCGGGATCCAGCCGGATCCTCCTTTCCTGCACTGCTACTGATGCTTCATACTTGTCCCCTCGCCGACCCTTGTGCACACCACTTACTATGTTGTGTATGTATGCCTAAGGTTACCAGATGATTTGAGGACACTATGTTTCCAACTCGGGCTTTCTTTTATGAATCCCTCTCAGGTGTGTTACTCCAGTTGCTTCATTTGATCTAAGCCAATATCAATACTACACCTCCCGCACAGAGCAGACTTGTTAAAAGAAAATTAGGACTAGAAATATTGTCTTTGGTGCCAAGGAGTCCTCTAGTAACCCTTCATTCAACGTAGCCCAATTTACAGCTGTTTGTCAGTTCTTCACTGACATCTGAAATGTTTATTTTCAGTGACAATGAGCTTAGGATGTCTTCCCCCAAAGACTAGATGCTTCAAACTGTGCTGCGCTTTCAGGAAGATGTCTGCTACAGACCATCATAACCTCTGTATTTGCTATCGCTGATAAAAATATGATTTGTAGTCCTGCAACAGTGCTTACTGATGCACCCAAAGGGCGTCCAGGAGCAGGATAAACATTGTCGAGCGCAAGTAATAGTTGCGCTCCAAATCCTGGTCCTGGTCAAGTTCCTCGGGTAAGTTTAATATGAAGTCCTACTGAAGAAACCCAAGGCGGACCCGAATGAACTAAAAAACTTCCGGCCCATCTTCCTGCTTCCGTTCCCAGCTAAGGGCATCGAGAAGATAGTCAACATCCAGCTCACCCGCTACCTCGAAGACAACAGCATCCTGGACCCTTCTCAATCGGGATTCCGCAGCAACCACAGCACCGAGACCGCCCTTATCGCCACCACAGACGACATCAGGCTCCTACTGGATAATGGCAAGACGGCTGCCCTCATCCTTCTGGACCTCTCCACTGCCTTCGATATCGTCTGCCACCGCACACTACGCACACAACTCCACGATGCAGGGATCCGAGACAAGGCCCTGGACTGGACCTCCTCCTTCCTCTCTGGCAGAACCCAGAGAGTCCGCCTCCCACCGTTCCGAAGCCTCCGAGATCATCTGCGGCGTCCCGCAGGGATCCTCCCTCAGCCCAACGCTGTTCAACATCTACATGGCGCCCCTCGCACGCATTGCCCGTCATCACGACCTCAACATAATCTCCTACGCCGACGACTCACAACTCATCCTCTCCCTCACCAAGGACCCTCTCACCGCCAAATCCAACCTCCACCAGGGAATGAAGGCCGTCGCCGAATGGATGGAGGATAGCCACCTTAAGCTAAACACAGACAAGACAGAGATCCTCATCCTCGGACCCAACCCCTCAGCTTGGGACGGCTCCTGGTGGCCCGCATCACTGGGGACACCCCCCCGCACCCACCAACCACACACGCAACCTGTGAGTCATCCTCAACTCACCATGACCAAACAAGTCAACGCTGTCTCCTCCACCTGCTTCAACACCTTCCGGATGCTCCGCAAGATCTACAAATGGATCCCGACAGACACTAGAAAAACAGTCACCCAGGCCCTAGTCAGCAGCAGACTCGACTACGGGAACGCCCTCTACGCCGGTGCCCCGACCAAGCTCATCAACAGACTGCAAAGAATCCAGAATGCCGCTGCACGCCTGATCATAAACGTCCCGCGCCGCGACCACATCACCCCCTACCTCAGGAACCTGCACTGGCTCCCTGTCAACAAAAGAATCTCCTTCAAGCTCCTGATCCACGCACACAAGGCACTCCACAAGACCGGCCTAGCCTACCTCAACAGCCGACTCTCCTTCTACCTACCCAACAGGAACTTCCGCTCCGCAGACCTCTCCCTGGCCACCGTCCCACGCATCTGGAGAACCACAGCCGGAGGCAGATCCTTCTCCCACCGCACCGCCACGACCTGGAACGCCCTCCCCCTCATCCTACGACAAACCGAAGACCTACTAACCTTCAGGAGCCAACTCAAGACCTGGCTGTTCGATCAGTAGCTACAGCTCCCCCTCCCCTCCCTCGGCGCCTTGGAACCCTTGCGGGTATGCAGTGCGCTCTACAAATGTTTTGATTGATTGATTGAAGTCCAAGAGCAAATCTCTGATCAAACACAAGCATTCCGAACTGATGTCCTTGTTTCCTTGCCATCTGTCCAGGGAGAGATTGCAGTCAGAGTTCAAAGGCCAGACGATGCACCATATTACACCTACCACATTTCACAGCTAGACTGGTTTGCCATAAATTTCTAAGGCCATGCTAGACTCCAACAAATACATGACCTCAAGGAGGTAATGCTGCGCCTTCCCAGAAGATTCCAAATCCTCCTGCAGTCCATTCCGGCCTTTTGTATAAGGCAAGACTTCAGTCAGCAGGTTCTTCCCAGTCGGCTACTGGCTCGCTTAAGGCACTGTCCTGTCATGCCCCGGGCTTGAGAATCTTTTCCTTTGTCAGACCCCACCAATCCTGGCTTCAAGACGCCTGTACCAGTTCCAACACAGAAGTTGATATCTGATCTGGAGTAGAGTTTGGTTAGATCTCTGCCTGTGTCTCTTTGAGAATACTAAGTCATTGCCGGTGGTGTTTGACGCCAAGGCAGACTTATTTTGGCTCCGATTCCTAATCCATACAAGAATTCCAGAATGATCCACATGTTTGGCATGATGAGGAGGAGGTGGCTAATTTGTTGCCCCCCCCCCTCGCTAAACTGTTGATGGACTGTTTTTATACCTTCCGATTGCTTGTGGTCTTGACACTTTTCCTGAGACTGTGTTGGTCTCTCCATTTGGGCCTTCACTCAGAAGAGCGCCTCCTTTGCTGTTTTGATGTGTAGAGCATCCAAAGTGCCAAAATTGCAGTTTGCCAAATGTGGAAGCTGAGGTAAAATTCGAAAATTTTGCTGCATGGCCCGTCTACATCAAAAACTTTACATTTCAGTGAGGCCATGACAGGCCCTCCGACTATGGCTTGTTTGCTGACCCTAGTAAATCGCTCCATTGCTTGTGCCATTTCTGGGTGACCCATCCTTCTTGACAATGCACTCAATCCGAGAAATGCAAGTTACACCTAATCTACCAGGTCCAAGTCTTTTTCCCTAAATGTCCGAATCACACCCTGTAACACACCCAGGGGCTAAGTGTAACATCTGTATCACGCCCAGTGTTCCAAGCATACTGATTTTGTCACGCCCTGCAGAAAAAACATACCATCTGTGTTACGCCCAGCAGTCCAAGCAACCAACACCTCTCACTTCTTGGCAGTTTCTCACTGTGGTACTAAGAAACCCTTTTAGCCTAAAACAAAACTGAGGTGTCAACACTGACCATAAATATTCACCTTTACTAGTGTGCGGACTATTGAAAACCAGCATTTGCAATGCAATCGGTCTCGCCTTTGGTACCTTATAAGTATTTAGCAATGCAGCACCTTAGCCTGGGTGCTGAAACATCTTCTGTTCTTTAACATGGAGGGAAAATAAGCACCACCTGCGTGGCACGCCAGGTATGGGAACACATAGAGACAAATACTGCCTTTCAGCGGTAAAGGGTATAGTCCAAAGGTCTGTTTTTAATATAAAATCATGGCATTCGGTAGTCATATAACTGAAAATACAAGATTTGAAACAAATATTGTCTACCAGTGCTCATGAAGACAATTTCTATGGACTGGAATCTAGAGAATGCTAAAGTGATTCAGGTATTTTACTGACCTCTGCCTGTCATTTTCTATCAAAGTTAAATAGAGGCAGTTGCCAGAAATTTTTTAAAAAGAAAGTCCCTAAGCAGAAAGCTATCCTGGTATTTTACTGACCTCTGCTGGTCGTTTTCTATTAAGACAGTTAAATAGAGGCAGTTGAACAGAAAAAAAGTCCCTAAACGGAAGCAGACAAGTCCTAGGGCTGATCTCCTGAGCCCACAAAGTACATACACATATAAGTATATACTAAAGTATATACAAGAGCTCTCGAATGCCCGACCTAAAAAGATGACATCCATGTGACCCCCTCTGAATCTGTCTTGCGACTACTCAGCTAGGACGTGTAAAATGGGCTATATGCCAGATTTCTATCGGTGGCAAGGCGTTCAGGTTACCTTTTTACACTTCTTCCTAGTTTTTCATACATCAAATGCTTTACTACGGTTCTTATGTAGTCTTCTACCCTCTGTGAAGGCTGCTTTAGGACAGACCTCTGCCCCGCAGATTCAGCAAAACTTCCAATCAATTTTGGTGTCTGCTCACCTTCCTTGTTGCGCAAATGTGAAACCGTCTGGGGTTGCCCTCCTTTGGCTGCATTTGGGTTTGAGGTACTAATCTGTTCCGATGGTGGCTCACCCAAATGTAGCTTTAACATGAAATACCTTGAACAAACAAAGGAAAGTGGCGTTTGGAAAAACAGCAACAGTTCCTTTTAATTGGACAATGCGGCTGGGAGCACAGTCGCAGACATAGGGTCTGAGGACTGTCTCAATATGCAATCAGTCTAACATAGACTTTTATACTGTTCATTGAATATAATAAAATGTTTCCGGTGATCCATTTTTGGTAAGGAATGTGTAGCTCTGTCTTTGGAGCCATAAATTAAGGTATCGGATGAGGAATACCAGGTGGGCCTCAACCTTGCGTGGACACAGTGCAGCCAGTAGGTAATGTGTCCAGATGTCCAACTTGAGGAGCGTGTGATCACTGTTTGTGCTGTGTCTTGATTGGCTAAGTATTCCTAACTTCATGTGGCATCTGACTTAAAGGTGTTTTGAGAACGTGCCATGTATGCTTTATTGGGGCATATCTCCCTGGAACATTGTGGTGTCGCTGGGCCTATCTGTGGGATCGATCTGGAGTTTCCTGTTCGTGCCGGTTGTCTAGCGGCCACTTGGCACTCCACTTGTGACCTGATAGTTTCATGCGGTTTGATTATAAAGCGAATTCAGCCTTCGAGAGATTTCATGATTTATGCACCACACACGATCCTTGGGCTTGTTCGCTCCATTCCGCCAGTTTGTTCCACAATACCAAAAGTTTCTTGTTTTCTCCTAGGACCTGACTTACAACCAAAAGCAGCCATCTCCGCCAATGATGGGACCGTTCAGCCCTTTTACACTCTCAGGGGCGGTGTGGTGGCAGAGGATGGGCATCCTCCAACAGAGCCACCATCAGCAAGGCCAGTCCTTGCCACACTGATCACCCCTTTAGGAGTCATCTGTGGCAACTGGGAGGCAAACTACACTTTTACCAGTCCAAGTGGTGTGTAGTTTACGCAGACCAGTGGTTCCTTTATGATGATCTCCTGCCCTTTCTTCCAGCCCCCACTACAGATCCTGCTGTCTTCACTCAGACCTTGACTGAGCATGCAACCATTCTTGCCAAAGAGGTTCAGTCAATACTTGACAAAGGGAAAATGGACAGAGTGACTGAGAAAAGGGCCAGTGGGTGCAGTTCCTGCGACTTCTTGGTACCCAAAAAGAATGGTTGCCTATGAACAATTTTGGACCGTTGGACCATTAAAAGTTATTTGAGGGCCCTTTTATCCCGTGTATGTTTGCTGGATCTACCCTCTTTATTTAAGTCACCAGTTGTGATCCGTTTTGGGAAAGTGCTTTTGTATGTTTCCTCCTGCGTCTTTTGTTCTGCATCAGTGTAACCTTAATTTGGTTATTAGCTAATTTACTTACTTTTCAAGACCGTGCACAGCTGTTCCTCTTTGTGGTTACTTCTGTGTGCCGTGTCCTTGAACCTCAGATGCTGTCAGTGCAACCCCCATATACCACCTTCTTTCCGGACAAGCTGATGCTTAGGACTAGCATTTTTGTCAAAAGTAGACTTTTCTTTACATGTGGGGCAGTACATCACGCTTCCCCTTTGCTTCCCTCCATCACATCCTTCTAAGCAGAGGCTTCACCGGTTAAACCCCAGATGGGCCCAACGTTTGTGGTTTTCTGTAGTAATTCACCCAGGAGCAGGTTGTATCAAAGTGAATTTATTGATGTAGATAACTAGACAGCTCTTGAACTGCCAACCACCTTCACCATCAGTCAGTCTCCTCCAGTTGAATTATAACATTCCAACTATGACATCAGGAGCTGACATCACATAAACACACTCAGCTGGGAGCAGGTGATGGCTCATGCTTAACATTGAATATAGAATATAACAGTCTTCTCTGGTGTTAAGAAGGGAAAGACAGTCACAAAACAGGCCATATCTAGGTGGATCGTTCTTTACATAAACATGTACTATCCCTTGGCCAAGAAAGAGCTTCCAGACTCATTCTCCTTGAGTGCAGGGCATCACTCTGACCTTGTCCATGGGTGTTCCGGTTGCCGGACATCAGCCGGGCGGTTTAATGGGCATTATTGCCTTGACTCTTGGGACTCTAAACTTGGTCCTGCTGGGTCCCGTAGCATTTTCTGGTGTGAAGACCACTCCTTGGGCGATCCACTCTGAGAGGTAGTGCTTTAGTATCTGTTGAGAGGGTTAGAATATGTGGCTAGAGGCATCTCTCAGAAGAACAAGTTACCTTTGGCAGTGCTCTTTCTGGTGGTAATGTAGATTCCCCTCTGTGAAGTTCCTCCTAGGTGTCTATAAGGTCCAAAGTTGGACTTGGGACACTTTCACTGTTCTGTATTTCTCACTGGTGGTTCATATAGAAGGATGTGGCTGGAATGGTTATAAACGAAGGTGGATATGCAAGAGTGGTGCCTGTCTATGGCTCAGTGTTGTCACTTACAGAGGCGGTGTTGGAAAAGCTTCCTCATCCAGCCGGGTGCCTGGGGAAATTCAGAAGAGGAGTAATCTCTTGTTATTTACCTGAAAGTGGCTCCCAAAGGCAGGTAAAGTGTTTTCTTGACCTCCATTCCTTTCCTTGGTGCAGGAATCCGACCTACAAACGCCACTCGGGTCACTTGTGCACACCATGCACTTCACATAGGCTCACTGCAGTCCAGCTCCTATTCAGTCCAGCAGGCCTCTACGGGGGTCATGCTGCTCGTCCACTAATGCGCCTCGGTGCATCTTAGGTGATATGAAGCACTATAAAAATACATTCGCAATACGGTTCTTAACCCCTTCCCCGCTCATGACGTAACCACTCCGTCATGATCCACGGTTGCGCTGTGCTCATGACGGAGTGGTTCCGTCATGCTGCGGCCGTTGGCCGCTGCTCCGCCCACACGGCGCTAATTCCCCGCCTGTGCGGGCGATTAGCGCAGTGGGCGGAGACGTGACGGAACCACTCCGTCATGAGCACAGCTCAACCGTGGCTCGTGACGGAGCGGTTCCGTCACGAGCACAGCGCCACCGCGCTGCCCCCAAACCCCACCCAGCGCCGCGGCGGAATTCCTGCCGCGGCGAAGGGGTTAAAGATGGGGCCCTGGGTGCCTGGCCGTGTTGGAGAGAGTCCCGCGCCCCCTGTCACCCACAACGCCGCGCTCCTGGCCTGTAAGTGCCCACAGGGCACACCTGTGCGTCCCTGACAGCAGCCCCGGAGCTCGCCGGTGGTTGGCACACCGTGTGCTCTCTGCTGTGAGCTATAGGGGCCTCTTTCGCAGTCTCAGTAAAGTGGAAGCTTTGCGGTCGAGGTGACAGTGATCGAAACGGGTTAAAGTGCCCCTTGGAGAACTCTGAGTGCCCATATAATGCTTTACAGACGAGCGGGCTGGGGCTCGGGCTGGAACCGGCCCTGCTTAGTTTTCTGAGAGTGCAGAATCCACATAAACATGGCGCCTGGGCGTAGATTGGCCTCGAAGGCCCTTTTTCTGCGGTGGACTCGTGACAGGAACTTCCACACTACTAATAGCAGCTTTCCTCAATCGGAGCAGGTAGATGTTCCCCCACCCCCGTTTCTGTCGTATTCCACAAACCGGTGTAGGCGTTGGATCCTCAGAGGCTGCACCTCTGCTAAACAAGGCCAGGTAAGTAGTTATTAAGCCTTAGTACCCCCAGGGGCACCCCGCTTTCCCCCCTCCCCCAAATTAGGTTACCCAAAGAAGACACAAGAAACAGTTGTAACTGGGTAACAAATGCTGCAGGATTTATTACATAATTCCAGGATATGTAATAGGTGGGTTATCTTACGGGCGATCCAAGGGCAGGCGGCCATCTACTTCACCTGCCCCGCCTGATGAGCCGGGCAGCACGGGAACGACCCGCAAGTGCTGCCCCCCAAGTGATTCTTTTTTCGATCACGTGCCGTTGAGATTCTACTCACACCCACCCTCTCGGGGCGGAGCGTCGCATAGCAAGCCCCCGGTTGTTCAGGCCCACAACCGCCCACAGGCCTAGCGGGGCGCCGACCGGCTTCCGGGACCTCTCTGGAGGCTCCTCGTTTTGGCTCAGGCACCACGTGGTGCCGCGCAGAGGTACCCTTTGTACCGGCCTGCTTCCAGATCGCCCTGTAACTCCGCCTGCAACGAAAAGAAAAACATTAAAACGTTCAGCCAAAAACCCCACCCCACCACACCACGCCGGGTAAGCGGTAGGGAGGGTAAAAAGGCGAGGTGGGCGACAAAGAGGTCGCCAGTGAGGGTGGGGGAAGGCTAAATAGCCTTCCCCTCACACCTGGGCCCGGAAGTGACACGCCTTTCGCGTCACTTCCGGCCCCCGACACGGAGGGGGGCACAATCAGGATCCCTGCCCCTGCCCCCCCCCGAAGGAGGGAGTGGGGAGGGGTGACCGGGGCCCCGGGGCCACTAAGGCGCCGACCGCCGAGTGGCCCCCTGCGGGGGCCGCGGTCAGCGGCATAGTAGCGCATGGGAAGCCCAGGGTTGAGTTTGCCTGGAAAATTTCGGAGATGTTGTTTTCATTTTTCCATTTCTTTTTTATAAGCCGTGTAAGGTTTTTATTTGTCATGGCCACATATCGGTGTTTATTTCGAAGCATCGTCACGTGGTTCGCCTGGGATTACAAAGGGTTTCAGAAAGGAGGACGGCGCTGATTCAGCAAAACGCCTGGGGCAGAAGTGACGTGAAAGGGCCTCTGCCATCGGGTACCCGCAGCGCCTACCCGACTCGGACCCGCTCTGTGCGCATATTGGTGCATCGGTCAGGGCGCACTTGTACACTGTGTATCAGGCACCGATCCGTGCATCGGTGATGCTTTTAATTCGAATATTTTGGTGACCTAAGAGGGGAACCCCATAGCGGGTGTGGGAGCCCAAAGGATGCCATGGCGCTAATCTGCCTGCTGGGCCCGGGTGTCTGCCGGCCTCTTCCTCCGCGGAGCCTCGCGGAGGCCGCCTCGCCAGGGAGACTTTGTATTCCAGCGGTGTCGCTGAGCCAGACAGCTCTGCGGCAGAAGGCTCTATTTTTAGCTCCTCGGTTGCCATTTTTATCCTGTAAAAATATTCATCAGCATCCGTGTGACAGGCTATCAGTTTTTATAAATGCTTTGGAGCCCAGATTCCCTTTTCTTCCCCCCCCTCCCGTCACCCCAAAATCTCCTTTCTTCTCCGGCGCGCGGCGCTGAAGAGCCCCTCGCGCGAGGGGGGCTTTTGATTTCGATTCATGCCCCGCACCTCCAGCTCCCTGCGTCACCGCTTTCCCTTGGACGCCTTCACTTGCGCGTCTCTGGGCTTTGTTCGGTGTCGTGCGGCGGGGCGGTGGGCCTCGTTTCACTGCCTTTGCTTTGAGTGTCCTCGCCCCCGCTTTCAAGAGAGCCCGGTGAGCCGTGCACGTGTGTCAAACCCTCCGTGATCCCGGTCTCCCAGCCCTTCCGAGATTCACTGTCAAGGGGTTAGTGAGGTGTGTGCCCCACACCTCAGTTGATCAGTTTTGATCAGTCTGAGTGTTTTTTTTCTTCATGAGCACCACATGCGTTAGTAGTCGTCCCACAGCAGCTATATGATGACATAAGTTACCATATCATGTTTTACCACTGATTCCAAATTGGATACGAATGTTTGTGGCCTTTTCTTCTGCATGGGGACACTGGGACTCTGGGGACCCTTGTAGACCCCATCAGCCAATCTCGGCTCACGCTGAGCACAATCTGCCTGTTCAGTAGTATATGTCGTCGAAAGTAGTGCATGTCCTCAACTTAATCTGATGACCTTGTCACTTGGACTTTAGGCAGCAGTGAGGCCACTTTGCTTCTCTTTGTGGGTGGAGGAGTGAGTACACCTTCCTGGTTATTCCTACATGATTCAGTCACGACAGTGACAGATAATCTGCTAGCTGCGGTGGGTTGGTGCACCTATGATGTCACTTCCTGGATGTGTGCACGTGGCCTCCTTGAGTAGTCCGTTTGTTAGTATCCGCACTGAGGAGGAATGAGTTCATTCAGCGTGGGACGAGTGAATGCAGCTTGCTGAATGGACAAGGATCTTAATAATGCTGCTGAGGGGACTGAAGCGAAGGTTTGTTTGTGATTAATTTCTCTTTTTTGCAGAGCTCAGCTCTTATGCAAAGGGTTGGACGGGCGAGTTGAAGAATGGGTGAGAAGGGAGATGAATTTTAAAGCCAGTTTTACCTAAGTTAATATACAGCATGGGCACCACCTCTTTCTGTAGACGTCAGTGTGCCAGATGGTGTATGTGAAGGAATGCCAAATATCACCCAGGGCCAATGATCTGTTTTAAACAAAAAAGGCCCTGCCCCATGAGTACGCCTTGAATGTTTCTACACCCTACATGCACCCCACCATCTGCTTTTCTATAACTGGGATACTCAAGCTCACACTACTGGCCAGAGTGTTACTGAAGCAAAGCCCTCTATTCATTCACGCCTAGTATTCGTTTGTGTCATCACTGCCCCAGTCCGTAAAAACTGGCATCCAATGCCATGAAGCCCAGCTATTCCGCCACATAGGTGTGCAAAGCGACACACACAAGTTTTTTTCGTTTTTATTTCCTCTTATCAACCTTCATATTTTTCCTTTCTCATGAATCCTGCCACTTTCAATCAATCAATTAGGGGTTTATATAGCACACTACTCGCCTGTGAGGGTCTCAAGGCTCTGGGGTGTGTGGGGGGGGGGAAGGTGGCTCCGGATCTGTGGAAGAGCCAGGTCTTGTGTTCCCTCCTGAAGATGTTCAGGGTCGGGGAGCGTCTGATGTTCACTGGGAGCTCGTTCCAGGTCCTTGCTGCGATGTAGGAGAAGGCTCTACCTCCGGTTTTGTCTCTGCGGAAGCGGGGCGCTTCTGCCAGGGCAAGGTCGGCGGAGCTGAGGTTTCTTTTGGGTCCGTGGAAGGAGGCTCTCGTTGAGGTATTTGGGTCCGATGATGTTGAGGGCTTTGTAGGCGTGGGTGAGGAGTTTGAAAGTGACTCTCTTCTCGACGGGGAGCCAGTGGAGGTCGCGTAGGTGTTGGGTCATGTGCACTCGCCGCGGAGTTCCGAGGACGAGTCTGGCTGCGGTGTTCTGTATGGTTTGGAGTCTGTTTAGCAGAGTTCTGTTGATTCCTGCGTAGAGGGCGTTGCCGTAGTCAAGTCTGCTGGTTATGAGTGCGTGGGTGACGGTCTTTCTGCATTCTGGGGGGATCCATTTGAAGGTCTTATGGAGGATCCAAAGACAGTTGAAGCTGGAGGAGGCAACGGCGTTGATCTGGCGGTTCATGGAGAGGGAAGAGTCGAGGATGATGCCGAGGTTTCGGGCGTGGTCGGTAGAGAGGGTGGGCTCCCGAGGGCGGATGGCCACCAGGTGTTGTCCCAGGCAGTGGAGCAGGGTCCGAGGATGAGGACATCGGTCTTCTCTGAGTTGAGCTTCAGACAGCTGTCCTTCATCCACGCTCCCACATCTTTCATTCCTTCCTGGAAGCAGTCTGGTGTCTTCAGGATTTTTCGTGAGTGAGAGGATGAACTGTGTGTCGTCGGCGTAGGATACAATGCTTTCATCAACCAAACTCCATAGCTTTTGGTTAATCTACAAAATTAAATTTCTTTGATTAAGCCAAGGATTGAGTGCTATTTTTCCCTCGTTTTTTTGAGCTGGAGCCTCAACAATGCTTTTTACCTTACTTGGCTTGAGCTTCACTTTCTCCTATAAAATGTCCTCCAGATACTCTTATTTCTCCTCCTTTAAACTTTGACTTCTCTTTTCTCAAGGTGATACCCCTTCCCTCTAAAACAAATAAGACTTCTAAAATTGCCTTTCATGTCAGACTCCGTCCTAGAAAATATTAAAATATATCTTGAAATGGAACCACTGACAATTTTTTTTTTCCTTTTGAAAATATCCTAGACACGAGCTTCTGAAAAAGTTTGTTGCCGAAGGTAGCTCAAAAGGCATCCCTGATAACTGAAAATTGCCATGTAGTGTTAATAGTGACCTAAGATGTCATGAATCAGCAGTTAGGCAAATGTAATGATAAGCAGGTCTTAAATCCAGCTTGGTAAAATAACGTGAGTGAGCACCTTTAGTTATTACATCTTCAATCCAAGTGGGAAGTTCTTGACCCAGATGTATTGTTCAAACTTTTCAAATCTACACACACAGCCAACTCACCAGATCTTGTGTTTGCCAGGAGACTAGGTGATAATGAAAAATGTCATAGCTATCATAACGGAAAGCTTCAATTCTATTAAGGACTTGAAGGCGAGGATTATGCTATCCTTTCTTCACTTGATTGAATAGCAGCCATTTGTAGATGGTAAACAAACTACTATTCCCTTGAACCATAGGGAATAAACAATCAAAAAACAATAGAGATTGTCCATGGCCAGAGTGTCCCATTTTCTGTCCAATCACAGGCCCCCGAGGGCTGACAGTCCTCTGTCTCTTTCTACTCCTCCTCTTTCGTTGCTCGGTCAGCCATCAAGGACGCTTCATGAATCTTGTTTGCTGGAGTCGCCTGCAAGGAGCAAAGGCATAGCGTGAGCGACCGAAATAGCTAAGGATCAAGCCTGCGGAAAAAGCCACTTACGGTCAAGCACAAGTCTGTCAACATCAAGATACGGAAAAAGCTTTACTTACTCCAATACGAGGGAGGGAAGACCAACAAGGAAGTTGTACCCTGGGTGGGATAATCCTCGCCTCCGAGTCCTTAATAGAATTGAAACTTTCCGTTACGATAGCTAGGAAATTTTTCATTCTATGTCCGGACCGGAGGCGAGGATTATGCTCCTTTAAAGCTTGCTCACAACCAAATGAGCCATATCAATAACCGATTTAGAGTAAAACTGCTTAAAGGTAGAGTCTGAAGACCAGTCTGCAGCATTCAGGAGGTCTTCTAGGCGAGCTCCCAGGGTAAATGCTTTTGAGGCCATTGCCCCTTTAGCGCAATGAGCACCAAACATACGGAGGTCTATACCAGCCTCCTGCATCACCCAACGGGCAATCGTGGGAGAGGACACAGCCTTGTAGGGCTTCTTTAGAGCAATGAGGAGCTGTCGCTCTCCGGGAGGACGGAATTCTTCAGTCATATCCTCGTAGGCCTTGAGACAAGCCACTACGCATAGCTTCGGGGAGTACGGGAAAGCCGGGTAGGATATGGACGTCGTCCCACACTTGGTGTGCCTATGGACAGTAACGGTAACCCCAGAAGGGGAAAAAACTCTACCAGACACGTCCAGAGCTCTGACGTCCGAGACCCGTCTGCCAGAGACCAAGCAGAGGAGCATGGCTAACTTTGCGGAGAGCTCCTTCCTAGAAAGGAATGTGTTCTCCTGCCAAGACAGAAATTGGTTCAGGACCCGGTTAACGTCCCATAATTGGGAATACCGCGGTTCAGGGGGCAGCGAAAGGCGGATGCCCCGTAGGAGGCGACAAACCAGAGGATGTTCTCTGACCGGGGATCCGTCCATGATGGAATGGCCAGCAGAGATGGCGGAGCGGAAGGTATTGACGGTCCTGTAGGCCAAGCCCTTCTGCGCTAACGCAGCCCAAAAATTGAGGATGGAAGTTACATCTGCTGCCACGGGATCGACACTCCGTCGAAGACACCAACGACACCACCGTCTCCAAGAGGAACAATATCTTTTGACAGTACTGTCCGCCCAACCCTTGGACATGAATTTCTCAGCCGCTCCCAAAAGGCCCGGGACCGCCCATCGTCCCATGTAATCCGCCATGCCATCAGGGATAGAGCAGGGCTCACTATCAGCGGATGAGGAACTACGTTCGGACTGAGAAGGAGAGACGGATAAAGGGGGAGTGGGATTGGAAAATCCCAAGAAAGTTCCAGAAGAACCGGAAACCAAACTTGCGACCTCCAAATCGGCAAAATGAACACCATGCTAGCTTGCTGCCTCCGCACCTGTGCTGTCACCCGGGTGATCATGGCAAAAGGGGGAAAGGCATAACCCGCTTCCTCCTGCCAGTTCTGCAGGTACGCATCTGTGTTCTCCGCCAGGGGATCCGGCTTCCAACTGAAGAAGCTGGTGATCCAAGCGAGATGTTTAAAGGTCTACTGAGAAGGGGACCCAGATACTCTGGAGATCCGCGAACACCCCCGGATGTAGCTTCCAAAGACTCACGTCGTGGAAATGACGGGATTGGAAGTCTGCTACCTGGTTGTCCTGACCAGGAAGATACTCCGCAAATACTGAGATCTGGTGATCCAGGCAATACTGCCAACATTTTGCCGCCAGGTCTAAGAGGGCTTTGGAACGCGTGCCTCCGAGATGATTTATATAGCGAACCGCTGAGATGTTGTCCATTTTGAGGAGGACACAGGACTGAATCGAATCCTTGGTCCAGCACTGGATCGCAAATGACCCCGCCAAAAGCTCTAGACAGTTGATGTGTAACCGTCGCTCTTGCGGAGACCAAACACCGCCCGTTGAGAAGTCGCCACACCTCGCGCCCCAACCGGACTTGCTCGTGTCAGACTCGATAACGATGTATGGCGCAGAACCGAAAATGGCTCGACCATTCCAGGCTTCCATGTTTGAGAGCCACCAGGGAATTTCTTCTGTGGCGTCCGCTGAAAGACTCACTTTGTGGAAATAAGAGCGGCCTTGTCGCAGATGCGTAGCTTTGAGCCATTGGAGGGCTCTGTAGTGGAGTGGACCCGGAAATATAGCCTGTATGGAAGCCGAAAGGAGGCCCACAATGCGAGCCAGCTGCCGGAGTGATATCTGGGGCCGGCGAGAGCCCTTCGAAGCTTGTTACGGATTTTCGTCAACTTGCGGAGTGGGGAGGCTGAGGGTGGCCTACACGGAGTCAATTGAAAATCCAAGAAAAAACACTTTCTGCGAAGGAACCAGAGTGGATTTGGATTCGTTGATCACAAACCCAAGGCTCTGAAGGAGATTGACCGCCGACTGGAGGTGGCGAGAGAGGGTGCTGGGGTCTTGCGCCATCAGGAGCATGTCGTCTAGGTAGACAAGGAGCCGCATGCCCGAGGCACGGAGGCGCTCGATAACCGTTCGAAGAACCTTGGTGAAACACCAAGGGGCGGAGGACGGGCTGAACGGTAGAGTGGCAAACTCGTACACCTTGTCCCGCCAATAAAACTGTAGAAACCGCCGGTGAGGTTGGACGATTGGGATCGCGAGATAAGCGTCCTTGAGGTCGAGGCGCGCCATCCAGTCGTTGGGACTAAGAATATCGCGAAACAGATGGATACCCTCCATCTTGATGTGGCGGTAAACCAGCCACTCGTTGAACTCTCGCAAATTGATGACCGGCCTCTGACCCGCATCCGGTTTGTCCATCAGGAAGACGTTGCTGAGAAATCCCTTTGTGTGAGGTAGAGACTCGACAATCGCCTCCTTGTAAAGGAGAGACTGAACCTCTTGGTCGACCAACTCTGCCTCCCCAGCGGAGAAGCATAGTGCGCGCGGTGGTACGGGTTGTTGCGGTTCCCCATGAAACTCTATGTGAAAGCCCCGCACGGTTTGCAAAACCCAAGTGTCCTCCGTGATGGAAGTCCAAACAGGGAAAAAAAGGGCCAGCCGGCCCGCCACTTTAGAAGGGAAGAAGGGAGAACCCTCACCAGAAGAGCTGGAGGCGCCACCACGTCTACCGCCTCTGTTCTTGCCTCGTCATCCACGCGTGGGGTAAAAGTTGCCGAAGCGGGCCTGGTCTTGGTACTGCCCGGAGGAGCCTTGATCTCTTTGCTAGTTGGGACGGCCGGACGAGTGGCCCCTACCTCGTCTGGCCCGTCAGAATACCTGAGGGCGAAACACCTTCCTGATAGAAGATTGAGCTCCGTCGAGGGAGGTAAAGGTATTAACAAACTTCCCTAGTTCCTTGATGAAAGGCTCATCAAAGAGGCCGCCCTGAGCAATGGCGCCCGCCTCCGAGTCGGCCAGGTCCCCCAACTTGGGGTCAACCTTAATGAACAGAGACCTGTGCCGTTCAGTGGATATCGCACAGTTGGCGTTTCCCAAAAACACCACTACACGCTGGGCCCATGAGGAAAGATTGTCTGGGGAAATCGGGAAACCAGAGGCCTTAGCATCCTCGGCCATATCCAGTATTTTGGTAATTGGCCCCAAAATATCTAGCAGCTTTTCTTGGCAAGCCCGCCTAGACCGGTCTATGCCCTTCTTAGGGTCTTTGACGAATTGTTGCAGAAAAGTGGCCTTTCCAGGGTCAATGTCTGGCGTGACTGCCACTTTCCCCTCAAGGGATGGACGGGGGCACTCTGCCCGAAGACAATTGCGGGTAGCTGGCTCAAGGGGCCGGCGTATCTGACTGGCCACGTATTGGGCCACCTTATCCGATGGAGCCCAGTCGGAGGACCTTGGATGGAGTATATCGTCTGGATTCAGCATGTCCGCGCATAGGTTTTGTTCAGTAGCGGAAGAAGCAGCTTGTCCGGCAGCCTGTCCATCAGGAGCAATAGGAGAACAAGAAGGGCGCCACGTGAATGTTCGGCATTGTCGCCATCATCACCCTGGTCACCGTCCCCCGTGGTGGCAGAAGTCATTGGAGGAGCAGTGCTGGCCAGGAAGGCCTGTTTGAGGCGGTCAAAAGCATCAGGATCCACCCCAGCTTCCCTAGGGCGTTTGGATGGGGAGGCAGTGAGCTGCTTGTGGACGGGACAGCCGGGAGAGGCTGAGCGGCCAGAGAGAGCCTATCGCAGGCTTGGTCAATTTTGCGTGACAGCCTCTTCTCAAGAGGAGTCATGGCATGTTCCACTGCCTTATATATGAACGCATCCACAGCATCCTAAAACTCGTCGTCCCGTGGAAGGGTAGACAGTGGGTCCTCCTCCCATTGGTCATCCTGGTACACGTCCTCTTCATAACCCTCCATAGCTAAAGACAGGTATGTAGGAAGGTAAGTAGGGTGGGGCACCGCAAGAGGTGGTATGCCTCAATGATAAGGGGGGGGGCTGGGTGTAAGCCAACAATATTGGTGGACAGCGTCCGCAATTAATCGCAGGGCATGAAGCCCGAGACCCAACAGCCCAGGTGCAATGTAATCTGTTGAGCAACCTGCTCAAGGGTCTCTGCAGAATGACTGCAATACTGACTCGGAAATGTAGAAGAGCGTATGAAATGCTGAGGACCCTAAAGGGTACAGACCCCCTGGGCAGGAAACTGCCACAGGCTGCCTAATGGCAGAATACAGACCCAGAAAAAACCTTTGGACGTTCAAGGGGGCGTAAATCAATAAAAACTGCCTAATGGCAACAACCGACCCGGGTCAAGGGTGTCTAGAGCAGGCAAGACCAGGAAAAACCCCACGGCTGTGCGGCTCTGGACTCTGCAGCGCGTTGAATGCGCCGAAACCGGCACGCACGCCGTGGGTGAGCGCGCACACGGGGGCATCCTCTGGCAGATTATAGACGTCACCGCAGCACCAGTACACAGCCGCTAGAGAGCTCTGACGCTCCCATGGCTGGACGCGGGCCGCCGAATAGCGGCGGACCCACACTGAAAAATCAAACCTGTAGGAAAAGAAACAAACAACCGCAGAATCCGAAAATACAGCGGGAACCTCGGCGAGCGCGCGCCCACCACAAGCAGTGGTGCGCGTGCTCTGCTAACACAAAAGCTGTGAGGAGAACGGCATGAGGCAAATAAATACAAAGAGCTCCAGTGCAACGCGCTCCGTGAGACAACAAGCAGAATAACAATGGTGGAATCGCCGCTAGTCACAAGTTAGCAAATACAAAGCAATTATCATACAGAGAGGAACAAAAAGCATGACTTATCTTGGCTGCAAGCAGCGAAGAAAGAGGAGGAGTAGACCGAGACAGAGGACTGTCAGCCCTTGGGGGGGACTGTGATTGGACAGAAGATGGGACACTCTGGCCATGGACAATCTCTATTGTTTTTTGCTTGTTTATTCCCTATGGTTCACCACCACCATGTCGCATTTTTCCTCAATTTTTGCACTGTTAAACAGTAGCTGTACATTTGATTGTGGGAAAGGTGTGTGAGTCACACATTACTTTCAGTAGTTGTTTAGCTGATTGTCTGTTATTGAGTTGTTTGCATTTGGTTTAACTATTAACTGTCCTAGAAACAGCAATATCTGCAAAAGATACTACTTTTGGTTTTGCGTCATGTTCCAAATTCTCAATACCGTTGGCATTGTAAATAGCTTTGTGATGGTTGGGATTATTGTTTGCAAGTTGCTTGCAAGTAGCAGTTTATTAGTCACAAATAAGTTGTTACATGAAATTCAAAGTTCGCTCCTAGTACCTTTAATTCAGTTACATGTGTGCCCACAGATTTATTATGGAAAAAGGCTCAGATCTATATACACTACTACATTTGTTTGAACATGTAAATTACTTTTCCATCTGTTCCCTGTGCTGTTTCAAACTTGTCAGGATCGTAACCTTCTGCTGGTGTGTATTTGGAAAGTGATCAAATGAATTTTAGCCATCCACTCATCAAGAGCAAAATTAAGTTTTTCTTTTTCTAAGGCAGTGGTTCTTAGGCTGTGGTCTGGGGACTCCTGGAGGTCTGTCACACCGTAGAAAATAAAATATTAACAAATTATTAAAGTACATATAAATAAAAATTCACAATGTAAAATCGAACATTTTCAAAAGTTCAGTAAATGTGAAGGAATTTAAAATTGAAGGCTAACATTTGAGTTAGTATCCTCAGATTGGTTCCTGTGAGCTGTGCAAGTGCACCACACCTAATTTAGTATGGATGATGGGTATCCTCAATTGTTTAAAAAACAAAAAAGCGTATCTTCCTGTTAGACGTGGCATTCTTTGGCATGGTTCCCCCTGACTTTGTGCCTCTACCTCCTGTATTTTTGATGCTGTGCTGGATTTCGTTTGACTGGCTTAGATGCTTTGGGCACTTTGTCACTGCTGATCGGTGTCAAAGTGCAAGTGCTCCGTATGTAAATAGTTGCAATTGGTTCTCCCCGATTTGCATACTTGATTTACTGGAAGGCCCTAGTAAAGTGCACTGATGTGAGCCATGGCCTGTAAATCAAATCCTACTAGTGGGCCTCCAGCACTGATTGTGCCACCCGCATGAGTAGCTCTGACAAGGTAACTAATGTCTGCCACTGCAGTGTCTGTGCGCAGTTGTTAACTGCCATGTCGACTTGGTAAGAGCACCCACTTGCCAGCCCTAACCATCCCTTTTTCTACATGTAAGGCACCCCTAGGCCCAAGGTACTCCCCAGGGCAGGGTGCAGTATATGCGAAAGGTGAGACATGTACCGGTGTGTGTGACCTGTACTGATAGTGAAATAGTGCCACTTTCGTTGTTCGCTATTGAAAGGCTATCTTGCCCCATGGGATAGAATGGGATTTTAAAAAAATAATATCTTATAAATATAACTCCCCATTGGGATAAGATGGAAAAATAAAGTTTAGGCTCTCTGACTTCAGAATTTAATAACACATCTTTTGGCACAGATGGTTTTTAAATTGTGTGTTTCAAAATGCCACTTTTAGAAAGTAAAACGCAAATATATAGCTGAAATGTACTCGAATTAACAAATAATCATCAACATAATCACTATTTTGAACACTAATCGAAATCAAGAGTGCACCTAGTGGGTGTCTCTGCCAGCCACCAAATCCTAAAGGAAAAAAGAAACCAGGAAGAATGTCCTGGGTACTAAGCGCACTACTGTAATGTACTGTAGAAGTATACACAATATAAGAAACAGAATATTCAACACTTTTTGATGAGTCAGTCAGCTCATGAATGAGACAACCGATGAATCTCTGCTTCCAATCATGAATCAAAATGGTGAAATGAACAATATAGTTCATTCTGCTTTATTTCCAAATTGTTGCAGATGCTGTGAAGTACATGGAAATATTTAAAGTGAATAACAACAAAGATGCTGCAGTATAAACAAATCCTCCCAATGCATTTCGGGCTCTACTATGGCCCTTCGTCAGGGGTAATCTGAAACCATCAATATCGTACAATGAGCTATAGCATATGCTAGTTCACACTTTGCTTAGAGGATCAATAAAATAAATAAATAGGCACAAGCAAGGTCGGGGCATAGGACCAAAACAATGCTGCGAGGAGGAACTTAACTGAGGAACCAAAGTATGTCATGACCAGTACTTCTATTGCTGGCATTCAGCTTTGGTTAACTCGCAAGAATCGATTGTGTGAAAGGATACGGAGAGGTTGGTATGAGGAGGGTTGCGGTGTCTCCTCTGTCCATGATGAATTAAGCAATTAAAATGGCCCCAAAGGCAAGAATAAATCTCACTGATGCTAATTGCAGCAATGTGCATCACCAGTAGTTTCTCGGTGCACAAACTGTGAGTGTTCCTCCATTGAGGATCAGTTATTACCAAGTCTCTGTTTAGAGGTGCATTGGGATGTGTTGCTGGTCAAATGTGTTAATTGTAGATCTCAAATGGATCAATCTGTCCACAGCAGGGCCCAAGGGGAACGGACTTTATTGGAATGGGGATCCTCCTGGGGTTCGATGTACATCACAAAGGCATCACACTATTGCTTTCCTTTGGTTTGGTATCTTGCGACTCTGATTTTGTTGCTTCTTATTCGTGCCTCTTCTTATTTGTTCTTGCCCTGTAGCATAGCTTCTTTAACATCCTTTTGATTGGATGACTCGTATTGCATCACTGCTTAAATTCAGGGATCGACTTTTTATGGTCTGGCTTGACAGTGCAGCTGTTGCCAGACAATTATGTGAGCATCTCAGGAAAGGGACTTTGGCTCCACCCACATGTTGGGAGCCAGGATTACATGTTTTGATTGGGCTTATGTGTGCTTCCACAAAAAAAGTGCTAGCTCTCCACACAGCTGTGATCATTTTGTTTATATATCCAACTGCCTAGGTTTGAACTTTTAGGTACACAGATGACACTGTATTGCTATTTTAGTGACTTGGGTAACTAGTTAACGTATTGGATTTTTCTCTGGGAGGAAAGCAGTGATTAACCTACGTGGATTTTTGGTCTGGCGTGCCAGTGCAACTGTCAACATACCTCATGTGCTCAACAAATAAGAGCTTGCAGAATCCTACTGAGAGAGGGTTTTCTTTCAACCACATGTTGGGCCCCCAGAGTACAGGATTTGAAAATGCTGAATGTGTGTGCTTTCACTAAAAACTCTGACAAACCCTGGGAGTATACTTTCACTGTGGTGATTCTTTTTCGGTCCTATTGAGAGGGGCTGTATGTTGTTTTGCCAACGGAAATTCTGTACTTATTGTAATTTTATAAAGTTACCACGTTATATTCACCTCTGTAGTCCTGGTTTGTATTTAGTGTCAAGCCATTGGTATAGGGTAGAGGCTTAACGAGTTCACTGGGGGTTAATTAGGCGTGCTCCTATTATAATAAAGGTATGTCAAAACAAGCAAACTTACTTATTTTGAAAAGTATGTGTTAGACAAATGGCTTTTAGTGGCGGATTGTTATTACACTGCCCTAAAGCGTATAGACTGGCATTTTGTTACATGTAATTTCACGGATGACTCTAGTAGGCACGGCTTTTGGTGCTGGTGACCCACCTGAACAAACCATTGGGATAGACAGTTTGCACTACGGTAATCCTTTGTTGGCTCTATTAGTAAGGATTTTGTATTGTTTGTGATTGCGTCAGAGGCTGAATAAAAGGATGAGTCAGATTTATGAATGGAATCATGAAGGCAAAGATGAGTGACAAAGTGCATGGATGATGACTTATTCAGTGTCTACACCAATTAGTGACAAAAAAGGCACTTTAATTCTTAAGCCAGACCTTTTTGGCACTGTCAGTGCTTGTTTTTTTTCCTGTCAGCACTGCATGTGTTCTTGCACTCTCTCTCTCTCGTGTGCTGCTTCCCTCCACAAATCCCTCTCCTCCGTGCCTCTGTGTTGCGCTTCTGCCGTAATCCCCAGTTTGTCCATTTGTCCCCCACCCCAGTTTTCCTGACGGTGTAGTCAAATTGGCAGTTGTTATATAGTCTGTTCCAGATGAAGACCTTTCTGGAAGATAAATAAAAGGTTTTGTTGTGCCGACATAAATGCTGCTGTTTTTCGACCTCTAGCATGTTGCAAACTTCGCAGTTCTTCATGCAGATCTACACAGCAATAGCTCCGCTAACTTGGTTCCGCGGCCGGCGTGAAAATCCGTTCCAGTTAGTTGTTTGTTGCACATACAACAGATTACGCTGATTCAGTGTTGCTAAAACTTATCACCATAACCAGCTACCATACTGTCCTAATTGGCCACCGCAGCACAAATGAGTTTGTGACCTGTGGCCATACCAGAATATTGTGTCCTATACTTCATTCACCTAGACTTACCGGCCTGAAAGCCCCATACAAGTCCTGCGGAAACTCGTGAGAGACCTGTGGCAGTAATAAATATTTCAGTATAAAAGTAGTAGGCTCCTGTGTTCCCCGGTGGTTAGTATTGCGTGTAATCAGCTGATGTATTGTTGTGTGAGGATCTTTTGTGACGGTTTCTGCATCTGCTTCCTTCCCCCTTTACAGTTCAAACATGAGGGCTGGGTCTTGCCATCATTCTGGGGAGTGAGCCAAGAAATTTTCCGCCCGGGTTGCATGGAGTAGGAGGCTCTGCTTGAGTCTTCTGCACCATGGATTGTGTGTGGCGGTCTGTTGCCTTTTTCTGCCCTTCACCAGGTCCTGCTTTACTTCTGCTGGCTCCTAGAGTCCACACAAGTGCATATCTCTGGCACCAGGGTTATGATGTAACCCCGTTATACTGACACAGTGGAACGCTAAACTCACTCAAGGTGCTTAGAGTTGGAAATCTTTGGTGAGCTTTTGTAATACATTACATGGAATCGTACTCCGTTCAAAGATGCACATTGCTGTTTCCTCTGTATCTCAGGCCTCTACCGGAGATCACTGTGGCACCATGGGTTTTTGGAATTAATGGCCTGTGTTTTCCTTAAGGTCCTTTCCAAGTTGTTTTCTTCTGCCATTTCAAGCACAGTAATGTGCAAGTTTCACCACTTGTGGACTTATTCACAGACGTCTTGTTTCATGGGCAATTTGTCACCTCTTTCTTTCCATTCTTCAGGTTGTTTAACAGGTTTTGTTGAGCTTCTCTCTTGGAATTACCAAAGAGTAATGGGAACTTAATAGGCCTCGGGGGTGAACTCTGCTCCATTCGCAGAGTTTTTTCCTCGCTCACCAATGTCAAGTTGGTGAGCACGAGCAAGGAAAATTCAACGCTAGACCACCTCGCAGCGAAATTTCTCAACACGGGCAGTTGTGGATGGCCGCTACCACTCGCGTTGAGAAACTATCAGTTTGCGTTGAGGAAACTGCTGCCTGAGTAGAAAATCTAATCGAGTGGCAGAAAGAAGCAGGCCCTCTGGTGCTGCGCATAGTGCCGTTCACGCTGATTTTCCAGCACAGGATAAACACCCGGCCCTAAAAATCAATGCGTAGCGTGACCGTGTGCACTGAACCCATGAATGAACATTGGTCAATCCTTGTCCCTTAGCCCTTGCCAATGCTTCCTGCAGCATAAACCTTTGGCTTGCATATCTTCTGAAAAAGAAAAGACGACCCTGTTCGCAGTGCTCCCTTTGGCAACAAGAGCTGTGTGCGTGTTACACCAAGTATCGTCTGGGTGGCCATCTGAACTCTGTGACTTTCTCGACCTACATCATTGTTCTTTGAGAAAGGTGCCTCGAGTTTGTACTCCATCCTTAGGTGGAGAGTTGCATCGTAGTGCAAGAGAGCCCGGAACCAGCGCAAACTCAACTCACTCTTTTGTAAGCAGATCCCATGATGAGCTGCGGAAGTATCTTCTGGAGTCCAGAATAGTCTTCCTTTAAGCTTTGATAGTTAACATAGGATGTTTAGTGGATGCCACGATACAGTATCAATCAAACAATCGGGGATTTGTGAAGTGCGCTACTCAGCTGTGAGGGTCTCCAGGCGCTGGAGGGAGGGGGTGGTGTTTCATGCAACTCCGTGGCATCCAGAGAGCCAGGTTTTGAGGCTCTTCCTGAATGCTTGCAGAGTGGGGGAATCGTCTGATGCGGAGGGGGAGTTCGTTCCAGGTGTTGGCCGTGATGATGGAGTAGGCTCTTCCTCCCATGCTGGCTCTGCAGATGTATGGGGTTTCGGCCAGGGTGAGGTCGCTGGCCTCATACAGGAGGTGTATACATTTATTTTGGTGGTTGTACAGAACCAAGCATGCTTTTGACTTGTTGCCCTTTGTCATTGGATATACATGAAAGTTTACATGGAAATAGACTTTCTGTACAGCAATCTACCTTGCATTTAATCTACATTAACGTGTACATTGCGTGGGCGTGTCCTGTGGGGCTACAAGGGCCCTGTTATGCTGTTAAATAATTGCTTTGTTTTTCTTTCTATTAAAAGCCAGTGGTGACCAGCTGTTTCCGCCTGTTTTGGCATGTCCAGTATCTTACCACACTGGTTGGGTCTCAACCCCAGCCCCGCCTCTCACTCAGGATTCTTAGGCAGAGGACATTGGGTTATGTTCCCAGCCTAGTGAACCAATTTTCTGCAAGAATATCTTTTTCGACGTGGTCTTCGAAGAGCTTCGAGCTTCCATGACTTCTTTCTGGCTCTGATGGCGATGTTCAGTTCATGCCATGGGTGAAGCATGGTCATAGTTCGGTAACGGTTTGTCCCTAAATGTGCTGCATGTTTACATCACACTACCCTCTCCTTTCATTGGACCCTTCTTGCCGGTAGCCTTTCCCCTACAGGTTTGAACATGGTATGGGAGCTTGACTGGTGCATGACCCTAGGCTTTGGTGTGACCCTTGCTTCTTCTCCATTGTAGACCATCTCTGAGTGGCTTAGCATGTTACTTGTTCTGGTTCCTTTCTCGAAGCTCTGGAGCGATAGCTAAAGTCAAGATGAGGTTCTCATCTTAAGCTCTTATATTTTAGGTCATGACATTCTTGTGGCCCCATTTATGGTTCGCAGGAAATAGTCGAACATCGCGTCCATCCTTTGCACCGGATGCTTAATGGAGCCTTTCTTCTGCTCCCTCTCTTCTCCACTCCCAGTACCCCAAACAGGTTAGTAAAGGCACAATCCTCTTAAATTTGCCGTGGAACCCTTCAGCAATGCCCTACACATCTTCATTACCCCATTCTTTTTAAGCACTAGTATTAGAGCTTGCTGAAGTATAGAAATGCCGAGAGGTCCCGAAGGAATGATGTCAACTCGATGAGCGCCAGAGCATCTGCAGGGGGCTCTGTACTTGGGGTTTGTACTGGAGCGGGCCTGGTTGTGGTCAGAGCGGCTGGTCTAAGATTCTCAGAGCATCTTCTGAGGTCCTTGCTTAGTAGTGCTTGCGAGTCGGGCCCTGCAGTGTGGCCTTGTACTGGGGCCATTTGAAATGTTTAACTGGGCGCAGAGTTCGAGCCCTCATCCCTGGTATCTTTTGCCCCCCCTCCTCTTGCAGATTTATTCAGATGTTCGGCGTTTGTCGCCTAGGGTTACCATGAAACCATCCTGGCAAAGCACCACTTGAGTATCAGAAAATCACTTGGTGCTGAAGCGTCTGCCGGCTGGTCCTATAGGGTGTTACAATTTCTGTATTTTATGTAATACAATTGCTCAGTCAAGGGCGAACTGTTTTTTACTTGTTAAGAGTACCCTGATTCCCTTGAGTATCTCAAGGGGCCTCCCTGTGTTCTACATACATAACATCCCATACACACATGAAAACCTTGGGCTGTATGCGAAAGTGTAGGCTCGGAAAGGATTTCTATGCAGCAGGGCCCTCCTCTCTCATCAAACGTGTTTACAAGCAGTCCCCCAATCCAGGGGGGGGGGTCTAGTGCCCGAGGGTGCTTTCACTCTGGATCCAGTGTCCTGGAATCTAGAGCTGTGACCTCTCACCCCCTGCTTTCTGTCTTCCTGTCCTCCTGTCCTGTGCCTCAAACCCTTCTCCCCTCCCATATTGGACTTAGTAGGATCTGACCCTCGGCGCTACCACCCGACCACGTTGTATCTGAAGACATTTCTCCTCCCGGACAGACAACGTCCAGTTGTGCCTTGGTTGGGGTCGATGTGCAGTCAGGGTGCTCTCCAGCCCCCTCCCTCCCCCGCCCTCCCTTAAACTTGATAGCTCGGTGTGTACTTGTGTTGTATAAAGATCTGGGTTGGGTTCAAGGATGCGAGTTCGGCCTTGACTTTGAAAATGGAAACTAGATAACTTGAACCCGTCGCCAGCTCCCGCCCTCTTGCTGCTCCGCTGTCTGCTCTGTTCTCCGCTGTCTGCTCTGTTCTCCGCTGTCTGCTCTGTTCTCCGCTGTCTGCTCTTGTGCCCCTCTGTCTGCTCTTGTGCCCCTCTGTCTGCTCTTGTGCCCCTCTGTCTGCTCTTGTGCCCCTCTGTCTGCTCTTGTGCCCCTCTGTCTGCTCTTGTGCCCCTCTGTCTGCTCTTGTGCCCCTCTGTCTGCTCTTGTGCCCCTCTGTCTGCTCTTGTGCCCCTCTGTCTGCTCTTGTGCCCCGCTGTCTGCTCTTGTGCCCCTCTGTCTGCTCTTGTGCCCCGCTGTCTGCTCTTGTGCCCCGCTGTCTGCTCTTGTGCCCCGCTGTCTGCTCTTGTGCCCCGCTGTCTGCTCTTGTGCCCCGCTGTCTGCTCTTGTGCCCCGCTGTCTGCTCTTGTGCCCCGCTGTCTGCTCTTGTGCCCCGCTGTCTGCTCTTGTGCCCCGCTGTCTGCTCTTGTGCCCCGCTGTCTGCTCTTGTGCCCCGCTGTCTGCTCTTGTGCCCCGCTGTCTGCTCTTGTGCCCCGCTGTCTGCTCTTGTGCCCCGCTGTCTGCTCTTGTGCCCCGCTGTCTGCTCTTGTGCCCCGCTGTCTGCTCTTGTGCCCCGCTGTCTGCTCTTGTGCCCCGCTGTCTGCTCTTGTGCCCCTCTGTCGGCTCTTGTGCCCCTCTGTCGGCTCTTGTGCCCCTCTGTCGGCTCTTGTGCCCCTCTGTCGGCTCTTGTGCCCCTCTGTCGGCTCTTGTGCTCCTCTGTCGGCTCTTGTGCTCCTCTGTCGGCTCTTGTGCTCCTCTGTCGGCTCTTGTGCTCCTCTGTCGGCTCTTGTGCTCCGCTGTCGGCTCTTGTGCTCCGCTGTCGGCTCTTGTGCTCCGCTGTCGGCTCTTGTGCTCCGCTGTCGGCTCTTGTGCTCCGCTGTCGGCTCTTGTGCCCCGCTGCCTGCTCTAGTGCCCCGCTGCCTGCTCTAGTGCCCCGCTGCCTGCTCTAGTGCCCCGCTGCCTGCTCTAGTGCCCCGCTGCCTGCTCTAGTGCCCCGCTGCCTGCTCTAGTGCCCCGCTGCCTGCTCTAGTGCCCCGCTGCCTGCTCTAGTGCCCCGCTGCCTGCTCTAGTGCCCCGCTGCCTGCTCTAGTGCCCCGCTGCCTGCTCTAGTGCCCCGCTGCCTGCTCTAGTGCCCCGCTGCCTGCTCTAGTGCCCCGCTGCCTGCTCTTGTGCCCCTCTGTCTGCTCCCCTCTGTCTGCTCTTGTGCCCCGCTGTCTGTTCTGTGCTCTGCCCCTCTGTCTGCTCCCCTCTGTCTGCTCTTGTGCCCCGCTGTCTGTTCTGTGCTCTGCCCCTCTGTCTGCTCCCCTCTGTCTGCTCTTGTGCCCCGCTGTCTGCTCTTGTGCCCCGCTGTCTGCTCTTGTGCCCCGCTGTCTGCTCTTGTGCCCCGCTGTCTGCTCTTGTGCCCCGCTGTCTGCTCTTGTGCCCCGCTGTCTGCTCTTGTGCCCCTCTGTCTGCTCTTGTGCCCCTCTGTCTGCTCTTGTGCCCCGCTGTCTGCTCTTGTGCCCCGCTGTCTGCTCTTGTGCCCCGCTGTCTGCTCTTGTGCCCCGCTGTCTGCTCTTGTGCCCCGCTGTCTGCTCTTGTGCCCCGCTGTCTGCTCTTGTGCCCCGCTGTCTGCTCTTGTGCCCCGCTGTCTGCTCTTGTGCCCCGCTGTCTGCTCTTGTGCCCCGCTGTCTGCTCTTGTGCCCCTCTGTCTGCTCTTGTGCCCCTCTGTCTGCTCTTGTGCCCCTCTGTCTGCTCTTGTGCCCCTCTGTCTGCTCTTGTGCCCCTCTGTCGGCTCTTGTGCCCCTCTGTCGGCTCTTGTGCCCCGCTGTCTGCTCTTGTGCCCCTCTGTCGGCTCTTGTGCCCCTCTGTCGGCTCTTGTGCTCCTCTGTCGGCTCTTGTGCTCCTCTGTCGGCTCTTGTGCTCCTCTGTCGGCTCTTGTGCTCCGCTGTCGGCTCTTGTGCTCCGCTGTCGGCTCTTGTGCTCCGCTGTCGGCTCTTGTGCTCCGCTGTCGGCTCTTGTGCTCCGCTGTCGGCTCTTGTGCCCCGCTGCCTGCTCTAGTGCCCCGCTGCCTGCTCTAGTGCCCCGCTGCCTGCTCTAGTGCCCCGCTGCCTGCTCTAGTGCCCCGCTGCCTGCTCTAGTGCCCCGCTGCCTGCTCTAGTGCCCCGCTGCCTGCTCTAGTGCCCCGCTGCCTGCTCTAGTGCCCCGCTGCCTGCTCTAGTGCCCCGCTGCCTGCTCTAGTGCCCCGCTGCCTGCTCTAGTGCCCCGCTGCCTGCTCTAGTGCCCCGCTGCCTGCTCTAGTGCCCCGCTGCCTGCTCTTGTGCCCCTCTGTCTGCTCCCCTCTGTCTGCTCTTGTGCCCCGCTGTCTGTTCTGTGCTCTGCCCCTCTGTCTGCTCCCCTCTGTCTGCTCTTGTGCCCCGCTGTCTGTTCTGTGCTCTGCCCCTCTGTCTGCTCCCCTCTGTCTGCTCTTGTGCCCCGCTGTCTGCTCTTGTGCCCCGCTGTCTGCTCTTGTGCCCCGCTGTCTGCTCTTGTGCCCCGCTGTCTGCTCTTGTGCCCCGCTGTCTGCTCTTGTGCCCCGCTGTCTGCTCTTGTGCCCCTCTGTCTGCTCTTGTGCCCCTCTGTCTGCTCTTGTGCCCCGCTGTCTGCTCTTGTGCCCCGCTGTCTGCTCTTGTGCCCCTCTGTCTGCTCTTGTGCCCCGCTGTCTGCTCTTGTGCCCCGCTGTCTGCTCTTGTGCCCCGCTGTCTGCTCTTGTGCCCCGCTGTCTGCTCTTGTGCCCCGCTGTCTGCTCTTGTGCCCCGCTGTCTGCTCTTGTGCCCCGCTGTCTGCTCTTGTGCCCCTCTGTCTGCTCTTGTGCCCCTCTGTCTGCTCTTGTGCCCCTCTGTCTGCTCTTGTGCCCCTCTGTCTGCTCTTGTGCCCCTCTGTCGGCTCTTGTGCCCCTCTGTCGGCTCTTGTGCCCCTCTGTCGGCTCTTGTGCCCCTCTGTCGGCTCTTGTGCCCCTCTGTCGGCTCTTGTGCCCCTCTGTCGGCTCTTGTGCCCCTCTGTCGGCTCTTGTGCCCCTCTGTCGGCTCTTGTGCTCCTCTGTCGGCTCTTGTGCTCCTCTGTCGGCTCTTGTGCTCCTCTGTCGGCTCTTGTGCTCCTCTGTCGGCTCTTGTGCTCCTCTGTCGGCTCTTGTGCTCCTCTGTCGGCTCTTGTGCTCCTCTGTCGGCTCTTGTGCTCCGCTGTCGGCTCTTGTGCTCCGCTGTCGGCTCTTGTGCTCCGCTGTCGGCTCTTGTGCTCCGCTGTCGGCTCTTGTGCTCCGCTGTCGGCTCTTGTGCTCCGCTGTCGGCTCTTGTGCTCCGCTGTCGGCTCTTGTGCTCCGCTGTCGGCTCTTGTGCTCCGCTGTCGGCTCTTGTGCTCCGCTGTCGGCTCTAGTGCCCCGCTGCCTGCTCTAGTGCCCCGCTGCCTGCTCTAGTGCCCCGCTGCCTGCTCTAGTGCCCCGCTGCCTGCTCTAGTGCCCCGCTGCCTGCTCTAGTGCCCCGCTGCCTGCTCTAGTGCCCCGCTGCCTGCTCTAGTGCCCCGCTGCCTGCTCTAGTGCCCCGCTGCCTGCTCTAGTGCCCCGCTGCCTGCTCTAGTGCCCCGCTGCCTGCTCTAGTGCCCCGCTGCCTGCTCTAGTGCCCCGCTGCCTGCTCTAGTGCCCCGCTGCCTGCTCTAGTGCCCCGCTGCCTGCTCTAGTGCCCCGCTGCCTGCTCTAGTGCCCCGCTGCCTGCTCTAGTGCCCCGCTGCCTGCTCTAGTGCCCCGCTGCCTGCTCTTGTGCCCCGCTGTCTGCTCTTGTGCCCCTCTGTCTGCTCTTGTGCCCCGCTGTCTGCTCTTGTGCCCCTCTGTCGGCTCTTGTGCCCCTCTGTCGGCTCTTGTGCCCCTCTGTCGGCTCTTGTGCCCCTCTGCCGGCTCTTGTGCCCCTCTGCCGGCTCTTGTGCCCCTCTGCCGGCTCTTGTGCCCCTCTGCCGGCTCTTGTGCCCCGCTGCCGGCTCTTGTGCCCCGCTGCCGGCTCTTGTGCCCCGCTGCCGGCTCTTGTGCCCCGCTGCCGGCTCTTGTGCCCCGCTGCCGGCTCTTGTGCCCCGCTGCCGGCTCTTGTGCCCCGCTGCCGGCTCTTGTGCCCCTCTGTCTGCTCCCCTCTGTCTGCTCTTGTGCCCCGCTGTCTGTTCTGTGCTCCGCCCCTCTGTCTGCTCTTGTGCCCCGCTGTCTGCTCTTGTGCCCCGCTGTCTGCTCTTGTGCCCCGCTGTCTGCTCTTGTGCCCCTCTGTCTGCTCTTGTGCCCCGCTGTCTGTTCTGTGCTCCGGTGTCTGCTCTTGTGCCCCGCTGCCGGCTCTTGTGCCCCGCTGCCGGCTCTTGTGCCCCTCTGTCTGCTCCCCTCTGTCTGCTCTTGTGCCCCGCTGTCTGTTCTGTGCTCCGCCCCTCTGCCTGCTCTTGTGCCCCGCTGCCTGCTCTTGTGCCCCGCTGCCTGCTCTTGTGCCCCGCTGCCTGCTCTTGTGCCCCGCTGTCTGTTCTGTACTCCGGTGTCTGCTCTGTACTCCACTGTGCTGCAGCAGCCAGTATTTTCATGTCTGCCCTGCAGCCATCCATGGGTGTGCTGCAGAGCCGGGCATTTAGTTGTAAGTTGTAGTTAGAGAAGGGGGTTCGGTAAGCTAAAGATGGTCGGGATTTTTGGGGGGCCTGGAAGCAATCCCTCTCGTATCACCCCTCTACCTGCATGCACAAGTCCTGGCGTCGCGTGTAGCAACTTTATTGATGGTTAGCCAGCGCGGTTTGTCGCCTAATGTGTATACTTGTTGTTCTGGGGTGAGGTGGCCCCCTCCTATCGAGGGGTGAGTGCCTGACCCCCCGCTGCAGGCCTCGAACCATTCGCCGGGTTTCCTATAGGGATGACCTTGGCCGGAGCGGGGTGGGGCACCGAGGCCCCCTGGCCTTATGTGGGGGACGCCCACTCTTTCGGCCTCTAAAGGTCCTACTCTGTCCCTTGATTGGGACAGTCTGTTCCCGCAGCGCCACTGTCCTGGGCAGGATGGTTTCCATTCATATAAATGCAGCAGGTTGAAAACGTCCGCACGCTCAGGCGCTTTGTTCTTCCACTAACACGAGCTGGCATCAGCGGGTCTAAATCCGGCATCGATCCCTGTTTGCTCGAATCCATCGGGGCTTCTATTTTTAGCAACAAAGGGCCCAGAAATAGCCTTTTTCTTCCCGTGCACCGAGTCCCAGGGGGGCACTGATGCAGGTCCCTGTCACTCTGCGTTACCCTCGCCCCCGCTACACACGCGACGGGCTCGGACGAGAGGCAGCTGTCACGGCCGCCTGGCACCATTAATCTTTAATCAATCGAGCGTCGGGGGCGCTCAGGTGTGCGGCGGGGAGGGGGGCACTGGCAGGAGCAGCCCAGAATAGCCCAGCGCCCGGGGGCATCGGGCACAAGCCGCAGCCCTGATGGCAAGAAATAGACAAGAGGGGCTAAAAATAGCGCCCTGGCTGCCGGTCTGACTCGCTCTATCTTTGATGCCGCGTTGTGATAAGGTTGATTGGGTCTGGCTAAAAATAGCTGTTCCCTGTAAGTCGAGGGCGAAGTGAAGGAGTATTCTTAGCTGCTTCTCTGGCTGTGGGGGGGCTGAGATGCTCTGGGGTCATCTGCCTCCACCTCGCAGCAAGGATTGCCTGCAGAGGCCTGCTTCTGCTTGGTACTCGCAGGGTTCTTGAATCCCTTTCTCCTCTGTCCCGCTCTGCCCTTGTCGCCCTCATAGTGCCAATATCAGCAACACTCCCCATCCCACACACAGCAATATTATTTGGAAATAAACCACACGACACCTTGTTTGTGGAGAACATTGCTGCAGGTTTAATTGCATAAAATATATGCCAACATGGTGGGTTATCTTACGGGCGATCCAAGGGCAGGCAACCCCTCCACCGCCTGTCCGCCTGATGAACCAAATTACACAGTGGCCATCGCCAATTGGTGCTTACCAATTTTGGGGGAGGGGCTAACCCTTCCCACCGATGGACCAGTTCCCACCCCCTTACTCACGACCCCAAAGTGGCGGAGCGTTCCAGGCAACTCCCGGTTGCTCAGGTCCACAACAGGCCGTAGGACTAACAGGGCGCCATCGCTCCTCTGGAGTCTGACGCAAGGACCTCCCTGGGGATATTTGGCCTTTGCACCCTTGTTGTTCTCCTGCAGAGGGTACCCCTCTGTACCTTACAGCCTCTGGATCGCCCTGTAACTCCGCCACAGCTCTGCATGTGGCCAGCGTCACAACCAGGGCCCCTCACCAAAGTAGGCATCTTTACCTACGTCCTGCTGATGCCAGGATCTCTCCCATGTCCAGCAAAACAAGTCCATGCCCACTCTGGACAGGTGCACTTCATAACACCCCTGTCCACAATTGGTTGCTTAACTTACACCAGGAGGATTTTATTTCTGGCCACAGTGCCCTCCTACCCAGGAAAGTGAAATCATGGCACTGTTAACTCACCTGCGCGAGGATTCCACGGCCTCCCCAGACCGGGCTCCTCGCCACACTAAGAAATGCAAGGTTGCTAACACCCTTTCTTTGCACTGCACATCAATCTATACAACTAATCCCGCTTGCACCTAATTGCCCAGAACAGCTTGTGCCTGGGTTCATTACACCATAGTAGCCCAGTTTGATGGACTCCACTTAAAATGGGGGCTACTGCCCTTTGTTGTAACCGCAGCTATATATACCCATCCATGGGCATGTACGATGGCCTGCCCGGAAAAAACTGCTCTCTACTTCACCCGCTGTTAAGGGTGAATTACTTTGGTGCACTGTGCCAAGAGGGCCTTCTTGGTTGGTGTTGCCAGGTAGTCCCTGCCCAATCACTGCTTTCTGAATATGCTGGCCAACAGAACGTAGTTTGCCTCCCATGCCAGCAGTGTAATTGTAAAAGTTATTGTTTGTGGCGCACCATACCCTTGACACCGCCTGCTGGCCTATATGCACGCTGTGTTCTAGAACTGTCGGCATGAATGCACCAAACCCTCTTTCTCCCCCTTAATGGAGTTGCAGCCACACAATTTTGGAAAGGCAAACTTACGCGGCCCCCTTCTAAAAACTCACTCTATTTGCGGGTACCCGGCACTGTACCCTTCCACCCGTGTATTGCCAAAATTGACACCTATAGCATAGCGCCTGTGTGAGACCGGCCTCACGGCGTTGCCCTCCCAATCATCCAGCCAACCTGCAACCACCCTCAAGACACAACATCTCCGACTCCGGCCGCCCCAGCCACCCAGATCCGAGGGCCGGCCAGAGCCCTGACAGACTCGACACCCTACCACGCATGTCCGACCGAGAGAGCGGGAACCCTCGAGCCAGACCCAGAGGCGCCAGCCCAGTCACACCTCGGGTCGCCTTCCCCGGGAAGACTCGATCGGCCACCAGGCCCCTGGGGAGCAGACGCCTCCCCTGCCGAGCGTCTGGGGTCCCTCCCAGACCCACCTGAAAAGACCAAAGAAGTGAGCGGCAGGAAATCCCGCCGAACCCCCTCCGTCACCCCAGTCCCCCCTCTGCGAGGACTCCGGACTTCAAAGAGCCAGCGGGGTATAACAAGGGGTGCCGGAGAAACGAATGCAGAGAAGACCTGGAACCATCCGAGCCTGCTGACGCTGTCGCGGCTCCTGAACGCTGAAGTCACCTGGGCCTGCTGAGTGACTCGCGGCCTCTCGCTATTGAACCATCTGAGCCCTGCTGACGAGGTCGCGGCTCCCGAACACTGAACCACCTAGGCCTGCTGAGTGACTCGCGGCCCCCAGCTATTGAACCATCTGAGCCTTGCTGACGGAATCGCGGCTCCCGAACTCCGACCACCTGTGCCTGCTGAGAGACTTGCGGCGCTCCCCTTGAGGACGACTCGGTAAGAGATCGCCCAGAGACACGACACCCTCCAGCTCGAGGATTGTGAGCTATCCGCAGGGTATTTCGCAGGGTATTTCGCAGAGACACTATCTTGAAAGACTGTCCCGCTACCCCCATTCCCTACGACCGATTTGTGGTACTTTGTGCCACTGCTGTACTACTTGCATCTTGGATCATAAAGATCCCTTGAAAATCATCGATAAAAGAACCTATTGTCCTACAAAGAATACGTGAGGTGTCACTCTGTTCGTAGTGTATCTCAGGGTGTGCGCGCCTAGTTCGGCCTACGTGGGAGAGGTGGGTCAAAGGGGTGGGCAAGACGGGCATCGAACCCCCCTCCGGTGAACGCCTTTCCAACAGCCTGTCCCTCCCGCATACTGCTTCATTACATGGCAACTTTCATGCTAGATCCTCACCTTCTGACTGCGATATTTAGCTGCTGTGATGCCCCGCAGATGCCCCCTCCCAGCGAAGGTCGTGGACTTCCCCGCTTCTGCTCTGCACCATGGAGCAGACCAGTGGGTGGAACAGGGGGGAACAATATGTATAGATAACTGCCTTTTCTTGAATAATGGCAATGACAACTGTTCTCAATACATTGTCATCTTTTGTGCTTTAACCCGATGTTTCCCCGGGTTTTGGGACAGCAGCATACTTGCAGATGACAGCTTCCACAAACCTGCTCTACATGGTTATCAGGGTAGGAAATGTTATGCGTAACAAGCAACCTTTAACATGCCCTCGGTTCCAGAGCACACATACTTGCAAAATTTGCCAGACCTCTGCAAAGACTTTTTTGATTGCTAAACCCTGGCAAACACTTTAGTGGTGTCAAATCTGGATTGCTGGAAAGTTAGTATTGAGCACTCTATTGCAGTCACCGCACCTTTTTTGGCGTGCTAACTTACTTGCTTACTGTGGATCCTGTTACCCATTCTCCCTCTGTACAGGGTGCACCTCATATATAGACATGGAAAACGGGGAACCTATTGAACCATTCTATGCAGTTTCCTGCCATTGTGCCCATCAACCCCCTGTGGGCACATGAAAATGCCAAGAATTGTGGGTCTACCGCCCTATCCTCTAATGCGCTAAGGGGAGGGAGGGGAGCCCTGCCCTCCCAGAATCCTGTCTATTCCAGGCCCGGACCTTTGACCCTGGCACTAGAGGAAATGCTAGGTTGCTAAACCCGTCAAGGGGCCTGTAAGCCATCGTATAATTAACAGTTATTAATCGTGGCCGCTGGGCTCATTTGTATGGGAATACCGTGCCAGCCAGCAATATTACCACAGGCATTAAAAGTGGTGCTTTCCTCTTGACCAGGCATCTACGAGGTATATTCCCTAGTTCCTTGTGTACCAATGTGTGCAGTTCACTATGGAGGGGGTGGGGGGGGGCTTGACCAAACCCATGGCTACCCCCTTGCTTTGGCAAGCACAACTTTGAATGTTCAGGGATGACCATGTGCGGTACCAAGGGAAATATGGAGCCCCTGGGGAGGGTCAACGGGCGGGGGCAGGGTGAGACTTGTGACAGATGCTGTGTCCCCACCCGAGCCGTAGCCCACCCCCACACACAAATGCATAGGTTCTACGCAAGGTGCCCTTAGTCCGTTCCGAATCCACACTGCACACGTATTAGCACCTGGTTCTAAGCGAGATTGCACTTAGATTGTTATAAAGTCGTATTGTTCACATATTAGCCCATGGTGCTCCCAACACCGCTCAGCCCAGCAGACTAAGCCCTAATTAACCCCCGTACTTGCTTATTTCCAAGCTTTGGGTGTTCAAACTGCTAATCGTATACTGCCCCAGCAGTGGACGATTACCTGTTCCTTCTAATTAGAATTTCTCGGAATAGTGGACATGCCCAGAACTCATATTATCATTTGCTCTACAATTCCCTCGAATCTTGCCTGGCATTCCTTCGTACCCAGATATACAAAGCGATAATGGCTCTACTCGCTCAAATGACCCGACAGACGCCTCAAACTTGCCGAGACAAGATGCGGCCCGCTAACTTGCCCCAAACTCTATGGAAACAAGAAATGAGCAGGTGCTGACATAAATGAGGGAATCCCCAGTGGTAGCTTGAAATTTTTACTGCCCACCCTGCTGTGCTACGTAGCGAGCTATAAGTGCCAGACATCTCTCTTCCCCTTGGAAAAATACAACAACTGTTTTGGATTTGAGCCTCACCAACCACAACCTTCTGTCCTGGACCTACCTCCCAAAAGGTAACAACCCCTCAGTCTCTTGACTGAGAGATGACGTGTAAAGGTTCCACCCTCAGAAGAGCTTAGGCTGAGCTATTAGGTACCTAACATATCTCTTACCCCAGGAAAGATACAACAACCGCTTCGGTTTTGGGAACCTCACTAAGCACAACAAATATCCTAGACCTACCCCTAGAGAGGTAACAACCCCTCAGTCTCTGAAACTCGTAATGAGATCAGCTTGTTGAAGCCGTGGCTAAACTTCCTGCCGCAGCAGCTAGAAGAGGGTTAATGGCCACAAGTATCCCCCAGACTGAGCTTTCAGCCTTTGTCCTAAAGGTGATACAGTTCGTATGACGTGTACTCGGATCAGCTGGCTGCAGTTGCGGCTAAAATGCCTTACAATTGTTTGCCCCGGGCCTGTCGAAAGTAAATGATATTCCAATATTCCTAATGTGCCAGATCCAAACCCATTTGCTCTCCAATTGTTTGTTTCCCGTCCCTGCCGCATAGTCAGGAAAGCTAGCCAACTGTGATGCATAGTCTGTGCAAACAAAAAAGGAGTGTGTTTGCGCCCCTTCACCCCGGCGGGTATCCTGGCACTGATTAAAAGGTGTTTATTGCTACCCAAATCGGTGGGACTCAATTATCACCCTCAGGAGGGTGAAAGGCTGAGGGGGCGGCACACTAACTAATGGTATGGCCTTAGTAAATGGATGCTCCTATACGATTCCCCTATGCCCCACCTTTTCTAAAAGGGGGAGCAGTCAGTGGGTTATGCTCTCATGTCCCGCCCCCACTCTTCCCAGGCTGCTTAATTGCTAACCCTGTGTGCGGCCAGCTGACCGATGATTGCATCTGTTGAAAATCGCACATCTCCCCAAACTCCCCTTAATGGGAGTCTTAATGCACTTGGAGGAGTGGGGAAGGCTGTGGCTGTCCTGTCCTTGTTAAAATAAGAGTTGACCCTTACTTTCATCTAACCTGATCACAAGTCATCACCCCCACTGGTGACGATTACTACATTCTTGCCGGGCCCTCCCGGCCACCGCTGATCAGTGCCACCAGGTTTCCACTCGTGCGACACACTGTCAGATAGATTGCCCTGACAGAACAGGTCATGAAGCAGAAGAAACAACCATGTTCCCTGATTTAACTCAGGCATCATAATAATATATCTGCACAAGAGCCGGGGGACAGCCGGCACAGTGAACGGCAGTGGTCTGACATATTCTCCGCTATAGGGGCTCCAGATAGTATCAGGTGTGCCTAAGTGTCTTTTATGGACCCAATGACCGGTTATACGTTGGTGACTGTCCCCTCTATGGTCCGCCCTGCCCAAGGAATATTGCAATTAAGAGCATGGGGCCCAGCAGTGGGTGTCTTTAAAAAAGAAAAACATAACTGGCCACGCAATGAACCATGGACAGACCCGCCAATTCTCATTTTTGATGTCCTGTTTTGGTCTAAGCGATACTTTTTATGGATGAGAGACGAAATTTAACCCTTCGCGCTGGGCTCCTTGGCCACAGTGATAATGCTCGGTTATCCATCTTAAGGAACCAGTCAGGCTAGTTGATTTATTACGCAGTTGCCCTAGGACAGGCATACCAACACACTAACCATCTCCAGCACCTGAATCACGGAGCCCTCCTGGGCCTGGTTCTCTAAACCCGGGTACGTTTATGGAGTAGCATGGTATTGAGAGGCCCCTCTCTTGACACGTGCCTGCATTAACTCAAACGCATCACCCTAGTCAGTCATCATTGGGCAAGCAGCGCACACTAGTGGCAGACTGTTACACGCACCGCAGCTGACAATTAAGTGACGGAGCAGCCCTTCTGAAAGTCCAGGGTTGACTTTCGCAAATTGTGGATTTAAGCAAAACGAGGCTGACAAATGCTAGCTTAAATAAATAAGTTTGCGCTATATAAACTACTTAATAAACCCAAGTGAAATGTGCGCTGCAGGCCTGACCCGCCACACCACGATGAGAACCTCAGCAACCCATGAATGCGCAAGATTTACACGGCTGACACCGGAGCTGCAATGCCACAGAACCATGGCCTGTTAGTGCCGCGCCCACGACTGCCACAGGAGAGGTGCAGGTATCAACACCACTTTGGTTGGGTGCCCATGGAATCCGGCCCTAATCCGATCACAACCAGTCCGCGGGCCCTAGACCCGTGTAACCCTGGCCACAATAACGCATGAATCGGAATACACACATATGCATATTCGGCTGCTGTAAATCGTGTCTGGACATTTGCTCTCTTTTAATGACGTTAACGAACACAATTTACGGCTGCAGCCTGCTGCCACATAAAACGTGTGTTGCTTGCATATCAGGAAAAATCTAAGGCGCGGATCTGGACTTCAGCTCTTTCAAGAGGAGGGAAGTGTAAATCTTGGCTGGCATGCCTGACTATGTTGATGTGACTTACGGGTAGATCGTTACACCAACCGTGCATGTTACGGCAAAATAACCTTGGGCTACAACTTAACTCTTTTCGGATGGTCCCTGTACGCAGGTCTCGACTGCGCATGCTGTGCACGGCCCTCCTATCCCGAGCTGCCCGCCCTGCGCTTGTCGAAACAACATGGCACTGAGGCATGGCCAGCAAGGCAACACCCACGGGACCCATCCCCCTACGGGCACGTGACAATGGCACCGTATTCACGAGGACCTCGCATCCGTACTTCACCTCCATGTACGTACATCTTGGAAGGATTCACAGAGGCAGATCCCTCTGCAGCAGCCCGACTGTCCTCCACGCACCACTGTCCCACTGATTGGCTAAACACCAATGCCGACAACTCCCCTAGCAAAATGAGGCAGAGTTCATGGCTCCACTCCCAGCAACACTGTAAATAACATCCTGGAGCTCTCCTTCGGGCATAAAACCGTCCGCCCCACTCTGCCTACTTTCAACCGCACCAAAACACCCATGGACAGTTGTGTCTGAGCACCCCACACATTCTCTCAACCTCCTCCACCTGGAATTGTGTGTGATATCTACCATCAGAACCACTACAAGAAAGTTCTAATCACTTGCAATGGGGTACGGAATGGCCAAACCAAATCATTTGTTTATTTAGGGGCTTAACGCTTGAAGGGCAATGGTCATTGATTGACCAAATCAACACGCGGTCCCTGCGGACGCATCACAAAGTGTGAAACAGCCGAAGATGGGCACCCGCAGCCATGCAGATGGAGCCACCAAGGAACGCGCCTGTAGTCCTGCTGATTCAGTCGGATATAAAAGTCTCCCAGTAAACATCGGCAATCTGTCCCAAACAAACTGCAGTCCAGGAGCTTTCCTCGGAACCCTCTGTTAGCCTGGGAAAGACTGGAAGTAACCTTGGTCACAATACGGTTGGACATCCGCCGTTTGAAACTGCGTTTTGTTTATGCCTCCACTGCACGTTTAAAAGAGGGCCGTTAACCCGAAACTATATTAAACAGCAACTAGCGCCCAACAGCGCCGGAAAACACCTGGGTCACATTACAGTTAGACATCTGCCATTTAACGACTTCTTTTTGTTTATACCTCAACTGCATGTTTACTAAGTGGGTCATATAAACCGAAACTATATTAAACTACAACTAGCGCCCAACCGCGCGTGCACCGGCAGTGAGTCCCGGGTTTGTTTTCCCACCTTTTCATCGTCCCAGCCGCGAGATAAGCCAACACCAGCTGTGAGGCTGTTTATTATAGTCTTGCACATTTACGGGGGTGTGAAAGCGGGGGGGGATCGCTGAAGGGCTGAAATTATGAGACAGGAAATGATCAGAGATTCCACCCGGCTGGCAAAGACTAGGGCAGTGGAGTGCTGCACTGCTCCATTCCTGCCGGACATGCCACATATAGCAATCTGGTCGTAAAAACGTTCAAGGCCCACAAATGACCACGGCACCTGCCTCTGCTCCCTACCAGCCTCCACGAACCCGGTCATACACACTGCCACAGCCGGGGGATCGAATCGAAACACTGCCCATAAACCGACCCGCGCACGCAATGAGGCAAGTGCTGGGGAGGGGGAGAACACCGAGGGGCGCCCACCTCACCACCAACACTGCAACTAAAAGCTGAAAGAACTGCCTCATCAGGCCCTGACTCACCGCACAAAGCACCGACTCTACCTCCTGACCTCCAACAACGACGCAAAATACGGCCCCAGGAGCCGACATGGACAGCATGACCAGGAGAACAAAACCGCGTCAAGGGCAGCGGCAAAGAGGCCGCCAGGTGGGTGGGGAGAGGCCCTTATACCTCATCCCTGCCCGCCCCCTACTGGAAGTGATGCTGCGCACGGACCCCCCCGGGGTCCCCACACGCTAGACTGTCTTGTGTGCCCTCATGTGGCTCTAAGGTTGCCGCCCTCTTATGAGGGTCCCCTTCGTGGACCACGGGCAGCCAACAATGTCTTCTTGGCCTGGGAGCTGGGCGCTGCTTACCCATCCCTAGTCCTTCTCTCTGACCTTTGTGTTTTTCATTTTTAACATATTTTCCAGTTGTTTCACTAGTTGTACCCATCCTCCTTGTTGGCCACTCATGAAATGGTTGGATCTTTGGATTTATCGGTGCCCCACAAGCGGTGTCCTCCACTCAGTGTAAAACCATATTATTGCGCTAACAGGCAGCTAGAGATGGTTGAGGCCAGGTAGGTGAACCCTCATCCAGCAACGTCAGACACATGAATATTCACAGATTATATTTACATTATATCTCTCTAAACATGGGTGAATTCTGATTGGCCAACAACCTGGTAAGAAGGAGAAAGATGCTGTAGACTTCTTTGTCCTTCATTAGTTGGTCACCACGTCTCTCTGAACCTTGACATGGCACTATTCAAGTGGTTGAGGAATGCGCCCTCACTGTTGCAGTTCTGCACTCGGAAGATATTTCTTTGAAGGCCCTTTTGTCGTCGCAGTGCCTGTCCTCCAGTTACTGAGCTGGCTTGTGTTTTTTTGGAAGGGGGTCTATATATCTGAACAGCTACTCTTCCATAGGTGACCTTTATTCACACATGAACAGTCCAGCACCACATGGGAGGCCGTTCCCACATACTTTCTATTGTCCTCTTGCCTCCACTTCCTACTATTGTGCTGGCTGTCCACTTTTTGAACCCTCCTCATATTAGTAACCCTACACCGCTGTTAGTCCTTCTGACACACATGCACAGAACACCTCTTTTAAATCTGTTTAGTGCAATATTTCAACTATACTGATGTTGACCTCCCACAGCATTACAAAATCAGTGGAAGGACCTCTCCATTTGTAGAGGTGACGTTTCAGCTTACAATGAAACTAAGTCGGTCAGGTGCATTCATCAGGGCAAGAAATCTGTTTCTTACCTAGCTGTGGTTGAAAGTGTATGTATTCCATCCAGCAGAGCTCTCGGCCTTCATCTATGGGAACCTTAGTTAAACCATCCATATTACGTTATTCAACTCTCCCAATACTTACTATATGTATTGTATGTTTGTTTACTTTACAAACAGTCTATCCTTCTGTAAAGCTTATTAATTGGTGTTAGAAATGGGGGTCTTTAGTTGGCAGAGGTAGGTCCATTTGTCCAAATAGGGAACTTTCCTTTAGGTAAGGGGGGATACACACTTTAGATAAACCCTGCTCACACCCTGGGTAGCTTGGCACAAGCAGACAGACTTATCCCAAAGGCAATGTGTAAAAGTATTTGCACTCAAAACACACAGTAATACAGTGATAACACTGCAAATGGACACCACACCAGCTTAGGCAAATAACGTATCTTTATCTAAACTCAACAAGACCAAAATGACAAAAATTCTACATACATGTAATAAGAATATGACTTTAAAAAGGTTTTAAGCAACTGGGTCTATAGAAAGCTATGGATGAGTGATTTCTCTCAAAGTCCTTGTAGTTGTGACAAAATTAACAAGGCCAAACAGCCGCAGAGATGGGAAGCGTCGAGAACACAGAGATGTCAGTTCCTGAGACAATGAGGAGGCGATGCGATAGTTCTGCTGCACGCAGGAGAAGGGATGCTTTGTGTCCGGTCTGTAGGGGGAAGTGATGCGTCGACTCCAAGACAATTCTGGTCTGCGGGTGATGCGTCAGGAAAACTTGACTCACATGCGTGGAAATCCCGGATGCATTGGTGATAGATGCGGCAGTGCTGCGTTTGTTTCTTAAGCCGTGATCGGCGCATCGGTTTTGGCAGCGGCAATGCGTGGAGATTCTTCTCGTACAGTGGTGCTGCGTCGAGAAAACAGCTGCAAGAAGAGCAATGCGCCGGTTTTGTTTAGTAGTTGCGTTGCTTTCCCAGGTCCCAACAGCTGGAACAACCTCCAGAGGCCCAACACTTTCACATCTTGGCAGGTCATAACTCCCAGCAAGGAAGTTCAGGGGTGCTGGGGGTGAAGTCTTTGTGTCCCTGAGACAGAACAGGAGGAAAGCTCTACTCAAGACCTTGGAGATCTTCTTCAAGCAGAGGGACACAACACACAGCAAAGTCCTTGTCCTTTCCTTGGCAGAAACAGCTACTGCAGGGCAACCCCAGATAGCAAACCGCAAAGGGACAGTACTTTGCCTCTGTTTCTCCAGCTCTTCTCCTTGACAACGGTTTCTCTTGATTTCAGAAGTAGTCTAAAGTTCAGGGGTCTGGGCCCCACTTTTTATAGCACAAATTCCTTTGTTCTCTAGTGGCAGAGAAGCTCTTTGTCCAGCCAAAACCAATTCTGTCCCCTCTGGTGCAGCTGCCCGGCAGGAGGTGGAGACCGCATTGTCCAAGGCAGATCAGGCCCATTCAGGTGTGAAAGAAATCACCCCTTACTCTAAATGCAGCCCAGGTTTATTCAGCCCAGCCCTGACTCATCCAGGGAAGGCCGAATACACATAACCACCCCCCCCCCCACGTCCGGTGGTCATCTGAGAGAATGCACATCCCCAGCCCCTGTCATTTTAAAGCTAGAAGTCAATCTACAAACCAGCAGAGGCACACAGGATGGCTAAGCAAGAAAATACCCACTTTCTAAAAGTGGTATTTTCAAACACAATATAAAAATCACCTTTACTAAAAAATGCATCTTTATATTCGGAGTTCAAGCATACTAAACTGTATCTTTCTATCTTGTTCCAATGGGAAGTATTTATAGGATGTTACAAATTAACTCCCATGTTATCCTATGGGATAAGATAGCCTTTCAATGGTGAAAAACTAAATTGGCAGTATTTCACCGTCAGGACATGTCACACACACAAGTACATGTCCTCCCTTTCGCATACACAGCAACCTGCCCAGGGGGGTACCTTGGGCCTAACATAGGGGTGCCTTACATGTAAGAAGAGGGAAGGTTAGGGCCTGGCAAGTGGATGCACTTGCCAGGTCGACATGGCAGTTAACAAACTGTGGACAAACACGGCAGTGGCAGGTCTGTGATACCTTTTCAGGGCTACTCATGTAGGTGGCACAATCAGTGCAGCAGGCTCACTTATAACATTTGATTTACAGGCCCTGGCACACTCAGTAAACTTTACTAGGGGCTTACCAGGATATCAAAAATGACAATCCTGGATAACCAATCATGTTCACAATTTACATAGAGAGCATATGCACTTTAGCACTAATTAGCAGTGGTAAAGTGCCCAGAGTCCTAAAACCACCACCAACAACAGGTCAGGAAAAAAAATAGGATGAAGATGCGAAACGTTTGGGGATAACCTTGCTAAAAGGACCAAGTCCAACAATTGGTCCTTTGTGTCATTGCATGCGGAAAGTATGCGTTTCATTCCATGGATGTTTTTTGATGCTGTGCGAGACTTGACTGCATTTGATAATTTAACACACTCTACTAGGGTATTTTGTGGACTATTACTGAGCCTTGCCCAGTCCATCCATTTTTGAAAGATAACTTTTAAATAGGACTTAAACTGAAAGTTGTGTTGACCAGATCAGGAAAGGACTGAGCAGCAGACCTCTTCAACCGAGGGTCCCTAATTAGCCTCTCAGTTGTGTCTCCAGCGTGGTCCACCTAGATGAACCTTTAAAGCACATTTCTCGTGTCAGCGTTTGCTTGCATGCGCTGGCTCAGGCGAGACCTAAAAAGGATGGGAAAAGATTCTGCAGAGGTCAGCAAAAGAGACAGTGTAGGCTGGTGGAAGAAGAGGCTGGAGGTATAGTCAAGACGGGGCAGCCTTAGTATTCGGCAACTTCACCACTGGGTATCAACAGGCTCCTTAGAAAAACGTTGTTATTGTGTGTGTGTAAGAAATATTGCGCGTTAAGAACGGTCTGTTGCTGTGTAAAAACCAGTGTTGCAACCCATGTGGAAGTGCTCTCATAGCTCAGCAAATTGGAACACGCTCTGAAGAAACCAGCAGGCAGGGTGTGTGATGCTTAGCATCTGTCTGATGGGCTGTCGAGCAGGGCTGGTCCTAGAACTTCGGGGGCCCCAGGCGAAAAAAGGAAGACGTGAGGCCCCTCTAATTTGCATGTAACATCACTAGAAGGGGCATCACAGAAAGTGACATCGCGGGACTATTGATTTTATTTGGCATCACTGAAGAGACCTAACGTGGAGATCAATATCATGGACAAAAAGATAAATATTAAAATGAAATAAGTATATATATTTTAAAACTGTATTAAATTGATTATTGGATGGAAAAGCTAGGTGCAGGCCTCACAAAGATGGTTATATTTTACTCTGTGTTAACTGATTGTTTCCAGATGAGTGCATGATAAAAATGACAGTTCTGTCGCATAAAGGGGAGAGATCCTGTTGAGGTAATGAGGGGCGGGATCATTCAAAATATAAAATTACACGAGAGAAAACCTCTCACACCATAGATATAATCGTAAATTTCAAAAGGCTCCCTTATCTTTCTGTACCATTATAGTGCCACCTCAGGATGACATTAATACTTGGTAATTTGTTTTAATGTAAATCCTCCCACCAGTATCCCACACGCACATGCTAAGAGTCGTAGGACAATCTTTTTTTGTGTGTGGGCTCTTTACTCGCCAGAAATACGTTGAGTGCAAAAACACAACACATACATAATACAAAATGCAAGACACCATTGTAAACAAATAAAGATTGTACATCAATAAAAAAAGACTTAGAACAACCGAGATCACTGCTAAATCATACATTGACTTGAAGGTATGCTGTAGATTCAAGGGGTTTTCAAGTCAACGTTATTGATTTGGTGTTAGAACTGTAGGACGTGGAAGTGGCCGGCTTTAGCGCTGGTGGAGCCCTGTGCGACAAGGTTTCTTGGTGCCCCCACCAATGACTCCCTCTGCCAAAGATTCCCTCAAGTCCCCAAAACCACATTCTCGCTCAGATGCATTTGATTTGATTTACAGCGCCACTGATGCCAGTGTAGGGTGTCCGAGAACTTTATATCACACACATTACACACAGACAACCAATCATAAATGTGTAAATCACTGTATAGGAAATGTTACATCAGACAAAGGACTACAAGGTGTATGAGTCGCATTTCAATTGCACTAGTAGGCCGTATAGTTTAATAGTGATTGTTCTGGAGAAATACAAACTTTGAATTTAGAATGTAAAACCATGGTTGGGGGTTTTCTTTAATAATCAGAATTGATTTCTATAAAAAACGACCACTTTTTGCAACGTTAGGATAATCACAGACTGGGGGAAAAAACATTACGCTCTAATTTATGCCTTCCCTATCTTTTCTGTCTCCTTTCCCCGCAGTTGTCACTGGAGCTACCGACGGGATAGGGAAGGCCTATGCACAAGAGGTAAGTCTGGTGGCGGAGGAGGCTTCAGCGATGGCTCTTTAAAGGTGTTGTGCAGCTCTGTGCATGGGGTTGAAAAGTCATTTGAAACGTGCAGTTTTATTTTTGTAATGCTGTGCTCCACTTACTGCCCTGAGTGCACGCCTTTACTACACTATAGTGCAGTGCTGGTCTCCGTCTTACTTGCTGTCTCCTACTGCACTCGCTGTCCTCAGCACATGCATGTCTTACCTGTGCTGTACTGCCCTGAGTGCATGCCTTTACTGCACTATAGTGCAGTGCCGCTCCCCGTCTTACTTGCTGTCTCCCTACTGCACTCGCTGTCCCCAGCGCATGCATGTCTTACCTGTGCTGTACTGCCCTGAGCGCGTGCATGTCTTACCTGTGCTGTACTGCCCTGAGCGCATGCATGTCTTACCTGTGCTGTACTGCCCTGAGCGCATGCATGTCTTACCTGTGCTGTACTGCCCTGAGCGCATGCATGTCTTACCTGTGCTGTACTGCCCTGAGCGCATGCATGTCTTGCCTGTGCTGTTCTGCCCTGAGCGCATGCATGTCTTACCTGTGCTGTACTGCCCTGAGCGCATGCATGTCTTACCTGTGCTGTGCTGCCCTGAGCGCATTCATGTCTTACCTGTGCTGTTCTGCCCTGAGCGCATGCATGTCTTACCTGTGCTGTACTGCCCTGAGCGCATGCATGTCTTACCTGTGCTGTACTGCCCTGAGCGCATGCATGTCTTACATGTGCTGTACTGCCCTGAGCGCATGCATGTCTTACCTGTGCTGTACTGCCCTGAGCGCATTCATGTCTTACCTGTGCTGTTCTGCCCTGAGCGCATGCATGTCTTACCTGTGCTGTACTGCCCTGAGCGCATGCATGTCTTACCTGTGCTGTACTGCCCTGAGCGCATGCATGTCTTACCTGTGCTGTGCTGCCCTGAGCGCATTCATGTCTTACCTGTGCTGTTCTGCCCTGAGCGCATGCATGTCTTACCTGTGCTGTACTGCCCTGAGCGCATGCATGTCTTACCTGTGCTGTACTGCCCTGAGCGCATGCATGTCTTACCTGTGCTGTACTGCCCTGAGCGCATGCATGTCTTACCTGTGCTGTACTGCCCTGAGCACATGCATGTCTTACCTGTGCTGTACAGCCCTGAGCGCATGCATGTCTTACCTGTGCTGTACTGCCCTGAGCGCATGCATGTCTTACCTGTGCTGTGCTGCCCTGAGCGCATGCATGTCTTACCTGTGCTGTGCTGCCCTGAGCGCATGCATGTCTTACCTGTACTGTGCTGCCCTGAGCGCATGCATGTCTTACCTGTGCTGTTCTGCCCTGAGCGCATGCATGTCTTACCTGTGCTGTACTGCCCTGAGCGCATGCATGTCTTACCTGTGCTGTTCTGCCCTGAGCGCATGCATGTCTTACCTGTGCTGTGCTGCCCTGAGCGCATGCATGTCTTACCTGTGCTGTTCTGCCCTGAGCGCATGCATGTCTTACCTGTGCTGTACTGCCCTGAGCGCATGCATGTCTTACCTGTGCTGTACTGCCCTGAGCGCATGCATGTCTTACCTGTGCTGTACTGCCCTGAGCGCATGCATGTCTTACCTGTGCTGTACTGCCCTGAGTACATGCATGTCTTACCTGTGCTGTGCTGCCCTGAGCGCATTCATGTCTTACCTCTGCTGTACTGCCCTGAGCACATGCATGTCTTACCTGTGCTGTGCTGCCCTGAGTGCATGCATGTCTTACCTGTGCTGTTCTGCCCTGAGTGCATGCATGTCTTACCTGTGCTGTGCTGCCCTGAGCGCATTCATGTCTTACCTGTGCTGTGCTGCCCTGAGTGCATGCATGTCTTACCTGTGCTGTTCTGCCCTGAGTACATGCATGTCTTACCTGTGCTGTGCTGCCCCGCTGCCGTCACTGGACTGAGCAGGTTTCTGTGTTACCTGAGCTCCTCTTCATTCGTTAGCGCCTGCCTTTCTTTAAAGGTCTTGCTGCCTTCAGTGCTGTGAGAGTGCTGGTCTCTTTTGTGCGGTGCTCCGACTGTCACTGTCCTGAGCGCGCACTTGTTTTACGGAGGTCATACTGCACTCGCTGTCCTGCTCCTGTACCTCTGACCCATACTGCAATTAGTGCTCTGAGCATGTGCCGGTCATGTTTTTTCTGTACTGTTCTTCTAGTCTCTCTGATCTCTGCTGGTTCTTTTTCACTTGTGCATGTTGCTTTCACTGTCCTTCGTGTACAACTTTCATTAGTGTAGTGGTGTGCTTCTGCCAGGCCCTGCACCCAAACGTTTGGCCGTGCACAGCTAGGGCTGCTTTCCGTGCAGTGTGCTTATTTGCTAGCTTCCAAGAGATATATCAAACGGCAGCGAAGTAATGATTTAATTCAACTTTAATAGTCCCCGTTTTTCTTCGAGACTTCTATTAGCAGATTCCTCACCTTTTGAACATTCCCTCGGCATCAGACTGGACCCGTAACATTTGCGGCAGTTCCTTGTCGTGCCGTCAGGTGGCGCTGTGCGGCCCGCATTGACTCGAGAGATGATGTGCAGCGCCGGTATCGGCTCCACCCCTGCTGCTGACTTTTCTTTCCTCGCCTGTGGATCCGAAGGTCCCTAATTGTCGCTCATAGACACTCCTCTCAAAAGTTTGGTTTTTCTCAGTCTGTAAAGGATGTCACCCCGAAAACTGACCGGTTGAAAGACAAGGACAGTCGAAAATAATGTCTCTGCCAGATCCCCACCAGGTATGTCTGTGATGGAGCCACGGCTCCAAGCCCTGCAGGGACTACACATCAATGACCCTGAAAGTCACCGGGGGCCCAGAGCCGAAGCTTCACCAGGCATCAAACCCCCCCACAGCACGGCTCAAGGTCATGGTCCACTTTAAAAGTTGATTGGCAGAGTCGACAGCCCACTTGCTTCACACTAGTTCACCTAACGGGTGTGGGGCGCTGCTCAAGCCTCAAGCTCGCTTCTGAAGTCACCTGACTTTTGAACAATGCACGCACCCGGTTCTGGCACAAACAGAGCTCTAAGCTCATCTTTCCTCTGGGCCTCAACCCGCCTCCGAGATGACGGCCCAGGGCTCTTCAACGCCGGTGCCGAATTCATCTCTGTGGAAGGAGGAGGTGGTGCCTAGAGTCCCCTCTGACTGAGTCAGTCCGACGCTACTGAAGTCCCGCTCCATTCCACCTTCACCCCGACTTCAGCGCCGCCTCCGCAAGGGTTAAGTGAATTGACAGCAGTCCTCCAACTAAAGCAAACATCTACTAAAACACTGACCTTATAATGAGGCCCTGACTGATACCCTATTGGGGCTTGGGCTAAACCTTATTCTGTCCCCCCCAGACAATTGACACATTCCCAGGTGAAACACCCTGCTCTAGACGACCCTCCATTTCTTTGCAGGACCCTTCTCCCAAACGGCTAGTGGAGCAGGCTTATGCAGGGCTGACCTAACCACAGCTCCTTTCCTGCCACTCTCCCTGAAGGGAGTCGAAGTGGGCGGAAACTAGTATTTTCTGCTCCCAATTTGACACAGTGATCATTAATACCAGCTGCCTGGTGAGATGCTATTCCCATGCCCTTTGGACACTGTGGCACAATGCTTCCCTGGTGTCTGAAGATCTCCTGCCAGTCCTTGCTCAGGCGGTTCACCATAGTAGTGATGCCATCGGCACTAGTGTGCCATTCATCACTGGGCGATTGACTGGGTTCTCAGGTGAAGTCCGGTACTCCCTGACGGACACGCCCTGATTGGCATGTTCAGGGGCGGGGCCTCTGTACTCTCTGGGCCTTCCCGCCCACCTCGCAACAGTCTGACTGCTCCTTTGGAGAGTGTGGTAGAGCTGCTCTGTGCCTCCAGCCTCAACAAGGAACCCAGCGAGTGCGTGGTCGAGGCCATGGTGCCCATTGCCCCCGTGGCTAAGGCCATCCGGCCACTCCTCCCCTTCCCTCCCCCCTCCTCGCCAGCACCACCTGTCAAACCTCTTTAGTGTGCCCTTCGAGGTGCACAGCCACCCGGTGGGAGGCAGAATCTACAGATTCGTCCACATTGGCCGGAATAAAATCAAACCGGTGGCTTCTCGCAGTGCATACACCTCTCCCGTCCTCTCCTCCGCTGCACCTTCCACTGCCTCCAGCGACCGACTGAGACCATTTCTTCATTTTGCAGCAGGATGTGCGAGATCTTTTGGCCAGAGGGGTTATCGAGAGGCGCCAGCGCTCGAACTAGGATGTTGTTGTTATTGCTGCTATTTTCTGGGAAAGATGGACAGTGGTAAATGCAGTGCTGATGGATATGTCAGAAACTTTTGACACTGTCACGACACTGTCACGACATCCTTCAACGGCCGGCGGACTTTGGTATTGGTGGTCTGTGTGGAGGCGACTCCAGTCTTGGAAAATAAGAGGCAGGTGACCAACATTGGACATTTTAAATCAAAGGAATAGGTTTCAGATATGAAGTCCCTTAGTCTAGCCTTATTTAATGTATATATGGCCCTCCCCCTATAACGCCTATCAAATCTTTTGGGATCTCCATTATGTCTTATGCGGATGATACCCAATTGATATCGGCTCTTGATAAGAACTCTTCTACTTCGGCGCTTAGTTTTAAAACTTGTCTCCCCGAAGTGGTCAGGTGAATGAACCGTAATTTCTTAAAATGCAATGCAGAGAAAACCAAAATGAATCGTTTTGGATCTCGCAGCCAGGTTTCCGCCTCGGACAGGGGGGCGTAAAAGCCGGACAATCCTCCTTCACCTACAGAGGTTGGAATGAGTTTGGCTGTAATCAAGTCCCTCAAAGTTTAAAGATTTTCTTCCCCTCTCAGCTAGAAAGACTGTTATTCAGTCCTCCAGTCACCTTAAGACTGGACTACTGTACTAGTATTTGAGGTTTGCCCAAATATCTAACCAAGAAGAGGCAAGCAGTTCAAAATGCGTCAGATTGACTCTAAAACTCCCCGTGGCAGCTCTACCACTGACGGTCTTCGGCAGCTTCATTTTCTTCCTGTTGAAAAGCTGATTTTATTTGGACTCTTAACTATTGTTTATAGGGCAGTTCATCAAATGGGGCCACAGTTTTTGTCAGATCGCTTTGTGCTTCATACCCCTCTTAGAAAGTGAAGATCCGCCAAGAATAGTTTGCTAAGGATCCCAAAGTTCAGGCTACTAACCAGAGAGGATAGATCTATCTTTGTTCTGAGGGCGAGAGCTTGTAACCATCTCCCACTTACTGTCAAAGTAGCTCCCAGCCTTCAGGTTTTTAGAAAGTTTCCAAAAACGTGGCTTTTCTCCCAGTGTTACTTGCATCTTTCCTCTGCTTTCCTCCCTCTTCTTTTCCCTTAGAGGTGTGTGGTAAATAAAAATACCGGACTGAATTTCATACGGAATCTTAAAATAAAGTAAATAGCTCAAAATAACAAGAGGCAGAATCCGTGGTATAAGAGGTTTTCTAATGGGCTTTATTCCATTCAAAATGGCCGACTCGAGTCGCGGCCTTCAGGTTCCGTCACCACGAGGGTTCAGGAAGTGAAGTACAATAATTTATTAACAGACATGTATTTTTATAATAAGTACATTACAATGAAACGAATGTAGAAGGCGTAACATTTGATAAGAAAAGTGACAAAACAGTGACATAATCGAAACTAGGCGTAATAAGGAATAAAAGAAACATGATTGGTTAGAATTATCAGACATAGGTGGATCTATAAGATAATACTTGGCATAGATGCGCGCGCGGCAGCATGACGTGTAATTGACGTGCAACTAGGGGGTGAAGGGGACTTGACATTTAGCTCTACATGTGGAGACGAGAAGTCTGGGGGTCAAGTCAACCTAATCCCAAATCATATCTAACATCCTATGTTTAAAGAACTATGTTATCCACAAGGAAGAGACTCTCGGACAGAATCTATTCTATACTGACTGTGTACGTGTACAAGCGTCTAAGTGTCTATATGAGATGCGAGGGATAGAAAACTTTCCATGGCAACAGGGCTATGAATCACTTGCAGGAGGACGGAAAGGCTGAGTCCCTTGCTTGTGAGCTAAAGGAAATGTTTACCTAAATCACTGGACAGGAATGCATCGGCTGGAGAGCAAAATAGATAATTCGAAGGTGAAATACAGCTTCTTGGCAGACAGGCGAAAACTGGCCGAGGCAGGCACCGTTAGCTGCACAGGGAGTAGGACAAAGTTCATGGATACAGATGCGAGCTCAAGCTGAAGCTGTCAGAGACAGAGAGCAGGGAAAGGCTTTGAGGACAGAATCGGGCCTACTTGCCTGAACAGTAAAAATGAAGTAACTTAGCCATATAAAGTCGGTGGCCTTTCATACTTAGGAATCGAATATCCAACCCTGTGATGGCGGATCTGACAGAGAACATGTCGACGGTAGACACACATATGTTTGCGTCTTAGAAACTGGAACTGGAGGGAACATACATGTACTTGTAACATGCATATAGAACCGTTGGGGTCCAAGATAGGGGACATAACTGATCAGGAAAATCCACATTTCCACATTCCCTCCTTGTCCCCTTCTTGCCCTTCACGAGACATCAATCTTCATCATTCCATCGATTTGCTCATGGAGCATCATTTCTTCTTCTTTCTTCTTCCGGGATCTTGAACAAGAACTGTGATATGGAATGCATGATGTGGCACACAGACCACAAATCGCTGGTCCACATTGTAGGCATAAACAACAACTGAAGAGCATAAGAAGGCCAATACCTAGGAAGGATAGAACTCTCCATCCCCAGGCTGATATCACACTCCAAAACCACCCGGACCACGTCCAAGTGCCTGGATTTTCGTGTATCTGGCTTACAATCTTATGAAGGTGTGTTATAGCTTTATATACAGATGGCGAATTTTCTGGTATGAATATGCAGCAGCTGGATCCGATGACCCTGCAAGCTCCGCCCCTATCGGCCAGGATGACGTCAAGGACAAGACGATTCTGGAGAACAACAATTCTCATCACTGATTGTTCCTCTGTCAGATTGCCTAGGGCGGCTATAGTCTCGTTTACTACAGCTTCAAGAGTCTTGGTGAGTCTGCGTATCAGCTTACTATTTGATATTGTACCTATATAGGGAAAGATACCTTTATTGAAATCTACATACTTGTCCCATGCTGTCTCAGTATAATCGACAACTGGGAGATCTCTTTGCTCTCTATTGTGTACTAAATGAACATTTCGATAATAATCAGGAGGAGCTAGGAAAACAGGTGGCAAAAGGAATGCTATGTAACAGGTACCATCCCAATCTAGAGGCAGACGCATATATGCCGTCTGACCACATATAAAGTAAGAATGACGAGAAGCTCTAAATGAAGATTTACCTTGATCACTATATTCTACTGTAGTAACGCATTGGCTATGGCCCATATGTATGGAACCAACTTTTCTTACACATAATTCACCCTTTACTGGGAATACTGACATAGTGGGCAGAATTAGTTCAACTTCGGATTTGACATTCAAAATCATAAGATTAGGCGTAAAATTACCTAATTTATACACTTCATTTTCTAAATCAGTTCCTGTTCTACTGGGGTGACCCTCCTTATTAGGGTGACAGACTTTGAATAAAACTAGATTCAGATTTCCCCATATCCAATGTTGTTGATAAACTGCTGTGTCTGGGTCTATGGAATTTAATAAACTAAACCATGCTCCACAGGAGCCATTGTGTGTGAATGGATGTGGAAAGAAAGGCAGAACTCCTTTGTTATTCTGATAGGGAGGAAGTCGGCCACACACCCAACAATTGGTCGCATTACTAGTCTGATGGGAATGATGTAACATACTAATGAAGGTGTTATTGCGCAGCGCAAGTCTATAAGATAATTCATGTGGCGGTAGGTCACTAAAAGAATGTTCTGCAGCAACATTATAAACATGTCTAGAGATAGGATGATATATGTGCAAAATCACACTCGTAATAATTACTAAAATACTCAATAAAAACAAAATTAATAATGTCCTCATACAGTAGCTACGCAGTGATTTACAATACGCCTGTCGTTTCAACATTTCTCGGGTATTTTCTCTACTCAGGTCCAAGGGATACATGTCGGAGACAATTCAACCGCTTCACCTTGGAGAGGACTTAAACAATCAAATTGCTCGACTGTTTGGGCCTAAGCTTTAATTTATAGTACTGAGAGTCATTCTGTTCAACAAAAGGAAGTTTTGAATCAGTCTGTGAGGGAGTGCAGGGCACAGTGTCTATATCTGAAGGTAGTCCATGAAATTTTTTGACGTGACTTGAATGAATCCACCCTTTGCGTCCCTCGATCTTCACGGCTGTTCTTGTGGTCAACAGGACCAACTTGGGTGCTTTCCACCTGGGCTCCAGTTGACTTTTCCTGTCGAAATTTCTCACAAAGACAAGATTACCCGGAACAACGTCATGGGGTTTCGCCTCAGTGTTGTCGGGAAAGGCTGCAGCTACCTGTGAACGAGAAGATTGTGGTGCAGACATCAAGGAAGCCAAGTAATCTGTCAGCATGTTACAGTCAATGTCAGTTATTTTGCGTGGTATAGGCGTCCCCCACATATTCGGTGGTCTACCAAAGATCACCTCATACGGGGATAGCCCTGTTCTAGAGTGTGCTACCATTCTCATGTAAAATAGTGCAACTGGTAATGCTACTATCCAGTCGACACCTTTCTCTCTACATATTTTGGACAGTCTGATTTTCAGTGTCTGGTTATGTCTTTCTACGAGACCTGCTGCCTCGGGGTGTCGGACACAGTGGAATTTCCACTGATATCCCAACAAGAGTGAGACATGTTTCATTAATTCGGATGAGAAAGGCTGACCGTTATCTGAATATACAACACGTGGTAAACCGTACCGTGGGAAGAATTCTCGAACTAGCTGCTTGGCAGTAGTCGGGGCAGTGTAATCTGATACGGGATACGCCTCTGTCCAACGGGAGAGAGCGCAGACAACTACGAGGACATATTTGAATCCTCGACAACGTTCCATCTGAATATAATCCATCTGGAGGACTTCAAAAGGATGGTCAGGAGGCTGAAATCCACCCTGCTCTACGGGAACACTCTTTCCTGGATTAAACTGACAACATATCATACAGGTACGAACTTTTTGTTTAGCTGCTGCTCGTAAATGTTTGTTGAACCAAATGTGCTGAATGCTGTCTAGCATAGCCTTCTCTCCTAAATGTGCTGGACTGTGAACTGTAGCTATAATGGCTTGAACCATGGAATCAGGGAGAAACCATACAGATTTCTCCTTCGTCATCCACCCTTGATCTGTCTGGATCCCTCCTAGTTCAGTCCACTTCTTTATTTCTTCTGCTGTGGCATGTGTCTGTATGTCAATTACGTCAAGTGCGGGATCCTTAATTGTCATACACTGTGTTGGGGTCTGAACTATTGGCTTTGTCATGTCTAATGTGCGATTCTGAGCAGTCTGTTTAGCTGTTTTGTCAGCTAAATCATTGCCTTGAGAAATGGTATCAGTAACCTTCGTGTGTGCTTTACATTTCATAATCGATATAGCAGTGGGTAGATGTATTGCATCTAACAAAGCATGAATGAGGGGCCCGTGCTGAATGTGGGCACCATGGGACGTTAAATAACCTCTCTCTCGCCACAGCACGCCGAAGTCGTGTACAACTCCGAATGCATAACGTGAGTCAGTGTATACATTAACTTTCTTATTTGTGGCTTGAATACAGGCTTGCGTTAGAGCAATAAGTTCTGCTGCTTGGGCTGACAGAGTATCTATACAATGTGTCTCAATAACTTCAGTGTCTGTTGTGACTGCATACGCGGCCACTAAATCTCCTGTACTTGCTCTCATGCATGATCCGTCTACATACAACGTCAGGTCTGGATCTAACAATGGAACGTCTGTCAAGTCTTGTCTAGGTTTCGTCTTTATTTCAATGATTTCAACACAATCATGAGCTAGTGGGTCTGTTCCAATTACAGGTAATAGTGTAGCAGGATTCAATGTATTACACCGTCGGATCTCTATGTGTGGTTGAAACAATGTCAGTTCATAACCGGTAAGTCTTGCTATGGTCAAGTGTTGTGTTTGTGTTCGGTTCACAAGAACCTCTACTGCATGTGGTACTTGTACTATCAATGGGTGTCCTAATACTATGGCATCGCTTTGTCTGATTGCTAAAGCTGTCGCTGCCACTGATTTCAGGCATGCAGGCAAAGCCTGAGCTACGGGATCTAATGTACTGGAAAAATAAGCACATGGCTTGCATGATCCTGCTTGATCCTGAGTGAGTACTGACAAGGCAGTACCTTCGCGTTCTGTAACAAAGAGTGTAAAAGGTTTGCTATAACATGGTGTTGCTAAAACAGGTGCTTGACATAAAGCTTCCTTTAGGCTTTCAAAAGCTTGTGTATGTTCCTGAGTCCAAGGGAGAACAGTCGATGTGGCTGCCTCCTGTGTGGTTAACTGAATGAGTGGTTTTGCTAGAAATGCGTACTGAGGGATCCACTGCCTACAATATGAAGTGAGGCCTATGAAAGCCCGCACCTCCTTTTGTGTCTGGGGTATTGACATGTTAGCAATTAACTGGATGCGATCTGGTGTAAGCTGCCTTCCCTCCTTGGACAGCGAGTGACCAAGATAAATAACTCGCTGAACACAGAATTGCAGCTTAGAAGGGGACACCTTGTGCCCCTTGTCGGCTAGGAAATGTAAAACTGTCAGAGAAGCTTTTTCACATTCTGGCTCGCTTCTCGCGGTGATCAGCAGATCATCGACATATTGAAGCAGTGCAGTATTGACTGGCATGTGGATACTGTCAAGTTCTCGTTTCAATGCTTGGCTGTAGATGCTGGGGCTTTCTGTAAATCCTTGAGGAGCGCGTGAGAATTTAAAGCTGCGCCCATTTAAACTGAATCCGAACAAGTATTGGCTTTCCGGATCTATTGGGACGCTGAAAAAGGCATTCTTGAGATCAATTACAGTAAAAAATGTTGCTTCGGAATCAATTGCTGTCAACAATGATGATATATCAGGGACCACAGGGAATTGTGGTACAATACACTTGTTTAGTTCACGCAAATCAATAACCAATCGGTACACTGGTGGAGCAGTAGGATCAGTTCGTTTAAGAATCGGAATTATCGGTGAATTACATACATTGGAGTCTGTTTCTACAACTACTCCCTGGGCAATCAGCTCATCAATGATTTTCAACAAAGCCACTACAGCATCATGCGGTAACTTGTATTGTCGCATTCGTGGTAGTACCACTCCTGCTTTCAATGTAACTCGATAGGGTGTAATGTTCATGCAGCCAACATCCGTAGGGCCTTGTGCCCATAGATGTACTGGTAAAGTCTGTAGTCGGGGATCCATGTCTCTGGACACATAGTGACCTTTAAAATCACGTAAAAACAACCTTACTCCTTCCGGAGAACAACATATTATGGCTCCTAGTGCTTTCAGAGTCTTAATTCCTAACAGATTTTCTGGGCATGATTTAGTAAGCAATAAATCTGTAGTTCGTGTCAAAGGTCCTATCGTAAGTGGTAGAGGCTGTGATACTTCATTAACAATAGGTTTTCCCGAAAAACCAAGGGAAACATTTTGAGAGCCTGAGAGGGGTGCCCCTGGAACTTCACTACGTTTTATGGTTGTTCGACTTGCCCCTGTATCGAGTAAGAATTTTCTATCTTGACCTAATAATTCACTATGTACATAAGGTCCTTCTTGATCTACAGGAATTTCGATAAGCGGTAAGTCAACTTCCCTCTCTAGGCTTGTTCATGCGTAACGCTGATACTCAGGGTATTCATACTGTGCAGTCTGATACATCTGTCGTGTTGTGGTTTGTGTGGCAGTAGCAGGCAACGGTGGTGCAGCTGGCACAAACTGTATGGGTTGCTGTGAGGCTGGCATGGACTGTTGCTGAACTGGCATGGACTGTCCATGCTGCATAGCTCCTTGTTCATTCTGATCTTGTCTAACTAATCGTGGTCTCTCTTTTGCAATACCTGTAGCTATATTTCGTTTCAGGACTTGACAATCATGTACATAATGGCCTAGTTGTTTACAGTAATTGCAGGTTCCTTTTACAGGAACTGCAGAATCACCAGAATGTGTCACACCCTTTTTGTGACCATCTGCTGGTACTGTCTGAGAAACTAGCATTTTCATTTTTGTATCCTTCATGCGTCTATGCTCGTGTTCTTGTTCATCCCTAATTCTATTGTGATGATACTGTAACATTTGTAGCATTTGCGACGGAGTGTTACTTTGCCAGGTACTCTCGAATTTCAATATTCTATTCTTTACTGGAGGTAATGCATTTTCCACTAATTTTGTCACAAATAAATGTGGATATGAATCACTACTTGCTTTTATACCACTATTTATACCAAAACATTTTTCAAATCGAGCATAATAATCGCTTGTGTCTTCATCTTGCTTTTGTTTACAGGCTGTGATTGCACCCCAATCTTCCTTTTTTGTAGTTAATAAACGTGGCAGTACCTGTACTAGTAAACCTGGTAATAGTTTAACTTTATCCCCGAGCCCCGAACCTGCAGCTCGGCCCCTTTCTTCCTCTGCTAATGCTGTCCAGTCTATCTTTTGGTCTCCCACTTCCCACTCTTTTTCTTTCAGTTTTTCATATATGCCAGCAGGCAAAAGCACCTTTAATATCGTCATAATATCAGGAAAGGTGTACTCTCCCATCAGTAACATGTCTTTAATTTCTCGGTGGAAACCCGCTGGGTCTTTGTCATGACTAGGTACTACTTTTTTCATTTCTAATAATTCCATTTTTGATATGGGTGTGTAAACAAATACACGGTGAAACTCATTGTCTTCGCCTTTTATTGGGTGCACTTCTCGTAGGGGATTTTGTCTATCCATATAGTACGGCGCTCTTTCTCTGTGGGGCAGCGAGAGAGAATCCGGACTTACAAAAAGGACATACTGCTTACGTGACACTAATATCTCTTTAATTAGCTTGTTACTAGAACCTCTCCATCTGTTCGTGAGTAGTTCCGTTAATATATCAGGTAAAGGACCAGGGTCAGCATGTTGGCTCTTATATAATATGAGGAGTTGCTGAATCATATAGATTCCAGCTAAACGTTGTTCATCTGTACTGAGGTTGAGAAACGTGTGTGCTACGTTCTCATCACCGTATTTTTCAGGACTAACAATCCAGTGAACGGCTGATCTGGCTAATTCTTGCTCATCTATGGAATCGAGGAGGTGATAACCCCTTCGTTCTCGTAGTATTTTATCTGCGGCTTGAAACGAATGTTCAGGAGATTTCAGATTTATTACAGGCGTCGGATACGTTCTGCTATTATTTGGACATACAGAGTGTATGGGATCAGAAAAACATCTAGTATTTTCACAAGATCTTCCTCTGCCTACATAGGCTATGGTCTCTGACTGTCTTGCAGAGTTCCCTGATTCGGACACTTCATCTTGCTCAAACTCGTCTGTTCCCAATCTCTCTTCATGAATACGCTCTATTTCTTTACGTATTTTTCGGCACATGGCTATTATACAATTTTGCTTATCGTGTCTCCCTTCTGATATGTTCTGACTCCATTTTGTAAGAATAAGCATTGCATTCGGGTCTACCCCCGGACGATCTTGATTTCTGATTACACAGTTTATGAGGAAACGTAACAGTTCCCCCTGTATTTCTACTTTCTGAAATTCCATAGCTCTGTTAATACATCCTGGATCTCGTCCTGTTTGAACAAAATGATATATGTTATCTAGATGCGTAGTCATCCCTGGTAACCTTGCTAAATACTCTGCGGCTCGCCTGATACGTAATGATGCCAGGACCATTTCGTCCTCTTTACCGACCACGGGGTCATATCTACAATTTACAAGGAGTTCCTTAAGCGTACGTTCATTTACGAATTTTGGTGTACGTGAATGTGTTGACTCTTGAAAGACAAGTTTATTTATTCTAGGTGGTGTAAAAGTACTGCTAGCACCTCCCGTGGCCCCATCTGGGGCGTCGGGTGTGAATGGATTCGTTGAACGTGACACAGCAACTATGGGTGTCGATACCCCTGTAGAGTCGACTGCGGAGACAGATGCGGAAACAGATGTGCTTGCCGAAGCTTGTATCGGGACTTGCTGTTGCACGGGGACAGATACCTGATCCTGACGTTGAACCCCTCCGCCAGACGGTCTATGTGGTGTGGCGTTAGCATACTCGGGAGCTGCATCGTCTAGATATGAGGAAAGAAAAACATCTTCTGCGGTTCTGGGATGCCCCTTTGGATGTACCTTAATTGGAAATAATGGGGGTGGCAAGTCTTTTGGTATCTCTGGAGCAGCCTTAGGTAATCCTTCGGCTAGTAGGGGATATATACCATTCATAAGAGCATTTCTTTGTCTATTCACTTGTTCTGATTTCACTCGGATACCTTCCTCAATTAATAGATTTTCTTGAACTTTATTTGAACTTTCTTTACTCCTCTCTTCTTGTCTACGTGCTTTTTCTGTTCGTCTATGAGATTCTTTACGCCATAACTCAACAGCGTCTTTCTGTGACTGTCTGACCTTTCTTTTCCATAACTCTTCCTCCACTTTCATGATGCACTCTGCATCCCAGGTTCCCGCTATGGGCCACCTTTGACTTTCCGGTAATCCTTTGGTATAATCTACCCATAGATCAAGAAACAATATGGCATCTAAGCCATGTTTATGGTACATAAAATGCCCTGGGGTGTCCCTAGGAGGAATAGGAACTGCTTCTTCAAGCACCCCTTTTCTGGTAGTAATCTGTCTTAACTTCGAGAAGAGCGGCATATTGACAACTGATCTGATACTTACTCTTGAATTTTCTTAATACGAAAAACACCATAAATGAACAGTGAACAATGAACAGTCATTCATACCACAATATGCAAGACATTTCTGAATACTTTAAACATTAAACATTAAACATTATAACAATGATCGACAATGATGACAGTCTGCCTAACTAATCACCACGCTGAATTCTTGACAATAACTGAATACTTCGGAATACTTGATATACTGCTAAACAGTACATATACACTGCTAAACAGTGCAGACCGGATTTGTGTACCCAAATCCGTCTTGACCGGCACAACCTATGTGCGCGTCAACACGCCTCCCCGGCGATGGTACTCACCGAGTAGCTCCTTGAAACGGAAGGCCTCAGAGAATGGACAGGACTCGATAACTGCGGACATCGGACCCTCTGGACGTCGGGATTTCGGAAAACCTGGTGGGCCTCTGTATACCTCGGATCTTGCTCTCTCAGCTAGGCTCTGGTCGGGATACTTCGCACTTCTCACCGCCTCGTCTGGGTTGATCGCAGCCTCAGTCGCCCCCGCTTGACCGGAGGGAGCTTACAGGAAATCCTGCTGGTACGCGTTTATGGTCCGTCCAGCTGTGGCAGGAGACCGGGCCTGCAACGCACCGCCGGCGCGTGAGATGAGAAAGTGTCCCTGTTCGGGCGCCATTATGTGGTAAATAAAAATACCGGACTGAATTTCATACGGAATCTTAAAATAAAGTAAATAGCTCAAAATAACAAGAGGCAGAATCCGTGGTATAAGAGGTTTTCTAATGGGCTTTATTCCATTCAAAATGGCCGACTCGAGTCGCGGCCTTCAGGTTCCGTCACCACGAGGGTTCAGGAAGTGAAGTACAATAATTTATTAACAGACATGTATTTTTATAATAAGTACATTACAATGAAACGAATGTAGAAGGCGTAACATTTGATAAGAAAAGTGACAAAACAGTGACATAATCGAAACTAGGCGTAATAAGGAATAAAAGAAACATGATTGGTTAGAATTATCAGACATAGGTGGATCTATAAGATAATACTTGGCATAGATGCGCGCGCGGCAGCATGACGTGTAATTGACGTGCAACTAGGGGGTGAAGGGGACTTGACATTTAGCTCTACATGTGGAGACGAGAAGTCTGGGGGTCAAGTCAACCTAATCCCAAATCATATCTAACATCCTATGTTTAAAGAACTATGTTATCCACAAGGAAGAGACTCTCGGACAGAATCTATTCTATACTGACTGTGTACGTGTACAAGCGTCTAAGTGTCTATATGAGATGCGAGGGATAGAAAACTTTCCATGGCAACAGGGCTATGAATCACTTGCAGGAGGACGGAAAGGCTGAGTCCCTTGCTTGTGAGCTAAAGGAAATGTTTACCTAAATCACTGGACAGGAATGCATCGGCTGGAGAGCAAAATAGATAATTCGAAGGTGAAATACAGCTTCTTGGCAGACAGGCGAAAACTGGCCGAGGCAGGCACCGTTAGCTGCACAGGGAGTAGGACAAAGTTCATGGATACAGATGCGAGCTCAAGCTGAAGCTGTCAGAGACAGAGAGCAGGGAAAGGCTTTGAGGACAGAATCGGGCCTACTTGCCTGAACAGTAAAAATGAAGTAACTTAGCCATATAAAGTCGGTGGCCTTTCATACTTAGGAATCGAATATCCAACCCTGTGATGGCGGATCTGACAGAGAACATGTCGACGGTAGACACACATATGTTTGCGTCTTAGAAACTGGAACTGGAGGGAACATACATGTACTTGTAACATGCATATAGAACCGTTGGGGTCCAAGATAGGGGACATAACTGATCAGGAAAATCCACATTTCCACAGGTGGGTGGACAAGTATTCTCTGTTCTCAGATGGTAGCGCCAAGATACCCCTTGGGGAGATTGTTTGCGATTTATAAATGCCATTCATTTATTCATTGAGGCCTGCAGCCTTTTTTATACCCATGCCCTCTCAACGTCTTCCTCTGCAAGTAGAAACTCAAAATGCTTATCCTAGCACAGATCTTGTCTGCATTCAATCTTAAGGACTGGATAGTGGTGCTGGACCTGAAGGGCGCCAATTTCCATACACCTGTCCTGCTGGCCCACCAGTGCTACCTGTGGTTTGTAGTGGGCCAAGAGCATTTTCCTTTTGCGTGGCTCCCCTTTGGTCTTACCAGTGCACCTCGGGTTTTCATGAAAGTGATTGCGGTGGTCGCAACACGCCTTCAGAGGTAAGGAGTTCCAGCCTTTAGCTATCCTCTGACTGGCTGTTGAAGGTAAGCTCTCTCCAGCAGTCTTCAAGCACCTCCAAATAACAGCGTACAGTCCATCATTTTTGGTGTTCATAATCATCATGCCAAAGTTTCTCCTGACTACTTCTCAGGTGCTGCCTTTCGTCTCAGCCATTCTGGACATGGATCGCTTTTGTGCCTTTTCCCCGGGACATTCATGGTATGAGCCCGATCTTTCAGCCTCTATCTTAGATTTTAGTGAGGTTGACTTTGAGACTGCCGAGACTGAAGCCCTCCTGCATCTTGTTGGTCAAGCACCCCAGGTGGCGTATGGAGGCTCTGCAGTGGGATCTCCAGTCGCAGTGAGCACAACATTAACGGGACGTCTGCACGCACGTTAAGATTTCATAGGAGACTGTGGAAGACCTCCAATGGTGGTTGCTGGACTATGATTGGGTCAACGGAAGACCCCTCTCTCTACCCCACCCAGAACTGACAGTGGTGATTGATACATCACTTCTAGTTTGGGGTGGCGGCCATCTACGAGAGTTGAAAATCAGAGGCCTCTGTACTCTGACGGAATTACCAACTCGACGACAACCTTCTGGAGCTGAGGGCCATCCGCGAGGTGCTGGATGCCTGCCTTTCATCCTTCAAGGGGAGGCTGATTCAGGTGTTGACAGACAACACCACTGCCACGTGGTATTGTAACAAACGGGTAGGGGTGAGGTCCCGGTCCGTATGCTATGTGGCTCTGCACCTCTATAAATTACTGGCCCACCAACCGATTTTCCTAGTTGCGAACCACCTGGCAGACTCTTTGAATGACAGGGTAGACTAACCCGGATGACGGCACCTAACCAATCACAAGTGGCCATTACACACAAAGGGGGCAAAAGGCCACTTTGGCTAATGGGAAGTACCTAGGCTCGATCTTCTCACCACTGACGAGAATGCACAATGTCCGCCCTTATGAGCATTGGAATTTCCAAGGCGCACTTGCTCGGAGATGCGTTCCGCCTCAAGTGGAACTCTAGACTCTTGTATGCCTTTCCCTGATATCACTCCTGCCCGAGTTCTCCTGAAGATCTGCACTGACAGGCCCAAGTCATCCTAGTTGCTCCGGATTGGACACGGAGAGTATGGAATACAGTACTACTTTGCTTGAGCATATGTCCTCCGATAAGGCTGCCCATCCGGGAGTACCTAGTGTGCCAGTAACAGGGCATGGTTTTGGCATCCTATCCTTCAGTCTCCACCTTAAAGCTTGGAGATTGATTAGCGACAGCTAAACACCTTCAACCTTACTCCAGCTGTGGTTGTCATCTTGCCAGTCAGGTAACCCGTGCCGAAAAATGTGTACACCTGTCATTTGGACAAATTTGTGGTTTGGTGCAGCACACACCAGATTAACCCCCTCCAGGACAAATTATGACGTTCTGATTGCTTTTTCTCTTTCTCGGCATGGCTCTGCTTTATGCACAGTTAAGGGTTATCTTTCACCTCTTTGGGCTTTCTTACAATTGCCAGATCCTGAACATCATTTCTACCAAAGGTTGTTATACTGTTCCATGTCAGTCAAACCATCACCCTTCTGGCGTCCTATGTTCCACCTCACCCCTTCAAGGAGGAAGAGGGACTCTATCGCTGGAATCCCAAAAGAGCACTACTCTTTTACATCGATCATACCAAAGAACGCTGAGTGGGCGATCAGCTCTTTGATGGGTTCACTGGAGCATAAAAGACAACGCAGTGCAGGAAAGGACTCTGTCCTGCTGGATCATGCTCTGCATTAAGATCTGGTGCACTCTGGCCAAAAAGCAGGCTTTGGAAGAACCATATGCTCATTCCACAAGGGCCAAAGCTGATACCAGTGTGTTAGCACATGAGGTTCCAAACCTGGACATACGCCAGCAGATATGTTCGCGCCCCTCCACATGTTCACGAAGCACTATTGTCTGGATAGCCAGGTTGGTTGAGAAGGGCATTTCACCCACTCCTTCTGGCTTTCTGGTTTGAGTCTATTCACCAACTCTTCTCCAAATAGGTACTGCTTTGGTATTGATCTAAATGAGGTGAGGAATCTGCAGCTACAAGTCTCTACCAGAAGGAGCATTACTGAAGGTAAGGCAATTGTTCTTTTAATAGAGACTGTCTAGCTGCAGGTTCCTCACTGACCCTCCCATTCTCCCCGTTCTGTGATTGGACTTGATCCATTAATAAGATCCCAATTGTAGGAACCTGCACACTGGTCACAACCAATTTGCACGTGGGGTTCTGCATTTGGGTGCGTGGACAGCCTTGAAAGCAACTGATGTCTGTTCGCAGGTGTGTTGCTTATATAGGCTCCGCATGTCACTTTCGTAGCGGAACTGTGTCGGTGTGGAGCCACATGACAGCACTTCGCGGTGCGCCGAGTTACTGCTGACATTATTTCAATTCTAGTCTGACGTTGGGGAAATATCTAAAAGGTGAGCAATCTATGGTTAGATAGTCTCTACTGGAAAGAGTGTTACCGATGGTAAGTAAGTTCGTCTTTGCTCATCCCTCTTAACCAATATGGTTAATATTTGGCAAAACCAACAAAAGCTACACCTTTTAAATGTCTATCAAATTATGTGCAGATTAAGGAAACTGATTCAGATGTGTTAATAGATAAATACTTCCTTGACTCCACCTCTATAAATCTGCTGCCCACCGCCTCCACCCTTTTGATGGACTTGCATGAGTTTGAGAAAACCAAGAGTACGCTACACATGCAGAATCTCTTCCAAATTCTTTGCAGATTCAGAAAAGTATGCCAAAGTTGTTTGTAAATCAAAAGAAAATTGAACCTTGTGTCCCTATTGTATCTGCACAAAACCTGAAATGCAAGCACTGGGTGTTGCTTGCTATCTTCCTGCCACATTTGTTGCATATTCACCAAGCAGTGCTTATATTACGAGCAATTAAAAGTTTATTACCCCCATATAAATTTTGTCAATCTGTCTAGAAGGGCAAAGTTGACATATCAATAGAAAACTGTGAGGAGAGGGGTTTATTTTATGGTGTGGTTGTGCAACCTTGCTGTGTAATAAACTCATAAACCTGTATTCGGTCCATTTAGGTTCTTCTGGAGGACTTAAGCTCAACCCTGAGTAGCAGTGGCTTTGGGTAGTCAGGCTTTGTTAAATAAACAAGTGCAGAGCATTTAGAAGTACCAAAACAGTTGGACAAGAAAGAAACACGAAACAAAGGAAACCGGACACCATTTTATAAAGACAGATCTTATTTTTATGGATTTCTAGACACAAATATGAACAAAATCCGAGGTATAAATTATTAAGCAAATAATAAATTGCTGCTTTTCAGTCAAATTACAAACCACGGTTACTTGGAAAATGTTTGAAAGCTTTTGTAAAGTTGTGGTCAGTTACTCTGGCCTGCTTTTAGCGACCAACTCGGGCACAAAGCAAGTCACAAGGGAAAATGAGGCTTGGCAGGACAGTTACTGTGCATTCAGAGCAGCCTCCAGTCCAGTTTCGGGCTCTATTGGCGGGATGCCAAAGACATCAATGGAGTGGTCCTGATGCAAGGGATACAGGATGCTGATCCCGTGACCGGGTTTACCTTGGGACAACCCTCGGTCTTCGGGTTGAAGTGCAGCCAGAAAACAGTTACCACTCGTTTGTGGTTACAGCAAAGTCAGCGATTCCCTTTAACGGAGGCTAGTATCAGTCTTGGGCGACTAAACTACACTCCCGTGGCTTTCCTGGGTACAGCAGACTCTAGTGTAACGTTTCAGCATTGAGACTGTCCCACAGGCTGCACTTCAGTAGCAATTAAGCGTTTGGAGCTACCAAGGCAGGCTTCTATAGCCTTTGTGGCCCCTGAGCTGTAATAAGAAGTCAGCCAACTGACTCTTGGAGTCAGTTGTTCTCTCTGGAGCTCAGGGACAACACTTTCTGAAGCAGGACACCACAGGCACCCAAGGATCAGCAGGTGCAGTTTAGTCTTTGTTGCAGCCTCTCTTTGCTAGGTCCAGGAAACATCAGGGCAGTCCTCCTTTGGTTCTGTCTCCAGTGCAGATGTGATCTGGGTGCCACTTAAAACCCTTGGGGGATGCGGTTACAACTAGCCAATGGGTTACCTGGTCCCCTCCCGCTTGATGACTACTAAATGCATAGTGTGGCATTTAGGTATCCCAGAATGCAATAGTCTGCCCACTGCCAAGATAGCTGAGCCACTCACTCTGTGTGATGAGCTTGGTGGCCCACCCTGGAAGTGTGGATACTTGAGGGCTACGTGCCCACAGGAAAACCTGTTTGGCAACTGTTTCCCCTGCTCTGTCCCACAGGAACCAATAACGCCCCTAAAGACATTTGCATCACTAGGGTGCAGCACCCACACTCACCACCTTCTTCAACACACTAGAACATTAATGTACAACACACTCACCCACTAACCCACTAATCCGAAAGGAGGACACTAGTAAGACCACAGCGCAACTCACAACCTCTTCTATTCTCCTTAAGTTCTTAGGAGAGCAACGTACACAACCCCTAAAACCCACCTTGACCCTTGGGAAGGGAACTACGCCATGCAGCGCAACATTAAGGTACATGACCCTACAGCTCAACATTAGGGTACATGACCCTACAGCTCAACATTGGGGTACACGACCCTACAACGCCTTATTATCCAGTATTGGTATCTTTCATAGATTCACATGCCTGAATCATTCCCCGTCGTCGGGATGGGAGTTCCCGGTACATAAGTAAAGTAATGTCCCATTAGACATATAGAGTAACAGGCCTAAGGCCTCACATTAGTAACATATCCAGGTCCTTTTGTAATAAGGACCAAACTCTAGAGAACAACCAATCAGCTGTCACCACCCTCTGGAACCTTCCTGGAAAGAGCTCTAGTCCCTCAGATTTTCTACCGCACTTCGTGCTAATGGAGTCTCCACTGAACTCTGCTCAGGTTTTCCTTATTTCTTGGATTTAAGGTATTATCTTCGGATTTTTCTCTGTCTGAGTGAAGTCTTTACTGACTTCATGCCGGCACTCCTACAAAAGGCCTTTTTAGGCCCTGTGGTACCTGCAAAAAGAAGAGGTTACATGTCAACGACCAACATAAGGACTGCCTCTACTGTCTTTATCCGGACCATTCACCTAGAGACTGCAAGGTATGTCGTACCTTTTCTACAAAAACACTAAAAGAACGTGAGGGAAGGCTTTTGACTTGGCTGCAGGGGCTTAAGGACAAAGATGACCCCATGTCCTCTGAGGAGAGTGAGAGCTCATCGAAATCCTCTTGTAAGACTCCTCAAAAAAGGTCCAGAGATGTCTCTCCAGGTCCTTCTACGCAGCAACCTCAAAAGAAGACACAGAAAAAGTCTTCAGAGGCTTCAAAACTTAAAGATTTACCTGCCAGGGAGTCTCTTCCCCTTCAAGGGTCGCAGAAACCAACTTCAGACTCTCGGACTCCTCCGCCGAGGGTGAAACATACTTTTAAAAATCCTTCCTCAGCCCTGTCGACTACCATCTCGTCTACGGTTACCTCGACGATGACCAGATTTCCTCATACAGCTATTGGAGTGACCTCGTCGACGACAACCATTTCTACAATTTCGGTTTGGTCAGCATCCCTTTCGTCAACGACATCTTCGTCGACGCCACATGCCCCTTTGTCGTCGACTATCAAAATCAAGAAATCTTCGTCGACGACAGGGTCGACAGCTCGCTCGACGACTAGCACAGCGACGAGGGCCTCGTCGTCGAGGATACGCACGTCGATGAAGAGTGTACCATCGTCGACCATCCCGTCGATGAGAGGTCCCTCATCGACGGCAGTGCCCATTGTGACCATCGATGATTCTTCATCGACGACGACTATACCGACGACGGCCTCGTTGACGACACCTAAATCTAAGATGAAAATTACATATTTTCAGCAAAAATTCCCGAAACAGAGGCTGACGCCCTCTCTGACATCACCCAGTAGGGTTCAACCATTATTTCCCTCTCATCTTTTGGACGAAGATGATGATTCGGATGAGGACAGTATGTTTAGGGCTGCAAGAAGTCCCTCTGAGCTCAATGTTAAATATCAGGACTCCTCAGATTGTGATGATCAAGATATGGATGAGCAGGCGTACTATCATGATAGCCATCATCAACAGCCACAGATGGTTTGTCTTCCTTCAGCCCTGGTCTCTGACCTGCAATTTATGATCTCAGACTACAGGAAGAGGTTCCCTACCTCTGCTCCGTCTCCTGCTCCAGTTCTCTCTCCACCTCAGAGAGCGCAAGTTCCACCTCCACCGCCTCCTACCATTGAAGTGCCTGTGCCGCCTCCTCCCTCTACGAACGATGAGTATGATGAACCACAAGAAGAAGGGGAAATTCAGGATACTCAGTCACATCATGACGAATGGGACGACTATGTTATCCCTCTTCCAGCATCGCCATTGCCTCCTCAGGCGGACTCGCCTCCCGAAGATATCGGAGGTTTCCATAATCTCCTGGGAAGAGCAGCACAACGTTTTCAACTTCAAATGCCTTCTTACCAACAGGACTGTTTCCTTACGATTTCAAGGAACCTTTCAAAAAATGTTAGGTATGCCTATCATAGATTATATCTGGGATCAAGGCATCAAGATAACGCAACATCCTTCTACAGTTCCTCCAGTCTTGCCAAGAGTGGATAAAAATATAGGGCTCCAGACAACGCTCCAGCCTGACTGATAGGCCATCCCGAGCCTGATTCAGTGATTACTCAGGCCGCTCAACGCAGATCAAAAAGCCCTTCTGCCCCACTTTCAGCGCCTCCGGATAAAGAGGGCAGACGCTTGGACAATATTGGAAAGCGTTTTTCCTCCATGTCGGCGTTAACGGTGCAAGCGTCTAACTCATTGGCGTTATTGGGACGCTACAACAGGCAGATGTGGTCAGACATTGCACCATACCTAGAGACTCTGCCGCAAGAGTCTAAAGAGGAAGCAAGAAAGGTGCTGCTGGAGGGCGAAAGGTCGGCTTCTAAAATTATCGACTGTGCGATGGACACCGCATCCACTGGTTTCTGCCAACTGGCTGGGGCGGCATTCCTAAGGCGCCAAATATGGCTTAAGGCAACAACATTCCGGCCTGAAATTCAGACCAAAATCCTTGACATGCCCTATGATGGATAACTCCTTTTTGGTACTCACATTGATGAAGCCCTCCAAGGGATCAAAAAACATACAGATACAGCCAGAGCTTTGGGTACCCTTCAATATAAAAGCACCCCTTTTCGAGGCTCAAGGGGTAAAGGGCAATATTCTAACAGAGGAGGCTACCAACAGTATAGGTCTTCCTACTCCTCCTCTAACCAACAATACAGGCCACAATTTCAACAGAGGCAACAGGCACAGACTTCATACAACAAGTCTACCTTTCGCGGACGGGCCGGACGACAGAAGGATTCCGCGCGACGCCAATGACTTCTCTCTGCCGCCAATCGCCGTTTCTTCTCCACCTTCCAAAGTAGGAGGAAAAATATCCCACTATCTTCAGAATTGGAATCAAATCACAACAGACGTTGGGTTCTCCAGCTGGTGCAGTTTGGACATTCTCTAGAATTTGTGCAAACTCCACCACCGACACCTCCTCAACCTATGGCTCACAAACATTTACATCTCTTACTCCTGGAAATATCATCAATGATCCAGAAGGGAGCTATAGAACGGGTTCCTGTTCGTCAAATAGGACAAGGTTTTTACTCCTGATTCTTCTTGGTGCGCAAAAAGGAAAAGAAATGGAGGCCAATCCGAGATTTAAGAAATCTAAACAAATTCTTGAAGAAACGATCATTTCGCATGGTCACCATTCAGGAAGTCCTGCAGCTTCTCAATGCGAACGACTACATGGTATCCTTGGGTCTCCAAGATGCCTATTTTCGTATTCCTATCAACAGAAGACACAAAGTTTCTGAGGTTCGCTGTGGCCGGCAGACACTACCAATTCCGGGTCCTGCCTTTCGGGCTCAAATCAGCCCCACACATCTTCACAAAATGTCTTTCCCCAGTGGCTGCATGCCTCAGGCAACAACATCACCAAGTCTTTCCTTATCTCGACGACTGGCTCGTCAAGGCACCCTCTTTCGACAGCACGAGAAAGTCTTCCAGAGCCTGTCTATGGCTTTTCAAAAGATTGGGTCTTACCTTAAACCCAGACAAATCAGTCCTACAGCCTTCTCAGCGGATAACATTTCTGGGAGCTGTCATGGACACGGTCCTGAAAAAAGCTTACCCGTCACAGGAGCGACAACAAAAACTCCTGCATTTGGCAGAGCGCATACGGAGAAGAAAGTCTTTCAGTGCGCCTATTCAAATCCCTCCTTGGAATGATGTCTTCCTGCATTCTTCTAGTTTCCTACTGTCGCCTCCGCATGCGTCCTCTTCAAGAGGCTCTCTCCTCTCAGTGGATTCAAATCAACGGATCCTTCGACATCATACAGGTGACTCCTCAGATGGTCGCCTCTCTAGACTAATGGACTCATCCACAAAATCTGTCTCGAGGCCTACCCTTTCTAACTCTAGCCTCTCCAAGTGATGACCACGGATGCGTCTCTAGAAGGTTGGGGAGCCTTCCTTGAGGAGCTTCAGATTAGCGGGATGTGGTCATCTTCCGAGCAGAAACTGCACATAAACCTCCTAGAGCTGAGAGCAGTCTATCTAGCCCTCATGGCTTTCCTTCCCAGGATAACAGGTTCACTAGTGCTCGTCGGAACAGACAATACTACAATGATGCATTACCTGAACAAACAGGGAGGAACTCGTTCACTCTCACTCTCTCAAGAATCTCAAAAAATGTGGAACTGGTCACTTCAGCAAAAAATGTCCCTGCGAGCGGAGTATGTTCTAGGAATAGACAATACATTGGCAGACTCGCTAAGCAGGCTGCAGACGACCTGCCACGAGTGGGAGTTAAACCAAGATACTCTCAACAGCATCTTCTCTCCGTTTTATTATTTTATTTTGCAGAGTTTTATATAGCGCTGGTTCGACCTGGAGGTATCAGAGTGCTTTACATGAGGATCAGCGAGTTACAAGTTACAAAATGACATCAGTTACAGGAGCTTAGTAACAAAAAGCATAGCATAACCAGGACAACATAATAAACAGTGTGACACTGTAACATGAGTAACTAGAGCATAGCATAACAAAGACACACGACCTATGGGGCAAAGAAGGTAGAGGGGGAAAAGTAGAAAGGGGAAAGGAACGCAGAATCGGGTCATGCAGTAATTCCACCGGGCATCGGCCGCGCTGAAATCATCCCCGCCGTCGGCTGTTCTTCGGAGATTCATCAGGAGGGCAGGGGAGGAAGGAGACACAACGGAGAGATGAGGAAAACTGTGCCCAATGTCCGGCTGGGTAGTTGACGGCCAATGGGGTAAACCAGAGCCAATCTCCTCTAGCTATCTGGTAGCTCCACTGGGCATCGGCCATGTTGCTCGGGCTCCGCGGTCGGCACACTATTAATGGTTCGTCAGATAATTTCGAAACTCAATCGCGGGAGTTAGAGAGTCGAAGGACCGCAATCCAAGTAACCCCAGGTGAGTAACAATGGGGCAAAACACTGTTGGATCTGTTTGCCACACAACAGAACGCCAAATGCCAACACTTCACAAGCTGGTATCCCCAGCAGGGATCTCTGGGGAATGCATTTTCAATAGCATGGTTCGGCGTATTCGCCTACGCCTTTCCTCCGATTCCCCTGATTCTCAGGCTCCTCAGGAAGATGAAGGCAGAGCCCTGCACGCTGATTCTAATAGCCCCGGCATGGCCTCGCCAACATTGGTTCACGGAACTCCATCTCCTCTCCCTGCAACCTCCAATTCCTTTGACACCGTTTCCATCTTTCCTCACAATTGACCAGGAACAAGTCCAACACCCGGATCCAGCATCTCTCAAATTATCAGCTTGGCTCCTGAGTTCCACGAATTTCAGGGCTTAAACATTCCTCCAGACTGCAGAGCAGTTCTATCTCGCGCTCGAGCGGATAGTACAAACAGGACTTATTCCTTCAAATGGAAAAGGTTCTGTATCTGGTGTAGATCTGCTAAGGTGCATCCCCTCACATCCTCTCTGGAAGAGTTATTGCCATACCTTCTCCATCTAGCGACTTCGGGCCTCGCTCACGCTTCTATCAAAGTTCACCTGGCAGCAATATCCAGTTTCAGGAGATCTTCTACAGGATCTTCTCTTTGGTCAAATAGATTAATAAAACAATTTCTCAAAGGTCTGTTTCGGACTTTCCCTCCTGTAAAGTCTCCACCTCCAACATGGCAGCTCAACACAGTCCTTGCTCAGCTTATGAGACATCCTTTTGAGCCGATACACAGAGCTGAGCTCCAGTTCCTTTCCTGGAAGACTGCACTTCTTCTAGCCCTTGCATCCGCAAGACGAGTTAGTGACCTTCACGCTTTCACAATACAAGATCCCTTTCATCAATTCAAGAACGATAGGGTAATTCTTCAGACTAATCCAAAATTTATACCCAAAGTCCGACACGCTGCCTTAAATTCTACCTTGACAGAACAAAAGCATTCTGCAAGTCCAACCAACTTTTCGTGGCTTACAGTTTACCTAGGAAAGGTTTTCCCTTACAATACAAAGTATTTCTAGATGGATCTCTGGTCCTATTGTCTTCTGTCACCAACAAGCTGGTCAACCTTTACAATCAAGAATTCGTGCCCATTCCACTAGGGCAGTTTCTACTTCTATGGCACTGTTTGCGGGTGTACCTATCACAGACATTTGCAGAGCGGCAACATGGAAGACGCCGCATACATTTACCAAGCATTATTGTTTGGATACGGAGCTAATGAAGGATGCTGCAGTGGGACAGGCGGTGTTGCATCATCTATTTCGATAGAGGTGAGCCTTCCTTCCCACCAGCCTCTCTTTTTCCACGCATATTTCTCTGTTACTTCTATACCTTTTGCCATACTTGCAACTTATTGCTTTGCATTTTAATGTTGATATATTTATTAACTGGTGCATTTGTGCTTTCTGTACAAAAGGAAATGTGCTCATCATTGCTTTCTATTCTGATTCTGGCTGTGAATCTATGAAAGATGCAGTAATACTGGATAAGGAATGCGTTACTTACCTCTAACTGCAGTTATCCAGTATTGGTATCTTTCATAGATTCACATGCAACTCACCCGCCTTCCTTGGAAGTGCCCACCTAGTACTCTGTTGTACCTCTATATAGCACTGTGCTTACGAAAATCTGAGGGACTAGAGCTCCTTCCAGGATGGTTCCAGAGGGTGGTGACAGCTGATTGGTTGTTCCCTAGAGTTTGGTCCTTATTACAAAAGGACCTGGATATGTTACTAATGTGAGGCCTTAGGCCTGTTACTCTATATGTCTAATGGGACATTACTTTACTTATGTACCGGGGACTCCTATCCCGACGACAGGGAATAATTCAGGCATTTGAATCTATGAAAGATACCAACAGTGGCTAACTGCAGTTTCAGGTAAGTAACGCATTTCTTAGGGTGCGCGATCCTACAATCCAACATTAGGGTACATGTATACGCATGCAGAAAATCCAGACTAGCATTGAAAATACACTTAGTCAGCAAATTCAGCATTGCATTAATAACCATACACTGGCAGCAAATTAACTATAGCAATAAAAAATAAACATACACTCTGTGATAATTGAGCATGGCATAGGACAATATCCTCCAAAAACCCTCAAAGACCCACGTTAAAGCTACTTCTCACCAGAAAACCCTCTTAAGTCCTGGATACTTGGAGACACTTTACAGATTTTCCAAAGCAGAGTAGAATGTCTAGACAGATGTTTGCAATCCTTGCGTAGCACGAGTCCAATGTCAACAAAGTCAAGTTCTTAAAAAGTACTTGTTGCAGCTGTAACACGCATCCCACCCTCTTCGCTAGTGTTGTAATGAAGATACATTCTTGTAAGTAGGCTGTCAGGTAGCGTGTAGGTAAATAAGATATAGGTTCACTGATTAAGATAAGTCTTAGTTACAGGTTATAAGAAAAATGGTAAATGCCACACCCGGAGCGCCATCTTTGCTGCTCAGTCTACTCTCTCCAACTGACCTTCACACCAACCAGTCACTCATCAACATTCCATGACATCACACTCGCACTGGCTGAGCAGCAGGGATTTGGGAACTATGGAGAAGATGCATAGCAACAAACCGGATACCACCCCCCTCTTGTTCACTTTGTGCTCGAAACCAACTTCCACCTTGAAGCTCACCTTTTAGGCTCACACCCGGTTTGGCCTTCCTACCAGAGAGAGCCCACTGGGAAACTTGTGCGTGCAAGAGAGTGACACGTTTCTGAAGTTGCCATTTATTTAAAAGTTAAATTAAATTCAACTTGGGCATTAGTTCAGGGTTAATGTAACAATTCTTTTGATACCTTGAAGTACCAACATTAGTAGTCTCGTTCAGAAGTTAGCACAGCTGAGTTGTCAGTTTGTAACTGTAATACGCACCAGTGTTGCTACTGGCCTTTATACAGCAAAGAGCTTGCAATTTGGAGTCTTTACTGTTAAGACACATAAAAACACGTTTCCCACTTTTTAATATACAGCAACCTGCCTTAGGACTTGATAAGCCTGCCTTGGGGTGACTTATTCAAAATAAAAAGGAAGGTCTTGACTTTGTCATTAGTTCGAAAACTGCTCAGGCTGGGAGTCTTGCTGTATTACACTCGGGCCTGCACAATAAGTGCCTCAGTCCATGAGAGACGCTTTAACTTACAGGCCCTGGGTGCACCTGTTAGCACATTCTAGGGACTTATAAGTAAGTTAATGTATGCCAGTTGTGGGCGAGCCAGTCAGTCATACATGTTTTAAGTGCCAGCCTTGGTCCTGAGGTCTGGTTAACAGGCATCAGTTCACTGAGTCGAAAAGCCACCAGCATCAGTCTGAAACTTTGAGTCTGATCATGCAAGAAGAGTCATTTCCTTATTTTCTTTTTTTAATTCAAGTGTAGTGCTTTAGCCTCGCACAGTGCAATCGTGTTAGAAAATGGAAGCCAAAAAATAGTTTCTTTGCTACCTCTGGAGAGGAGGCAGCCTTGATAGATCTGCATCAAACTGCAAATGCCAAGAGAATGCTAAATATGCAAAGTATCTGCCATATTTCATGCAGATCCATGAAATAGTGCCAATTTCATGAGTAAATTCAAATTATACTCTCCCGCCCCCTTTTATTTTATTTTTTTAATGTTGCCTCTTTCCTCCCCGCATCCCTCAAGTTCAGTCTTCCAAGATCCTGAAATGCTTGTACTAGTCGTTACTTCATCAGTACTTGCCTCATTTGCTGCTGATTCATCACACAATGCCAAAGTTGTAAGCAAATTAACGTTGTTACTCCCTTTTAGAGCCCTTCCCCAACGTATAGACGGGCACGAAATGTAATCTAGAAAAAGAAAACTCCTGCTTGCAGGACTCTGCCAAATTTTGCGCGGATTCACCACACAGTAGCAAATTTACTAGCAAATGAGCACATTTTTTGGCCCTCCGTTTTTTGTTGTTTTTACTTGGGCGCCCCCTTGATGGATCTGCAAGAGTTTGACGACACCAGGGGTAATCTCAACATACTAAGTGTTTGCCATATATCATGCATATTCGTCCGACTGTCCCAAAGTTATGTGCAGGTCCACAGATGGCTTTTCAACTGGCAAAATCTGCAAAAGTGTTCGCCTTTCAAACCCACTCAGCAAAATTTCCAAACACTTATGACTCAAAAACGAATTAATTGATTTACACCAAACCAACAAACGCAATTGTGGTGTCAAATGCGCTCAGTGGGTTTGGGTGTTGGAAGCTAAAATAGGAAGACACTTTTTTGTTGTTGTTGACTTGCCCCTTATTTTTATTTTTTTTCTCAATGCACCAAACTTCACGAAATTTAACATGTAGGCCCTTAGTTGACTACACTATGTGAGAGCCATAGTGTATGGGACCAAAATTAGAGGCAAATTAAACAAGCATTGGCATAGCCAATAGGTCTCGCTTTTGGGACCTTATAAGTATTTAGTTATGCAGCACAATATCCTTGGTGCAACCACATCAACTGTTGCATGGCTAAACACTTATAAGGTCCCAAAAGCGAGACCTATTGGCTATGCCAATGCTTGTTACTCGAGATCTTTGTACAGCATTTCCCAAACTAGGGCCTGTCCCCATGTCTCCTTTCTGTCGAATCAGCACATGCAGAATCAGAATGTGCTAGAGAGCCAGCCTTGTTATGTGCACATGTTGTGAAAGTGATGGTTTATTCTCTGCAGGCCATGATACATTATTATGGTATACAGTATTTGCATAATACATTGCCTGAAATTTCCATGGCCACGTGCTTTTGTTATATAGTTGAATATACTTAATTGACAACAATCCTTTAAATGAATGAAGGAAGCCTGACAAAACCAAGTCAACAAAAGTTTATTTTGAGGAGCTGTCAGGATGACAAAATTACTTTGTCCATGAAGATCCAATGATTTTTGCGGAAAAAACATACGCACCCGGATTGGAATGCCAAATACAAGATATAAATGTGTGTGTGTAAGAAAAAGAACACTTCTCATAATTCCTAGAAAGTAAGGAACTGTAAGAATAAAGAGCAAAAACTGTTACAGAAAAGAACCAGGGAAAACAAGTAAACAACAGGCTGCGGCAGAGGAGATTGAAATGAAGATAAGTTGCAACAAGCGGCCGTGCGGCCGCGAAAGTGATCGCGATCAAACATCAAAGCGAAAGTGAAAGTAATCTGGGTCAAGCGAGACGCGCGCACATGCACTGTAGCTCTAGGCTGGCCTGGTAGCACTTTTTGCAGCCCTCTCAAAATGTCTCGCCTGACCCAGGGCATGCGCTGGGTCAGGCGAGACCTAAAAACGCCTGTTCAGTTTGATTGCAGCTGAATCCAAATCTTCAGTTATTCAGTGGCTAGTGAGTGTGATATTCTGTTGCACAAATGCAGTGGTATAAACACTCCTGTTCTGCCAGGATGATGAGGACATGCCCGGGAAACTACAGCATTCCAGTGAAATCTGGATTTATCCAGTGGGAGGGTTAGTCTCTCCTGATTACGGAACTTGCAGCTTACCGTTTGACCGTGCATTTATAAACCATCGATCCAACCCAGTTAATAAATTGCCTATTGTATAAAATTCAACAAAATTTGAGCATCCTGATTCTAATCTGGGCCCAGGGCCCCAAGGCTCCCACACCATTTTATAAACAAAAAAAACAGTAAACAAGCATTGGCAAATCCAAACATGTTTCAAGCAACGCCAGATTAATTGACTCTACCAACGCTGATTATACTTGTGCTTTAAACTGGTATGGTTGCTATTCAGAACAAGTGAAAGCGTTTGTTACGTTATCAACATCCGTATATTCTATAGTGATAAAGTAGGCCTTATTCCGAAGCAACAATAAGTTTTTCTCAACTGTTTTCAAGTGCATCTTGAACCCACTTTTTCCAGTTTGGTCACTCGCACATATTGTTGCCAATGTGCCTCAGCTTCGATTAGCAGCACTAAAACATGTTCCAATGAAGACACCTTCACAAAATCCTTCCTGAGTCCCACACAGCTGGCAGTGACTTATCCTGTCCCCTCATCAGACGCAGCCCTTGTAATGCAACTCCATCATGTGGCGAAGCACCCTGGGGTGCTTTCCCACTTGCGCTCTCAAAGCTTTGCCAGTGCACCCCTGCCATTTCAGTACTGTGGATCCAAGCAGGTCTGATGAAGGACCCCAATCCTGACTTTCAGAACCCTAAGCCGCACACAGCATGGTTTATGCGCCGCAGCACCCGGTTATCTTCCATTCATCCGCAACAGATTGGGAAGCGACTGGGATGGGGTTGGCGGGTGGTTAGTGTGAGTGGCAGGGATTTCAAGTGAAGCAGGGATTGGCTAGTCACAGGGTTTTAAACGTGATAGATGGTAGGATTGAAATGAGGATTGAGAATGCAACAGGGATGGGAAGTGAAGCAGGGATTGGCTAGTCCCAGGTTGTCGCATATTAGGAGTGACATGAGGTTTGGGAATGCGACAGGGCTGGGAAGTGCAGCAGGCATTAGCTAGTGCCAGGGTGTCGCATACTAGGATAATTATGAGGATTGGTAATCTGACAGGGATGGGAAGTAAAGCAGGGATTGACTAGTCCCAGGGTGTCACATTCTAGGATTAATAGGAGGATTGATAATGCGACAGGGATGGGAAGTGAAGCAAGGATTCAGACACGCCCACCAACACAGAGGCAGTCGAGCGGTTAGCGCTCTAGCAGCAGCACTGACGAAGGACTATTTAGCCAGTCGTCGGCCCTAGCGTGCAGCGGTTGCGCGCAGAGGGGCGCCTTCGACGGTGCCAAAGACTAGCCTAAGACCAGCCCGTCTGCGCCCGTCCGCGACAGGACGGGGCAAGGGGCAATGGGACCTAGCATGAACAACCCACTACCGTCCCCTACAGCAAGGATAACTTACTCCGGTCCGGCGCTACGACTACTTGCCGGGAATGTAACGCGGACATGCGGCCTGGGAGGTAATGTGGAATTAGAGGGTCCATTTTCCTGCCATTACTGTCGTGCCCAGTTTACTACAGGTCTCCATGAAGCCTATACTCATGAGGGTACAACTGCTCATACACCCGCTGCTAATATTACTCAGAATACTAGTAAAATCCACACAGGAAGGAAAAATATACTGTGCAATATAAGGTCGCTACCTAAACATACTTCTGAGGTGTGGGACCTAATTTCCTCTAGCAATCCGGATTTATGTTTCCTTACGGAAACGTGGCTTAAACCGCACTCTACTCCAGCTATTGCACTAGCAATTCCCGCCGGCTTTAAAATAATCAGATTAGACCGTCCCTCGAAAACAGGAGGGGGGATTGCTATTGTTTACAAACAAGAACTTAATTGTACTATGGTAACTGAGCTAACCACACCGGATATTGAATTATTAATTTTCAAAACCTTTTCTTCATCAAAGGATATACAGATGGGTGCTCTAGTATATCGCCCCCCGGGTCCATGTACGAACTTCTCTAACATACTACTGGAGACCCTTGCTCCATTTATTAGCAATGATAGAGATTTTCTTTTAGTAGGAGATTTTAATATACACAGTGAACAAAAAAATTGCAAAGAAGCACAGTCTGTACTACATGACCTTTCCCTACTTGGGCTAACACAATTTAATTCAGGGCCAACGCATCAGGCAGGACATACTTTAGATCTGATATTAGCTAACTTTCCTACAGTGTCCTGTCTACCCCCTCTTCAAATCAGCTGGACTGATCATTTTATTATTGAATTTTATACTTCTCAGTATAAACATATTGGCCATGGGCCTATCTCCCTTCCCTGCATACGACGTCCTTGGCATAAAGTCAATGAACTAACCTTTAAAGACAATTTTATTGAACCTCCTTATATTGCCTCAGAGAACATTGACAATGCCTTAAGGAGATACGAATTAGCAACTAGGCTGACGATAGACACTATAGCTCCTTTGAAACAATTTAAACCTCGGCCTGTTAACAGACAAGAAGTTTGGTTCTCTGAAGATCTCAGGGCACTAAAACAGGCCGCTAGGAAATTGGAGAAAAAATGGAGAACCTCCCACCGGGAGAATGATAGGAAGCAATATTGGGATTCCTTGTCTAACTATCATAAAGCCATTCGTGGGGCAAGGAAAACCCATATAGCTACCCAAATTGCTGCTGCAGAGGACTCCCCAAGGGTACTTTATCAGGTATTACAGTCCTTTGTTAAACCGGCTGCCTGTGAAAGCTCTGAGTTGGCATCTCAACAGCTTTGTGACCAAATATCTTCTTTTTTTTCAAATAAGATAGACACAATTTATGAGAAAATAGTCGGTTGTAACAAGGCGAATACTTCTGATTCTACCCTTGTTTTTCAAGACACGGAACATGTGCACAATGTACACTCTTTAGACATCTTTCCTCCCATCACCCTTAAGGATCTACTAGTATGAATTACACAGATTAAAAGCGGTAGCCCAGATGACATTATACCTGCCAGACTTATGCCTATGCTATCTGAACAACTAGGTCCTATAATTGGGAAATGTGTTAATATGTCTCTTTATTCGGGTTCCGTCCCCAGAGAATGGAAGCGCGCGCTGGTAAGGCCCATTAGGAAAAACACCACCATCCCTTGGACTGAACTAGCCAATTTAAGGCCTATCTCACTGCTACCTTTTCTGGGGAAGTTGACAGAAAAATATGTCAATAGACTTTTATCCGGCTACATTGAATCTGTGGGTGGCCTGGATTACTCTCAATCGGGGTTTAGGCCGAAACATAGCACTGAGTCTACTCTTGTGTCTGTGGTTGACGACCTTCACATGTTTCAAGACAAAGGCTATTCGGTAATCTTAGTGCTACTTGACTTGTCAGCAGCGTTCGACACCGTGTCACATAACATTCTTATCAACCGGTTGTCGAACGTAGGAGTTAAGAACAAAGCCCCTGCCTGGCTGAGGAGTTTTCTTACTGATCGTACCCAGACTGTCACCATGGGCACGTACCGTTCTAGGGAGGTAGAAATTACGAAAGGGGTGCCACAGGGCTCTTGTTTGAGCCCTACGCTTTTTAACATCTATGTGGCACCCCTGGCAAGAGTGATGCGCAAATTTGGTTTCATCCCCGTGTCATATGCCGATGACACGCAGCTCGTCTTTCCTTTCAAAACCCTTACTACGGAAATAAAGAACTCCTTCTCTGCAGGCATGAAGGCTGTAGGACAATGGATGTCCACTAATTACCTGCAATGCAATGTCAGTAAAACCGAGATTATGTTGTTCGGGGAAGCCAGAATACTGTGGTCCCCTGACTGGTGGCCTTTTGATCTTGGCACTGCTCCAGAACCTAAACAGGTCGTCAAAAATTTAGGGGTCCGCCTCGATCAGGATCTAGTGTTAAAACAGCACTCTCACTACATTGCAGGCGTATGTTTTCACACTATCAGCCTGCTACGCAAGGTTTTCCCTTTGTTGCCGGATTCCTTCAGAAGAACCTTAGTGCAGGCTCTTGTTCTGAGTCGGCTCGATTACTGTAATGGCATGCTCCTCTCTTCTAATGAGGGAGTGTTGGCCAAACTACAGGTAATTCAAAACACTGTGGCCCGACTGGTCCTTAATGCCCCGCCAAGAACAGCATCAAAGCCACTTCTAGAAAAATTGCATTGGCTTTCAATCCGTCAACGGACAATATTTAAAACATGCTGTCTGATTCACAAATGCATAAATGGGCAAGGCCCCCTCTATCTGGAAAAGAAATTCATTCCTTACACCCCGACCAGGACCTTAGATCTAGCAATAGTCATCTGTTGGCAGTACCACGTGCCAAGAAGGCTAGACATGGTGGTAGAGCCCTAGCAGTGATGGGACCAATTTTGTGGAATAATCTCCCGCTAACGCTACGACTTTGTCCCGATCATCTGAAATTTAGGAAACAGCTCAAAACTCTGTTGTTCAAAAATTAGATCTAGTTCAGCTCTCCCTTATTCTGAAATGAACAGTCGAATAACCTGGCCCAAAGCGCAGAGATACTCCTTTGGAGTCGATTCTAGCGCTATACAAACCCATAAATAAATAAATAAAGGATTGCCTAGTCACAGGGTGTCGCATATTAGGAGTGGTATGAGTATTGGGAATGTGACGGTGGGAAGTCAAGCCGGGATTGGCTAGCACCAGGGTGCCGCATACTAGGAGTGGTATGAGGTTTGGGAATGCAACCGGGATGGGAAGTGAAGCAGGGATTGGCTAGTCCCAGGGTACCTCACATTGGGATTGATATGAGGATTGGGAAAGCGACAGGGATGGGAAGTGAAGCCGGGATTGGCTAGCACCAGGGTGTCGCATACTAGGAGTGGTATGAGGTTTGGGAATGTGACAGGGATAGCAAGTGAAGCAGGGATTGGCTAGTCCCAGGGCTCCTCACATTAGGATTGATATGAGGATTGGGAATGCGAAAGGGATTAGAAGTGAGGCAGGGATTGGCTAGTCCCAGGGTGTCTCACATCAGGATTGATATGAGGTTTGGGAATGCAGCAGAGATGGGAAGTGAAGCAGGGATAGGCTAGTCCCAGGGTGTCACATACTAGGAGTGATATGAGGTTTGGGAATGCGACCGGGATGGGAAGTGAAGCAGGGATTGGCTAGTCCTAGGGTGTTGCATACTAGGAATAATATGAGTATTTGTATTGCGACCGGGATGGGAAGTGAAGCAGGGATTGGCTAGCACCAGGGTGTCGCATACTAGGATTGATATGAGGTTTGGGAATGCGACAGGAATGGAAAGTGAAGCCAGGATTGAATAGTCCCAGGGTTTCGCTTACTAAAAGTGATATGAGGATTGTGAACACGTCTGGGATGGGAAGTGAAGCAGGGATTGGCTAGTCCCAGCGTGTCGCATATTAGAAGTGATATGTGGATTGCGAACACGTCAGGGATGGGAAGTGAAGCAGGGATTGGCTAGTCCCAGGGTGTCGCATACTAGGAGTGGTACGAGGATTGGGAATGCGACCGTGATGGGAAGTGAGCCGGGATTGGCTAGTCCCAGCGTGTCCCATACTAGGAGTGATATGTGGATTGTGAACACGTCGGGGATGAGAAGTGAAGCAGGGATTGGCTAGTCCCAAGGTGTCGCATACTAGGAGTGGTACGAGGATTGGGAATGCGACCTGGATGGGAAGTGAAGCCGGGATTGGCTAGTCCCAGGGTGTCTCACATCAGGATTGATAGGAGGTTTGGGAATGCGACCGGGATGGGAAGTGAGCCGGGATTGGCTAGTCCCAGCGTGTCCCATACTAGGAGTGATATGTGGATTGTGAACACGTCGGGGATGAGAAGTGAAGCAGGGATTGGCTAGTCCCAAGGTGTCGCATACTAGGAGTGGTACGAGGATTGGGAATGCGACAGGGATGGGAAGTGAAGCCGGGTCCGGGGGAGTGCGAGGGTCTGGCAGCATGACCGGAATAGGGAGGGTGACCGGTATTGGGATGGTGATGTGGAATATGAGCGTGACGGGCGGAGCTAGTAACAGTAACTACAAAAAGACGCATGGAGTGAGAGAGGGTGCTATGCACTCCACCTGCCGCTCACTCTTGCACATGTCACAGTGAGGTGCTGAATAAAGTCCGTCAGTTGTTGTGCTCATTTTACCTCATTCACAATGATACAAAGTATGTGAAACAGATCACCATAGAAAGTATGAGATCACATCTCTTCACTGTTCCTCCCCCATACCCCTCTTACCATCCCTCAGATGCTTCTTTCCTCAGCGTTGTCCTCCTTCCTCCCCGCCCCCTGCTGGCGATGGTCACTTCTTCTGTCCTCCTCACCGTTCCCACCCTCCTGCTCCTTTTTTACTCATTTATTTTCGTCCGCGTCCACCTCAATTTGCTCTCTTTCTCCTCCGACTGCTCTTAATCCCCGTCCCTCATATTGCTATATATGTACATAGTGCCGCGGATGTGCTGCTTCCTTTCAATGTAAACAGATTTCACTATCCAAGTTCTGAATGTAGTAAACCGCTGAGAAGTGGCCGCGAAGTGACGTGGCGCTATAGAAAGCCTCTAGTTGGACACTAACGTAAAATGACGTTAAGCAAATGACTGTAAGCAATGGTTGTAAGTGTCCTGGTCCCGGAAGGCTTCGATTCCCTGTTGAGAAGTGAGTTGGTGACATGTTTGCTGCAGACACGTCTGAGCAGCCAGTGCTTGACACGGTGGGCCCTCCTGGCACCCTCCTCTCTGCTGGCACGGATGCACTGTCCTATCCCCAAGGGAGACAGTGACATTAGCCGATCTGGTTGCTGACAGACCTACCAGCAGAAGGGTTGACTCTTTTATCAAAAAATATTGGCTATTTATGTTTTGAGATTATGAATGGGCCAGGACCTGATATTTGAATAAGAATGTCTTCAGGTGGAAGAGGTGTGGCGCCGCGGCCAGGGCGACTGGCTCCGGAATCTTGGGATCATGGTTCGATCCCCAGTGCTGGCGGCAGATTAGCCCAGCACCAAATGACTCTGGGCAATAGCTTGCTTAATCTTCCCGACGGCCCCCAGCGCCTAGAGACCCTTACGGGGTCGCGCTTTACAAATGTGGATTATTATTATTAAATCCCCTTTATTCGTTTTTGACGTTGATATTCTTACTTTTTTTTCTTTCTTTCGTTTACATACATCGTTAAAATGCATTTGAATTGCTATTGACTTCTATTAGTAGTTTTTGTTTGTACAGGAAGTGATGAAAATACATGCTTTTATGTCTTTTCACCTCTTTCATACATTTTTACCTGGTCTTGAAATGGAACAGGCTGGATTCCTTCTACCCCAAAAGACCTCAAAGGCCTTGCCCTGAGCGCCCCACATTCCAAAATTCCTATCAGTTCTCATGCAAACAGGAGAGAAACCCCAGCCTGGCTCTGACCCGAGCCCAAAACCCTCAGATCACCAGATAGTTGCCAAGCCCACGCCAGCCTCCGCACTGTCACTTTACATAGTGTTCTTGAATTAATGCTAGTTGCCGGACTACTGGATTTTGCTTCCCTTCGTCTTAGAGCAGTGTATCTACTAAATCCAGAACCAGGAACACTGCACTGGCTGCACTTTTCTCCCTCACCTTGGTGCCCCCTCCCCTGCCCGGATCATGTCCTTGTCTTTGCCCACCACATGCCAGCGCTGAGGTGATGGGACACCAAAATAACATTGACCGGCAGAGAGAACGTTCAAACAGAATAAAGTGCAATACATTTATATTTACGAATGCAAACATTTCCATTTGTAAAACAAAAGGGTCTTGACATACTTTTACAAACACTGCATGTCTTTCTTAAATGCATGCATCTGCCATTGTAAGCATCAGCAGCCCTCCAATCCCGTCACTAGGGGTGAATTGTCAGCTTCTGAAACAAATAACTAGCCAGAGGGGACAATGGCAGTGTTGGCCCCCCTATTACCACTGCCACTGAGCCCACTCACTGCCCTTTCACTTGTGGTGCTCCGGACTGTCTTAAACTGTGCTTCCTTGTTCTCTCCTGAGCGCGCACCTGTTATACTTGTGCTGTTGTGTACTAACTTGAGTGGATACCAGTTTGTCTTGTGCTGTCCTACCCTGCTTCCCTCACTGCCCTGAGCACACTCTCTTTCTATCCACAGTTAGCTCGGCGTGGAATGAGCATCGTTCTCATCAGCAGATCCCAAGAGAAGCTGGACCAGGTCGCTTATGAGATTGGTGAGTGACCTTTTACACTGACCTTGAGTGAGAAGAGGTGGCACTGTGAAGAGCCGATCTTCGTCCTGGCAGAGTAATGGGTTGGAGTTTGTTATTAGGGCTCTGCGGCAGAGTGGCCACTGGACTGGGAATGAATTAAGACTAACTGAGAGCATAACTCGCTTGATTCAGTTTAACGTAACCACGTGAATTTCCTGACAATTCTGTAAGATACCGCATAATTACGTGAGAAGAGCAGGTCTGCATTTAGAGCTATTTCTTAGCGCCAGAATTCCTCCTTGTGACCAAAATGGGTGCGAGAATGCATTTTTAACTAAGAAATAGCACTAAATGTGCACTCTGTACAGTTTTCCCCTATGTACTGCCGTCATTTAGTGCTATTTATTTAGCGCAAAATGCACTCTCATTACTCATAAATACGCAAGCAGGTGAACTTGCGTAATTATTGGTTATTCCGCGTAAAAGAGTAAGATGGCTTTTCCCAAATTATTCGATTACTCCAGCGTAATTGACATTCTGCCCAGGCCTAATGAAGACAAGGGTTTGTGACTTAACTCCTTTAGTTTCCTCTTTTCACAGTTCTCTATGACAAGCTATCTGTCCATTGTTGTGAGCTCAGTCCTGTTTTTGTGATTTACATATGAGAATTTCATGTGTGAGGCTTCAGCGTCTCTTGTTTTGATGCACCTTACATATACTCCTGCCTCGGTTTCACAATATGTCCAAGAGAGGGCTAGCATTAAAGTTAGTCTGCGGCTCTTTCTTGCCTCGTGCAAGCAGGATAGCTGTCTTCAGTAATATTTCCCAATGCAACGCCAGACCAATCCGATCTCACTGAGAAATGTGATTTTTAGTCCAGACAACTATAGGTTATCAAACATTGAGTAGACTGTAGTTACCACAAGATGTCTTTCTCAGCATAGCTTTGGAAGGGCCTAGCACTTACACTTGGCTCTTTTTATAATGTACAGGATGATTTATTTTAATTTTATTTCCCTTGAACAAGCCCGCCCTTGAGGACTGAAGTTCTTTGTAACTTGACAGCAAATTCTAAAATACGTAATCAACAGATCTTATACAGTCATTACGTTACACACGTACTTTTCCTGTAAAAGAGTGAGAACGCTTAGTAGGCGATATCAGTGTAAAATTGGGTTAAAAAATAAGCACCCTATTTCTGTAAATACTTGTGGGCAATCAAATGGTTTATGCAAGGGGTTTCCACAGAGGGGTTACTATGCAGAGCAAAAAAAAATTAAAGAAAGGTTTTCTGTCGAAATGTGGATACTCAGTCACATGTGTTCGTGTGATTTAAGGAGCAGAACTGGGCTAAAGAGCAACGTTGTACAAAAGGGGAGTTGCTATGTAACAAGAGGAGGAATGGCATTAAGGGATTCTAAAACATTTGAGAGTGTAAAAGGGTAGTCGTCGGGGAGATAGTGTGCTGAGATGCTTGTGACTAAATGTTTTCTCATTCTTTTGGTCAGGAGAATGATTTTCTGACCTTCTGCTGGGTTTTGGGGGCTTAGTAAGAGAATTTTGTTGTCATTTTTCTTTCTGGCATCTTTTGGTTTCTCATCTTGAAACGGTGCCGCCCACGGGCACTAGCACCCCTGGAAATGTGAGTTCGAGGCATGTGGGCTGCTGAATTCATATCTGTGCATAGATCGCCGCCTAGTGTTGGGTCCAGATGTTTGCACGTTGTTGTCCTGGAAGAGTCTTCGAAGTATCCTGAGATAGGTGACTCCTCCCCTGGACCATAGTGCGCATGGGCATCCTCTCCATCCTCAGATTGTTTTTTTCCGCCATTGGGTTCGGATGTGCTTATCTTGACTCAAGTTAGGAAAAACTTTTTTCAAGGCCAAAAGGCCTTTAGTTCGCGTCGGTACTGTTCCCGATCGGTATCGACAGTTACTTGTTAGTTTACTGACTACAACAACAACTTTTTCGCATCGTATCCGACCATCGACCCTACATCGACGATGGAATCGAAGACACCTTTCAAGCGGTGTCCTGTTTGCAATGCGAAATATCCCCATGTCGACGTCCACCCGGTGTGCAACAAATGCCTTTCACTGGATCACGACGAATCCACATGTTTGGCCTGTGCCCGATTCCGATCCAAAAAGACTCTCCGGAATCGACGAGCAGCGAGACTTGAAGCGCAGCAAGCGGCACCGGCCCCGACCAACATCTTCAGCGCCGAGGACAAAGATGTGGAAGGCGTGGAGAACCTACCCTCCAGCCCCGCTTCCGAACACGATTCCGGATCGGAAGACGTCGAAGAACAACTCTTTCACAGGGAAGAAGCCGACACCGAGGTAGGAGACTACGATGAGGCCTTAGCGGCCGAAGAAAGTAGCTCCGGTGACGAGCAAGGCCTACCCGTACAGACGGAGGATATCCCAGTGCGTCAGTCAATGGCTCCGGTCGAGGGATCGCCTTCGGGCCTTACCCAAGACCTATCCCGCAGTTCTTCGGCCCCGCCATCTGGCCCGGCCTCGGACATTCAGCGACAGCCATTAGTGCCCAAAATGACTGGTTTCCCTTCCTCGAAACCAAAAGTCGTATCGGTTCCCCAGAAACCGAAAGTGAAACTACCACTGGTCGGATCGAAGCCCACTACACCTTCGACGCCAGCCAAACCCGTCGGCACCGACCGCACCAAACGGGACTTCGGTGCCGAACTCGCAGCAGCCGACGTCGGCGCCGACACACGGAAAAAGGCCATCGGTACCGACAAGCCGCCTCGGCCCCCGGCACCGAAACAATCGGCTCCGGCCACAAAGGTCAAAATGGCCGCTGCGTCGCACATCGCTTCGAGAGCAGCACCGAAGGCCCAATCATCGATGTCGTCGATAACTACTACCTCTTCTCGACTCGATGACCCCGTGGCCCCGAAGAAGTCCACGCCTGCCTCTGCAGAACCGCTCGGCGCCAAAGAACCATCGGCGTTACAGGTTCGACAAGTTGCAGCGTCCTTGCAACGCATCAAAGAAAAGGCAGCCCTCCAAGAAACGTCGGGCTCCGAGCCGAAAAAAGGTCAAAAAGCTTCTCAAGCAATACCAAACATCACTTTTGGTCTGCCACCACCCACGGCACCCAAACTGTTTGAAATCAGGACACGTGTCACCCACACTAGGATCACACCTGCCGAACGCTCTCCTACAGAGACGTCACCGTCCCACACCATCGATGCCGACACCGGAAGACTTATGCTCCACAAGCGGAGAATATCTTCCGAGCAGCCTTTGGACTCCTACCGGATCCCGCTAAAGAAAAAGCTGCCAGCGGATTCGGAACCAGTTCTTTACGAACGCCTCCATTCCTCTTACCTGGATCCACAGCCCCTCTCTCCGACACCCTCCGATACCGATGCTTTGGAGGACTACATGGGTGACGATGTCCCCTACCCCGGAGAGATGGACCCTGAAGGCCAACAGGACCCTGACCAGGCTTGGGATGACCCTGTAGACCCGGGTGCGCCTATGGATACACAGGACACGCAGCTCTATGGCGCGAAAACGTCTCCCACAGAGGACACTGACGCATTCAACGCCCTCATTGAACGTGCTGCGGCCAATCATGGGGTGCAACTCCACTCTGACACAATAGAGGACGATTTTCTAATGGATACTTTCGCATCCTCAGAAAGGAATATCAAAACTCTACCCATGCTGAAAGGTGTCCTTAAACCAGCAAAGGACATTTTCAATGAACCCACTAGGGCAAGAGTAATAAACCCCAGGATCGACAAAAAATATAGGTCGGCGCCTGGGGATCCTACGTACATTATAGGCCAGTTGCCTCTAGATTCCATCGTAGTCGCTAATGCTCGCAAAAGGGCGCACTCACAGGCTACTGGCGAAGCTCCTCCCCCGGACAAAGAGTCCAAGGTGCTAGAGACCTCCGGCAAACGGGTTGCAGCCCAGGCAGCTAATATATGGCGTATTGCCAATACCCAGGCGCTCCTAGCTCGCTACGATCGCGCCCACTATGACACATTAGAAACACTACTACAACATCTCCCTGACCAATACAAAGAGGGAGCAGAGATCCTCATCAGGGAGGGACAACTCCTCACAAACGCATCCATCAAGTGTGCACTGGATGCCGCAGATACAGCTGCTAGAGCGATAAATACCAGTGTCATGTTACGACGACACGCCTGGTTACGAATCTCCGGATTTAAACCAGAGGTTCAAAATAATATCCTCAATCAGCCGGTCAACCCCGACTACTTGTTCGGGCCAGAGGTCGACACCACCCTAGAGAAAATAAAAAAGGACACAGACACTGCAAAGTCCATGGGGGCTCTCCAAACACAGTCCTTTCGGAGTGGCTCCTTTCGTCGCCCCGGAAATAGAGGAGCAGGTAGAGGACAGGGGTCACAGCAAACCTTCAACAAAGGCAACACACAAAGTACCTACGATAAAACACCCGGGGTGGATATCGTGGCTTCAGCACAAAGGGTAGAGGACGCGGATACGGCAATACCAGGTCCTCCCCCAAGAACAAACAGTGACGCCCTCTCCCTTCCTCCTGACCACATAACACCTGTCGGGGGAAGGCTACAAAGGTTCCTGTCCACGTGGAACTCCATCACCACGGACAGGTGGGTCAAAGATATTGTCAAACACGGTTACTGCCTAGAATTAACCTCCACTCCACCCACCATACCACCAAAACACCGTCCTATGTCCTCAGAGCACTTAGCGCTATTACAGCAGGAAGTGCTAAGTATGCTGGAGAAGGGTGCAATAGAGGTCGTGCCCGTCCACGAGCAAGGTACAGGGGTGTACTCCCTGTACTTCTTAATACCAAAAAAGAACGGGTCACTCAGACCTATACTAGACCTGAGACCCCTCAACCGCTACATTCTCTCAGAGCATTTCCACATGCTCACCCTACAACAAGTCCTCCCGCTGCTCAAACAGGGAGACTTCCTGGCCACGCTAGACCTCAAAGATGCGTATTTCCACATACCCATACACCCCTCACACAGAAAATATCTCAGGTTCACTATTCAAGGGCAGCACTACCAATTCAAGGTTCTTCCCTTCGGCGTGACAACAGCACCCAGAGTTTTCACAAAGTGCCTAGCTACTGTGGCTGCACATCTACGGAGACAACAAATTCACGTCTACCCTTACCTGGACGACTGGCTTGTTCAGGCAAAGTCAGCCCAGCAATGTGCCAGCCACATGTCCCGCACCATTCACCTTCTACACAGCCTGGGGTTCTCACTAAATTACCCGAAATCACATCTCCAACCCGCACACGTACAACAGTACCTGGGTGCGACCATAGACACTCTGGCAGCCACAGCTCAGCCAAATTTAGTGAGGATCAACAGCATGCAACTGCTGATTTCCAAGTTCAAACCCCAACACTCCCTTCCCGCGCGAGTGTTCATGCAGCTGATAGGCATGATGGCCTCCTGCATTTTCATAGTCCCACACGCGAGACTACATATGCGCCCGCTTCAGGAGTGCTTGGCACGTCAATGGAATCAGGCTCAAGGGCAACTAAAAGACCTAGTGTTGGTGAGCGGTCGGGCATACAACTCTCTGCATTGGTGGAATCCACAAAACCTTTGCAAGGGCCGACCGTTCCAAGAGCCTGTTCCACAAATAATACTGACAGCGGACGCGTCTCTCCAGGGATGGGGAGCTCATGTACTCAATTACACAGTGCAGGGACTATGGACAATACAGCAAAAGAAGATGCACATCAACCTTCTAGAACTGATGGCAATCTTCCTGGCAATGAAAGCATTCAAAGTACACTTGTGCAACAAAGTCGTGTTGATCCGGACGGACAACATGGCTGCCATGTACTACATACAGAAGCAGGGAGGAACACACTCTCCACAGTTGTCTCATCTGGCTCAGAGCATGTGGAAGTGGGCCATTCAGAGGAACATGTTCCTCATGGCGGAACACCTCCCCGGCAAGGACAACCAGATGGCGGATCTGCTCAGCAGACACAGCCACCAGATGCACGAGTGGGAGCTACATCCGTCAGTACTCCAACCGTACTTCCAACAGTGGGGTCATCCAGAGATAGACCTATTCGCCACAAGCGAAAACGCAAAATGCCAAAGCTTTGCCGCCAGGTTCCCACATCCGCAGGGCAATGCGATATGGATGAACTGGTCCGGCAGATTTGCGTACGCTTTTCCCCCAGCACCATTGATACCGCTGGTGGCACGCAAACTCAGACAACACTCACTGACACTCGTCCTGGTTGCTCCAACGTGGGCACGCCAACCATGGTTCACCACCTTTCTCGAACTTTCCGTGGTGCCGCATCAAAGGCTGCGGATCAAACCCGCGCATTTGACGCAGAACCATGGAGAGTTTCAGCACCCAGATCCGCAACAGCTGAACCTGGCAATCTGGCTCCTGAAGTCCTAGAGTTTGGCTACCTAAACCTGCCACCTGACTGTATGGACATCATTAAGGAAGCTAGAAGACCCACTACCAGAGCTTGCTATGCAGCCAAATGGAAAAGGTTTGTCATTTATTGCAATAATAATGACATTAACCCGCTAGACGCATCCATCCAAAACATAATTTGTTACCTCTTACACCTATACCGATGCAATCTGGCATACACCTCAATACGTGTCCATTTGACCGCAATATCAGCCTATCTCCAGAACAGGCAGCACCTCTCTCTATTCAGAGTGCCTGCCATCAAAGCATTCTTGGAAGGACTCAAACGAGTAATTCCTCCAAGCCACTCACCAGCTCCAATGTGGAACCTCAACTTGGTCCTCACATGCCTGATGGGTCCACCCTTTGAACCTCTACACTCATGCGAGATTCAATTCCTCACCTGGAAAGTAGCTTTCCTAGTAGCAATCACTTCTTTGAGGAGAGTTAGTGAACTCCAGGCACTAACCGTTCAAGAGCCATTTATACAGGTTCACGCCAACAGGGTCGTACTACGTACCAACCCCAAATTCATGCCCAAGGTGATATCGCAGTTCCACATGAATCAAACCATTGAACTGCCTGTTTTCTTTCAAAACCCACAAACTGTCGCAGAAAGAGCACTCCATACACTGGATGTAAAGAGAGCCCTCATGTACTATATAGACAGGACTAAAGTCTTTAGGAAAACAAAACAACTTTTCGTTGCCTTTGCCCCACACCACAAAGGTAACGCCATCTCCAAAGCAGGAATAGCCAGATGGATCGTTAAATGTATTCAAATTTGCTATCAAAAAGCTAAACGCACATTGACGATTCCCCCACGAGCCCACTCAACACGTAAGTTAGGGGCCTCCATGGCTTTCCTGGAAACATTCCTTTGCATGATATATGTAGAGCAGCCACCTGGTCCACTACACATACATTTACCAAACACTATTGTGTAGATGTGCAATCAAAACAGCAGGCAGCTGTAGGACAGGCTGTTCTCAAAACTCTGTTTCATACCGCTGCAGCTGGCACTGGTAGCCGCCGCTAATGGGAGGTACTGCTATGTATTCTATGCACAGATATGAATTCAGCAGCCCACATGCCTCGAACTGAATATGCTACTTACCAGTATGCATCTGTTCTTGGCATGTAGGGCTGCTGACATTCATATCGCCCACCCTCCTCCCCGGCGCCTGTAGCAGCTGCAGCTCTCAGAATTACTGTATACATGGTCATCACTTTCTGTATCTACTCCATCACTGCCACAATGGCGAAAAACAATCTGAGGATGGAGAGGATGCCCATGCGCACTATGGTCCAGGGGAGGAGTCACCTATCTCAAGATACTTCGAAGACTCTTCCAGGACAACAACGTGCAAACATCCGGACCCAACACTAGGCGGCGATCTATGCACAGATATGAATGTCAGCAGCCCTACATGCCAAGAACAGATGCATACTGGTAAGTAGCATATTCATTCTGGAGACTTGGCAACTAGGAGCTTTTGTGTGAAGTGGTCTGTAAATGTGAGATACATCACCTTTAGAATATTCCCCAGGTGCCAGACTGGATCCGGAAGTTTTCCTTGCAGTGCTCCCGAATGCTGCCAGGTGGGGGCTCTGCATGAACTTCGATCTGCCCCAGATGTCACTGAGCAGAGCTGCATATAAGCACCACCCCTCTGTGCTGGCTACGAGACCCCCCCCCCCACCTCCACCCCTTTCAAACACCGATCCGAAACACTGCTCTCCCTTTTTTTGGGAGGGGGGATTTATGTCGGTTGACTAGTTTTCCAAACTAATTTCCAGTGTTCCCCCATGCACCGTAAGTTGAAAGGGAGCTTTGAAGGGAAGTTATATGTTGCCAAAGACTGACAGAAGCCTTGCAAGTCCCACTCCTGCCCTAGGTTGAAGGCACAGACCCGTTCCCACTCTTGAGGTCGATCCAGCAACAGATTCATCTTCGCAGTATTGGTCTCCGGTACGTTGAAGTCAAAATTGAAGCAGCTGTACAAGAAAACAAAGCAGGACAGCACCGTCCGCCTCCACAAGCGAGCACATTCCAAACTCCTGACCTACACTTTCAGGGCACTTCCTAACTTGGACCTGCCATCCCTCAACAAATGCAGCTATTTTACACACTCTAAGCCGGACTCCTACTTGCACACATCTGACGCATACGGAAAACCAGCATAGCGGCTGAGCCTTTTCCTTCATTGCTCCTAAAGCATATAATGACCTGCTGCTACACATCCTAGCCTTCTCCATACTCGAATTCCGCAAAAGCTGAAGATCTAGCTCTTCGAGACAAGATCCTATCTTTAGCGTCTGGTTCCTGAGTGATGGAGCACTGTACAAATTATCATAACATCATCTGTTCTGTGGAGTGGTTTCCTGTTTACCATCTCAAAAGGTCCCAAGTAAGACATCTGCACACTGGTAACTCAAGTGGTTTTTTGCTCCGCATCCAAGGACGCGGGAAGGGTAGATCAAAAAACTGACTTTGGTACTCACAGGGCTGGTGCTTATATGCGACCCTGCTCTGTAGTAGCAGTCCATCCCTTTGAGTTCCGATTGTATGCTTTCTTTTAGTAAAATTCAGACTTTTCAACTTAACCGTTCATCTTTGAATTGTAGAGAATCGCACATATGGTGAAATGTGGAGTTCCCGAACAGAACTATTTTGACTGACTAAAACCATACCCTGTTGTCTGTTATCAACTCTTATGGGACTATTGTTGATAGTAGAGCGGTGAACTTGGCCTTGGATTGTATCAAGCTGCAAACTTTTGTAGGACTTCTCTGGGACGCCAATCTTGGGGCCTTCACTGCTCACGAGCTGCATAAGACTGGGCTATCAGAACAGGGGTCGGGCGTCCGCCAAGTAACGAAGTCCAGAAGGTCAGTATTGAGTTTCAATGAAAGTCTTTATTTTCAATCAGTTAGCTCTTACGAGATTGGAGTTTTAAAGTCAGCCAACGCGTTTCGTTCTCACCAGGAGAACTTCATCAGGGCTCATTAGGCGAGTATCTGCAAAAGATGTTACTTGCTACACGGGATTGCGTTCCACTCGGGTCTGGTGGGCACAGTGTAGGTTGTAAGGGAGCCGGGTATGGCCTATTTCAAAGGTCTATTATAGAATGAGATACTGCAAGTGGTGGGTGAGGTAAGTGTTCCAGGCAATCACACTGGAAACAAACGGGAAGTCCCTAGGCCATAGTCTGCCTAAACGCAATTCTTAAAGTCGACGTTGTCAGGTCCTAGTTGGTAATCAAATGTTTGTGTGGGCTATCAACCTGCTCCTAAAAAAGCCACTTTGCTCACAGCACCAGTCACTTCCCTCAGACCTGTTGTATAAAAGCGGTGTAATAACCCCGAGGGAGAAAGCAGTGTTGGGGCAGTGTCTCATTAGAAGGGAAGTGTCCACAATATTATCTACGGTTAGGTACAATGTGAGACCTGATGGCTACTTCCAGGCAGCAGCGCAGCTCAAACTCCCTGCAAAGATCGCTTTCAGATGGCGGTCTACTCCTGTGGCAATAGGCTAAGGTGCATTATCATAATGAGGGGTGCTGGCAAGGGCATCTAACTGTTCAGAATTGGTGGCCACAGTTAGAGCATCAGCGACTAGCAGTTTGGGTTTCCTATATAGCACTAATGCACAGCATTTTGCTTGTTTCACAGCAACTTGATTCACGGTCAGTGTACAGTCCTCTTAGTAGCCAGTCTTTATATTTGGAAAAATATGAAGTACCTGTAAACTGAAAGAACGTTTAGCTGTAAATGAACATCCAAAAAGAGCTGTTAAGATAGCTCAGTGCTCCATTGAAAACATGTCGATGTAGCCTAAAAGTTGCAGATTCATTTCCACTCTTTCATTCTTCCGGAGTGGGTTTAGTGAGTGGCAAACCCCATTGTCAGAACCTAGAGACCGGAGGACTCGTGCAGTGCGCTGTATATATGTGAGTATTATTCTTAGTCTGACTGTTGTACATTTCCAAATTGCTACATTTTGATTGGCTCGTCGCCAGCTGAAATATATACATATGAAATTCATAAGAACTAACTGCGACAAGCAACATAAAAGCAGCAACCCACATCACTAACCCTTCTTCCACTTACAGCAGTCTTTGAATTTCAGAGGTCTAATGAGATCTAGGGTTCACCTAACTATGAGGCTGAGCCCGTCTAATTGGGATGCCGCAACATCAGTAGAAATGTTGCAGCCACCATTACCGGACACTGGGACTCTGCCACAGTGTCTTGAAAATACTTGAAAAAAAAATCATATAAAGGGGCAATTTAGGGGTACCCTGATGACTCGGCCCTTGTGGGCTTTAAATTTTGGGGGGGAACTATTGGGCCATTTGCTGAGATCCTGCATGAGTTGCGTGGGTCTTTCCGGAACTACTGAGGAACTCTCAAATGACTAGGAATCTAAATGTAAAAAAAAAAAGTGGGGTGGGTGCTCGTGGGAGTTGGCAGTCTTCGACCAGGTCCAGCGCAAACCCCATATCGCACACAACCAAAGGCCACGCATGGAAGGAGGTTGCCTACCCAAACCCATGCTGTGCATGGCGACCATGAGCAGCAGGGTGTTGGCCGCCTATGGGGAAATGGGTACCATATTAAGATATTGGCTACCTAGAACTTGAAGATAGCTAACAAGAACTTATGCTCCCACCAGGGGCGCAACAGCCCCCCCCCCCCTCCCCCCGTCAGCCTCCATGGGCTGGGCTGAACTACCCTGCTGGAGGTCAGCCTCCCGTGAAGTATTCCTACGGCCTTCTTTAGTCAGACAAAGCATCGTTTATTTTGCAATGCTTTGGTGTGCCTCTTGTGCCGCACTCTCGACCTGATCAGTCGCCGTGCATGATAAACATGCAAGGGAGATGAAAGACAAAAAACACAGCATGGGTGCCCTGCACCCTCTGTGTACAACAAAAAAACACTCATTTAAGCTCACATCTGATTGGAAAAAGATAATACAGTGATAACACAATAGCTGATGGAGTTCAAGTTTGCCTTTGAAAGTAAATAATATATATGACAGAGGAGGGGCGTGGCTTGCAGCTGACAACGATGGCTGCTGCCTAGGAGAGCTCCGTGATAACCAGCGTCTCTCCCTGACAATCCTGGCACAAATCCGATAGCACAGCAAATATTTGAACTGGGACCGGACGCCGGAGGACTACAGCCTGCATTGCTGCTGCTTCGGGACCGGTACATTAGCCGTGGAACGCACAACCCCGAAAGAAAAGATCGCGGCCTGCAGGTGTAATAGCAGCCGGGGACTCTCGTGAACATCGAGGCCCACGAAGCGGGTGGAGGCAGTCTGCGGCGGGAGCAGGCGAGAAGAACCGGGAGCGCAGGAGTGCCGCAGCGGTGAGGGCGGGCCTGCCCCCCGGAAGAACAAGAGATCGATGCCGCAGGCCGACCAGCAACACAGAAAGCACTACGGACAGAGGCACCCGGGAGGCTGCGGATCACAGACCCGAGTCGGGCCCCCGCTCCGCTGAGGCGCGGGCTCAAACAGCGGCCCGATACTCCCAGCACTAACACTGCCTGCCACCTGCATATGAGACAGGCATACGAGGAGAACACCAAACCGGAGGCCGGAACGGGACCTCGCGCCTCAGAGTGTGTGGGGCCCCGACCATAAGGACTGGCGGCGCCGATCAAACAGCTTAGGCGGCGCTGGTGAGGTCTGGACCTGGAGGTGAGCAGCTATCCAGCAACGCACTTTTATGCCCCATACGCGCCCTCACTGCCAAGGCACAGTATAATAGGAGCTGTTATTAAGCGCCACTCTACAGAAGAGCAATCCTCACATTCATGACATGTGCAGACTCATAGAAGGCCAGAGGACAGCCACTCGGCAGCTGCTTGTGGAGGCAACAGCACACCTCCAGGAGCACACAGATAAAAGGGCACGCATATAAGCACGCTGGGACTATAAACCCCACATATCCTTGAAAGTATCGGGACATATAGACCCGCCAACAGTCAGGCCACAGCTTGGGACACAGTTATGGCATAAGAAGCTGCTGGATAAGGACTCTCTGACCCAGTTCCGCAACTCATTGATAGCTAAAAACGCATATTATCATCATTGCACGAGTGGTGTGACTACTGGTATCAGTGGAGGTGGGGAGCCCGGAAAACCGAAAGGCCGTGCGTGGCTGTTTTGCATGCAGTAGGGCCGCAGCAACTACTGGCCTCCCTGCCGCATAGCTGTTACACCCATTAACCGAGTCTGCTACCATGGGTGGCAGAGGCCAACGTGCGACACAAACCAATAAACTAGAAAAATACGTCTACCGTGGAGACAAACCACAAACACCGGTGACTCTAAAGGGAGGTGAGAGCGGCAATCAAACCGACAAACCCAAAGAAATAACTTTACGGGACATAATGTGCACACTGACTCGAATGCAAACATCAATTGGCGCAATCTCTACAGACATCACACTGCTACGTGCGGATATTTCTAAAATCAGTGACAGACTAAAGGAGGTGGAATCGACGACGACCACTCTAACTACAGACACGGCGACGCTACAAAGACAAGTGCGGACTCTGGAAAGAGCACACAAACAAATGGAGGCAAAGCTTGACGACCAGGAGGGACGCTCGCGACGCAGTAATATTTGCTTACTGGGGGTGCCAGAGAGCATGCGTGGTCCGGCGGTAGACCTCTTTGTGGAAGACCTTGTCAAGACTAAACTGCAACCACGAGGTTTGTCAAGTTTCTTCTCTGTGGAACGCGCTCATAGGGTACCGGGTGGGAGACCCAAGCCGGGGGCTCCACCCAGACCTATACTTGCCCCGGATATTCAACTTTCGGGACCGCGACACCATCCTGCAGGCGGCACGTATAGCACCTCCAATACAAGTAGACAATAGCACAGTCACGATGTACCCGGACTACACTGCGCTGGTAACAAAGCAGCAACGAGATTTCCTGGAAGTGAAGAAAGAGCTCGGGAATAGAGAACTCAAGTACGCAATGCTCTTCCCCGCAAAACTGAGAGTCGAGGCAGAGGGAAAGACCTGGTTCTTCACATCACCGCAGGAAGCTACGGATTGGTTGGAGGGATGGCGCAAAGCACAGAGGCCCGAGGACAAGAATGGGGATACAGGCAATCCGATGACAGATCCGCAGAACCAGAACCTTCGGACAAGGGAGCAACCGGTGACACACCGACCTGCAATGAGCAGGGGGACTCAGATTGAGCGTAACTTGCACAGACACAGGCGATGAAACCAGAGACATCCCCGACAGGCTTGTTCTAATACTAAAAGCAGTAGGTGCCGAATCTGATAACGACCTGAAATAAAGGCCTCACCTCGTGAATGAGAAGTGCAGACGATATAGACATTGATGAACGAAAGACATTATTCCTGAATGCGATGTCTAAAGGCCCAGTCACCCTTTTCAAAGACAAGATATAATCGTACTGTGATGTATGCAACAAAGAAAAGGTATGTTATTGCAGCAACGTTTGTAATTGGAAACGTTAATAAAAACTTTTTTTTTTTTTTAAATAGGACATTTGAACAGAAAAGTATATGTTTCTGTGAAGTGGTTTATAACACAATACATAGAAAGTAGCTATATTTAACATTAAAATTCCTGACGTCATGAAATCCTGGATGTTGGACTTGGCCCTTTTTGCAGGGTCATCCCTGAAATTTTTGCCTTCCTCCTATATTTTTTCTGACCTTTTGTTGGCTGTTTTATGACTCTGGGCACTTTACCACTGCTGATCAATGCTAAAGTGCATATGCTCTCCCTATTGTAAATTGATGTATGAATTAGTGATTCTGTGATTGGTTGGTTTGGTTTACCTGTCAGACCCTAGTACAGTGCACCAGGAGTGCCCAGGGCTTTTAAATCCAAATGCTGCTGGTGGGCTTGCAGCACTGTTTGTGCCACCCACAGAAGCAGCCTGTAAAAGTGTGTCTAAGGCCTGCCATGGCAGAGCCTGCGTGCAGTCTGGTACTGTCATGCTGACTGGGCAAGTGCACCCACTTGCCAGTCCCTAAACCTTCCCTTTTCTTCATATCAGACACCCCTATGGTAGGCCCAAGGGCAGGGTGCATTGTAAGTATAAGGTAGGACATTCCCTGATGTGTGTGGCATGTCCTGATAGTGAATTACAGCCATTTTCGTTTTTCACTATTGCAAGGCTACCTGTTCTCCATAGGCCAGCATGGGCTGTTAGATTATTACATGTTTATAATCTTAACTGACTCGGAGAACATGGTAGAAATTCGAATTTAGTATGCCTGAACTCAGAATGATAAAATACATCTTTTAGTGAAGGTGGTTTTAACATTCTGTGTTTGAAAATACCACTTTTAGAAAGTAGGTATTTTCTTGCCTAACCATTCAAATCTGCCTCTGCTAGGCTGTGTATTCCCTGTCTGGAGTTTGAGTGACAGGGCTGGGGAATTCCAGGAGACAGGGTGAGTCCGTCCAGTGGTGAATAGAGAGATCTGCATCTAGATGGGAGGGAGGAGTTGCACCTGGGACCTGAATAGGACAGTGCCTGCCCCCCACAGTGCTGGCTCCACCCCCTGTGGTGCGTCTGATGTCTCTGCCCTGCACTGTGAAAGGAGAGAAGGAATCATGTCAACAAAGTGCTCCAGGTCTGTGCTATCCCTCCTCCGCAATGCTGGCGCCACCTCCTGTGGGGAGTCTGATGTTTCTGCCCTGCACTGTGAAAGGAAAGAAGGAGTCATGTAAACAGAGTGCTCAGGAACTGGTTTGGACTGGGCAAAGGCCCCTCTCCCCTCCGAGAACAAAGGATTTTGGGGTATAAGTAGTGGGACCCTGATTCCAAGAATTTAGATCACTTTTGGAACAAGAAGAAACCTTTTCTGAGGAGCGGAACCTGAAGAAACTGAGGAGAGACTATCCCTCAGCTGAAGTGCTGCTTGGGGGATTGGCCTGCAGTGGTTTGCCTGACTGCCAAAGGAAGGAGAAGAGACTTTGTGTGCTTATTTCAACTTGTAGGGATCTCCAAGGGCTTGGAACAGAGCTTGCCTCCTGCTGAAGTCTCAGGGACAACAGACTTCAACCCCCAGCTCCTCAGAGTTCTATGGAAGTGCCTGCTGCTGTTTTGGGGCCTTCTGAGGGACTGCGTGTCGCAAGGAGCTGGAAGCGCGACTCGCCGAAGCGTGTCGCCGTTGTCGCACTTCTGAACAAGGGTGTCGCCGCTGGAGTGGTCGCACTACACTGCATCGAGAGAAGCGTCTCGCAACGAAGAGGAAGCGTGTCGCCGTCGCTGCTGGCTGCCGTCACACTTCTGAACAAGGGTGACGCCGCTGGAGTGGTCGCACTACACTGCATCGAGAGAAGCGTCTCGCAACGAAGAGGAAGCGTGTCGCCGTCGCTGCTGGCTGCCGTCACACTTCTGAACAAGGGTGACGCCGCTGGAACTGTCGCATTGCACCGCATCGGAGAAAGCGCCTCGCATCCCTGAGAAGCGCGCCGCCGTCGGAGCTGCTGCCGTCGCATTTCTGAAAAAGGATGTCGCCGCTGTAGTTGTCGCATTGTGCGGAAGGTTCACGCAAACTGGGAGAAGAGTGTCGCAGCTGAAGCTGTTGCCGTCGCGCTTCTGAACAAGGGTGTCGCCGCTGCAGTCCACGCATCGAACCGAGAACTTCTTGCATCCCCGGAGAAGCGTGCCACATCTGGAAGATCTTCACGTCTTTATTTCTTTGCACCAGAACTTTGCCGCATTTCCATCGCAGAGACATTGCTTGTCGTGGAAGCGCAATGCATCGTAAGGTACATTGACGCGAAGTGTTGCATCTTAAGAACTGAACTAAGCTAAAACTACCATCTTAAAGTAATAGTATTGTGTATTTTTGTCGTTTAGGGTCTTGTGGTAAATCTATATAAAGCATACTTAATTTTGATTATAAAACCTGTGTGGTGTCCATTTATAGTATTGTCACTGGATTACTGTATGTGGTCACAAATGCTTTACACACTGCCTCTGAGATAAGCCTGTCTGCTCGTGCCAAGTTACCAAGGGGGTGAGCAGGGGTTATTTTAGGAGTGTACCCCCTTACCCTGACTAGAGTCAAGGGTCCGTATTTGTCACAAATACCTACCTGTGCCAACTAGAGACCCCCAAATCTAACACTGGAGATGACCAACAAGTTTATGACTTTCAGAGCAACTGTTGCATAAAACTCAATTTAAAGTTATATAAAAGAAAGTGTGAAACTGAAGCTTATAACACGGACACCGGTAGTGATAGCTGAGCGGGATAATGTATCTACTCCAGCGCCTTATCCGCGGGTTCAAATTCTTGTACCACTCAGCCTTTCATCCTTCGGAGGTTGACAAAAGGAGTACCATTGACTTGCAAAACAATTGACATCTGTTGTTTGTTAGTAGTACTCGGGGTGAACGCGCACTATTGCAAAATGCCTGACATGTCTATGTCAAAACGTAACCGAGTCTCACTTACAAAGAAGCTTCCTCCGCATATTGCCGCTAAGGCAAAAGTGCGGTGTCCCCCTGCACAATATGTCCGGGGTGATTTAACTTCATCTCCAATGGGAGGGCACTATGCAACTATACATGTGGTCTATTTTTAAGCAAGAGTTGATATTTAACTGCAAGCACAATGGTGTCTATTTTCACCCGCTCCACTGCACCCTATGCTTAGGCGCAGCAGCCTTTGCCATACCTTGCTTTCATCATATGGTTCTAAACTCGCGCCGCACTCAAGATGGCCACTATAGAAATATTTGACACTGAAAACAACCCAAGCCTTTGGTACAAAAGCAGGCATTCCCGAGAGTATGCTACATGACCAGTGCCTCCCTTATTTAAACATGAAAGATGTGGTTGATTTAGGAAAGGCCTGCGAACTGAGGCTCATTCCAAAATTTAGGGTCATCAAAGAGGAATGACTATCCCCCACTGCAAAGTTTATTTATCCGGGAATAAATTCATGAGGGCATTAGATTGCAGCAGATTTAAGAGCGAGGCAGAGGGTCGTAAACCTGATTCTTTGGTCCAAGGACAGCCAGTGAAGCCTACACTTTCAACACATCACATGATTTAGTTTACAGAACAGTCTTACCTCATAATTCTGGTTATTCTGGGGCCTGGCAGGGAGCCCTTAATTCAGGAAATAGAAGTAGCCAGCCTCGCTGTAAAGCCTGAGCACACCTGTAGCGCAGCAATCGCTTGCAAGGAAGGTAGAAGTTTCCTATGTGCCTTGAGTGACCCAAAGCAGGGGTCGGCAACAGAGAAAATATTAGGGGCGAAGGAACAGATTTGGATGAAGAATCACACTAATCGATTCGAACCTTGCCACGGGGTTTGGTGGCTCACCCATGGAAGAAGGCAGCAAACGGTTGCTCTGGTGAAGTTTTTCCACTGAAAAGTAAGAGCTCTGGCTTGTCGGTGTTAATGCTAAGGAAGGTGTGGTTCAGTCACGTTGCGTCAAAGACCTGGTGCCTTATGGTTCACCTGAACCATAATCTGTGTCATCTAGATATGGAAACACGTGGCATGCAGATAAGTAGCTAAGCTGCAGCAGAGGTTGAATGCGGGGACTCAATTGCGTCAAGTAAAAGGAGGAGCCTGGCAGCACACCACAGCTCATCACAACACATGACAACCGAAAGGAAACCACACTCAACACTCGACAAAGCCCCATCAGTAAGGATCTAAAACAATTGCAGATCATACTTTCAACACAATAGTGCAAAGACTTCCCCACGCCTCCTGCCACCTCCAACAACATCACCCCCTCACAAGACTTTTGCAACAAGCTCTTGGATTTCTTCAGTAACAAAATCACCTCCATATACAGCTGCTTGGACCCTCAACCAGAGCACAGCACTGTTGCATCTCAACTTCCCATCGCGGTTGATTAATGAACCCTGACCTCGTGGCCTGTCATCGCCACCATCATCATCACTGGCACCATGAGGACTATTAACTTCGGCCTCCTTCTGACCCGTGCCCCCACCATGCATTCACCATGCACACTCCTACTGATCAGTGAGGCACTAACACTCCTCCTCAATGCCTCCACCGACTCAGCCACATTCCCAGACACCAGGAAACAAGCCTCTGCTCAAGAACCCATCCACTGACCCATACTTCCAACCATAGCCCAATCTCCCTCCTACCATACATGACCAAGGTCTTAGAGAAACTAACCAACTGACCCCACTGACCCCTTACCATCCAGGATCTGCTAGTTATCCAACAGGTTGTCCATGCACATATGTTTAGCTCCCATCATTTCTAAAAATAAATATCCTACGCCTCGTAGAAGTGGTATCAGGAGAGAATTTTTTACATCAGATGAATCCAAATTACATTTTTGTCAGTAGTGTGATGAGTGCATCCTGCTTGTATGAGGCCTAAACCATATCAGAAAGATGCAAAGTATGAGTTTAAACAGTTCAGTGATATTTCCTGACAGGTGGGCGTCTTGGGGAGGGTGTAGGGTCCTCTGGGTACCCAGTTATGAGGCCCTGCCCCCTCTGTGTAACTGCCTCTCTCACTAGGTCCAGAAGAAGGTCCAGGACGTCACCTGGGGTCCGTGCCCAAAGCATGTTGGCACATCGTTCTTGGGATGAGAACCCACGTTCAGGGTGGCAGCTCTTTCTAGAGCTGTTCGCGGCTCGTTCCGCCTTTACCTGGAAGGAGTCTGTAGACAGAGGACCGCAGAGGGAGTTAGAGGAACAATCACAGGTTCAGAACTGAAACAAACACACTCCCGTCCAGCATGCCTGCTCTGGTGGTGCCAGCTCCTGCCCACCGTGCCACGGCCACAGTGGCAGGCACAGGGTGACGTACTGTGCCACAGCCACGGGGTGACGCACTGTACCCAGTGCTTTAAATGGGCCGGTACTCACCAGTACTGAGTACCGGCACTTCTTAGATTTATCATTCTGTGTACCGGCACTTCTCTACTGCCGTGGAGAGTACCGGTACTCATGATAAGGTAGTCCCATTGCCTGTGCTGGTGAGCAGGAGTGGAAGTGTCTCTGGCAGCCAAGTCGCCGCTTCTGCAGCCCCCGATCTGAGCCGCAGCTGAGCTTTTCAGGCAGGGCTCATTTGAATAATGTCCGGCTACTCGCCATCATGCTGTGCTTGACGGAGCAGGTTCCATTCAGACCCTGTGCTGTCGATCACATTCACACTATCCTGTGCTTTCCTGCAAGCACAGGAATCATGTCAGTGCCCTGGCAGTGGCCATCAGGCTAAGGCCAGTCCGGCCCTGGTGGCAATTAGAACAGCCATGGTCGGTGAAGAGAAAAGATGGCTTTTATCATACCTTAGTCGTTTGTGTGTCTGCTATGTTTGTTTGTATGCCTGTTTTTGTAAGAAAAAAGTGAGAGAAAGAGAATCCAGACACCCTCAGGAGGTATTTTAAAGAAAATGGGTGGCACTTTGTTTGTAAATGTCTGCTCCGCGACAAAGATTCATTAATAATGTAAAAGGGGGAAAAAGTGGGGTGAGTGTGTGAGTGGATGGATGAGTGAGCAAGGGAGGATGTATAGATGGATGAATAGTTGGATGGATGAGTGAAAGCATGCATAAGTGAAAGGGTGGATGATTGGATAAAAGGGTGGATGATTGGTGGAGAAGTGAAAGATTGGATGGATGAATGAAAGGTAGGGAGGATGGATGAAAGGGTGGATGATTGGTGGAGAAGTGAAAGATTGGATGGATGAATGAAAGGTAGGGAGGATGGATGAAAGGGTGGATGATGGATGTGTGAAAGGAGGGATTGAGTGAAAGGGTGGATAGAATTAAGGAGTGAAAGGGTTGATGGATGGATGAGCGAAAGGATTGATGGATGGGGAAAGGGTGGATAAAGAGATGGATGAGGGAAAGGATGAATGGATAGGTTTGGGGATGGATAGGTTTGGATATGAAGGGTGGACAGACGGAATGGTGAAAAACTGAACGATTGATGAAAGACTGAATAGACGATAGAATGTAAAGGTTAAATGGTGGACATCAGCAGGTAAATGGTAGGATGAAAGGATGAATGGATAGATCGATGGAAGAGACCAGAGATATCTTCAGGGGAGGGTCATGATGAGTTGCTTCATTTGCTTGGTGCCATAAGAGCTTTTCTTCGACGTGGGGGTATTTTCAGTTACTTCCTACTTGTGTGCTCAAAAATATATAGTATTGTGCCAAACAGCAATTAACAGTATGACATTAAGAAGGTGCAACTATTGCAAAGAAAGGAAATGTAACATATTATCGCATTTCTCTTTCATTTTGTGTAATGAGTTAACCAGCTTTGGGTTTTTTTCCCCCGCTCCTGCATGGGTGGCTGCTCTTTTCAAGTGGTGGCATCCCGATTATGGAACAGTCTGCCACCTTCTCTTAGACGGACACCGGACCTCCTTGTCTTTAGGAGGAAATTAAAAACCTGGCTATTCCAACAGTAGTACAAGTGAGTTATTTCAGCACACTCTGCCTGTTTAATGGGCTTTCAGCACCGGGACACTCTGTGGAGTAGCCACGCGCTTTACAAGTACCCAGTTACGGTACATTACATTTATATAAACACATTTATCATGTGTTTTGGTATGTGCTGTAACTAATATAGAAGTTGTTAAGTATCATGATGTCTTGCCCTTAGCCCCGCCCCTAGCCCCTCCCCCTCACTACACCTCTAGCTCATTTTAATGAGTACCTGCACTTATTTTTCCCCATTTAAAGCACTGATCGTACCACGAGCACAGCAGCAGACACTGGTTGGTGCACGGTGCCACGCCCACAGCTACAAGCCCGGGCTGTTGCACCGAGCTGTCAGCACAGTTGCAGGCCTGGGGTGAAGCACTGAGGCGTGGGCACAGATGCAGGCTCGGGCTGTTGCACCGAGCTGATGGCAAGGCTGCAGGCCCGGGGCTGTTACACCGAGCTGTGGGCACAGCTGCAGGCCCAGGGTGAAGCACCGAGGTGTGGGCACAGCTGCAGGCTCGGGCTGTTGCACCGAGCTGATGGCAAGGCTGCAGGCCTGGGCTGTTACACCGAGCTGTGGGCACAGCTGCAGGCCCGGGGTGAAGCACCGAGCTGTGGGCACAGCTGCAGGCCCGGGGTGAAGCACCGAGCTGTGGGCACAGCTGCAGGCCCGGGGTGAAGCCCCGAGCTGTGGGCACAGCTGCAGACCCGAGCTGTGGGCACAGCTGCAGGCCCTGGGTGAAGCACTGAGCTCTGGGCACAGCAGCGTGGCACCGAGCTGTGGGCACAGCCGCAGGCCGGGGTTGAAGCACCGAGGTCTGGGCACAACTGCAGGCCGGGGGTGAAGCACCGAGCTCTGGGCACAGCTGCAGGCAGGGGGGGGGTGAAGCACTGAGCTGTGGGCACAGCTGCAGGCCCGGGGTGAAGCACCGAGCTGTGGGCACAGCTGCAGGCCGGGGTTGAAGCACCGAGGTCTGGGCACAGCTGCAGGCCGGGGTTGAAGCACCGAGGTCTGGGCACAGCTGCAGGCCGGGGGTGAAGCACCGAGCTCTGGGCACAGCTGCAGGCCGGGGGTGAAGCACCGAGCTCTGGGCACAGCTGCAGGCCCGGGGTGAAGCACTGAGCTCTGGGCACCGCTGCAGGCCTGGGGTGGGCCGATGGGGCCTAATCTGCGGCCAGTGGCTGTCGTGTGCTCGAAGGCTCCTTTTAAAGCTGCTCGCATATCACGACACGTTCGTATCGTGCTGCGCGTGGAACAGGTACACTTGAGCCTGTGTGTGGGCGTGTTCTTTCCGAGCACGATCTCGACACACCGTGTTTCAGCACAGCAAAGCGAACCTGAGAAGGTTCACTTCCGAGATGGAGCCCGTCTTCTAAAGCAAAAATAAACACCGCCTCGGGACCCGGCCTTTGCCTCGCTGAACTCCTCACTAATCCGAGCATCTCTGTAGTGTCTGCTTCCTCATGGCCGCCGGCTTCTATCACTCTCTGCCACCCTCCCTCCCTGCCAGCTGAGCCCCAGCCCACGGCGCAGGTGGTGCGAGCAGGACGGTCTCAGATCTGCCCGTGCCCACAGCACTCACCCGGTGCACCCTACCAGGTTGTCTGTTCTGGCATTTGGCTAACAGTCATTTTTTAAATCACTCTTTGACAATTCATCGATGGTTCGTTGTTCATGTTTAACACATTTCCAGGGATGGCTAACGCAACACATACTGTTCTTTATACATCGTGGCATAGGCGTACCCGCCGTCGCCACTACATCTACCACAGTCCTTTGGGGCAACTTGCTGGTGTGACGAGCAGTGTGCGACCAACCTTTGCTTAATGTTTAACACATTTGTTTGTGCGTTAGTTACTATTTGTGGTTTTTGATTTGATTTTTTTATAATTAATAAAGCGCACAGGCAAGCCAGGGAGCATCCAAGGTCACTAAATCAAAAAGATGAGGGGATGTCAAGGAAGGGCTTTTGTGATCAGGTCCAGCATACATGCCCAGGAGACTATATTCAAACACTGAGTATGAAGTTCCTATCGGGAAACGAAAGAAGAAGAAAAATGCTAACTGTGTGGTTGAAACCGAAGAAAATTTGGAGAGTGATCTCCTTATTGGAATAAGACCCTCACCCCTAATTAAAATGAGAATGGCGCGTATCGTCACACAGTTAGCATTTTTCTTCTTCTTTCGTTTCCCGATAGGAACTTCATACTCAGTGTTTGAATATAGCATCCAAGGTCACGCCAGGGAGCATCCAAGGTCACGCCAGGGAGCATCCAAGGTCACGCCAGGGAGCATCTTGTTGCTGTGAACATGAACCTGAGAAGCCCTGCACACTGGCCGTGGGAACCCTGCACACTGGCCGTGGAAACCCAGCACAGTAGAATAGAATTCCAGAGTAAGGGCCCCAAGTAACAGACCATAAGTCCCCCTGCCCGCGTTTTTTTTTGTTTTTGGCACCTAGAAAAGTAGTTTACCATCAGACCTTAAGAGTACATGAGGACGTGTATGTTGAAAGGTGGTCTTTGAAGATTGAACTGTTACTCGTAGAAGGCTCTACGCTAGCGGCTTTGAATACTAGACCTTAGAGTGTATGGGGGCGTGTATGGGGTGAGGGAGTCTCTGAAGATTGAGCTGTTACTCGTAGAAGGCTCTACGCTAGCGGCTTTGAATACTAGACCTTAGAGTGTATGGGGGCCTGTATGGTGTGAGGGAGTCTCTGAAGATTGAGCTGTTACTCGTGGAAGGATTTACGCTAGCGGCTTTGATTACCAGACCTTGGAGTGTATGGGGGCGTGTATGGGGTGAGGGAGTCTCTGAAGATTGAGCTGTTACTCGTGGAAGGATTTACGCTAGCGGCTTTGATTACCAGACCTTGGAGTGTATGGGGGCGTGTATGGGGTGAGGGAGTCTCTGAAGATTGAGCTGTTACTAGTGGAAGGATTTACGCTAGCGGCTTTGATTATCAGACCTTTGAGTGTATGGGGGCGTGTATGTGGCAAGGTGATCTTTGAAGATTGTGCTCTTATTCGTAGAACGCTTTACGCAACTGGCTTTCCATCAATAGCTTGTAAAGCACGTCTACTCGCCTATGAGGGTCTCAAGGCACTGTTGATGGGGGAGCTGCTGGTTCATCAAAGCCGCTGTGGGTCAGTTAAAGAGCCAGGTCTTGAGGTCCTTCCTGAATTGAGGCAGTGATGGTGATTGCCTGAGGTGGCGAGGCAGGGTGTTTGCTGCGAGGTAGGAGAAGGATCTTCCTCTGGCTGTGGTAGCCTGGGCCGGTTGGGCGGAACAGAGGTTTCTGGCGGGTACGTGGAATGCGAGATGGCGGTTGAGGTACGCAGGTTCTGCTTTGTAGGCATGTGTGAGGAGCTTGAAGGCTCTTCTTTTGTTGACTGGGAGCCAGTGGAGGTCTTTTAGCCTGTGATGCGGCTGCAGCGGGGGATGTTTAGGTGGAGTCTGGCTGAGGCGCTCTGGATATTTTCTTGAGTTTCTGGGCGATGCGGCATATAGTGCGGTGCCATAGTTGATTCTGCTGCGGACGAGTGCGTGGGTGACAGTCTTTCTGGACTTGGTGGGGATCCATTTGAAGATCTTTCGGAGAAGTCGTAGTGTGTGGATGCAGGATGATGAAACGGCGTTGATGCTGGCGGCTCATGGTGAGCGAGGAGTGTAGGATGATGCAGAGGTTCTGCGCGTGGTCTGTGGGGGAGGTACCAAGTGCTGGATGCCACCAGGAGTCGACCCAGGTGGAGGGGGGGCGGGGGGGGGGTGGAGTCCATGATGAGGACTGCGGTCTTCTCTGAGTTGGGCTTGAGGCAGCTGTTCTTCATCCAGGTGGCGGCGGCCTTCCTCCCATCCTGAAAGTTGTTTTTGGCGACTTGGTTTATTGGTGAGGGAGGGAATCAACCGGGTGTTGTTGGCGTAGGAGACCATGTTGATTCTGTGGTTCCTGACGATGGCTGCGGGTGGCGCCATGTAGATGTTGAAAAGCATGGGGCTCAGGCCATTCCAGGGCTTTGTCGCGGATGATAGCGTTGTGGAGTCTTGAGCTTAGTGTGTGTTGAGAGACTGTATCGAAGGCGGGCGAGCGGTCCAGGAAGATTAGGGCTGCAGTTTCGCCTCCGTTGAGGAGTGCACGGACGTCATCTGTGGTGGCAAGGAGGGTGGTGTAGGTGCTGTGGTTGCTTCAGAACCCTGAGTGTGAGAGTTCCAGGATGTGGTTTGCTTCGATGAACTCGGAAAGTTGGGCATTGATGGCCTTATCGATGACCTTGACTGGGGTGGGGGGGTTGAGAGATGGGTCTGAAGTTCTTGAGGTCCGTCGGGTTGGCAGAGGGTTTCTTTAGCAAGGGTTTGACCTTTGCATGGTTTCAGTCTTCTGGGAAGGAGGCGGAATGGATGGAGCAGTTGATGATGTGGCAGAGTTCAGGAGCAATGATGGTGCCTGCTCTGTTGAAGATATGATGCGGGCAGGGGTCTGAGGGTGCTCCGGAATGGATGCTCTTCATGATCTTGGTGTCGTCCGCGGTGAGGGCGGGATCCAGCTGAGTAGGGTCTGGGGTCGTAGGGTGTGGTGGGTGGGGTGGGACGGTCTTGGGTATCAAGGCTGCCCTATATCTCTGAATACCAGACCTTGGAGTGCATGGGTGTGTGTATGGGGTGAGGGAGTCTTTGAAGATTGCACTGTTACTCATATAAGGCTTTAGGTATGTAGCTTTAAATATCAGACCATAGAGTGCATGGGTGCGAGTATGTGGCAAGGTGGTCTTTGAAGATTGAGCTATTACTCGTTTAAGGCTTTACGCTAGTGGCTTTGAATACCAGACTTTACAGTGCATGGGTGCGTGTATGTGGCAAGGTGGTCTTTGAAGATTGAGCTATTACTCGTTTAAGGCTTTACGCTAGTGGCTTTGAATACCAGACTTTACAGTGCATGGGTGCGTGTATGTGGCAAGGTGGTCTTTGAAGATTGAGCTGTTACTCTAATAAGGCTTTATGCTAGTGGCTTTGAATGCTAGACCTTAGAGCGCATGGGGGCATGTATGTGGGAAGGTGTTTTTGAAGACTAAGGTGTTGTTGCCGAATTCTTTAAACAAGCTGCAAGCCGCTTTACTCAAACCGTGGGACCAGTCATACATGTAGGATTTTCTCCAAGTGTTCTGGTGACAGTGGCTAGACCAGTGGGGTTAGAGTGAGTCTTTTTCCCACTATTTTCCAGTCCGTCTCAGCTCTCTAGATTTTCATAGTTCAGCGTGAGGTTCGTTCCTCTAGTTTTTGTGACGGAGGAGTAGATTGCAGAAAGAATGATGGAGTTGCCGATTTAAAGAGTCTTTAAGACACTATCCACAATTCTTTCTTACTTTTACGTAGGAATGGTTCTGCTCTTTCTCAATTGAGATGATTCAGCCCAACGTAACCAGGTATTGACCTGGATCAGCCAAGATGCCTGTGTGCTGTCAACCAGTTGTTTAATGTAACATTAAGAGCACTTGGTAAAATACTGTTGCTTTGTTTTGTCCTGTCTGACCCAGAATAATGCAGGCCTAATGAGGAATGTCTCAGGAGCTGTCTATTCAGTTTTGCTTCTAGAGAAGTTTCATGGGAGAACTCGGTGTGAATTGTAGCATAGGCCAAGGAAATCTTTCTGCAAGAATGGAAGCATAACAGCATGGTAGACAATGTGTCTGCTGCATATTTTAGGCAATCCTCAGTATGATGAGCTTGGGTTTCTTACACTTAGATGTAGGCCAGATACCAAACGTTCAAGCTGTTCCCAGATGGTGAAGTTCTAGGAACAACCGGAGACTACCAGAGAAGTCTACATGAGCTCCCTGCTGACCAAGATTCTCTACACTTGGGTAGGTTTTAGTGTTTGGCCTCCAGAACTTTATCGGCTGTCTGGGCAAGATTGGTTGGACAGCTAGGCTCTCGCTTAGGGAGGTGGTTTGAAAGAAAGGATTAACACTTTAAAAAATTGACTGTTTAGATAAAGTAGAAAGCAAGGTGGTAGCCTCAAGTATCTAGTTATAACTAAAAAGTGCTTGCAGTAACTAACTTTTAGACTGGGCCCTATTCCATTGTTCTCTGACCAGTTCAGGTTACTGTTCAGCTGCTTGTTTTGGCTAAACACCGTACACTGATAGCAATGGGGCAATTTCTGTTCTTACCCAACAGAGCTCTCTTAGAGGACTGTGGCCCTCATTTATCTCACTTAGGGGTCACCAGGGACTATCTGGAACAATGACTCTATAATGAGCAGTCAAGTCAAATTCAAAAAGTGATCATGCTTCCATGCATTCAGACACTTGGAAAGCCTCCCATGGCGGATGAGCGACCTTGAAACTGGTGCATCTCTGAAACCCCAAGTAACACTGCAGATTTCAATTATTTGTGTTTCGGGTGTTCTGAGAGCCTCTCTGTAAGGGTTGGGACTCCTTGAACTGTGAAGGTTCTCTGCACAGGCTTAGTGGTATGCAGTGGAAGTTACTCTTGTTGATAAAAGATGATGGTATTTTCTCCGATCCAAAACAAATGACTTAAAATCCTCCCTTCGTATGCCAAAAGTTCAAACTGGACTTAGTGAGGTCCTTGCCAACAAGCGATGCTTCCGATCAACAGACAGAAGCCAGGGGCTGGATTTCACCATAGCTTATTAGGATCAGGTAACCACTAGTGTCTCTCAGGGACACTCTTCAGGCACCAAGGCCCAAGGATGGTTGGAGAACCATAGCTCCTTCTACCTCCCCATCCTTGATTTAAATACATTTAGCAGCGTGCAGCTATGGGAGTAATTTCCGACTTGGAATTTCGCAATCCCCTTTGGAGATCGCTCTCCATACAAGCCACCAAATTGGTCTGGCAGTACCCCAAAAAGACTAATATTGGCTGAGAACTTGGGTCTAAGTTACTCAACAGATGAGATTAATGCAATTCTTTCCCTACCCTCACTACTACAAGATAGCGATCTTTCTCAAACTCTTGCACAAAATAATGACTGGGAAGATCTGTTGGAAACTAAGAAAGAACATGTGAGAACTGCTATTCATGGCGTGATAATGACTGAATATCTTTGCGCGAATGCAGCACCCAGAGGCCTCTGGGTACACAATGCGCCACGCATCTTCCTTCAAGATCTGGCATTCCGCAAAGATTGGTCTGCCATCTCGTGGAAATGCACCAGAGACTACCTGGTTCTGATCATAAAAACTGCGACAAGATTAACAGAAGCACTGACAATTAAAATGCAACTGAGCGAGGCGAAATTGAAAAATATGGTGCACATGAACGAGACGAAAGTATACATAACCCAGAACAAGATACAAAAGTTGGGCAAAGACCTTAAACGGTTCTCCATGGAGAAAATGCACCCATATAGTAAGGATGACCATAAAGCACCTGACAATTCAACAGATAACGACACCAGCTGTAACTCAACAGACAACTCAGACTGGAGTGGCGAAGAAACAAGACAACCAAGGAGAAATAGAGGAACAAATAGGCGCCAACAACGCCGTAGACCCAACACATGGCGCAACCCACAATATGGAGATCAACCGCCACCTCCCTTCCAACCCTTCACATCAAATTACCATGGTTGGATGAACCCATATACTGCAGGACCACCACCAATGGGTCCATTTATGGGTCCATATAGGCAACAACCGCCTTTTTTAGGGAGAGGCCAACCGAACCAAAGAGGACGAAGAAAAAGAGTCACATGGACAGACCAAGAGAGACAAGTCCTAACCAGAAGCATGTCCAGCATGGCGAAAGAAAAACCAGGAACAAGCATCACCCACTTGTAATCAACTTGACAGACATAACCCTGACCGAAGAACAAGAAAATGATCTAAACAAAGGTCTAGGTTTCGTGTTGACACCAACACTTGATGTCTTTAAAATACAATGTGAGGTCGCAAAATTCTGTAGAAAGCTAAAACTAAAGACCTTTTTCAACGGCAAAGAGGAGAGCACCGCCGATGGCAACACATCACTACGACCTAAATCCACTTTTTGCCCATTGAATCACCAAAAACCTTCGAACAGGCAGTTATGAAGGAGGTGGAAGACATCAAGGCTGAAAAACAAGCCTTAGAGGAACTCGGACTACACAAGGACCTCATAATCAAACCTGCCGACAAGGGCGGAGGGATTGTCCTTCTGAACAAAGATAGCTATCACCACCAATGCCTCGAACTTCTTTCAGAAGACAAATTCTACACAACCATCAAAACGGACGCTACTCCCAGACTATAACAAACGATTAGAATAATGGTGGAAGAAGCAGAAGTGAACAGGTGGATCTCCAAGAATGAGGCAGATTTCTTGAGGACAAATTCACCAAAAGTACCCTACTTTTACTCGCTCTCAAAGATGCACAAGGCAAGGAGACCACCGCCTGGCCGCCCGATTGTGTCAGGTATAGGGTCGGCCCTCGAACCACTCTCCCAATTTGCCGACCAATACCCAAGACCCATGGTACAAGAGACACCAACCTACCTGAAAGACACACATGATCTACTCAATCTTCTGAAGGATGAGATCTTCTCGAATAGCACCATGCTCCTAGTCGGATTAGACGTAGAGAGCCTGTATACTAGCTTGCCCAAACAGAAAACAATGGAGACATTGGAGGAACTACTCTTTGAACAAAACTGGCCTCACCAAACACCGAGACACTTTGTCCTGGAATGCTGCAGACTCACGCTTACAGAGAATTACTTCGAGTACAACGGGAACGATGTACCAAAAATGCCACGGAACATCCATGGGAAGCACATTTGCCCCTAGTGTGGCTGGACTCTGTGAGCAGCTTCGAGAAAATATTCATACAGAATACGAACAACCCTTACCTATCTAAGATCTGATTCTGGAAGCGGTATATAGACGACGTCATTGTGATCTGAGAAGGCAATGAAGACATTTTACACAAGTTTCATGACTGGATCAATACGCAGGATCAATGCCTCAAGTTCACCTACACCGCTGACCGAAATCAACTGGACTTCTTGGACCTAACCATTTACGTGGAGGATAACATCATCCGAACCAAGACTTTCTTCAAACCAACCTCTAAGAACAGCCTTCTTTCCTATAACAGCTTCCACACGCGCTCACTCAGACAATCTACCTTACAGTCAGTTTCTTCGCCTCAAACGAAACTGCAGCAAACTAACGGATTACAAAACACAAGCCAACGATCTCTGCTCAAAACTATCAAGGCGGGACTACCCAGCCAAAACAGTGGCGAAGTGCCAAAAGAGGGCGAGGAACCAACCAAGAGAAAGTCTCCTCGAAACAACACCCAAACCCCCTGCACAGGACACACTGACCTGCATCACCACACACAGTATAGCGAGCAACGCAGTCAAAAAGATATTAAACAAAAATTTGCGCATAGTAACATCAGGCTCGCTAGACTGGCCAAAACCAAGATTCGCCAACAGAAGAACAAGAAATATCAAAGATATCCTGGTACATGCACGACCCCAAAAGCCGAAAATGAATGAAACAGTCAACACACTATGGAATATGCAACCAGTCACTGGCCACTACCCCTGTGGACACTGCTCAGTATGCAAATTAACCACCACCACTAAATACATCCAACTAACACTGGAACTAAAATGGACAATTAGACCACACACTAACTGTAATTCGACACATGTTGTCTATATGATTACTTGTCCCTGTAACCTCCGGTATATTGGAATGACCCGTTGCAAAATAAAACAGCGGATCTGTGAGCACAGGAGTATTGTAAAGTGCAAACGTGGAACGACCAAAATGAGTACCCACTATATCGAACAAGATCACTCCATTGACGACCTAAACTGGGTTGTCATTGAAACACTGATCGGCACCACCGAATGACGAAAAAATGCTCTTCGAGAAAGAGCGGAGATGGGTACACCGCTTGAAGACAGATTCAATAGGATTAAATGATAATATTCCCTGGCTCAGCATAAAATAAATCCCCAAATCCACCACAGGTGGTTAATATAACAATGATCATCTTACTTAACCAAGAACTAGTTTATTACAGACTCCCCAACTGTTGCCCAACAATTTAGACCCAACGCAATGAATTTCCATTCATTTCATGTATCTTTTCTCAACAACAATTAATGGTTCAAATATTCTGGTAGATTTTCTTCACTAACAACTGGTGGCTCTGATATTTAATGACTGCTCGTCACAACTCTCGAGCCACCCGGGAACCTGATGGAAGCATCAGCACAAGTTGTGCAGCCTACTGAAAGAGGTATGGAGAGCTGAAGATTTCCGCCGTCAACGTAGCACATGTAACGTATCATGCCGAGAGCAATGCTAACTTGTAATCTCTTAACCTTTCAGCAAGGCGCAGCGCTGTCAGTTTTACCGATGAAGCCCTAATTAGGACTCCGTGAGGTAGGCGCTTTGATGACACGCGCAGCGTTGTGTAGATGCTTGTTTTCATGCGTGCCAAACTTGCACGCTATCCCGCTTAGAACTTACGCTGAGTGTACACGCGCCACACTGCACAAACTCCTGTCTGCCTTTTTGAAAGTTTGCGTGCCATAGAACTCGTATTTGGTATACACGCACCCCACCTTGTAAATACAAGTACTCTTGCCTGTTTCTTCAGCGCCGTAATCAATGACACGGGCCGCGCTGTGTGAATACCCGTGTCCTTGCCTACCAAACCCGCACGCTACATGTACCCACTCAGAACTCGCGCCTTGAATGTACACGCGACACTGTGAGGTCTATTATCATGCTACTCTATAAACCTACATGCCACAGAACTCGTGCTTTAAATACATGCGCCACACAACTAAAACAACCGGACACGTTTGACAGTGCGCATTTTATTTTTATTTTTTATTTCCACACGCTTCGTTAATAAGAAACTTGCTTTTGACTGCTCATTAAGTCCCCGAGCATCATGTTAACCATGCTCTTTCAGCCACAGGCAGAAACAACGCGGCTTAACTTCAATCAATGCCATATTTATATGTATATATTCGTGCATTGCCAACAACTATCACAAAAATGCGATATGGGTGTTCAACTATTCCTCAAATAATCACGAGCACTTCGCAAGAATACCCTTTGAAACAAGGTTCAAAATACCTGCTATAAATGTTACTGGTCACAATGCACACTCACATGAGTGAAAATGAACCAACCATAGGACAGCTCACCTGCCCGTTTGTCCTCTGTGGTACCCATCTATAGTATGTACAGCATATAAAGAATTGCCATTTTTCTTGTTTGCTTATACCTTTTATGACATGTCCTAGCTGAACAATATGACCATCATCACGAGACCACTTTTAAACTGTTTTTAATTCTAAAACTCACATTCAGTATCACCACATGTATTTTTGTCTCCATTTTGATTCTCTTTTTCCCACTCCAGGTACTATTGACCTTACATTCAGATAATTAATTTTTTTAACATATACCTTAGGAATAGGACATTAGCCATCTCCTATATTGATTTCTAGGTCCTGAAGAAAGCCCCCCCCCCCCCCTGACCCCTAAGGGGCTGAAACATGTCGACCATTTGAGTGTGAAGAGCTCATAAATAGGTCCCTTTTGCACAACACTGTTTTTATACTCTCCCCATATACCGAACTGAATAAAGTTACAGTTTATGTAGTGTGAAGAGCACTTTTTAACCAACTCACCTCACTTGAGCACTTTCACTCGTCACCGATCACTACTGAAATAACCAGTGGTTCCCTCCAGGTGGAGGAAACATACAGAAAGAGACCCAATGATGATGCTGTCACGTATCTGATACAGGTGGAGAATCAAGATAAACCGCCACACGACCTATTTACGTGAATTAGGGTTTTTTAAGTACTGACTGTTAGAACACCCGAACCCTGGTTGCAGGTACAAGTGATCTATTCCCCATTGATTTTGCTGAACCAGAGCCTACATCACGCTGGACGGGGTGCACGGGGTGACAAAAGTGGTCTTCACCAAATAGTGTCGCCGTTCTTTGGGATCACATCTTCTTGTTGTTGCAGTCCTCTCTGTCTCCCTCTCTCTCACCCTGCCTCTCTGGTCTCTCTGGTCTCTCTCTCTCTCTCTGGTCTATCTGGTCTCTCTCTTTCTCTGGTCTCTCTCTCTCTCTTTCTCTGGTCTCTCTCTCTCTCTTTCTCTGGTCTCTCTCTCTCTCTTTCTCTGGTCTCTCTCTCTCTGGTCTCTCTCTCTCTCTCTCTCTCTCTCTCTGGTCTCTCTGGTCTCTCTCTGGTCTCTCTCTCTCTCTCTCTCTCTCTGGTCTCTCTCTCTGGTCTCTCTCTCTGGTCTCTCTCTCTGGTCTCTCTCCTCTCTCTCTCTCTGGTCTTTCTCTCTGGTCTTTCTCTCTCTCTCTCTCTCTCTCTCTCTCTCTCTCTCTCTGGTCTCTCTCTGGTTTCTCTCTTCTCTCTCTCTTCTCTCTCTCTCTTCTCTCTCTCTCTTCTCTCTCTCTTCTCTCTCTCTCCTCTCTCTCTCCCCTCTCCCTCCCCTCTCTCTCTCCCCTCTCTCTCCCCTCTCCCTCCCCTCTCTCTTGCCCTCTCTCTCCCCTCTCGCTCTCTCTCCCCCCCTCTCTAGCTTGCTCTCGCTCGCCCTCTCGCTCGCTCTCCCTCTCTTCTCGCCTCTCTCTGCTCTCTTTCGCTCGCTCCCTCTCTGCTCTTTCGCTCGCTCTTTCTCTATCTTGCTCTCTCTCTCGCTCTCACACTCACTCCCTCTCTCTCGTCTCACTCTCTTCTCTCTCTCCTCTTACTCTCTTTTCTCTCTCTCTATCCCTTCTCCCTCTCCTCTCTCCGTCTCTCTCTCTGTTCCTAGTCTACTTCAGGTGGATTTGGGCACTCCACCAGTGTAGAACCTTCCGGCATTGTGCACACAGAGAGCAACAGGAAAAATATCAAGTTTGGTGTCAGTATCCGGGAACTAAGCAGAACCAGCTCTGCTGTTAGAATCACCAGTTGTCTTTGAGGGCACAGCTCAGTGTAGCTGTTCATGGAGGCTCTCCTGTCGCTGGAGAGTCGGATGTGGATTGCAGAGTCACAGGCCTCACCTCTCCAGGTTAGGCAAGCGTCTTGTAAGCAGAATATGGCTTCCTCTGCTCCCAGCATTAAAGGACCCTCCATCCGGTGCAGCACATCTCCTTCATGCACACTCCTCAAAACACTGTCTGGGTAGAATAGTTTGTGTATTCCTTCCAGACAGGGTAGCCAGAAGCAATGGTCAATAGAACCGGCCATGTTGTACTGACATGCTCGTATACAACCGTATCCAGAATGGTCGAATTCAAAACCACGTTCATGGACCTTCCATAGGCCAGAGCAAATAATATCAGAATTTCAACTTTCCTGCAGTGGTACTGTCTCCTTTAGTGCATTGGGGCGTTGAGCCACTTATATTTTGGTCCCCAAATTAAATATGATGTGAGCACTAAAGCAGTGTGTTTTGCATTGATTCTGCCAAAGGCCAGCAGGTTGCACTTACGCGGACTGTGGTGGGTCCTGACTCCTGGAGAAGCCAGTGCGGGGATGTGGGGGGAGGGGGGGAGTAGGGCTTATTAACAATAGTATTGACACAGTCCGAGGGAGGGAGTAGGGCTTATTAACAATAGTATTGACACAGTCCGAGGGGCCAAGTGAGTATGTCTGGATGGACGGCTGCCTCCCTCCGGCCGGTCCAACATGCGCACTAGAGGCCACTCAGTCTCTTCCCCGTTGCGTATACCGAAGCCCAGGGTGACTCATAGCTGCAGCCCCCGGACTCAGTAAAGAGCGTTGAGGGTGTGTGCCCCAGCCAATCCAGGTGCTGCTGTTCAAGCAGGAGCAGCATCTGGATTGGCTGAGAAAGACGCAGTAGTAGTTTTGTGGGACCACTGGCACATTGTGTGGGTGGCAGCGTGGGGTGGGAGGAGGCTGTCTCCTTTTCGTGCGGCACTGCTTGCAGGAAAGTAGAAAATAAAATTCACAGACACCTCACTGCTTTCCACCACCGTCTTCACATTCACCACCACCATATGATGGTAAGATGCTAGTATGATCAGACTCCTAACTATTCATTGTCCATGATAACTTCTACTATGGATGCTGTTTGTCCGTAACTTGGACATTGCAGGGTAACAGCCAATTATGTGGCTGGATTTCTCCCTCCAGTGGCAACAGCATGCAAGGTTATCCTAGGGCCCCCTCTCGCCCCACCATCAGAATCTTTTCATTTGGTCCTGGGGTTAAGGGGTACAAGTTCACGGTCACAGCGTTTCACCCTGGATCCAGCGCAGGTGAGTCACCAGGCAGCCTATTGTTCCTGGCCTGCAGTTGTGCAGTGCCCACTTTTGAATCACCAGCAATGTGGCTAGCAACAGACTGCTAACCTGCCCTGATCCAGAGCGAGACCCTGACTGTCCTGTAGGGCGAGAACTGACTGGGTTTATCACAGTCTTAGCTACTGCAACAAAGTAGTTAAGTTAAAGTGTGTGAGGCCGGTTGATTACTGTACGACTGGTCCGCATTTGTAAATGGAACATTATATGTTGGGTGCTCTCAACCAGCTCTGGCCTTTAGGTGCTATCAGTCGTCTCTGGCCTCTAGCCGCTCTCGGATATCCCGGACCTCTAGCTGTTATCAAGCATCCTGGCCTCAGCCGCTCTCAGACAGCTCGGGCCTCTAGGCGCTCCCAGCTCATAAACCCCGGGCTCTGAAGGGCTCATCCATGAGCACTGTTCCAGGCCCGGGAGGAAATGCTTTCTTGGTACTGAGCCTGCTTTGGGCAACTCCCTAGCCACATTACTTCAGTATCTCCATCTCATCTGCACAAGCTAGCCACTGACCATGAACGTGCTGCTGAGAGCATCCCTAGGTTCTTGATCAAGGGATTCACTCTTGTACTGACTATCTCTGCACTAAGGGTGTACACTAGGGGTGTACAAAGTTGCAACGTTTTCTGCATGTGGTTTATCGTGGTAAAATCAGGACTGTTGCTGTTGCACGGTGCTGCCCGCTTCTTCCTCATGGGCCATGATGCAGCCAACTGCGCCATCCTCTTTTCTTCGACTTCGTCGCAGTGCTGCACGGTGGCCCACTGTTGCTGTTTTGGCATCGCACCTGCTGTCTTTTTGTGCCAGGCATGCCGCCCACCTATGTGGCGGTCCGTTATCTAACAATTTGCATGACAGGAATGCCACAGCTCCGGTTTTGGAGCTGCAGCTTCTTATTTTCACATGTTGGGGCACTATATTCTAACCTTCCTTTCACTGGATATATATTTATTTCTTCATGTTTTCTTGGGGCCGTCTTGCCTTCCCATGATTCCATAGTCTTCTGCCCATAAGGCATTGGGAAGTATTTGCTCTACCAATTCAAGATGGCGCCCTTCCTATTTTGTTCACTATCCTTTTCCTAATCCAAGATGGTGGTCACTTACTTCCTGTTCGGTCACTTCCTGTTCCTCATTGGTCACTTCCTGTTCATGGGTATTTAAAGGGCTGGAACCTTCATTTCCTTGCGTTGCAACACTCTTCGCTCCTGCTGGTGTGTCCTCGCTCCTATTGGTATCCGGCGCTCCTGCATGGTGTATATGTGATTCCTGTGGCCTACCTTGTTCCTGATTTGGCCTTCTATTCCATTTCAGATTGCTGGCCTTCCTTTTCTCCTTCTGGAGGTTTCTATCCTTCCTCTTAATTCCTTGAGTTCCCACTTTCACCAGAGGTTTTCCCTACAGGATTTTTTCCTCTTGGGGCTCCTTTTGGAGGGCACGGTCTGCTTTTTCTATTTCATTGTCAGCAGCACCATAGCTACCAGAAGGGGTCGTCCTTACCTCGGGCAGACCCTCTAAAACCGAAGTCGAGAAACTTGACAGATTGCAACGCCCAAAAACCTGTTGTGATCCTGCTGTTATGGATCTTCCTCAAACGCCACCTCCGGAAGGGTCAGTAGAAGCGACACAAGGATTAGTACAGACTGTACAACAACAAGCCCAAGAATTACAACAGTCACGTGAACAAAATACAGCCTTATGTCCAGTGTTGGCTGCTTAGACATCTGATGTACCCACAGTCTCTACTACCACTCCTCGTTACTCCGGAGATCCCAATAAGATAAAAGAATTTCTGGATTCCTTAACAGTATTTTTTGCTTTCCGTCCAGCTCAGTTTTCATCGGATAGAACTAAGGTTTGGTATCTGATCAGTGCCTTGTCTGGTCGTGTGTTGGCATGGGTGACTCCTTTGGTAGCCTCGGACGATCCTCGGTTATCAAATTAATGTTTTTTCTTGCTGCTTTTAAACAAATGTTTCAAAGACCTGGCTTGGAAACCTCAGCAGAAGAAGCCCTGTGACATTCAACAGGGGAACCAGGATGTTCTGCAATACATGAATCACTTTAGACAACTAGCTGCAGAAACCACTTGGGTAGAACCAACATTAGTCACTCTATTGCCCAGAGGTCTACGAGAAAACATGAAGGATGAGTTAGTGCACTCTTCCCATGCCAAAACCATGACTGAACTAATGGATCTTGCACATCGTCTCAATGAACGTCGGTCGGAAAGACGAACATCACGTGTCCATCCACATACAGGAACAATACAACCAAGTGCTCATAGAACAGAAATTCCTGTATTTGAAACACTCGCTTCATCAGGAGAAGAATCAATGGAAATAAGCCTGACCAGAGGACCGCTGTCCGAGGCCGAGCGAGAACACCGGAGAAGACAAGGACGGTGTCTATATTGTGGTGCTTCTGGTCATATGATCTGCAATTGTCCAACCTGTCCACCGAGACGGTCGGAAAACGCCAGATCCCGCCCTCTGTAAGAAGGGAGAGGACGGGATGATCTGCAATACCTTCAATCTGCACATCAAAAGAGACCTTGAATTCTCTTTTTCTTCTACCAATGTTCCTACGGTTGCCTGATGGCACTAAAGAAAGCATATTGGCACTGTTAGATTGTGGAGCCAGCAGTAATTATTTTGACGAAAGATGGGCTACAGAGACAAATATGCTCTATTCCAAAGGAGACTCCAGGACAAGTACATACAGTAGACGGCACTCTTCTTGTTTCCGGGCAGGTCAAAGAAATGACAGACACTACAATTGACTTTTGGAAGACACTAAGAGTATTTATCCTTTGACCTGATAGCCTCACCTAATCATATCATGATTTTAGGAATACCCTGGCTGATCAGACACAATCCTTACATCAACTGGGATACTAGGACTATTTCCTTATCGCATTTTTGCCAACAATTCTGTTAACCCACTGAGGAATACTGGTCCCCAAAAGAGATGCCTTTAGCAATTCTTAATGGGTACCAAGGAACCATTTGAAATCCGAACGGATTACAGTAATCTACAGTGCCTTCACAGCCTCCAGTATCAAAATAGCCGCCAGGCCCGGTGGGCTTATTTTCTTTTGCCAATACGATTTTACCATTACCTATATACCCGGGTCTCAGAACAGTCTGGCAGATGCCTTGTCCCGTCGTTGTCCGGAAAGCCCAACACTACCACAACAAAACATAATTGAGCCACAATGAATCATTGGCACAGTTCAGTCATTCCGAGACAGTCCAATTAGGGTATACCTCCCTAAACCAAGAAGAATAGCAGAAGTTAAATGGTCGGATCATGGAACGTGGTCAATACCACTACCATGAAAGGGCTTTAGTACTCCCAACACAAAAAGGTACAACTAGAAGCCCTGCAGATGTGTCATGATTCTCCTGTTGCTGGTCATCGTGGTATTACAAACACTCTTGAATTATTGCTACATTCTTTCTGGTGGCCTTCGGTAAGAAAAGGTACTGAAACCTATGTATCGTCCTGTCCTGTCTGTTCCCAGGCCAAGACACTTCACACTAAACCTGTTGGGTTAGTTCAGCCCTTACCTGTTCCACCAGCTACATGGCATACCATATCCACTGATTTCATATCCTCTCTACCTGCTTCTGCATGTAACCAAGCGATTATGGTGAAAGTCGACTCCTTTTCCAAGATGGCACATTTCACTGCTTTAAGGAAATTACCTACTGCCAAAGTACTCAGAAAAATCTTCATACAAGAGATTTATCGCCTTCATGGTCTTCCACGTATCATTTTATCCAATCGAGATCCTCAATATATATATATCGGTTCTGGAAACACTTTTGCAAGACCCTTCATATTGAAGTAGCCTCATCCTCAGGGTTTCATCCCCAGACTAACGGTCAAACTGAACACCTTAATCAAGGGCTAGAACAATACCTCCGCTTTTATGGACCATTCAAAATCACTCAAGTGGTAAACCCTGTGTCTTTATGCCTACAGCCACCATGTGCACGGAAGATACACCCTGTGTTTCTTACTTCACAGCTGAAACCCTATGTTTCAGATCCGTACTCGAGGGTTTTTTCTTAGCCACCTGCTGTCTTGGTCCACAGTGTTCCAGAATACGAGGTCCAAGAGATCTGTGACTCCTGTTTTTTTAGAAACCGCCTGCAATTCCTTATCCATTGGAATGGCTTTCCTCCCAGTGATGGCTCCTGGGAGGATGCTGACTCAGTTCACCCCCCTGTACTTGTCTGCCGTTTTTTTCCGGCTTTTCCCTAACATACCCGGGGCTTCGGGAGGGGGACCTACTGTTGCACCGCGGACCGTGATTCGGCCTGCGCGGGCCACACTGCAACCCACGGCGCCTTCCTCTTTTCTTCGGGCGCGCCGCGGTGCTGCACGGTGGCCCGCTGTTGCTGTTTTGGCGTCGCGGCTGCGATCCGCAGCACCTGCTCTTTTTGTTTCAGGCACGCCTCTTACCTATGCGGCGGTCCCTTTATCTAATGATTTGCATGACCGGAATGTCGCAGCGACGGTTTTGGCACTGCGGCTTCTTATTTTCACATGTCGGACACTATATTCTTACCTTCCTTTCAATAGATATATATATTTCTTTCTTTGTTTTCTTGGGGCCATCTTACCTTCCCATGATTCCATAGTCTTCTTCCAAGAATGCCTTGGGAAGTATCTGCTCTACCAATTTGGTGACCTTCCTATTCCGTTAAGTATCCTTTTCCTTATCCAAGATGGTGGTCACTTACGTCCTGTTTGGTCACTTCCTGTTCCTCTTAATTCCTGGAGTTCCTACTTCCACCAGAGGTTTACCCTCTTGGGACTCCTTTTGTAGGGCACGGTCTGCTTTGGCTATTTTGTCAGCGGCACCGTGGCTACCAGAAGGGGTCGTCCTTACCTCGGGCAGACCAGAACCCTCAAGAACCAAAGTCGAGAAACTCTCAAATACGCCAGAGCCGGTAAGAACATAACAAGTCTTGACAGTTGCACACCGTTGCTTTGAAGGTAAAAACAAACCAGCATCCTTCTAATTTGAGAAAGTTGTAAGGAACACTATTTTAGAATTAACTCTACAGAAACAGCACATTCATTCAGTCTCGTCTGGCTAGGCCTGTAGTTAATTTCCTTGCCACACAATGCTATTTATGCCAGGTTCTTGACCTCCAAGGCTGACACTTCTGAAAGCCCAGAGAGGGTCTCCCGGTCTAGAATGAGGTTTGAATATCTATTCCGTTCACCTAAATGGCTTTTTGACAGTCTTTCTGCGGAGTGCCCTGAATGGTGGTGGCTTCCTCTCAGGGTTCCCCGAGGGAAGGCTCTAGTACATGTAGGATATCTGTGAAGCATAGACCAATCACGGGCAGACTAGACTAGCCATGAATGGTGGGCTTTACGTCCTCGTGGTGTTTGGTTTTGTTGTTATGTTATGCAGATTTGTAGAACGCACCATCAACCGGGAGGGTATCCGGACGCTCAGCGGGTGTGAGCCTAGCCAAACCTAGAGCCTAGTGGGGCTTCTCAAAGCCAGGCCTTCAGCTTCTTACTGAAGCTTTTTGAATGGTGCTGTGCAGCCCCTCCCCTGGTCAGGGATCCACCGTAAAAAAGGGTTTCCACGTACTGCATGGCAGCGGAACTCCACAGCAGTCAAGAACAGGATCCTTCATTTACTGTCACACGTGCCAAGACTTGCCCATGTGTCTGCTACATAATTACTGCATCTGTAGAACCAGGGTGTATCTAGTCTTTGGGTTGAGGGGGCAGATAGGATGACCTGCAATGCTCTTAGGTTTTGCCTACAGACCGCTTTTAGGTCAAAGACCTATTGTGTATAAAGCCAGTACTTGGACTCTGCGACTTTGGTTCAGCCCAGAATGCTTCCCTTTGGTTTGGTTTCTTGTCAGTCTCATCTGCTTACTGCTTATTCAATAGCTTTACAGCCCTCTTTTGTGTTTTTCCTTTTCCTAGCTAGATGGCTTGTATCCTTCCACGGTTCCACATCAGAGAACTACTTTTTCTTTTCTTTCAGCACTGCATGTGAGATCATGTATTTGTCTGCTACTTCTGTTAGATAGTGCCACCTCTCATCCCCAATTTCCAGGTTTGCCCCCCCCCCCCCCCCCCCCCGCCCAGGTGATCTGTTTATTAATTCTCCCTTCTGTCCTCCGCAGCTTTTTTCTTTCTTTTTATTTCAGTTAAAAAATTCCCCTCCCTCCTTCCTATTTAGTGCTACTCATGCTCTAAGGTCTTAACCACTCCCCTGCTTCACTGTTGCTGCCCCAACCCTCTGTTACTAGTTTACCGAAACGTTTTTGTTTTCTGTTTTTGGATGGCCCGGCAGCTGCAGTTTGCTGCTTCTTTAAGAAGGGAACCTTTGCTCTCGCTTTTTACATTTACTGCTCAAAGCTGCTTTTGGCGCGTCGTCACTTTTCGCTACCACAAATGGGTGATGGCAATATAGATTAAAATATTACTTTGCATTTTCCCCTTGTCGCCTACCCCTATGCCCGCCGTGCACGACACTTGTGTTGGTGGGCTCGGGCGGGATGTTTTCACTAACTGCGGCGGCCCCCTTCAGCCCATCTGGACATAATCGGCAGGCCGGAGGCATTTGAACTCTCCCCCCCCCCCCCCCCCCTTACCAGTGCAGCCCTCCAGCTATGTCGTATGTCCCCGTCTGGCGAGGAGGCGGGCAGTGACTGTACCCCTAACGTGACCCGTAGAGAGATGGAGACCCCACAGCAAGAAGGCTGCCTGCCGCGCGATGGCGCCAGCACCATCGAGCAGCCCTGCAAGAACTTCAGAGAACACAGCTGGCCTGAGCGGAGCCGAGAGCTGTAGTGAGAGTCACTGCTCAGCTGCAAGGCGATCCCTGCAGTGTCAGTGAGCAGTGGTCTGGGGTAAACTTCCTCACAAGCTCTTCTACTTAAGTATTCACCCGGTTAAATCTTAGAAGCAATTTGCCAATTCATTTAGCACAACAAGGGCCTCCTGCGTAGTTAGTGCTCTCGCATTTCTGGTGCTTTTCAGCAGTTTGCAGGTCGTCTTTGAGTCTCTCGTGGCTCTAATGGGCGTCATTTCTGATATTGAAATGTTTCCCTCGACTTCATTTCTTGATTTTGCTCGCGAGAAAGTGTCACTCATAGTGGTTGAATGTCACTCATAATTGCACTGAAATTATGAAAATGTCACGCATATGCAATCTGAAACCTCGGCAGCTATGGAACCTTGATGTTTACTTGAACAAATAACAGCTGAAAAGAAAAGCCCCCCCCCCCCCCCCCCCCACTATGTTGCGTGCAGATTATAAATTCCGCGGCGGAGTGGACTGTGGGCTGGCACCACTGCGCGTTGGCGGATACTTGCACCATGCGCAGTCCAGATAACCCCCTGTTGAAGGGCTTACCCATTTGTCGTGCTTTACCTGCAGGAGGATATGCTTTATGGGAAGCATAACATCTTGTGGGCAGCAAATGAATGGCTTTCAAGTAGTGCATTTTCATTTATTTACGGATTACTTTTATTTGTTACTCCACTGTAGTTAATCAGAATTTTGATTTGATGTGATTTTTAAAAACTGGTATAGCCTTTTAAAGGGTGGCTGGGTGGATGGGGTGGCTGAGGGTAGAAAGAGCCTCCTGTTCTATGCCATTGTGGCCTTGCTCCCTAAGCCTAAAATAACTTTCCGAATACTCTGATCCCCTGGAAACGGTCTGAGATGTACTCCATTCCGGGGCGGCATGGCAACAGAACACCTCCAAAACTGATTAGGGTGCAGGAGAAACTGTTTATTCACAGGAAATCTTTCTCTCGTGGGGAAAACACCAAAGGGAAACAAGCATTTGCAATGCAATAGGTCTCGCATTTGCAAAAGTTTAAGCTATTGGCATTGTTCATGACAATGCCTTTTTTTAAAATCTATTTTATAAAACAAACACAAATAAATGCAATTATCATTTACAATGCCAATAGCTAGTGTTGCATTATTATTAGCAATGCCAACTGCTCACACTTTTATATTGCGAGACCTATTGCATTGGGGGCCGGGGGAGAATCACAAACAAAGAGTAAATACACTTGGTGCATAACACTATTTGCATATTGAATTCTTCACCTCACACCTGCATTACATACCCAAGTCAGGATGTGTTGCCTCTTTTAACAGTGCATGCTTTTTTGTATCCCTTGACAGCGCTCGACAGCATGAGACAGTCCTTACCATCCCATTAGGTTTTTTTTTGGATAATTTGAGACGTCTTACACCAAGAATGCAGTCGTGATCTTACAAAGACTTTGGAGACAATGTTTGTTTCGTAGAGTGTCTATCTCTAAAGTGCTAACACTCTTTCACCTTGTGTCAGCACTTTCAACCCAGACCTACTGGCATTCTAAAGGCATATTCTCATTTTTGATTGGGTACTTGCTGTAGGTGGCAACTATAAAGACAATTTATTGGAGACAAAATGGTATATCTGCTCATTGCTTATAGGATATCACAGCCAGAGCCTGCCCAGTACCTCTTTGTTGCATTAAAACTCTCTTTCCTCTGATAAGTGTTGATGTTTACAAGATTTCTCCTTCTATTTAAAGGGGTTTTCAGTGTGCCAATGGAGTTATTTTTTAAATCTACTTTTATGTTTCTCTCCTACCTTTGGGTGTGCGGTTATAGTTTGTCACATTTTTTTATTTTCCTTTTGTGTGAACCTAAGATTTGCCTGTTTTACATTTCTTTTCAGGTTGGTACATCCTTAGTTGAGAATAATTTTATATGTGGAATGCTCCACTGGGAATAGTTGTGAACATCCACAAAATTTCGACCTGTTATTTACACTTCAAGGTCCACTTATCTGCCCTTATCCTGGAAACACCAGTTTCCCCATCCTTAATCCTCAATTCACAGTGCTGTAAAAATCTAGTGCTTAATTTGTGCTGGGTTTTCTAGCGAGCGTGTGTTCTTTCATCAATGCACTCTGACCAAAAGCAAGAAAGAAAGGGACAATCAAGAGGAAACCAAAGCATAGGAAGCAATCAAAGATATAAAGAATGGATAAAAACCTGCAAGTGACATTAAGAGCCAGGAGGCGTAGGGTCAAAGAAAGAGTCATTGAAACCATGAAGTGCAATCTGGACTAGGCAGGCTTGGTGTACTGCAACTGCAGCCTTCAGCAGCATCAGCAGCGCGCTCTGAAGAAAAACTTTGCGCCTCTGGACTTGCGTGTTTTTGGTTAAGTAAACACTGCGTAAAATCGAGCATACTCTCGGTTTTCCTCCACTGGAAGAGCACTTTACCATCTTAAACTTCATTTTAGATCACAAATTACTACTAGCCCCAAGTTATGCTTCGGTGCACTGAACCCTCACAAGAAGGCAGCTTTTCCAAGCACTATTATTAATTACACTGTATATATTGCTCCGAGTTCCTATAAAGTCTATTGAGGATCTGAGTAAAGAAAAAAAGTGTCATTATTTAATAAGTAATGAAGAATTCAATGACGTTGCATACGAGTCACAGAGAGGATTTGTTACACAGGAGTCCAACGGGACAATTGCTGCATTCTAGCAGTCAATGGAACAGGCATCAATTTTGCTTTAAAATGAACTGTATAAAAATGTACTTTTTTTTAAAGGGGCAATGCACAAAAATAGAACATTTCAAGCTTGGACATCCACAAGCGATGATCTAACTCCCACCACAGACAATACCAAGACAGCAGCGACATATGCCTTTCGTCTCATCGACGTAAAGCCCGGACTTCTGTTCCAAGACAAAATTAAGTAACAGAGGTCTCCTCCTTAGAGACTTTCAAAGAAGATGCACTAGCCAGTGGGACGTTTTAGAATATCGCCCCCACCTATTGGCTAAAGTAACTTTCAACCAATCCTCTTCATTCAATAAATAGAAACTAAGCATGCTGGGACCTATACGTCCTAGCATGCTTAGTGATGTCAGATGAACACCACGGCTAGATAAAACTCGCACAGGTGACATTTGGCCACTCACTGCGGTAATCTGTGTATGATTCCAGGGTAAAATCACTCAATTGGTTAATGCACTGGTCATATAAATGGAAGAGGTAATACTACAAGTCCCAGCATTCTTAGTACAGCGGTCTGAGAACTAAAACCCGCTGAAAGTCATCGGTGTCACATGAAGCTAGCTGACAGCTAGGAGCTCATAGTTTTACTCAAGAAAATGTTGCCAAGTAAGATGTGCCAAAGTGGACCTGACGAAGGGTGCAGTTCAAAATAAACTTTGCAAAAAGGCCCGGGTACTGATGGACTGTGCCAGAGAGACTGAGAAGCGGCCTCTGAAAGGCCTGTCGGGCTGGGGCAGGGAGCCTCCGCCAGATGTCTTTCTCCAACCTCGTCCCTAAAGCCCTCGTGTAACCGGCACACAGCTGGTGACAACTCTCCCAGAACGACCTCGCCCGTGCTAGGCCTGGGCGATATTCTATTTGCGCTAGCGAAATTCTCAAATTTCAACTTATGCGAAATTTGCTGATTTTCGTGATTGGCAATTTCATGTCATTGTTGCCCATTAGATATTGCTCTGACCAGAAAGTGTCTCAGCAGAGTCATTTTTTGCTGCAAATTAGATTTTTTCATGTGAGCTGCACACTCACGTAAAACCAGCCACACGAGATTTGGGCAAGCCACATGGCATATGTAGGGCACCAGGGCACTTCGGAGCCTGGCAGGCCCGAAGCCAACTCTCGGCCGTCCTGTGACGCCAGGCTGCCCAGAGCAAGTGACAGGAAGGGGCAGGACAATAGAAAGAGACACGTGGTTGTAGAGCCAAGGATGGGCCCTATCCACATAAGATATGATGCGGGCGGGAGGGCCAATGCAATGAACGATGTAAATTAAGAGATATAGGTAAGGGGGCGAAGGAGAGGGGGTGGGGGGCTAGATAGAGACCGAGTAGTTCAAATGTCAAAAAAGAAACCCCCTAAACATTTTTCTCCGTCACTCTGTGACCTGTTTATTTGATGCCTCTTTCCTGCAGACCCCCTTTCATTTACGTTGAGGGTGTGAGAGTGTCAGCACCGGAGAGAGACAGCTGCAGGACAAGGAAGAGTGAGCAGGGAGTGTGGCATAGGCAGAGACACGAGACTGCTTTCAGTAGAGTCAGATAAAGAAACATTATTGAGTCGAGACATATTCAAAGAGATGATTGACAGAGGGGGTAGAAGGAGAGAGAGAGTATCTTAAAAGAAAACCGCCAAAGAGACAGACTAGTCAAGGGAGAGTGGATAAAGAGCGATGGAAATAACGGCAGGTGCTGATGAAAAAGACGGCAGGCCAGATCAGTACAAATAGATAGCGAAAGAAGAATGGAAAGAGCTGGATAGATACAAAGCGTAAGAGACAGAGTGGTGAGCAAAGTGAGTGACAGAATAAGCAACAGAGGGAGACGGAAAGAGCCGAAAACACATAATTGTATGCGAGAAAAGGGGGGTGGGGGGAATAAAAAGACGGGAGAGAACATATAGTGCCCACTACAAGTTAGAGATGCCTTTCTCATTTGCATAATATAGTCTGCGTGCTCGCCTAGGTTTTTAGTCCGAGGTCATTTACCATATTAAACTCTCATTGCATTTAGATACTCTTGACAGTTATACCGAGGACGAAAGTAATGGCTGTATGCAAAACGAAAGTAATAGCGATCGCGATCAAACCGAAAGTGATCACGATCGCTTGGACGGGAGCGCTGTGTGGCAAGCACGTGAGTGGTGCGCGCGCAGCAGTGATTGGCGGCTGCGCGCGTGCACGCTCACGTGCACTGAAGCTTTAGGCCACAGGCAGCACTTGAAAATTCCTGACTACAAAATGTCTCTCCGAGCCAGCGCATGCGCTGGGCTCCGCGAGACCTAAAAATGGATGGGGAGCAATGAGGAAAGCAAATGACAAACTAGGCGTGGGTGGTAACAGTGCAGAGGGGCAGGGATTTGGAGAGGAAGCAGCACATAAGGCAAAGAGCAAGACAGCACAAGCACTCATATGGAGTGCTGAATGAAAAAGAAAAAAAGTAGCTCCCTAAATGTGAGCAGTAGAAGGATACAAGTCATCCAATCAAGAGAATTGTAAAAAAAAACTATGCTTCATGGGAGTAACAAATACAAGAAGAGGAAGCAAACAATATTGACAAGAAAGTCAAACATTAGCATGAAATGGGCTAACCAAAACCCATTGTAAGTACTGTATGGTTCACAATAGGTCTTGACAACAAACTATTTGTAGGAAAGACCTAAAGAGGAGACATAAATCTCTGACTAGAACTCAATCGTCGAACTACCCAATATCAAAACCAGTTGGATATGAAACCCACCAACATATAGGCAAACAATCTCCATTCAAATGTCTTTCATGCTGTGTTTTCTAAAATGTTCATGTTGAATACCCTGGAAGCACGGGGTGAGGGATATTATACTATACATCCAGAAAGGCCTAGTTGTGGTCAGTTTGGTGAGTGTGGAATTTGTTTGTGTGTGTGGTCCTGTGAGTGGCTATGGAAGTGTGCAATGTGTGTGTAGGTGTGTGAACAAATATTTATGTTATGTATAAATCTGGATGGCTGCAAGTGTATGTGTGTTTTAAGACTTGTGTTTGCATGTTTATGTATGTGTGGTCTCAGCCGGGGTGAAATTTAAATTATGCTACTGTAATTCATGTAATTTGGGAAATTTTGCATTATGCTTCTGACGTGAAATTCTCAAAATGAAGCCATTACACTTTGTTGTGTAAATATGCCGTTATTGACAGTAAATTATAGCAAAGTGCAGGAACAACGCAAACCGTCAGAGCATGAGACGCTATTGTTTGCGGCAAATGTGGTTTTTGCGCTATTTTTTAAAATGAAATGAGTCCTCATGTCAAAAATTGGCATACAAGCGCATTTCACTCTGAGATATCGAGCTAGTTGGCAGATGAGTATACCACTGGTGTGGGCATGTGTATGTTTTTTTTATGTTTGTAAATGTAAGTAGGTTTATGTGTGCGTATCTAGGTGGTTGTAAGTGGGCACGACTGTGCATTTGAGTGTATCTTTATGTATAGCAGGATGGAGCAAAGGCTCAATTCATAGACAAGATTCTGGATGTAGCAGCCATGTAGAAACAGACGTGCCACCATTTAACACACTGTACAGTGTGCGAGAGGCCACTGTATGCCCAGGCCCTACAGTTCACAATCCTTGACTGATAGATTCCAGCATAGATGTGCACATGTTTTCTGAACTCATTTAGGGGCGTGACGCTAAACAGTGCAACAGGTGCAGAAGCACCAGGGCCAGGGATCCGAGGGGCCCTGTGAACTCCAATGATGGCCATATGCCACAATGTAATGAAGAGATTGAAAGGCCATTTTGCATGACTGGACTAGGGACCTTAGCATGTTTGTTACACCACTGGGCTCGATGCCTGTGCTGCACACACATGTCCAAACCAGCACCCGTTTAGCACCAGGCATCTGTGCTCTCCATGACTCAGTTGTCATGCGTACCTAGACTTTGGCTTTTGCTGATTTCGAGAAACAGCATGTCAAACAATTCCAAAATCCAGTAACAAACATAAGCACAGCTTTAAATGCAATTAATATCAGCTCAGCGCTGGCACATGCAGAAGAAGGGATGGCTACTTATATAATGGTGGGTTTAAATGATTGGTAGATCGAACAAATGTGGCTCCTCGTGGGTCGGGCCTTTGCCTTCCTTGCCCTCAGACAGGGCATTTATTACAATTACATATTAGCTGCAGTAGGCAACATTTTAGCTGTGGCCCAGCGCCCAGCTTCCTTTGAAAGAACAAGTGTTCTGGGAAAAGTGCTTTGTGTTATACAGATGCGTCAGTGTCAGACAGGTATCTAACCGCATTGCATGCTGGGTTCAGCCCATCGCGAGGCCTGCCCTGCAAAAGCTTAAAAAGCCTTCTTGTGCATTCAGTTCACAATGAGCACACACGGTTTTGCGAGAGAGGGGACATGTTTATCTATGTTCACTGCGGGAATATGAAGTCCGCACCTTTTATTGGCGTGTTCACTGACATTTAAGCGTGCCATCGCAGGTCCTACTTTGAAGGGGGTCACGCAAGTGAGACATTATTTGGGGTTCTTACGTGATTCTGCAAGCAGTCTCTCTGCTATGAAAATTGGAACTCTTGTGCTGTGCCCGAGTCAATTGCACAACACAAAATTCGAGATGATTTCGTGAGAAAATGTATTTATTTAGTAAATGCACCAAAACTGTGATTTGACTGTAGTGATTTCAGTGTCAAAAATACTTTCTTTTGTGAACGTGGTGGACGGTTGCCCACTCCCATCACGTGGCGTGAAATTAAACAACCACATCTAAGTCGGTGCCTGGGACCAATAGGGGCTTAAATCAACAACACACTGAATGCCTTCTCACGAGAAGGCCTGCTTCCTGAAAATAAAACGCTGCCCTGGTAAGCACGTGGCACCCTTCAAACCAAGCTGCAGTCGCTGCCAGAGTACCTGCTGCAAAGTAAGGTGGGGGCGAGGAGCTCAGCTCTGCACTGCAGTCTTCCCATTGTGTGATCTTTGGCCGTGAGCCTTGTGCTCGGCTGGCGCCTCGGGCTTGTTTACTACGGGAACACATGGGAATGCAAAGCCATTAATCAAGCAGGGTGGCTCTGTCTCCCTTCACGCCCAGGGAGGAGGGAGATGCAAGCAAAGCATCAAAGGGCTGGGTGAGAAGGGAGGGGGGAATGCAAGGGTCCAAGCTGCGAAAGTGAAAGTAATCGAGCAGAGCATCAAAGGGCTGGGTGAGAAGGGAGGGGGGAATGGAATGAGCAGAGGAGCAGCTGTGCACGTGCATGTGATCTCGTGCACTCAAGGTTTAGGCCAGCCAAAAGACTGGGTAGCACTTTGAAAAACTCACATATAAAATGTCTCTTCGAGCCTTTGGCTCACGAGACCTAAAAAGCGCAATCCCCCTCATGGGAAGGCGTTTCCACGTTCACACATATATTTTCTTCAGTGACCCGCAGACTGCACACCTGTGCACGGACATATTGCGGAGTTCATAGGCATTTTCTAGGATGACCACCTTTGCGACACTCCTGAATGTAGAAATATGCATCTTCCCGCGGGGTCATTTATCTCCCTAAACCCCCATCTTCCCATAATCTTGATTCTCGCCCCAATATATGTACAATGGAAATGGGTGTGACTTTAGTTTTTTTTTTTTCTCTTAGCTGTTCCGAAATGTGAAAATTCCAGATAAACACATTTTTTACATGACCCTGTTTTCCATTTTGAGAAAAAAGGAGATAAAGCGATTGCCCAGAATCACACGTTTAATTTCTGACTGTCATAAACTGTGATTAAAGCCGGGGTTCTAGCAATTCAGCTATTGGCTCCCAGCTCCCATTCCAGTACAGCCCGTGTCAATTAAAGAAAATACCAGGGATAAAAGAGGTAACCTACTAAACACACCTATATAGTTTAAATACTATAAAAGGGACTTTCCTTTCTTTTAGAGTCACCCAAACCTTTTCTAAGATTGCCATCTTCCCACCTTTCAGAGTTTTTTTCCAGCAGTTTTTGCAATTTTCTAAATGATGGTGGTAAAGTTGGATTTTTAATTGATGCGGGTGACTGCCCTCCTCACAGAATAATCGTAAACCATGTCAAGGTGAACCCTCCAAGTCACTAAATTAACCTGAGCTCAGCCCCCTGCTAGCCATGGCACAGAGCAGCCAGGCTTAACGTAGAGCAGCGTGTAAAGTATGTATGCAGCACCAAAACAATAATAACGTTCAACTGTAAAACAATAAAACTCCCAATCGAAATAGAAAAAATAGACTAACATTTAATAAACAAAAATCCAATGATGGGAACCGGAGATATGAATTTTTAAAGTATTAAGTAGAAATAGTGCCAACATGCCTAAAGTGCCAATAATAGTCACTGACCTCAGTAGACTGGGACCTAGAAGCAATTTGAGGCTGCCCAAAATGGTCAATAAACCAACCAGGTTCGCCCTGGTCAAAGATTTTACCTTCTAACTTAGTCCTTTAAGTTACATCTCTCCACAGGAATTCACTGGTAGTCTTTGAGATGCACAGGGTGTCAGGCAGACGCCAACCCTAGGGTCTAGTCCAAGTTCAGTTGCTGCTGTTTGCTGGGTACTTCCAGGAAAGGGCCCCTGCAGAGGATGTATGACGTTACAACGCACACTATTACAACGCATGCACTTACAACGCATTTTTTACAACGCATAATCCATTACAACGCATGACATTACAACGCATGACACTACAACGCATTTTAAAAAAATACCTTTACAACGCACTACCATTACAACGCATACTACCTTTACAACGCATACCATTACAACGCATAATATTAAATTACATTTAAGGTAAGTATTAGATAGTATAGGGGTAAAAATTACTATTCTAACTCCAGGGGGTGCAACAGTAGGGTAAGTGTTGGATAGTGTAGGGGTAAAAATTACTAATCTAACTCCAGGGGGTGCAACAGTAGGGTAAGTGTTGGATAGTGTAGGTGTAAAAATTACTATTCTAACTCCAGGGGGTGCATCAGTAGGGTAAGTGTTGGATAGTATAGGGGTAAAAATTACTATTCTAACTCCAGGGGGTGCATCAGTAGGGTAAGTGTTGGATAGTATAGGGGTAAAAATTACTATTCTAACTCCAGGGGGTGCATCAGTAGGGAAAGTGTTGGATAGTATAGGGGTAAAAATTACTATTCTAACTCCAGGGGGTGCATCAGTAGGGTAAGTGTTGGATAGTATAGGGGTAAAAATTACTATTCTAACTCCAGGGGGTGCATCAGTAGGGTAAGTGTTGGATAGTATAGGGGTAAAAATTACTATTCTAACTTCAGGGGGTGCATCAGTAGGGTAAGTGTTGGATAGTATAGGGGTAAAAATTACTATTCTAACTCCAGGGGGTGCATCAGTAGGGAAAGTGTTGGATAGTATAGGGGTAAAAATTACTATTCTAACTCCAGGGGGTGCATCAGTAGGGTAAGTGTTGGATAGTATAGGGGTAAAAATTACTATTCTAACTCCAGGGGGTGCATCAGTAGGGTAAGTGTTGGATAGTATAGGGGTAAAAATTACTATTCTAACTCCAGGGGGTGCATCAGTAGGGTAAGTGTTGGATAGTATAGGGGTAAAAATTACTATTCTAACTCCAGGGGGTGCAACAGTAGGGTAAGTGTTGGATAGTATAGGGGTAAAAATTACTATTCTAACTCCAGGGGGTGCATCAGTAGGGTAAGTGTTGGATAGTATAGGGGTAAAAATTACTATTCTAACTCCAGGGGGTGCATCAGTAGGGTAAGTGTTGGATAGTATAGGGGTAAAAATTACTATTCTAACTCCAGGGGGTGCATCAGTAGGGTAAGTGTTGGATAGTATAGGGGTAAAAATTACTATTCTAACTCCAGGGGGTGCATCAGTAGGGTAAGTGTTGGATAGTATAGTGTAATATTATGCGTTGTAATGGTATGCGTTGTAATGGTAGTATGCGTTGTAATGGAATGCGTTGTAATGGTAGTTTTTAAAAATGCGTTGTAGTGTCATGCGTTGTAATATCATGCGTTGTAATGGATTATGCGTTGTAAAAAATGCGTTGTAATGGTAGTGCGTTGTAAAAGTTGCGTTGTAAAGGTTGTTCCCCCCTGCAGCTTTTGCATCCCTGTAACTTGAACAAGAGTTCAGCCTTATACCCTTGTAGGCCACTTCTTTGTCCTGTGTATAAGGGGGAGCTAGTCCAGTTCTTTATGACTCCTCTCAGGTGACAGACAGCAGGTCTAGTTGTGTTCTGATCTTCCACAGGTCCATGAAGTGTACAGAAGTGGATGCCTAGAATAGCCTCATTTATGCTTGGCACCACCTAGTGGGTGGTAATGACTCCTAGGCACGCCATAATTAAAAGAGGGGGGGGGGGTGTAACATTTCCTGGGGGCTAACCCTACGGGTAATTTCAAGATGCCAAACGTCTTAGGCTGCACTAATTCTGGGTGCTGAGGGCTGAAGGTGTGTGTGGGGAGTGTACTATGGTAGGTAATAGTAGCGTTTTCACGCATTTAACACTAAAGTGCAGTTTAATGGAGCCAGTGTACTCATAACCAATCCAGAGACAGAAGTCTGGTAGAACAAAATCAGTCCTTCAGCAACCAGACCAGGGATCCACAAGAATTGTATTGTCAATCTTTTCTCTCCTGTTTCAGTGTGCCCCAAATGGTATATGTAAAGCCAGTATCAATGTAGCATCCAAAAGGATACCCTCTACCTCCACCCTGCATATTCAGAGGACCCATTTCTGCGTATTCAGGTCAGCCTGTTTGCTCCTGGGAGGTGTTTTTTGACACCTATTGAAGTCTAATTACTGGCTGGAAGTAGCTAGAGAGCCAATGCAAGTTAGCCTTGTGAATTTCTGGCAGGGAAAAGGCAACGTTCTAAAAGTTACTTTTTCCTAATATATATCAAAAATCCAACGTCACCATTGAATTTGTTGTGCTGGCGTCCCACCTTGTAGCAATCCTTGCTCTGCTCCTGGACGTGCGGCATGATGACAGCAGGGGAGAGGCGGGCAGGGCGTCGCATTTGCTCCCTAAAACACTTATCTTACGCCGGCCATCTTGCATGCCTGCATTCTTATCCATGGCGAAGACAGCTAGGAGTATGCTGTCTACGTCTCCATGTTCTTTCTGCGTCTTCGTCCCAGAATTCTCTGGGAAGAAATTCAGAGTTTTTGGGAAACCCAATTCAAGATTGTGGCTCCTCAAGCCTTTGGTTCTCTTTCCTAGTTCATCATTGCAGCTTGCAACTTCTTAGTAGTTACTTCCTGCTCTAGTAGTATATAAGGCCACTTTTTCTCTTGCTGCTTGCTTCGCAACACTTTTTCGTATCTATGGGTGTGTTTCCTTGCTCCTGTTTCTTCAGTGTTCCTGCAAGGTGGTTTTTTTCCTTCTTTGTGTCTCTAGCCTGTCCCTGCCTGGTTGAGTTCTTACTTGATTCCATACTACCTGTGGTTGCTACCACTAGGAGGTCTTTTGCCTCAGGCTTTTTCCTCCTCTTGTACTCCTTCTGGAAGGCACCATCTGCTTAAGAACTTCGAAGTGTCAGCAGCATGTTGACTTCTGGAAGGGGCCACTCCTACCTTTGACAGACCAAGACTGTAGAACCCTCGACTCCACGGGCAACTCGCAGTCTGAAGTTGCCTTCAGAACCACCAGCGCCCGACAGACTTGACAGAATTGTGCTTGTAATAACTATTAAAAATAGTTGTTTAATTATTTTTCTATCTGGTCCTAATCCCGTGCTACAATATTGGTAGTTATTTCTTTAGTCTGGTTGCCTGCCATTTGACGGTTAAGCGTGCCACAGTGAAAACCACTTTTGGGTGCTGTTAACTGTAAGGACATGTTAACATTAAATGTGTACATGTCCTACTTTTAAATACCATGCTACCTGCCTGGTGGGCTGCAAGGACTACATAGAGGTGATTCATTTAAGTGAGGTTTTATAAAGGGTTTATTTTGATAGATCATATTGCACTTAATACACTGCTACAGTCAGGCCACAATAGTAGTCCTGAAGCCATGTATGCACTGTCTTTGTAGAGGATGGCACTTTAGGTGCTGCAGTGCACTAGTGACAATAAACCTCGGCCCTGAGTACACTATGCCATGTTTTAGAGACTAACAGACACGTTAAATATGCTAATTAGGTATATGCAGATTAAACCATGTTTAACCCCTTGTGTGCCCCGCCCTTTCCACGCCCTGTGCCGGGCGTTTCATTAGCGGGCGGGGCTCATGACGAGATAGTCTCGTCATGGGCACAGCGCAACCGCGGCCCATGACGAGACCATCTCGTCATGGGCACTCAAGGGGTTAAAGGGGGAACACCAGCTCTTTATTACTTGTTCCCAGGGGGAGAAGTGCACAGAGTTCTTAAAGCATTAATAATATAGGGTCCAGTAAAATGCGAAAAATCTGTGGTGACCAAGAAGAAAAGGTGATTTCCTACAGTGCTTAATACATCCTATATTTGTGGGTCCTCCCTATTTGCATATAGTGAGGCGAACAAAGGTTTGAAACTCGTGAGTTAACATAAAAAGCTGTACATTTTTTAAAAGTAGACAATGTGCTGAATTCTGCAAAGTGCCATTTGTGACAATCACTCACGGTTTTCTCAAAGAATCTAATCGTTGATGTAACAAAATGGGAAAAAAATAAGGAAACCAGAAATGGGTGGCAAGATTTTTATTTATAGCTTTTGCACTGAACACCAATTGACCGAAGTGATCTACTATTATGTCACTCTTCCAGTGACAGATATCTGTTTTGTTTATACAAGCTGCTGAGAAATTATTGGTCTCTATTCCAAAATATTGTTGCAAATTGAACAATCTATGAAATTATAGTTTGAGATAACAAAATGTAATTTGTGTGGTGTGTTGGGTGGAAACAATTTGTAGGATTCATGCATGGCACACCTCCCTGGATGTCTAGTTATCAGAGGAATCCTTAGGTTTTCACCTACTACATGCCCAAATACTCCAAAAATTCCTTGTGGAAATTGAGAGCATATTGGGTTTTTTAAGGAATATTGTTGCATCTGAATAGCATTCTGCAGAATAAAATGGTCCAAGATCCTTGGAAACCACACTACCCTGTTTTCACCTCTGTCTGTACTGTAATTTTTGGAAATACCTAAGGCTACACTGCCGCGCCGTTGGCAACAAGGGCTTGACCCAGGACTGCTGTCTATCAAATCAGCACAAATATTTGCATCTATTATGTTTGTTTGATGACCGACCCATTATTAAATATGTTTTAAAGGAATCTACTTTTTAGGTCTCGCGAGACGAGTGTGTGGGTTTTCAAAGGGCTGCCACAGGCTTTTGGTGGCCTAGCACTTGCGTTCACGCGAGCGTGCACTCGCGCAGCCGCCATCTGTCTTTGATCGCGATCACTTTCACTTTCGCAAAAGATAAGAACAAACAACGTTTTTTTATTTCCTTTCTAGCCCGCGCACTAACACAACTCCCGGGATTGGTTGTAATAACAATATTTAGTTTAGTGCGTTGCTCTTTCACGAGCCCCACCGTTCTTTATCTACTTTTTATAGAGCCTACGTCGAGGCTCGGACGCGGGTCTCCAGGACTAGTCGGCAGCTCTATTTACTGTGCCACATCAATGTTGCTGCTAATGAGGGCGCGTATTTCAAGCACTTCCCTCTGCCCACGTGCCCGCCACACTCGTGTTACCGATTACGTGATGGTGCTCCTCAGTCGTTAGCGTGGGTTCTCGGTGCTCGCGGCCGCGGTTGTCTTCCTTTCAGACTGCCCTAAAGACAAGCCGCTGCAGTGGTTCCTCAGCTGCAGCCTCAGCCTGTCCAGAGCACACCAGCAGCCGTACTAGCTTACATCATGCCCGACAGCGGTGTTGCAGTGGGCGGGGCCACCCGGTAGAGTCCGAGTTGTGTGCACCGGCTACCAGCAGGCGTGATATCACTGCAAAGAAGTAAGTGTTTAGCTTTGTCCCAGCCTTTCTCATACTGCATTCCAGTTAGAACAAATGGGCGAGTGTGATTCTCAGCGAGCACCATTCTGGCAACCTCACTTCTTCCTCCCATCCTAATACAAAACCAAGATAAGCTGACAGAAGGACTCATGTCACCAATGACATGTAACCCCGGCTTAGATCTCTCGGTAGTAGAAATTTTCACTCTGGAATTTGTATATATATTTTTTTATGTTACAGCTATTAGTAAATACGGAGGCTCAGGACTCCTTCTATTCACATCACTCTCGCTGATCCCACAGCAGTTGTCTTCCACCCCCACGCCACAGCTTTGCATCTCCTGCCACCATGCGGTGATGTACCAGCTTCCTCGAATGAGAGAATGCTCAGCAGCTCCACCAGAGCTCCTAACTGGTTTTTATCTGTTTTGCAATCTAGGTCTCGAAGTGTCCACAACGGTGACGTTGCAGCGTGCTACAAAACATCTGAAATCTATTAACCCTTTTGATGCGCATGACGGAGCGGTTCCGTCATGCGCATCGGTTGCGCTGTGCGGATGACGGAACCGCTCCGTCATGGCCCCGCCCGCGCACGAACCCTTCAGCACAGCGCGGTAATCCGCGCCGCGCTGAAGGGAATGACCTGCAATGGAGCATGCTTATCACTAGAAGGCAGATGGTAAACAATGTCCAAGTTTGGGTCGATGATGTTCAGGAGGTAGGAACCTCACCTCCTGAATAAAGAAACTAAATACATCTTAAATGAATGGCAATCCTCACGCTTTACAGGTACACATATACATGACCTGCTGCAAAAAAGGAGACGTCTTTAGAAATTGACACGGAGATGCAAGTTTACCGATTAGAAACGTACTAAAGATTCCAAAACACATCGGGATAACATGTCAACGCTGGCTTTAAAACATTTTAAAAAATTGATTTTCAAAATGTGTTTATAGACTGTTACAAGCAACACGGTTGTCTGTCCCTTAAACGTTAAAAAACATACCCAGCACAATCCTGAAACCGATTTTTGATACACCGAACATGCTGGCAAGAGCCGTCACCACAGAATTATTGTTTTGTGTTTCAGAAGGTTCCTCCTGCCATGATAACATAAACACAGAAAAACGCAACCTAATCAGAAAGAAAGCTAACGAGAAGCTTGTGTTTCCCTCCCAAGTTGCCTATTCCTTAATGCCAAAGCAGTGGACTTTGCATTTTGGTGCTTTTCATTCACAAATGCACAGAAATTACAGTTTGGGAAAGGCCGTTTTTTCAGGACGAAAAAGAGAAATTTTCACCTACAGTCATCGTTCTGAAACTGGGTTTGAATCTGCACTTCCTTTCTCAGTCCCTTAAAAAAAAACTTTCTTAAAATCGATGGGTATGCTATGCCTGTTACTGCCTAAGGATTAAAGTGGTGTTCAAAGTCCACATGGAGAGTTTCAATAGTAAAGAAACTCAAATCAGATAATCCATTGAGAAATAACTGAAAAACAGGAACTTAAAACATTAATGATGTGCCTTGACAGCCAGGCCTAAACCAACAAGCATTGGCATAGCCAATAGGTCTCGCCTTTGGGACCTTATAAGTATTTAGTTATGCAGCACAATATCATTGGTGCAACAGCATCAACTGTTGCATGGCTAAACACTTATAAGGTCCCAAAGGCGAGACCTATTGGCTATGCCAATGCTTGTTAAAGTAGGCTTGAGAAACCCTGGTCCCACTGACCATTTAGTACGAAACACGTGTCGGCTGCCGCATTACTTTCAATGTAGCCCAAATGACACTCTGGAAAAGACTACTATGTCCTGTGGGTGTGGTTGTCCTAGAGTCAGTATATGCTAGCCCCTTTCGGCAAAAAGTGATATGGCCCGGTTAGTGGGAGGAGTAAATACTCATGCAAGGAGCATGCCTCCACTTCCAATAAATAAAAAAATCTTTGTTTCTAGTGGTATTTCTGCCCACCTCTGTAGCTGTAGTGGTGTAAGGCCCCCAGTCAGGCCCACAAAGGGGACATTAAATTCTCAGTGCCCCAGAGTGGAGGATGTGATCAGAAGCCAATATGGCCCGTTTACTGGTGAGACTTTATAGTTTTGTTCAGCAAAGTTCCAGTTTTTCATTAAAATATACTTTGTTACATATCTTCACTTACCAAATTGGGCATTCAGTTCTTTGCTAATAGTCTCCAAACCTCCAATTAGCTGTTTGAAACTCACCAATTCACTTCACCTTTAAGCAATCATTCGCTAACCTGGGAGCTGCTTACTGAACTTCCTCCTTCCGCAATGTTCTACAAATCACAAGCAGACTGGTCATGGGCAAGGCCATAATTATACTTACAACAAAATGGTCGCACACTGCTGACCTACCTGCGTGTTACCCCAAAGAACTGTGGTCCCTGTAGTTAGCGTCGGCGGATACACCTATGCTCGTGTCGTGAGTGCAAGTGTGAATAGCGTTAGCCATCCCTGGACACGTGTTTCGAGGTAGTTGCCTCTCGTCAGCAGGGAGTAGGAAAGAGTGTAGGGTTGCAATGTAAGCTGCTAAAATCCTTATCAGGTCTAGTACCTCTCGTAGCAACGCAGGTGCGTAACCTGAGTCCGTCGACTCCCCGGCTCAGAGAGCCACTAAATAGTTACAACAAAATGGTCGCACACTGCTGACCTACCTGTGTGTTACCCCAAAGAACTGTGGTCCCTGTAGTCAGCGTCGGCGGATACACCTATGCTCGTGTCGTGAGTGCAAGTGTGAATAGCGTTAGCCATCCCTGGACACGTGTTTCGAGGTAGTTGCCTCTCGTCAGCAGGGAGTAGGAAAGAGTGTAGGGTTGCAATGTAAGCTGCTAAAATCATTATCAGGTCTAGTACCTCTCGTAGCAACGCAGGTGCGTAACCTGAGTCCGTCGACTCCCCGGCTCAGATTTTTGCCATATTTATACTTCACTGCTACAAAATGGCCGCAGAGAGTTTGTGATTTTGCAGTCCTGTTCTTTTCGGCTGGGGGACTGCTAGGATGGCCTGGAAACACATTGTCCTGTCTGCTGTGCCCCGGCATCCACACAGGGTCTTAACCCCTTCGGTGCTCATGACGGAATGGTTCCGTCATGACCCACGGTTGAGCTGTGCTCATGACGGAACCATTCCGTCATGACCACGCCCGCGCAAGATTCCGCCAGCACAGCGGCGGAATCTGCGCAGCATCGAAGGGGTTAAGGAATACCTCTGCTATTTATGAGAAAGAAAAGTGTGTGTTTACACATAAAGGGCCACACTAAGGGCCTCACTGATGATTGGTCCAGTGAGGTGGACATTATGTCTTACTTGGCAGTAGGGGCAGAAGCAGCAGCGTTTCACACCGCACTCCAGGAGCATATGAAAGCTTTCTACCGAGTTCTTAGCATGAACCGAAGAGTCATTTTCTAGGACATAGGCTTTCTGAGAAACTACATACCATTGTCCTGTTTGTTTGACAAAAAAACAAAAAAAAAGTTCTTAAAACTTTTAACTTCAAAACCTTGCGAACCCGGAATAAAATTTCTTAGAGGCTGTGATCTTACTTGGGCTATGGCTGGTTTCAACAACAACATTTGCACTAGAGAATGTATCCCTAGAGAGTCAAGCCATTTTACTTTAAAACTGACGGGGTTCTGAGGCCTTGTTATTTCAAACAGACCTATGATTCTTGGGTTGGAAGTTTTCTTTGACTTAAAATTGAACTTCTTGGTTGAGAACCAAACTGAATTTACTAATTGATATTGTGTCCCTGCTGTCTTCTTTCGATCTGCAAAGTGTATTTTTCTTTCGCCTTCATTAGATGTTGGGTTGTCTTAAAAACAAAAGTCGATCCTTCGGTCTTAGGAAGACCTCTCCGATGTAAACAAAGGTCAACTCAGTGGTTGCGGCCAATCTTTGCAGGTCGGAGATACATGTATCCCTGCACTTCCGCTGGCTGTTAAAGGGGAGCGTGCATCAGGAAGTTGCGTATCACCTTCTGCTGAAGGTGTTGCTACTGCCCTTCCTGAGTTTCTCCACCAGCTAGACCATCTTTAGCCTGGGCAGATGATTGCACCTTTAGAATAGCTATTCTGCACACATTGCTGAATTGAAGTCGAGTCGGGGACGTTCATGCTGTGAACTCAATATTTTGTGCTGCAGCATATGAGACTGAGACTTCTGGGGCTCCTGCCTTTGAGCTTCCTATTGGTGTCACACTCTATTGTCATATGTGCTCCCTCCATTAAGCCAGACACTGGGGTGTCTTTTCGACTACTGCAGCATAATGGATGAAGCAGTTCAGGACCTTCTGTTGTGGATGTCTATTGGCAACCTGATGGCACATTCGGAGATCATAGTGATGACAATTGCTTCATCCGTCACACCTTGACAACTTGGAGATCAGAGGCCTCTGGTCTTCGGTGGAGGAGCTCTGTAATATCAGGCTGCGGCAGTCCAGGCAATATTAAAGAGCGGCAAGGATTGTGAAGATGAAGGCCTATGCACCGATCTGGTTCGACATGCTACCAAAGGAAAATAAGCACTTTATGTGGGGGCTTCTAAGGTTAAATGCACCTTTGTTTCAGGTGTAGTGTATTCTGTATTTCTAAATGCCCACCTTGCTCCACCTTGAAAGTAAGCATATAGTTCTCCTCTTCCTCACTGTTGCTTTGGGGGATATGTTCCTGACCTTTATTGGCATCGGAGTCTGAGCCAAAGGGCGCCTCCATGCTCCTGTAATATTGCTTCAGAGGCAAGGTGCTAGGGCGAGAGTCCTCTTAGTACTGGGATTGTGTCTTGGTTAGAGGGTAGTATTCTAGGATGCTTCCTAGTTGAAGCCGGATAAGTATCTGCTACAGCACTGGGATTTAATCCGGTGTTGCCACCATCAAAGGAACAACAGCAAGGCCTGAAAGAGTGGGGATCGAAACCTGGCCTAGACCCTGAAGTTTGGATGTAGTGACAACAGTCCGCACCAGGAAGGACTCGCTGACTCAAAACAATTTGGATCCGTGTGTGCCAGAGTAGCAACACAGGGGCCCGGAACTATCTTGAAAAGTTGCAGCATGGCATCCTTGAAGGCTGCAGTCTACTCCGAGATCAATGATGCCTCATGGAACTCTGGGGATATTGGTTCCAGGACAGAACTAGATCCGAAGTCCGGACCTTGCAGCACCAGCTGTTGGACCCTGGAGTGGGAGCGCCTAGAGGACGAACAGCCATGTTAGATTTCTTGTGCTTCCGGTTTGACTTGGCCATCGACTTCACCATGTACTTACCAGAGGAAGGAGAATGAGTGGGTCCGGGAAAAAATCTGCAATTTGGAGTTGGGCTGACCACATTTCTTGTGTTGCATTGTGACCCCGCTCCACCTTGCTTCTGTCTCTTATTACTTCTTTGTTCAAACTATTTGAATTCTGCAACCGTGCCATTGGAATGGAAAGCATACAACAAAGAAACAAGTGAGAGCAGCAATAACTTTTAAACACAATTTCTTACTACAAACACACTTAATGTGTCTGAAATGCCATCTAAATTAATTATGGCAACAAATATTTAAAAAAGACCTCCTGAAACCATATATTTCTAAACCTAGTCATTGGCGTTCTTTTCTTTTCCTTAGCGTATTTTATAATTAAGGCTCCCTGTTTTCCGTTTTTATGGATTTTTACAGATAAATACAGACAATGTGTTTTCTGTCTGTATTTATTTTTAAAAGTGGATAAACACAGAAAATTGTGCTTCTTTTAAGTGACTCTCCATGCTTTCTTTCATGGATTATAGCCCAGCAGCTGAGCAGATGGACAGCATGGGAAATTAAACAAGCATTTGCAATGCAATAGGTCTCGCATTTCCAAAACTTTGAGCTACTGGCATTGTAAATGACAAACCTTTTATCTATGTGTTGGTTTTGAAAACCGATACAATGCCAATAGCTTAAATTTTCGCAAATGCGAGAACTATTGCATTGCAAATGCTTGTTTAACATCCGCTGACTAGCTGTGAAGGACAGGCATTGTTTATGTGAGGGTAACTTTGTCTGTTTAGATCAGTGGTAGTTCTTCTGGGCTATAAGTTTTTCTTTTTTTCTTTCGGATGTACATGCAAAGTCTAAAAAACGCATTAGGCAAATATCCAGTGAAAACCATTTGTAAATTAATATTACCTAGGTAGAGAAGCATCTGAGACTTGGTATATACATCTGCATCCTGATCTGCATATGATGGTGTTAGTGACAATAGAAAGTGTTTCTACCCATCCACACTTCTTTTTCATGAAATTTGTCACAATGAAAGCTTTCCAGTGTACATATACTAATGCTGTTTAATTTCATTTACTGAATACGAGGTCAAGCAGGACACATTTCCTGGAAAAAATGCATTTTTTCCTGTGCAAATGGCTATAGACTCAGTAAGGAAAATGTAAACAAAACTTCACAATTTCCTTAACAGTACGCCCCAGGACCTCTCTTTCAATTTTTGCAAACATTTTTTGGAAAGACTCCTGTTGGGGAGAAGCGACTGGGGTGTTAGTGGTTATTTTCGTTTACATTTTTTTTTTAAGTTGCCAGCTGTTAGTGTTTGGTGCTTTCTGTTCGAAATGCAGAGGGCTGGGCTTCCCAAATGGTGACGTTGTGGATACTGAAATGACGGCTGAGCAGAGGCCTGTTTCTAATAAAAATACCGGAGGAGCGCCACAGCGCTGCGGCCTGAGTGATTTACGGGACCGGGTGTTGTGAAACATTTTAGGGGAATTAGATGTTGCAAGTCATAACATATATCGTATGGTCTCTTTAAAAATACTAGCTCGTCTCCTCTATACCTCTAGTCCATGATAATCCTCCCCTCATGTCATGCATGGCCTATTCTGCACCACATGCATGTCTATCCTATCCCCACTGTTTGCCTGTTAAGCGCTGTGTGCATGTGTATTTTGGATTCCTGGCGTGTGCATCCTGCAACACCTACGTGTCTAGACTGCATCCCTTGCATTGGCTCCACAGAGGGAACCCCATGTGCCTACCGCACACCCGTGCACGACTGCCCCGCGCCTCCTCTATTCCATATCTGACACTGCATGTCTGTGCCTCTCCATGTCTCTCGAGCCGTCCTCAGCTGAAGGGTGTCCTCGTGCAATAAATCATCGTAGGCACCCCAACAAACCTACAGATGTCCATATATTCACACTCGGCACACCTACCCACCCTCCTAAAAACTGTTCACACTTCCCAACATCTGACTTCATCCTCCTCAGAGAGCCAGCATGTTGACTGCTTCCCTACTTCACTTCCTGCTTACACATCTAGCAGTGCGTTCCTCATCCCGACCCCAGCAACACGCCGACAACCACTCTCCACAGTACGCACCCTCCACGCACTCACCTGCACCCTAGCCCTGCTGGACCCAGCCTAGTTTCATCCCCTGCACAACCACATACCCGCATGTATTGTTGCCTGTCCTCCATACTGTACACCCCCTGTGCCTTTCTCTCTCCATAACAATCCAACCGCCATCCATTCGTCTTCGTTCTCCTCCACACACCTTTCCTCCTTTCACGTGCCTACGACGCCCCACCCCCTAAGCTCACCCTCTGCCCTAGACTCATGCCGTAGGCCGCCTTCTGCTCTTACATGCCCCGGCTTCGCCTCCTCAAGCAGCAGGTCAGACAGAAGCATGCATTAAAAGATCTCCACACTTGACGGTCAGCGTGACTCTGCGGGCGGGCTTTACCTCGGGGTGCCCGGATTGTAATGGCATGCATACGAGGCAATGAGGGTGCAAGGGACGCGAGAGCTGCAAGGAGGTAGGTGGGAGCTGCAGGCAGCCTGGGTCTGCGGTTGCTGCCGCCACTGAGCGTTGTGTGGTGGAAAGTAGAAGAAAAAATGCCTGTTAATGTAAAAGGAACATTAGTTGAATGCGCAGAGGTTTCGCAGCTCCCGAGAAGAGGACTCATCAGACGGTGACACACACCGATCGTTCACCGAACAAAGTTACTTCCCTTTCCTCGGGTCAGAAGGCGGGCCAACCCCTCCCTGTGACAGGGAGGTGGGAAGGGAGGGAGGGCTCGTGTTTTAAAGTTTCCTGTGGTTATCGGCACTTGGGTAGAACAAGCGTGCGGTGGGAGCGTGTGAGCGCGCGGTGGGAGCGTGTGAGGCAGAGAGGAGACGCCATGCGCGTGCACATCGCCTGTCCGTGCGCGCACATGATTTGTCTCTCTTCGCGCACCAAACCGACAACAATAGTCTCGCCAAGGCAAACAGCGCATGCGCTGCGTTCGCTAGGTGAGACCTAAAAACAGGATGACATTTCTTCAAATAACAGCATATGTCAAAATACATTGATGGTACAATGCTAGTATTCACCAGTGGATGTATTGTTATGGAATATTAGACAGCGTAAATAGCTAAAACACGCCAGATATTAAAGTATGATTGCGCATCTATCAGTTAAATAAATATGGAAATGTACAGTTTTTCAACTTAATTTATATGCAAAACACAAAATAAATATGGATAAATACAGATAAAAATGGGCAAAAAATTGATATGGATAAATACAGACGGAAATGTTAAAAAAAAAAAAAAAAAATACCATAAAACCTGGAGCCCTATTTATAATGTACCTTTCTTTTAACAATATATATAAATAAATCCAGATTTTCCACAAAACACAAAATTATGGTCACCCTTAGCCTTTCCCAGAGATATTTTTATGTCAAAATTCACATATGCTGTCTTGGTACCATTCTTCCAACATACCAGTTTAAAATCAAACCACAAGCTAAAGTATGCGGACCACAGTCTTCTTTCTTTTTTTTTTTTTTTTTTTTTTTTTTTTAAAACTTTCTAATTTGATTCCCAACCCAGGATAATTGACTCATCATTTCCATCTGTGGATTGTTACTTCTCCCAGAAGGGTAATGGTTGCGTGCCGGCCTTCAAGGTATTTTCGGCATCATCAGGACCCAAGATAAAGGGTTCACCAATTTATTCTCTCGTTCTTAAAATCATTGATAACCCGTTAATCATGCTGTGTCACAGGACATAGCTCCGGATGTCTGGCTACGTCTGTGATGCTGTAAATGGTCCTAGGTTTGTTATAATCAGTCATTCCACAGTATGCAGCTTTCTCAGCTGTGGGTCTCTAAAAATGGTGTAGCTCAGGGTAACAAATCCAACCAGACTCCAAGGAGGAAAACCTTCCCAAATGCTAACTCTTTCGTCAGAACCTCGATCGAGGGACAAGACCTAGCTGAGGGGAGGAGCTCTCATTTAAACTCACGCCAGATGCCTTACTAGAGAGCTACATGTTCAGAATGCGCCTTCTGAACATTTAGCACTCTAGTCAGGCATCTAGCTTGAGGTTTAATTGTGTATTGTAGAAAATGTGGATTTATGTATATTGATGATTGTTTGTTAGAAAAAATTGTATAATAAAACATGCTTAGGAAAATAAATTGACCACTAGTTGTAGAAGTATATGGTTTCACAAGATTTTTGTTTTAGATATTTATTGCCATAATTAATTCAGATGGCTTTTCAGGCACATTTAGTTAGTTTATGATAAGTACTGTTAAAAATGTATTCCTGCGCTCACTTTTTTCTTTGTTGTATGGTTCGTTAGCCCCAGAGTGGCAGTGATGGTTAGGCACCCCCATCTCATTTAGCATCAGAATGGAAAGCGGCACAACTAACGTCCAGCCTGAAAAAGCCCAATACCGATCCAAACAAGCTTGCTAATTAGCAGCCTATCTCGCTCCTTCCTTATCTAGGTAAGATTTTGGAGGCTCATGTGAATAAACTACTCACCTCTTTCCTAGATGACCATCTTCTATTGGATCCTATGCAATCTGGCTTTGGGCCTCACACAACACAGAAACAGCTCTGGTGGCTGTACTGGGTTCTCTCAAACTTCCTCTAGACGCTGGCCTCCTGGCGATGTTGGTGTTACTAGTCTTGTCAGCCACATTTGATAACTTGTCTCACTCCATCTTGGTCCACAGACTGAGATTGATATTCACGGGAAAGCTATGAGTTGGCTTAAAGACTTTTTGAACAACATGACCCAGACGGTGACGTTGGACAAGGGGGTCCCTCAAAGTTCCTCCTTGAGCCCCACTCTTTTCAACTTCTACGTGGTACCCCTTGCTCAATTAGTCATATCCTGTGGCTTTGAAAACATCTTGTATGCTTAATTAAGTGGTCGTTTCCTTTGAGTACAATTCAAAAAAATGGCAAAAGTAGGTTTGCTGACTGTATGAGGAATGTTGCCTCCTAGATGACTTCAAACTGTTTACACCTTAATGGAGACAAGACTGAGATTTTTCTGTTTGGCAAGGCCCAGGCCTACTAGTCCGATGGCTGGTGGCCGGAGTTAGGCTGTGATCCTCACCCAAAGAAGGTAGTTAAAAATCTTGCCATCCTCGGTGACGAAAATGTCTCTGATAGAACAGAGTATGTCAACATGGGGTGCATGCTTTGATATTATGCGCATGCTCAAAAAAGTGTACAGTGGCTGGTGTTAAGCTCTAGAACTCTTCTTCAAGCACTCGTTATGAGCTACCTTGTATATGGGAATGCCCGCTTAGGAGCAGTTAGTGAGTCGCTGCTTTCTAAACTGCAAGTGGTTCAAAATACTGCAGTACGTTTGGTCAGTAAACTCCCTTCTGGTTTCCTTCGGCGCCCACACAAACTCCTTCACTGGCTTCCCCTGAAAAAAACGCTCCCCGTTTAAGCTTCTTTGTCTTGTTAATATATCTTTAGCTGGCAAGGGTCCACTTTATCTTGAAAAGAAACGTCCCCACCGTAATCATGCTGCAAGATATGGCGGAAGGTAATTTTTCCCATCTTGCTCCTCATCACTGGAACAAACTTCCTTTTCATAAATATTCCTTTTCAAGCTTCAATAGCTTTAAAAACTCTTAAGATCTGGCTTTTTTGACCATCTCTTTCGCTTTGAACCTCTCATAGCCGTTCGCCACTTGGTATGGCGAGGCGCTTGTCGCCAAGGTCTTCGACCTCCCCTTCTGTTGTCAGGAGCTCCGGTTCCTGGAACGTTCCTGACGTGCGCTCCTAACAGTCACCCTACCTGCCCTTTCCAGGTGTGGGGGCAACGTGGGCCCAAATGGAGGCATATGCCGTAGCTTTGCAGGCCTCCCTTGGGCCCTCTCCCGTCTCTGGGGCGTCCTCGGGGCCTCCGCTTCTTGTGGGCTCTCCGACGGACTCGCCGGGGGGTTCGCCCTCGGTGCCAATTGAGCTATCCCCCAGGGACGTCGGACGTGTGGCACCTTTAGGGCGTGGCCCAGTTGGGTCCCCCTCTGCGGTCCACGTAGAGTCGTTGGGGCGCTGCCCGCTGCGGTCCCCCTCTACGACCCACAGTGCCTCCCCCGCGCCACATAGCCTCGCTGGGTTCCCTGTGGCGCCGCAGGTGGTTGCCAGTGCTCATAGCCCTGCTCTGAGCACACCCCAGTCTCCCGGTCAGGCAGTTGCCTGTCTGAGGCTGGGGGCTTGCCTCCTCGGCTCTGCCTCCATTGCTTTCTCCAGAGTCGGAGCCTGTTCATATGCCCCGGGCTGGGCAGGCAGCCGCCTGTCCAGAGCCGGGGTCGGCGACCTACTGGTGTCGGAGGCTCACCTCCTCGGCTCCGCCCCCGCTCCTTTCCCTGGAGTCGGAGGCTAGCATGGATAAGGTGGAGTCAGCGCCGGGCTGGCGCCGAAAGTCTGCCTTGCCGGCTTCGGTGTCTGCTCCTTCCTCGGAAAGGGAGCTTGTCATAGTCTCGGTGCCGAGTCGACGCTGGACGTACCCAGTCGGCGTCTAATGACGTGGGGTTGGCACCCACTCGCGTCGCTTCGGCGCCGTGTCGGCGCAGGATTATGGACTCTTCTCCAGACGCCTCTGGAGGGAGTTCGGCACCGTCTTCTCGCCCACCATCACCGGACGTACTATTGCCTGTGCCCCCCTTGGAATTTGTTGAGGTTCCTCGGGAGCTCCCAGATCCGGCAGGCTCTTCGCCTCCCCCAGATCCGGCAGGCCCTTCGCCTCCCCCAGATCCGGCAGGCCCTTCGCCTCCCCCAGATCCGGCAGGCTCTTCGCCTCCCCCAGATCCGGCAGGCTCTTCGCCTCCCCCAGATCCGGCAGGCTCTTCGCCTCCCCCAGATCCGGCAGGCTCTTCGCCTCCCCCAGATCCGGCAGGCTCTTCGCCTCCCCCAGATCCGGCAGGCTCTTCGCCTCCCCCAGATCCGGCAGGCTCTTCGCCTCCCCCAGATCCGGCAGGCTCTTCGCCTCCCCCAGATCCGGCAGGCTCTTCGCCTCCCCCAGATCCGGCAGGCTCTTCGCCTCCCCCAGATCCGGCAGGCTCTTCGCCTCCCCCAGATCCGGCAGGCTCTTCGCCTCCCCCAGATCCGGCAGGCTCTTCGCCTCCCCCAGATCCGGCAGGCTCCTCGCCTCCCCCAGATCCGGCAGGCTCCTCGCCTCCCCCAGATCCGGCAGGCTCCTCGCCTCCCCCAGATCCGGCAGGCTCCTCGCCTCCCCCAGATCCGGCAGGCTCCTCGCCTCCCCCAGATCCGGCAGGCTCCTCGCCTCCCCCAGATCCGGCAGGCTCCTCGCCTCCCCCAGATCCGGCAGGCTCCTCGCCTCCCCCAGATCCGGCAGGCTCCTCGCCTCCCCCAGATCCGGCAGGCTCTTTGCCTCCCCCAAATCTGGCAGGCTATTCGCCTCCCCAGGAGCAGCGTCAGGATCCTCATTCTTCAATGGGACTCCCTTCTGTAGAACATTGGTCGCACCCTCACTGCCTAGGGAGGGTCAGTTTACAACCCTCCCCCACTGATGAGTTATCTCCTCCACTGGAGGGTTGCTGAAGCCCGTACAGCTTTTTTGAGGGTGGGTTCATTGGCCACCCACATTTTGAGCATGCAACCCCCTTCTGCCCCTTCATCTGTCGACCTGTTGCTTGAGGTCCTTCATCGGGGGTCTGGGACTGTGGAGCTGCTTCTACCCTTTGAGGCTTCTCTTTATGATACCCTTTTAGGTACCTGGGTCCGGCCGGCTTCAGGTGATCGGGTGGCTCGTTAAGTTTTGCACCGCCACCGTCCAGCTCCGCATGATCCTGTCTGTCTTTTTGTACAACCTAATGTGAAAGGGTTTGTGTTGGAGACTGCTTCCCCCCCCCCCCCGCCTCCTCTAAAGCTTCCTCCCTCTCTGGAGTCCCGATGGCTAGAGTCATGGGGCAGGAACGTCTTTGCCTCCACTAGTGCGGCCCTACGATCCTTGAACACAAAATGTGTTTTAGCACGGGCTACTTCTGTCCTGTGGGACTCTGCAGAGTCTTTGCTTTCAGCCACCTCTGAAGGTGCTCGGGTTGATCTCCTTCACCTCCTCCGGGATGGCCGCGACCTTGCCGAATTCACAATTCACCCATCGTTAGATACTGCGGATTCTTTGGGACTTGCTATGGCGTGCTCTATTGCCTTAAGGCGTCGCGCTTGGTTACGCGATAGTGTCTTCCCCAAAAATATCCGGGAACGACTGGTTGATTTACCCTTTGATGGGGTTTTGCTGTTTGATGCGCACGCCGAGTCAGCGGTTCATCGGCTCATTGCGGGCTTTCGTCCTCACACTTGGGTCTTTCTTCCGTGGTGGTACTTTTTCATTTCGCATCCTTTAGCTGCGCTCTGTGTTTTACATGGGCGGTGAGCGCTCTGTGTTTTACATGGGCGGTGAGCCTTACGTCTTCCTTTCCTGTGGCAAGGGTGATTACCCTTTTATTGGCATCCCTTGGACGCGTTTTGCTTTGGGCTGCCAGTTGGTCCGTGTTCCACAGATTGCTGTGTCTGGTCCTCTGATTGTGGTATTTAGCCTGTGGCTCAGCTCGGTAATGTCATACGGCTCGGAACTTTAGTTCACGGGTTCGGTTAGTTACTGTGCACTTTTGGCTTGGCTTATTGCCCTAAGTGGTGGTCCCCGTTGTTTTGGGTATGCATACTCCATGTGGGGTACTGGTATGCTATTATATAGCTTTGCTTATCTCACCTGGGCCTGGAGATCCCATGGGCTCCATGCGTCGCTTGGTGATCTGTTGTACGGCGTTCTAAATTTTCCCTGGTGCCATCTTCTTGCGCCATGGTTACCCTGCCTGTTGCCTGTTCCACCTCCTTGGGAGGTGTCTTGCTCTCCTCTTCAAAAATGGCTCCTACCTGCCCTTACTGTCTTAGGTATGCTGCGGTATGGACATGTTCATGCTCCTGGCTTGTTCTGTCTCTACATATTTATATGTTTATACATTTATGTATATGTGCAGGTTGCTTTGGTATTCCTCTTCCTACTTCGCCACCTCTGTTCGGGGCTGCGTTGTGTGGGGGAGCTGTTGCAAGTTGCCCATAGGTTCCTCCTTGCTTCTGCTTACTAGGGTGACAAATGCTCCCTTTTTGGGTGTTCCGCACTGTAAGTGCCTTTTCTGGAGTGTTTGGTCTCGGATTCTGAGGCTCTTTCCAATTGTTAACGCTACGCCTGCGGGACAGCTATCATGATGGCAGTGGTCCTTGACTACTGCCTGCAAGCCTATATTGTGGATTGTTTCTCGCTTTGGCTTCATACTGCCCAGTCGGGCACTCTTAAGTTTTTTGTGTAAGCCACTTTGAGGTCTCTGTGGCTGTTTGCCTGCTGCATGTTTCTACCTGCTTCAGCGGGTTTAACATGGATGCAATTTGCCCCTATTTCCTCATTTTTGGGATTGGGTGTGCACTCGGCGTGTTTCTTGTCCCGCAGCCTATTCCTATCGCATTGTTCAGGTTCTAGCTCTTGCTTTTGGGCTTTTGGCACCTGCTCCTTCAGCCTTCCTTCTATGGGCTAGTCTGTTAGGCTCCGGCTGCATCTCTTCTGGTTCTTTTGAACCTCAGTCGGTGTCCTGATTGTGCGCCATTAAGTGGAAATGGGCCTGCTTTCCTTGCTCTGGTATATGGCTCAGGCCATTCTACCTGCCCCTTTTTAATATGGGTATGGTGTAGCACCATTCTGGCCTTTTTAGGGATAACTGCAATCCCGTTATTTCTGCTCTTCCGAGCTGCTTGGGTTGCTGTCTGGCTGTTACGCCACAGCCACCCCCCTTTATCCCTCGCTCTGTTACCAGATAGGATGCTTGATGCTTTCTGTTGTCCTCTCGCAGACCCACCTCCCCTTTGATGTATGACTGTGGTATCTATTCTAAGTTAAGGAATCTGCGGCTAGATGTCTCTATCAGATGTACGAGTTACTTACCTTCGGTAACGATGTATCTGGAAGAGACCTTGTCTAGCCGCAGATTCCTTAATGCCCACCCAGCCTCCCCGGTCTGCGAGGGCCTTGCCAAGTGGGATTCTCCGCTGGCCTCCCTGTTACAGTTGGCATTTCTTTTTTATATCCTCGGTGCTTACATTGTTGCGTCCCTTTAAAACTTGCCATAATTCCACTGACTCCCTCTCAGGGGTTTCTGTCATAATTCTACCGTTGCCTCCCTCTCGAAGGTTTCTTATCTGTAGAATGAGGCCTTTTCGATTGTCCTTCACCAGGAGATTCCTCTTCCTTTTCTTTTTCTCCTGCTGTCTTCCACCTTCTCTGTTGGCTCAGGGTTCTGGGCTCCTCTACGGTAGTCTTCTTTGGGGCTCTGTTCGCCTCTGTTCCAGACCTCCGTTACTACAGGGGCTGTGCCAGACTTTTTCATTCCTGCGGTGGACTGTAGTTCTCTCTGTGCTCCGTTCTTGCTGGACAGCACGGTTCTGCATGGTACTGACAGTCTATTTTTGTCTGTTATTCTGCACGGTACTAACAGTCTGTTTCTGTCTGTTGAGATGTTCTTCCCTGCTTACACTATGGAAGGGTCTTCGCTTAGCTTGCGAGGTTCTTTCTCGCAGCTCTTTCACCTATATGCAGGTAGTGTCTAATTCTGTCTTTTACTACGGTGTCTGCATCATCCTCCTTATTTATTCATGGATATTCATCCATCGCACACTGTTCTCATACTTTCATAGTGTTTTTTATGGTTGGCTCCGTGTTGTGTCGCGGAAATGTTTCTCCAAAGAAAACTGACGTCAGTGCGCCGGGAGGAACTTATATGACCTCGCTGACGTCACGTACGTGGACGACGTCAGGGCGGGGTCGTGTGGCGCCGTCCCCCGGCGAGCAGAGGTGCTGCTGCAAAGTTTTGTCCGGATCCAGTCTGACGCCTGGGGATATTCTAAGTTAAGGAATCTGCGGCTAGACAACGTCTCTACCAGATACATCGTTACCGAAGGTAAGTAACTCGTACATCTAGCCTGTTTCAAATGGCTTACATCAGTGGTTCTTAACCTTTTGACTTCTGGGGATCCCCACTGAATGCCTATCGACAACCCACCCTAGTGATCTGAACAGCAAAACAATACACAAATGATAGGAACAAGTGTACATTAAACAAATACATACAATATGAAATATTTTGTTTAATACACAGGCAAAAGATATTTAAAAGCCGAAATTTTAACGGAACGGTTGGAGTGTTTCAAAATTTGGATCGATTTCTAAAAGCCAAAGCGATATAATGGGCTCTAGCATATTGTTAAGTGTTTTTGCTCCTAATGTATGCTTTTAGTTGGTGTATATCAGTGCTTTAACTGAGGTCACCAATTGTCAATACTTTGCTGTAGGTGAACTGTTCCCACGAATCAAGCTAAGGGTACCAACTTAGTTTTAGGCTTCTAGTTTCAAATTCCTTCACATTTATGAACGTTTTAAACATAACTATTCTGCCTTTATCTTTTTTAATCTATTAATTATTAAATTTGTCTAAGCCGTTGCGGACCCCCTGAAAAGTTGTCATCGACCACCCGCCCTCCCCCGGGGTCCATGGACCCCAGGATAAGAACCAGTAGCTTTCAGACTGTTGTATCAGTAGACAGAGGCACAGGGGGCAGGATGGCGAAGTAGAGAAGAGATGCTGGGTTTGCAGAGTGGAGATGCTGAAAACCATGTTTTTACGACATTGTACTTGAAAGTCGCTGTGTAGTTTTATGTAATGAAGATTGTAAAGTTTTCATGTTTGACTTCAATCATTCTAGTTCTTCCCACGGTGTAATTTCTCCCAACAGAAACGTTCCCAATTCTATCATACGCTTACTAGATGACCCCATGCCACGAAAGACCATGATCCAGTCCTCCGCTTTCCTTTTACAAACGCATGTCAGTCAATGGCATGGTCATTCACAGCAAAGAAGACAAAAACTGACGCAATGCATTATGTGAAATAAAAGCCCGGGGTTGTGGGTTTGGTGGCACGCAAGCAGCGGGGTGTCTGTTTTCCTTTGTTAATTAGAAATCATTTACATCTTAGGCTGGCGAAAGCCTAACTCCTTGACTTGCAGCACCTTGGCATTCAGCACGTTACACTCAGATGTACACAATGATAGACTCGTGGCTGGCAACAAGCGCCGTATCACAAAGGTCGTGTGTGTATGCTGCGACTTGTTCACCCCTTATTGTAATGTGATCACTAAAACTACATGTCCTGGTGTGCAAAGTGCTGCTGATGTGTGCTACTGCATGCAAACTATCTGAAACTGAGTTCCTATGGTCAATGCTGTCTAATGGTTGAAGTGCATTGAAAAAGTTTAGGAATTGTGATGCGCGCAAAGGGTGTAGAGTGAGTGAGCGCAGCCGCGGGTCAAATGCGTGGCTTAAAAAACGAAAGTATACTGTAAGTTTTTTCGGTCTTTTGCCTTCAGGTATTTAGATATGAAATAACGCACGGCTTAAATGAAAATGACACGCAACTTAAGTTAATCAAGGGGAAATGCACTATCATACATTAAGAACCCTCTGTAAGTTAATGCACTGCAGAGGTCTGTGTGTGTAAACAGCGAGCCATAGACTTAAATCCTGGTTCTTGCAGTGGAAAATAGTAACTTGTGTATGTTTACAGCTACGAGGTCCCAGTCTGTGACAGAAAGCACTATGAGGGCTTGTTTAGTTGTCTGCCCCTTCCTTGCTTTCACAGCACGGGAGTCCCCCTGCCTTACATTTCAGCTAAAGCATTTCTGCTCTCTGAAATAAAAATCCTGGGCCGGTTGGCTTTTCACAAAAAGCAGGAGACCTGTTTTTCTTGAATCAAAAAAGTATGGGCACGTCTGCCCCTCTGATCCCACCCACTGGTGCTTTCACTGGAAATGTAATAGTGCAGGTATGCCATATTTAGAGAACCTGCTTGCTCCTGACAAGTGCCGGTACACTCCCATTAAATATATTACAGCAGTACTGAGAAGTGCCCGTACGCTTCCTTTCAAATTAAAGAAGTGCAGGTACTCAGCGGACAGCACCTGCCGTAGGTGTCCACATCAGTTGTATTTGTAGCCCAGTGTCCCAGCCTAAGACCGTGATGCTCCAAAGTGCTAGTTTGAAACAAGCTCTTGTTTGGCATCCATGCATTTGGTCCCGGGCAGTGGCAGGATGTTTGCATCGGACGGGTTCCTCTCCTTTTTAGGTCGAGCCTAGCGCAGTGCGCATGCACTGCTCTAGGTAAAACGACCTCTTGGAATCGCTCTGGACTTCCAGCCTAAGGCTTGTGGTTACGAGCAACACGAGCGCGCATGCACCACTCGCGGGATCCTGCAACTGCATTCCTCGCTCGTGTTGCTCGTAACCGCAAGGCTTAGGCCAGAAGTCCAGAGAACGCTGGAGCGCTTTCACTCCATCCTGCCGATGGCATTGCAGGGCCGCCACCTCACATACTGCATTCTGTGAACACCTCTTTTTTTCTATTTGCAAAGCAATTCAGTGCTTCGGTGCAAGTTGCTGCTTGCAGCCCGGAATGGTAAATTTCTCAGCTCCAGCCTTCACTCCCACCTCCCGCATCCTCCAAGCTCTTCCCCATCTAGCACTCTTGTTTCCCTGGAGACCCACTGTAAGTGACAGGAGCGGGTAGCCTGATAGTCTAACTGCGGACCTGGCGCTGCTGGCCAAGGATTGCTGAGATTAAGATGGCACCCAACCTCCTGTCACAAAGAGCGAGACAAGGATCTACTTCCTGTCACCTAGAACAAGGTGGCATCCCACTTCTCACTACTAACTTTTATGCCGAAGTCCAGCTTAAATTAGCTGTTTGTTGTATTTGATGCAGCCCCGGATTTTGTGAGGTCTTCTCCCCAAAGAGCTCCGATCGGAGGGCGCTATCGCCTCTCCTGCACACGCACTACTGTCCTGCCTCTTAATGTCAGGCCCACTCTGCTATAAGAACTGATTAAATACAGACGTCCCGACCCCTCCCTTCTTGCGAACAACACCTTTTATTCTTTTACAGGAGACCCCTTTTAATCGTTACAGTTCTTTTCTTCACCTCTCCCACTTTTCAGCCTAGCCTCTTCCGTGTCGTAGTTTCATATAGCGCTGCCTCCGGCCTTGTTATGTGACGCGTTCCATAAAGGCTTCATATAAACACCGCTGCTCATCGTCCCTCATATATTCTATTATTCTCTTCACCCCAGGATTGTCTTAAATCTCTCCCTTCACCTCCAGTCACACAGGTACCACCCCCACCACCAAAGAGTGCTCATCTCTCCAGCAACCAGCACCCCCATCCCCAGCACGCTACTGTGATTGAAAAGTGTATTTGTAAGGCACTCTTTACCGTAACCAGTGTCCAGGTGCTGGTGCAGCGCGCTTTAGTCAGCCTTTCAGCAACCACGCTTTAGCAGTTCAATTAAATGGTCCATTGAGGAAGGGAGCGTCCAGGTGTGGACCAGTGGGGCAGCCAGCATTTCATTTTGCAATACGACCGTTGCTTATTCCCTGTCAATCAACAGTATAGATAATGGCACACAAGCACTGGGTATTATGGAACTGCAGGTTCACACATGGAATGTCTTTTTCCCCAATTATCCAGAAGCCGGTAATGTTTTATTAAGCATGCATGTTGTAGACTGAAGCTGGCGTCCATCAGGTAGCTTATTGTTTGAAGCCTATATGTTTCCACAATTTTTATTTTGTTAGTTGTTCCATATAACCTTTCAGTAGATTGACACGGTGGTGTTAATGTGGAGAGGTGTGGTGCAGCAGCCAGGGCAGCTGACTTCGGAGCACATGGGTCACGGTTCGGGCTCCTGCGGCAGCTCAGCACCATGTTACTCTGGGCAATAGCTCACTTAAATTCCACAACGGCCCCCAGCGCCTTGAGACCCGGAAGGGTGAGTAGTTCGCGCTTTACAAATACGGATATATTTAATTCAATTAGATAAAGGGTTAACACTTTGAGTGTGTGCTCCTTCTGTTGACTCCGTCTGAGCAGAACTAAGATGAAGTACGCAGTACTCAATGTGTTAACACTTAAACAACACCTGTGAGTACAGGCAAGTCATCTCCTTACTAATTTCTTATAAGGTCCCAAAGGCGAGACCTATTGGCTATGCCAATGCTTGTTAAAGTTGTCATTCCTTGCCTCCTGCACGCCGCCCTGGTTTCTGCGCTCACTCCCAGGCGGGGAGGGGGCGCGGGGGCCGCAGCTGCCACTGAGGGATGGTGGCGATGCGGTGACCCTCGGTGCCAGCTGCCGCTGCGCGGGTGAATGGCGCGGGGCATGCTGGGAGGCCGGGCCTCCTTCCCTGAATGGTGTCAGAGCCTGGGATTTCCAGCTCATTCGCAAGGGACGCGGCCTGACGTTATTTCTTCTTTTATATGAATGACAAAATAACACCGTACATTTTCCACGCACTTTTTTGTTGTTGTTGCAAGAGCGGTGTGTGTTTAAACATGTTTGTTATCCAAGAGGAAAAGGCTAATGAGGGTGTGGAGGCAAAATGTTCTTTTTTTTCGAAGGATGTTTACGTTGAGATTGCGCATACCCCAGTACCGCCCCAATTAATTTGGTCTTGATGAGGAAGTTGTCTTTCAGCGCCTTTATACTTAACTCCAGCCAAAAAATGACGCAAAGTTACTAGTTTTTCTTTATTTCTCTAGCTCATGACCATCCAACTGAGCTTGTTAATTTTGTGCAAAGGGTGGTGGGACTGGCCACAAATCCATTTTCCCTTCTCAAGACGCTTGGCATGCAAGGAGACACTCCAGAACATCTTGCATCGGAAGTTGTTGAACTGCGATTCACCGAGCACATTTTAGGGGTTTCATTCCACAACCTGTCTTCTCCATTTTAAAGGATCTAACAATTTCGGGCATTGGATGTGATTACTGTGAGATACTGTATTTCAGTTTTAGCCTATTTATTACCCCCTGAAGTTTGCACTGACTGCTTGGTATCACTACTTAGTAGAGGCCTGTTTACAAAATTAAGAGCTCTGTTATCCAAATGCATTAAATTCGTTTTTTCTACACTGAATCCCCACCAATAAAAACAGTGTACACCACTGCCTGGTAGCCTCCTCCTGCTTCCGGAAGGTCTTGCAGTCTACTACTGCGACTCAAGACCTGGCTGTTCGACCAGTAGCGGCACACCTCCCCTCCTCCTCAGCGCTTTGAGACCCTCGCGGGTGAGTAGTGCGCTTTACAAATTCTGCGATTGATTTTCCCTTCTATGAAACCATTGTGCGGCCTAAGAAAACGGGCTCAGTACAAGGAGCAAGAGCTATGAAACAAGTTGGGGAATTCGCCAGAATAAACAGCACGCCCACTAAAAGTCTTCCAGTGGGAACATTTTAGCCATGAAACTATGGGACTTGGCATCCACTTCACTTGGTAAGGGTAGTTAGTACACTGCAACCCCAGTTTTGGTCTAGCGGTTTGGTTTGTAACTGAAACCAGGACACCGGTTTTAATCCCGTCCTTCCTGTTTGGCTAAATGATGTCCTTTAGGATATTCATTGTTTATGTGCATTTGTCAAGCGCGCTATCACCTGCCGAGGGTATCCTGTTTGAGCTTATTTTTATACCAGTTTCGCAGCGATTGGTAGTATTTAGTCTTGTTCTGCAAGCTGATAAGTTTTGAGTTGTTTGGGATTGGGGAGTGGAAAATGTACGTTGTTCACCAAAATGCAGTGTGATAAAGTTATAGCCTTTAAAGCATCAGTATTGCTTTCCTGTCTCTTACTGTACCAAACTGCTTAATCTTGCAGAAATTATATTGTCCCTACCCGTACATGATTCTATCCCCTAATCTGACAACTGGGAGCACTTTGAAACTGGTTTAACAAAGAAAATAAACTCCTTGAAAGTCTTCTCATAACAGAGCCCATAAATCTGATTGACACTGTTAGTTGTAGATTCCTTACCTTGGATTTCCCCCAGGAGTCAGTCTGGATCCGGAGATTATTTTCTTCAGCAGAACCCCTGCGTGTTGTTATGTGGCATTGGTCGGCTGAGCATCTGTCGTCAGCAGCGCGGACCCCGGGATTACGACAAGGGATCTACATAGACGCCGCTCATGCGGGCTGACATCAGTAATTTCTTTTTCAGCGCCAGCCTAAAGCAGATCCAGAGAGAGCTACCTCTAGCCACTTTTTGGTTAGCTTTTTTCGACTTTTTGTCGTAGACTTCTGGTGCCTCGAGGATGTCCCAGCAAAGGACTGGCTTTAAGCCCTGCCGTTTATGTCACCGGATGATGTCCATGACTAATCCGCACCTCGTGTGCCTTTAGTGTCTGGAGCACAACCACAACTCAGTCGTGCCCCAAGTGCAAGGCCATGAACCCGAAGTCTTTGCGAGAGTGGTCCCGAGAGCTGTTGGAGGCCCAGCTCTCGGGTCTGTGTCACTTCCGTTCTTGTACGAGGGGAAGTTCTTGAACAGTCGTGGAGCCCACACTCCTCACACTCAAAGTCATCAGGGAGATCTTGCATAAGTCAAGGAAACACAAGAAGTCTAAGAAGCGCGCACACACACGCTTCAACTTCTCCCCGTCGGTTGGCCAATGCGGGATACCAAGCGTAATCGCTTGAAGGCTCTGAAACCTGAGCCTATTACTGAGATGGCTCTGCACCTCCCTCCCTTTCCGGGAGCCAGAGCGCTGTCTTCCCTAATCCAGTAGTTCTATGAGGCCTTGTACCTCATATTTGGGCAGGTCAGCATGCCTTCGGGAACTGCAGAGTTGGTCGGTAATCCTGGGGCTTCTATGCCAGCGAGTCCCCATGAATCCAGGCCTCGATCCTCGATTCCTAGACGTTGATCCTGACGGCGACGCTCCCAGCGTCGACCGTGCTCCCAATCAGTGCCGACCCAATCCTTATCCCCGTAGTGGACACGGAGCTGGACATACGTCGATTTTGATGACGGAAGGGTCTTTCTTCCCAGTGTTAATCCCTGGCGTTCCTTATGGGCTAGAAGGTGAGGAAGATGACTGGGGTGGGGCTTATGAACTCTTTAACTAACCAGCTTGAGGAACCGGACTGGAGAATGGACCTGGGTGATGCCAGTTGTAGGGGCACTTCCCCTGACACTGGCCTGCTTTCTCCCCCTACCATGACTATGGAGGAGGGAGCTTCCTAATCTGTGGTGGTGAGGAGGGCAGCTAAGGTCCTCGGCCTGGAGCTCCCTACAGTGTCAGTCAGGACTAACCTTATGCCAGAGGTGCTTCAGCTTGCAGCTTTTTCTCCTGAACCCCTTTTGGCGTTCAATGAAGCCCTCACTGACGGCGTTCTAGGCTTTTGATCCAAGCCCAGCACAGGGTCTCCTGTGGGGAAGAGGATTGCCCGCCGCCACCACTCCTCTCTGGGCGACCCAGCGTTCCTGACCAAAAAACCCTCTCCTGAGATCTTGGTAGTCCAAGCCTCTTCATCAAAAGGCACATTTCCTTCTGCTCCCCCAGATAGAGAATCCAAGAAGCTGGACCATCTTGGGAAGAAAATGTTCTCTTCCTCCAGCTTGGCATTGCGGTCAGTGAATACTGCATGCCTCTAGGGCCACTAATACCATACTGTCTGGGATATGGTCGCGCAGGTGCTGCCTCAGTGCCCGGAGAAAGCCCGGGCCGTTCTCTCTCAAGCAGTTGCAGACTGGAGAGACGCAGCCAAATTCCCTATACGATGTGGGCTGGATACTACTGACTCACTGGACTTAACAATTGCCACCTTGGTAGTTGTTAGATGCTACGAGCGGTTGAGGAATTCTTGCTTCTCAGAGAATGTACAGTCTTGTTTGATGGACATGCCCTTTGATGACACTCGCCTTTTCGGCGATAAGGCAGACTAAGCGCTTCAAGGATTCTTGAGCTACGGCCAGATCCTTGGGCCTCGTGGCTGCCTCATGCCCATCTCAGTCTGCCTTTCGTGGCTACGGAAGGGGTGCCCAGCCACGTCCTGCCCAGCCACAGAGTCACGCAAACTGTCCAGCCTCTGCTTGACCATGGATGTGGGACCCAGCATCCTCGCAAGTTAGGGAGCCAGGTGCGGGCAAGTCCACCCTCCCCCGTCGGCACATGGATTGCAGCCTCCAAACCTTCCTAGTCTGACGTTTCAGTTCCAAAAATGGCCAGTTGGAAGCAATATCCACCATCACCTCCTCCACTGGCAATCCATCACGTAGTACAGGTGGCTAGCCCCTCCCCTTCGAGAATACCCCTCCCTCCATGCCACCTTCTTACGGTCGCAGGATGGAGGATCATTTAGCACTTCTCTGTCAGGAAGTATCGTTTCTCTTGGCCAAGGGCGCTTTAGAGAGTACCCCTGTGCCAGAAGTAGGTTGTGGTTGTTATTCCCTCAACTTTCTGGTCCCCAAGAAGGACAAAGGCCTGCATCCTATCTTAGACCTCCAGGCCCTCAACTTCTTCCTCCAGAAGGAGAAGTAAAACATGCTCACCCTAGCCCAAGGTCTGTCTGCAATCGACACAGGAGACTGGATGGTGGCGTTGGACTTGCAGGATGCTTACTCTCATATCCACATCCTGCCGGCCCACATACGTTACCTTCAGTTCACGGTGCGCCACGAACACTTTCAGTTCACTGTGCTCCCCTGTGGCCTTACTAGTGCCCCTCAGGTATTCACAAAGTTGATGGCGGTGGCCGCAGCTCATCTGTGCAGAACAGGGGTTCCAGTCTTCTTCTATCTCGACGACTGGCTGTTGAAGGCGGGCTCGCCCCAGGCTGTCGTCTCCCACCTCCAGACTACGGCATACCTCCTACATTTGCTGGGGTTCACGATCAACATGCCAAAGTCACACCTGACTCCATCTCAGACGCACCCTTTCATCGGGCGTTTCTGGACACAGTGCAGTTTTGGGCCTATCCTCCCAAGTAGCAAGTCCGGGATGTTCGGGCTAGGATACCGATGTTTCAACCTCTATCCCGGATTTTGGTGAGAATGACTCTGAGGTTGCTGTGCTACATGCCTTCCTGCATCCTGCTGGTGGATCATGCCAAATGGCATATGCGGGCTCCGTAGTGGGACCTGAAGTTCCAGTGGGCGCAGCATCAGGGGAATCTTTCCAATTACGTCCTGATCTTGGAGGGAACTGCACACCAACTGCAGTGGTGGCTCACGAACCAAGATTGAGTCAGAGGCAGATCCCTCTTGCTTACCCAACTAGATCTAACAGTGGTGACGGATGCATCACTTCTGGGATGAGGCGGCCACCTGGGAAAGGCCTAGATCAGACGTGTCTAGTCTCCAACAGAGTCTGGCCTCTATTTCAACCTTTTGGAGCACCGGGCGATCAGACTGGCACTGAAAGCATTCCTTCTCTCTCTCAGGGGGAAGGTGGCTCTTCGACTCTGGACATTGCTGGAACATCTGGGCATGACCCTAGTGGTTCAGCAACTCGTGGGCTCCCTGAATGCCAGAGCAAATAAACTCAGCCATCGGTGCCTAGTCGATCACGAATGGCTTCTCCATCCGAAAGTGGTGCAATGTCTCTCAGCGGTGGGGATAGCCTTGGTTTGATCTGTTTGCTTCCGAAGAGAACGCGCAATTGAAGCCGTTTTTAACTCGCAATGTCAGCCATTTTGCGTGTTGGGGTTTCCAAGGCAGCACTTGCTCAGCGACGCTTTTTGTCGCGAGTGGAGCTTTGCCCTCCTGGGCACTTTTCTGCCTCTACCACTTCTGCCCAGAGTATTCAAGAAGATTAAGCGCAACTGGGCTCAAGTCATTCTTGTAGCTCTGGACTGGGCACGAAGAGTCTGGTACCCGACCTTCTGAGCATGGCCATCAATCCTCCGATCAGACTACCCTTGCGTGAGGATCTTCTGTCACAGCAACAGGGGTGGGTTCTTCACCTGAACCTGCCCAGTCGCCACCTCCATGCGTGGAGATTGAGCGGCGGCAGTTGACAGCTTTCAACCTTTCGCCCAAAGTCTATGATGTTATCTTGGCAGCCAGGCGTCCCTCCACAAAAAAAAGTATATGCCTATGGATGGAACACATTTGTGGCTTGGTTCACAGCAAAGGCTGTTGATCCCCTTTCTGCTCTTCTTTCGGAGGTTGTCTTGTATATGCGTTCTTTGGCTCTGCAGAGATCTGCCTTGGGCACTCTTACAGGATATCTTGCAGCCATCTCTGCTTTTCTTTGGCTTCCAGATAATCCTTCTTTATTAAAATCTCCTATCGTTAACAGATTCTTCAAGGGCCTTATTCATCTGTTCCCTCCATCTCCTTTTGTAACGCCCCAGTGGGGCTTAAATCTGGTTCTCGCCTTTGTGTGCTCCCTTCAAGCCTCTTATAACTGTCCCCTCAGGTTGCTGACTCTCAAAACTGCCTTTCTGGTTGCCATCACCTCTGCTCGCAGGGTCAGCGAGCTGCAGGCTTTATCTTCTAAGCCCGCTTTTCTATCTGTCCATCTGGATAAAGTGATGCTTCAGACCAAGCCGCCTTTCCGTCCTAAGGTTGTCGCATGCTTTCACGTGGGACAATCTATCACTCTGTCCACTTTTTACCCGGCCGAATCCCTTCAAAAGGGAGGAAAGACTCCACCGTCTGGACCCACAACGTGCATTGTCTTTTTATCTGGATTGCACAAAAGACTTCCAGGTGGATGATCAACTCTTCATTGGCTATGTGGGTGCCAAGAAGGGTCGGGCTGTTCAAATACGGACCATCTCCTGATGTTTTGTCTGTTGCATCAAAATATGCTATGCTTTAGCAAAGAAGGACCCGCCTGTGGAGTTGCGTGCTCACTCCACCAGAGCAACAGCAGCAACCAAGGCCTTAGCTTGTGGAGTTTCAGTCCATGACATCTGTCAGGCAGCAATGTGGGGATCCTTGCACACGTTTACCAGACGCTACTGCCTGGACAGCCAAGGGATGGATATTTTGGCAGCTCGTCCTCCAGGATTTTTTGGGATGATTTTGGTTTGCAGACCCTCCTCTGGGGATAATATTGCTGGGGTATATATTCTAAGGTAAGGAATCTATAACTAACTGCCTCTATCAGATGAACAAGTTATTTACCTTCGGAAACGATGTATCTGGAAGAAACATGTTAGTTGTAGATTCCTTACCGTCCCACCCATCCTCCCCGCACTGCGAACTGATTTCTAGGGTTAGGGACTTCTCTAAAGGCCCTTGTTTTGACGCACCAATTGTCAGTGTCTTTCGTGGCTCTGCGCTTCTGGCGTGGAAAGTTTTGTTAACAATTGACGTCCGTGCTCATGGGTGGAGTCTATGTAGGTCTCGCAACGTCCTCCTGGCACCCATGACGCCGGCGACAGACGTGGAGCCGACCGACTCCACCTAACGACGCGTTGGGGTACTGCTGAAGAAAAAAATCTCCTGATCCAGACTGCCGACTGGGGGAATTCTAAGGTGAGGAATCTGCAACTAAAACATGTCTCTTCCAGATACATTGTTACCGAAGGTAAGTAACTTGTTCTTCATAAAGTTTTTAAGCTTAGCGGCAAAAGAACTAGAGAAGAGAGACAGATAAATCAAACATGCCTTCCCAAATGCAAATGTATTCTTGCTTACCTAGATCAAAAAGTTAGAGTTTACACAATCATTGCAGTAGCACTTTACTCATTAATTATATCTGGGAATCATTTGCCGACCGAGTCCAGAGTATGGGCAGCCTGCGATTAGACTAACCCAAACATATTAGAAGTCTGATTCTTCCATTGCAGGGCTGGTTGCTATACGTTCATATGCAATCAAAAGAAAATCGTTTTATACGTTTTAGATTATTTTTTATTGAGTTTGATGTAATCTTATAATCAGATCAGCACTAATGTTCTATGATTTTAAGTATTTTGTGGGCAGTTTGCATTGTGCGTTAATGATTTTAAATGATATGGAATAAAGCATTTCTTAACCTTGTTCTTCATGCACTCAATCAGGCTGCTTCTCTTCAGGTGGCCACATTCTGTACAAGCATCTCTAAAGGCTTGAAGAAGCACCGGCTGGAACTGGCTACTCAAGTATGAGGCATATGACATCCTAAAACTCTCAGAGTTGAGCACAGGGGTCGCTCTGGCTCCCGGAAACGTGGGGTGGCGCCAGTCGGCACAGGCTCAACCACATAGCCAGGCCTTGAATGAGGATGCTCCCTCGTCTCGTCTGTAGACCGCAACGGACGAGCGAGGTCGAAGACCGCTTCAACTTCTTTATTGTTCTTGTTTGATGTACCAGAGTGGCCTGACTACTTCGAATGCGGCGACTGATCCCAGGACCTTCCTGTCGACTGGGATTGAGACCGTTGCCGCATCGCTCATCCAGGTGGCATGGAGAGCTTCAGGGACCTCTCCCTCAAGGCCTTGGGGTGCGTGGCGCAGCAGTTGATGCTGATTTTTTTCGTGGTGGTGGCGCTCAAGGCTCCAGAGGCAAAGTGCGGGTCTGTCACGACATCTGTACATGACAGGCACCACTGGGCCTAAAGGCGGTGTTCCTAGTGTACATCCCTGTCACATCAGGACAAGATCTCTTAAAAAATATTTGCCAAAATGTTGGAAAAAGTTCAGTCAAAAAGTGACTGACCCGGGTAGCTCTCTCCAGATCTTCGCTGACTGGCTCAGAAAGAAAAGAGCTGATGTCAGCGCGCTGGTATTGCCCATTTATAGACACTGTGCATTTCACTTCCAGCACAGATGACTCCATGCGAACCAAACAACGCCACCTACCTGCGCGCAGGGGTACTGCTCCTGAAATTTTCGTGTCTTGATGCCTGGAGATAATTCTAAGGTAAGGAATCCACACCTATATAGTCTCTACCAGATAAGGTGGTAAAGAAGTTAAGTAACTTGTTCTGCATTGTGCGACCAACTTATACCATCCTGCCCTTTTCGATTTTGGAGTTCCTCCAGTGCCTTTTCCCCAGTGGATTCAACAAATTGGTGCTCACCACTATTGGTGTTCCAAATGGTTATGGTGCTCCTGTAGCAGAGCACTGTGAATGCTACTGACCAAAGGTGCACCCTGCTCCTAGTGAAGGGTGGTACTTTCCCCTCCCAATGCTTCAGGTTTACATGGCCGATGGTGGGTAGCAGCTGTCTGGGATGGGAAACCACCGTTCTTTTCCAGTACCCAAAGGAAAGGGTTATCCATTTCATATATGTTCAGCCTCCTGCAACTGGGCCTGTCCTTCCCTGTGTGTGTGTTGTGTGTGTGTGTTGTGTGTGGGTGTGTGTGTGTGTGTGTGTGTGTGTGTGTGTGTGTGTCTGGGTGTGTGTGTGTCTGGGTGTGTGTGTGTCTGGGTGTGTGTGTGTCTGGGTGTGTGTGGGTGTGTGTGTGTGTGTGTGTGTTCTGGGTGTGTGTGTGGGTGTTCTGGGTGTGTGTGTGGGTGTTCTGGGTGTGTGTGTGGGTGTTCTGGGTGTGTGTGTGTGTGTTCTGGGTGTGTGTGTGTGTTCTGGGTGTGTGTGTTCTGGGTGTGTGTGTTCTGGGTGTGTGTGTTCTGGGTGTGTGTGTGGGTGTGTGTGTGTGTTCTGGGTGTGTGTGTGTTCTGGGTGTGTTCTGGGTGTAATCCGTACGGTGGGACTGTAGATGTTATAGCCTTAGTGTTCCTTCCCCGCCCCCAACATTTTTCTTTCTCTGCTCCCGTTTTGCTGGAATTGTTTTGGCACGAGCTCTGGGCACTTTACAACTGCTGACTAGTGCTAAAGTGTGTGTGCTTCTTCCCTAAAACATGGTAAAATTGGCTTATTCCTGATTGGCATATTTAGTTCAGTCTCTCGTAAAGTTGTATACCATACACCCAGGGCTGGTAAATTAAATGCTACTAGTGGGCCTGTAGCACTTATATTATGTCATTAACATAAGTAGCCCCTTCACCCATGTCCCATGCCTGCCATTGCGGCCTGTGAGCATTTTTAAACTGCCAGTTCGACCTAGTGAAATAAACCTTTTGCCAGGCCTAAAACTCTATTTTTGTTACATAAATGTCACTACTAATTTAGGCCATAAATAGCCCATAAGGCAGGGTGCATTGTATTTAAAAAGTTGGACATGTACTTTTTGTGTGTCCTGGTAGTGAAAAACACACAAATTCGGTTTTCTCTACTGTGAGTCCTGCCTCTCCTATAGGATAACATTGGGATACATTATTACCTTTAATAAATGTGTGGGAATAGGTAGGAATGTCATGGTTCATATCTAAGGAGTTGCAATGTAAAATCCTCTACAATGGTAAAATCTGATTTTAAGTCACATTTCTGAAAATGCCACTTTTAGAAATTTGGCATTTCCTTGCCCTAACCTTTTGGTGCCTGTTTCTTGGGTCACATGTCAAGGTGTAGTTGGCAGTTGCCTTTTATGTATTCATCCCAGGCAGTCACATGATAGAGGGTTTAGGTGTTGGCAGGATGGGTGAAGCAGAGCTGTTCACAGCCCCACTTGCACTTCAAAGCTCACACACGAGCCCATTGTGATTGTAGATAGCTTCGGGACCAGGGCAGAAAGGCAGGGACTTCCACCCACTTCTTGGGTGGGGGAAAGCCAGAAGTTTCTCCCACTTCAAAGCTGGCACCAGTTATAAAACTAGGACCCTCAGACATACTCCAGTTCACTTCTAGACCCGTGGAAGGACTCTCGTAAGGACTTCCTTGATGCCTGTGGTATGCTGTCAACCTCCGAGGACTGCCCTGCTGCTTGAAGCCTACCCTAAGCCCTCAGAGGACGGCTTTACCTGCTTGAGACCTGCTTTCCTGCTTGTACCAAAGACTTAGTGTCTCCAAGTGCTAGTTAGCTGCCCTCCTAATCAGAACCTCCGGGACAGGAAAGGCTCAAATTATCTTGAACCTGCACCTGGACCCAGCCTTAGTGAGTTCTAACTTCAAAGTGGTACCACTCTAGTCCTAGACCCTTGGAAATGGTTCTGGCGGTGCCCAGAAAGCCCAAATCCAAAACTTGATACTTGGTAACTTTTCTGCTAAAAAAAGTGCTCTGCGAAAAGTAGAAGACCAGGAACTACCTGTTCGCCGATCTGCCAAAGATGCAGCACCGGTAGACCTGACTTTGGTCTTCTCCGTAGCCGTAAATCCTGTTCAGCAGCTCCTTGCAGAAGGAGCATACAGCTTCGTGGAGTCGAAGTCTGCTACAGCCTGCAACTTTGTACCACTAGAGATTCTGGACTAAGTCTGAACGTAGACTTTTCACCTGGACTTTATCAAGCGGCACCCTAGCTATGACAACTGCTAGTCAGACACAGTCTGCTCCTTTGCCCCACTGAACTTTACTTTCTCAAACATTATCTTCAAAAAATCTTCTAAGTCCATTGGTAAGCAGAGACTGGGCCCAATCCACTTTGTGTACATTTATTAAAACTTTACTCTTTTTTGCTAAATTGGTATTGGATTTTTCTCATACTGTGTATGCACTTTAGTACTGTTTACATGCTGCATAAATACTTTGCACTTTGTCTCTAAGTTATGCCAGACGGAATTTGTGCCAAGCTACCAGAGGGTGAGGCACAAGTTAATTTAGTGATTTAATTTTTTTGTGTGGTTCACCAGGATTGTGGCTATTGCTTCAGTAGGGTTTCATCTTTTCATCTTCCCTCAACCAATAACCTAATTTCTCACATCGGCAGTGTTCTGTTTGATTGTATGTACCCGGTGTGCTTGCATAGCATATTCTATGTGTTTGTGTCCTATGGGTACAATACCTACTGTTTGTGTGTTCTTCAGCACCGTGGCTGTATTAGGTTTCATGTTTGTGTGCTGTTTGGCTGTATTATATGATTGTCTTATGCATGGCTATATCTGATGCAGAACTTGTTTATATGCTATGGGCTGTATGAAGTTTTGTATGTATGCACTGTGTAGCTGTATTATGTGTTTTATGTGTTTGTACTTGGCTGTATTCTGTTCCCGGTGTATGGTTGCCTGCCCTAAGGAGTTTGTGCAGTATGGGTGTCCTGTACACATTGTGTAATGTATGTATGACTGTACTCTTTATGGGGGGGTTGCTCCATACTTTGTGTTTGGTGGCACTCCATGTAGTAATATTTGTTTCTGCGTGTGCCCTCTGTTGCTGTATTCCATTCGTATATATGTGCATGTATATGGGTTTTTACACCAGCTGTGTGGCGTCTATACTAAATGACTTTGCTGTGTTAAGTTCAGTGCGTCTGGACACAGTGTGCGGTATGAATAGTGTACTGTGACCATGGCGCAGTCTCTGGCCCCATGATACCTATGGCATTTCAGAGGTTGTGTTGGTGTCTACATGTGGGCTGCAGTTCATATTGATTGCAGAGAGACTTGACTGCTGTGGTACCTGGCTGAAACAGAGTTGGCTCTTAGCTCTGGTTTGATATCTGCCCAGTGCCAGTGAGCCCCTACTTGTGACATCTGGCCTTAGACTTCACAGTCTACATAACGCTTGACCTCTTAGTACACTCTCTTTTTCTCTCTCTCTCTCTCTCTCTCTTTCCTGCTCTGATCGTGAGAGCATGCACCCCTGCTCTGTTATTTACCTTGGTGAAAACGACACTTGCACATATTCCCAGTGGGTAATCCCGTGTGATGGTTTAAGAGCCAGAGGGTGCGTCTGAGGTATTGAGGTGAGGAGGGGTACACAAAGCAGACCCTCTTCTAAGAATGACTACACTCTTCTCACTGGAGGGAGTGGTGGCTGCAAACGACCGGCTGTTTTTGTCTATCAACTCAACATTAAAAAAGCCTGTTGGCCTCTTCTAGTGAAAGGTCTATTCCCCCCCAAACCCCCCCCCCACCTAATCCAAGCCTATCGCTCCGTCGATCCATAAGGGCTGTGACTGGGTATGGCTTGTGTACTATGCAGGCAGCAGGCTGGCCGATGAGGGTACATGTTGTGCTTCACTGGTGTAGAGCGGGAGTCCATCTTGTAAGGCCTGTGTGTGAATAAATCACAAGTTGGAGTTAGAGATGAGGTTCCTTGGGTTCCTCTGCGGGTGAGGGAGGCTTCGACACACTCCACAGTTTAGCCGTTAAAGAGGGTCAGGCTGTGGTCGCTGGAGGGTGATAGCCTGTGGAAAGGCTGACTCCGCCCCTTCCTGCCTCCTCATCAGGATCATGGGACTGGAAAAAGCTGTATTAGGGTGACATTAAAAATACCTCTCTCTACTTTGTGCCTTTGCATCCCACCTCCAGCCAAAGCAGACCAGACTTCACCCCTCTTTCTACACCAAGGATAAGACAAACCAAATGTGAGGGTTCCGTCTGCTCTCTGGGCCTCCTGTAAAACATCTCCAATTTTTTTCTTCCTCCTATTTTTTTAATGTGGAGCCTGCGGCAGCGCAAATGAGCTGCTCGCTCTGCGAGGCATGCTGTATTAGGGTATGCACTGGCAGCCCCGCCCACTCTCCGCCCATATTTGTCATTGGCTCTGTGTTATTGTTCTTCTTAAATGGAGGCTTCTGATTCGTAAATGGGCATGTTAGTCCCGCCTTGTCTCCATTTGTTACGGCCCATAACAACTGGATCTTTTACTTGGCTCGTAACACGGCCTGCTTTATCTAGGGGGTGAGCACTATTTTTAGGTCTCACCTGACCCAGCACATGCGCTGGTCTGGCGAGACTTATTGAGAGGGCTCCAAAAAGTGCTACCAGGCCAGCCTAGAGCTACAGTGCATGTGCGCGGGCGCCACTTTTACCGATTACTTTCAGTTTAGCAGCCGATGGCCGCTTTTATGTTTGATCGCTATCGCGATCACTTTCACTTTTGCGGCTGCAGGGACGCTTGGCATAGTCAATAGGTGTCGCTTTTGGGACATATAAGTGTTTAGTTATGCAACTGTTGCATAGCTAAACACTTATAAGGCCCCAAAGGCGAGACCTATTGGCTATGCCAATGCTTGTTGTTATTGGCACAGATAGGGACAATGGCAGCAGCATTTTGGGGAATTTGCATGATGAGCGCGACGCCACTTAAGGCACACCGTGATCATTTTAAATTTGAATCTTATCTATCTTTCCTGTTGAGCGCGGCATCCATTTCTGGCACACCGGGCTCTGTTTAAATTTTTTCTTATTTTAACTTTCATAGTGAGCGCAATGCCCGCTTTAGGGTCACTGCGCTCTGTGTTTTTTATTTTTTTTATTTTTTACTTTACATTAAAACTGAGCGCGGCGCCCGCTTCAAGGACACCGCTCCCAGTGTTAAAGTTAAACGAGCAATTGTAATGCAATAGGTCTCGCATTGACGCGAGGTTAAGCTATTGGCATTGTCATTTACAATGCCAATAGCTTAAGCTCGCATCAATGCGAGACCTATTGCATTGCAAATGCTTGTGCACTAAATGCTTTCACTCACAACGAACTGTAGAGAGGAAAGATAGAACAAAGAGCTGTATGTTTTCTAATACCTCTTATTGCCTAGGTATATGAACCCACACCCTCCAATTTGGCGCACAGTGAAGTAAACTGTGATTAGGACTTGTAGTCTTTATTTTGAACTGAGTGTCTCAAAGATGAAGGCGGCCTGTTAACGTTTTTTCCTGTAGTTCCATTTTGATTACTTCTCTAGTCACTAGTGAAAGGTTGTATGCGCAGTACTTTTTTCTGTTAGTTTCAGTTTTTTATTTCCTTTTAATCACCTTCTTGTTTGGGAGCGTTTTCCAATGCCTCATGTTATGTTAGTGTTTGTCTAAGGTGTGTGTTTAATGTGTAGTTCTCTACAAGGTGGGGAGAGCTACCAAGGCACAAAGTTTGTTTGCCGGTGCCCTGTCCGACTTGTGTGTGGACCACCCACCGGCCTGTTCTTGAAACACTGGTGCATGAACCCCCCTCACCTTCCCCACTCACCCCTGTTCTTGATACCCCGACAGCTCCTTGTGTTTGCTGATGCTCTGTCCAGCCTGTGCCTGGACCACCCTCCCTCTTGTCCTTGAGACCCTGACCGCTCCTGTGTTTGCCCATGCTCTATCCTGCTGGTGCATGGACCACCCTCCCTCCTGTCCTTGAGACCCTGACACGTCCTTGTGTTTGCCGATGCTCTGTCATGCTGGTGCATGGACCACCCTCCCTCCAGTCCTTGAGACCCTGACCGCTCTTGTTTGCCCATGCTCTGTCCTGCTGGTGCATGGACCACCCTACACCCTGTGCTACTGACCCTGACCGCTCCTGTGTTTGCCGATGCTCTGCCCTGCTGGTGCATGACCACCCTCCTTCCTGTCCTTGAGACCCTGACACGTCCTTGTGTTTGCTGATGCTCTGCCCTGCTGGTGCATGGACCACCCTCCACCCAGTTCTTCTGAGCCTGACAGGTCCTTGTGTTTGCCCATGTTCTGTGCTGCTGGTGCATGGACCACCATTCCTCCTGTCCTTGAGACCCTGACCACTCCTGTGTTTGCCGATGCTCTGTCCTGCTGGGGCATGGACCACCCTCCCTCCTATCCTTGAGACCCTGACCGCTCCTGTGTTTGCCCATGCTCTGTCCTGCTGGTGCATGACCACCCTCCCTCCTGTCCTTGGGGCCCTGACCGCTCCTGTGTTTGCCGATGCTCTGTCCTGCTGGCGCATGGACCCTCCTCCACCCTGTTCTTCTGACCCTGACCGCTCCTATGTTTGTCCATGCTCTGTCCTGACTGTGCCTGGACCACCCTCCCTCCTGTCCTTGGGACCCTGACCGCTCCTGTGTTTGCCGATGCTCTGTCCTGCTGGGGCATGGACCACCCTCCCTCCTATCCTTGAGACCCTGACCGCTCCTGTGTTTGCCCATGCTCTGTCCTGCTGGTGCATGACCACCCTCCCTCCTGTCCTTGGGGCCCTGACCGCTCCTGTGTTTGCCAATGCTCTGTCCTGCTGGTGCATGGACCACCCTCCCTCCTGTCCTTGAGACCCTGACCGCTCTTGTGTTTGCCGATGCTCTGTCCTGCTGGTGCACGGACCACCCTCCCCCCTGTTCTTGAGACCCTGACCGCTCCTGTGTTTTCCAATGCTCTGTCCTGCTGGTGTATGGACCACCCTCCCTCCTGTTCTTCTGACCCTTCCAGGTCATTGTGTGTGTCCTTCCCGCAGACATTCTACTGTTTTGCTGTCAGCCTTTGAAGTAAGTTCCAAGGTGAGCTCGTGGGAGAAGAGGTGAGGGTAATTGTGAGTGTGTTGATGCTTGTGCTGTCCTGTTTAGAGTGGGGCAGGCATCACTCATTTTGCCTCCCCGGGACTGTAATGCGAGGCATGACGTTCCTGGGTAAGTAAACAAGCATTTGCAATGTAATAGGTCTTGCATTATTAAAGTTTGAGCTATTGGCATTGCTAAAGAATGCAACAACAATAGCTCAAACTCAGAGTCCAGTCTGCAAGTGATGAGGGCTCGGATGCTGGTCTTCCTGGTGTTGTTTGGTAGCCACTGCAGCCTCCATTGAGTAGGTCCAGGGAAAGGGGAGAAGCGCAAGGGGCGGTGGGCAGGCTGGGAAGTTTGTGGGAGAATGAGATGGAGTGGGAGGTGCATGGAACAGGTAAGAAGTTGTGGGGAGGAGGGCGGGCGGCAGAGAGGGCAGGAATGGTATCACGAAAGGGGCACTGCGAGAAAAATAACTGGGAAAAAGAAACAAAAGCACAATCACGGGGAGAACGAATGGCACATCATGGGAAAAAGAGATGGACAAAGGCACATTAATGGCAAAAATACGTGGCAAAATAATTAGAAAACAAACGGATAAGGCACAATCACGGACAAAAAGCAAACAGAGGAAGGCACAATCATGGATAAACAATGGCTCAATCATTATTCAGAGAGAAAAATAGTGGCACAGAAGAGAAAAAAAGGCAGAAAGGTCATAGAAGAGAGAGAGGAATGATCGAGGCAAGAGCCTTGAGGCGCTGGGGCCAGGTTTGAAAGGGCATTGACTGGTTAGATGACTACTCAGAGGTAAGTCCTGAGCAAGGAGCCTAGGCTTCCGCCAGCTTAATGCATGTTCCGAGCTGCGACCGCCATTTAGTGATTAGGGAGGGGTAGGAGTCCCTCCTGGTAGAGGTGATTCGGGATCAGGGGGACCTGGGAGGAAGGAGAGTGGAAAGAAGCAGAAGGCACGAGGAATGGGTAAGAGCAGTAAGGGGGGGAGAGAGGGAGGGAAAGGGATCACTCGAGGAGGCAGCGAGCCAAGGCTAGGTGAGAAATACCACGAGTAAAAAAGGCACAATCAAAGAACAAATGGCACAATCATGGGAGAAAGTGAAAGACAGTCAGAATAATCGCAAATAACAAGTGGTACAAACACGAGGAAGCAGAAACAGGCAAAGGCACTATAATGGCACAATCATGAAAAAAAGAGAATGGCAACGGCACAATAAAGGCAAAATCACAGGAAAGAGAGGCAAAAAAAGTGGTACAATCATGGGAAAAAGAGACAGACAAAAGGACAATAATGGCAAGACAAACAAACAACGAACGATCACAGGCAAAAAGCAAACACTTGAAGGCACAATTACTGAAAATCAAGTGGTCCGGACACGAACGAGCGCCCGCCGCGCGAAAGTGAAAGCAAATTTGTGACGCGGCGGAGCGTGGCGCGCGCGCTTGGCTGGGGAGCGCATTCCAGGCGGGGGAGCGGACCCTTTGAAGTAAGATGCCGAGGGCGCCAGTGGGCTGAAGCGCTTCCCTAAACGGATTGCATGGCGGCACGATGCACGTGATTGTGCGCGTGCTCGCCATGCAATCCACTTTTGGGAGCACTTTGAAATGCTCCTCTTACTAGAGTCTCGCATAGCGATTGCGTAAACGCAATAGCTAGGCGAGACCTAAAAAGGGCAATGGACACAGGGAGAAAACTCCCTGTGATTTCATGCCTTCATGTTCTGGATTTCTGAAAACAAATCCTCGCTATGAAAGTTTGTTTTCAGAAAACAACGCGCGTTGCTCTGCAGGCACATCAGCCCTGGTTCCTGCTTGGCAAACCTCAGTGCTCTGGGTGGCATCATTGAAGGCAGAGCGATCCCAAGAATGCCTGGCCAGCATCCCTGGATATGGTGGCCCGTCTTCTGCCAGGGCAGTGCAGCCCACCGCCTTCATCAGGGGACGAGAGGCCATGAGGGGTGCTGGCCTGATGGGTCCACATGCTGCCCACCCAGCTCTGAATCCCACCCTGACCCTAAGCCACCATACCTGTTCTCCTTTTGAAAGTAGGGGCTTGTCAGCACTATAAAATAAGAGGTGACTTGGTATTTCTTTCTAGTACAAGCCTCCTGCTAATTCACCTTCTTCCCTCTCTTCTTTGTCTTTCAGAGGAGAAATTCAAGGTGGGAATCAAGACGATTGCTGCTGACTTCGCAGAGAGCGAGAGCATCTACGGGCGGATCAAGTCTGGGCTCCACGGGCTGGATGTTGGGGTTTTGGGTGAGTGACAGGAAGTTTGAGGGAATTGGAGTTCGCCACTAGAGAGCTACACCAAGTCCTATTTCAGTGCTATCCTCCCTTTATGTGAAAGTGGCAGCACATACTGTGATATTGACGTCTTTTGAGGATTGTCATCTTCGTTTCAATTGTTTTTGTGTACAACATTCCTCCACATTAGCCCCTCCTGTTGAGAGACTGACTGTCAGAAATGAAGGCCTCTCACAAGTCCAGAAGAAGGGCTTTGTCTTTCGAGAGACAGTTAAGCGGGAACTACAGTTTCTAGTGTTAAACTAAATTATTCACTTCTCCATTGAGATGCTGAGGCCCCAGCTCCCACTTACCTGGATTGGTTCTCCGGCCAGTCAATGCCGGTGCCGCACTTCTCAGCTCCCTCCCTCCCTCCCTCATCGCACTCTCTCTTCTCTCCTCATTTCTGCTTTCTTGCCCGTTTCTCACCTCTCTGCTCGACCTGTGCCATTCTCCCCCTTCTGCTTTCTTGGCCAATTCTGACCTTTCTGCTTATGTGCCGTTGTGCTATTTCTGCCTTCTTACACATTAGTGACTTTCTGAGCTTTCTCTGCCTACTCCATGGCCTCTTTCTGCCCTCCTCTTTGCTCTTGCTTGACCCTCTAGCCTCCCTCAGCCTCTGCCACCTGCCCTCCACTCCTATGTCCCCCTCTCCTTAACTGCTCTTGTCCTGCTCTTGAGAGCCGCACCCTTGGACACCTCCCAGAAACTACTTAATGGAGGCCGCTGTGTGGCCACACACAGCAGGCGTGTCAAAGGCGAGCCCATCTGCACCTGTACCCAGCCCAGCACCAGGCACCCTGGCCCAGCGACTACCAGCAGGTACACCTCTGTGGCGCTCCGCACCCTGAACACCGGCTGCCTCCATAAATACTGCTACTGGACCATGCCGCGTACCAGGGTAGCCCACCTACACCCACTGCCACTACATCTGCCCCAGCGCACACTCACCAACACCCTTACCACCCGGACACACCCGCCGACACTGCCCGATCAAATAGCATGCCTTCTCCTCAACTCGTACTTGCTGTGCAAACACGCCACCGAGGTTTGCGGACCTCATCACTACCCTCACGTCCGACGTCCTGTTCCTCATAGAAACCTGGCTCAGCCGCACCTCTGCCCCTGACATCACCATCACTGTCCCTGAAGGATACAGGATCTTCCACTGAGTTCGCACCAACAGACCAGGGGGGGGAGGGGTAGCGATCATTTACAAAGAATCTATCCACTGTACCACCAGGACGGATGACGATAGCCCGACCATGGAACAACTGAACCTCCAACTGCATCCGAACGAAAAACACCATCTACTGGGACCAAGAAAGGAGCGTCAACAACTTCCTCACCTTTTTAATAGCCGCCATCGACACCTTGGACCTTCTACTCCTTGGTGACCTCCGCTTCCACCCGGACAACCACACCGACCAGAAATCTACCGATCTCCTTGAAGGCTTGTAAGGCATCGGCCTCAACCAACTCGTCTGAAGCCCTACTCACACCGCAGGACACATGCTCGACCCCTTTTTCACCTCCAGCAACAATATCAAGTTCAGCCACACCACACACATCACCTTGTCTGACTACCACAGTGTCCACTTCAATGTCTCCTCACCAAAGTCACCCCCACCTACAATGCCCAGCTCCCCACGCCGCAGCTTGAACAAGGTCATAAACTGAATGGAACAACTCCCTGACCACAACCAGCCGCTCCCATCCTGCAACATGGACCACAATGTCAGAAGCTTCAGCAACTGGATCACACACTACGCCAACACCATAGCACCACTCAAAACCCCCAAGGACGCTGGTGCACCGAAGACCTGAGAACCACAAAGCACTACTAAAACCATCTCAAAAGCATATGACTCACAAGCAAGGATGACTGATAGATCCTCCTACAAAACGGCACTCAACACATTACCATAAACTACGTAAGATGAAGTGAAGAGCCCAAGCGGCATGTATTGAAACCATCTCCAACTGTAGCACATGACCCTTCACCATCGTCAGAGTTCACCAACTCCCCTGCTGCGGAATAAACCATCACCCCATCCCAAGACCTCTGCAACCGACTAGCAGATTTCTTTCACCTCAAGATCGACAGAATCTACAGAAATTAGATTCTCAACCACCGAACTCAAACCATTGGACTTCACCAACCAAACATCTAACCCACACGGGCCCCCAACTGATGGCTGGAAGTACGTCAACGACTAGGACACCGCAACCACCATGCAATCTATCCACTTAGGGGCCCCCCACTGATCTCTGACCACACCCCTTCAACTTCGGAAGACCTACAATCCATCGAAACCGCAACCTATCTGAAAAAGTGGAAACGCACAGAAGTCTGCGCTCTACTACAAAAAACTTTCAGCTGATCACCACGAACTAAGAAACTACAGATCCATCTCCCGGCTCCCCTTTCCAGCGAAAGTGATGGAGAAAGCAGTCAACCAGCAGCTCCTCAAACACCTGGCACAGCACCACCTTTTGGACCACTCCCTGTATGGCTTCCGCAGCAACCATAGCACAGAAATAGCTCTGATGGTAGCTACTGACGACATCCGGAATCTACTCGATAAGGGAGAGACAGATGCTCTCCTACTCCTAGACCTCACAGCAGCATTCAACACTAGCGCACCACACCCTAATCTCCTGACTACAAGATGTCGATAGCCATAGCCTGGCACTCCACTGGATCACTTCCTTGCTTACAAGAAGAACCCATTGGGTAAGCCTGCCACCATTCACCTCCAAGCACAAAAACATCTGCGGTGTCCCTCCAGGATCATCCCAACCCTCTTCAACACATATATGACACCACTAACCAACTTAGTTATGAACCACGGACTCAACATAATTTACTATGCAGTCGACACCCAACTCATCCGCTCCCTATCCAGAGTCCAACATCACCAGAGCCAACTTCCACAACTGCATGACCAGCGTCGCCACCTGGATGAAGTAAATTTTTCTGAAACGGAGCACTGACAGAACTGAGGATTTGATACTAGGGAAAACACCCTCCCCATAGAATGACGTTTGTTGGCCTTTGGAACTTGGACCCACTCCCACCCCCCACTGACCCCGCCAAAAACCTAGACATCATCCTCGACAGCAGGCTCACCATGAAGCCCCAGATCCAATGTCACCTCCGCCTGCTTCTACGTTCTTTGCATGCTGTGCAAGATATTCAAGTGGCTCCACCTAGAATCCAGACGCACCGTCACTCAAGCCCTCGTCATCTGCCGACTGGACTACGGCAACGCTCTTTACATCGGGACCTCCATGCACCTCCTCCATAGACTCCAAACCATCCAGAAAGCTACCGCCTGACTAGTGTTTGAGTGGTAATATGTGGCAAACACATATTACCCCTCACTTAAAATCTCCACTGGCTGCTGGTCCAGAAGAGATGGCAATACAAGATCCTCACCCACGCCTTCAAGGCACTGCACACCTCCGGCCTGGCACGCATAAGCCACCAGGACCCTTTGTTCTGCCTCCTCCTTTCAGGCCGACACCCCCTGGTACACTGTGGAGAAACAGAGGCTGCTCCTTGTCCTGCCGCGCAGCGAAGGCCGGCCTCCCCCACCTTGTCGGAATTCCCAAAGCAGCTGACGACCTGGCTCATCTAATAAAGCCCCGGCTCCCTTCCTTCACATGGATACCCTCACGGGTGATTAGCCGCACTTCACAAGTCAACTGATTGATTGTGCGGTTGCCGGATCGTCATTTTGCCTGCCAAGAAGTACACAGTTGTCATTTCTGTGTCTTTGCCAAAACTAGCCCTGCAGGTGAAATTTCCAGAAACCCATTATTTATATAAATTTCCATATCCTTTATTGAAGTTCACGAACTTGGCCACCCTTGCACTTTCCTCTGTTTGACCAGATTGTCTTGTCTGGTTGCCCACATCTGTTCTCGCCTTACTTTCTGCTGTCTGCTTGCCATCCAGTGCTGGCGTGGCCCCCTCCCCATTAATGGCGATAGTGCTCTTTTGCCTTCAAGTGGCCCAACTGCCCCCTTCCACTCCAAGGTTTGTCTGTCTCTCCTCCCTTGACCCAGTTACACCTGTCCCCTCCAGTGGCCCCACTATGCCTTTCCCCTCTACTCTTCCTTGTACCCCCTCCAGTGGCAGCTCTACTCCCAGCCCCTCCCATGGCAGTTCTTGCCTGTCCCAATTGAATTACTGTCTTGCCCGTCCCGACCAGTGGCAGCAATCACCCGCCTCTACTTGTAGGGGCTCTGCCCCCCTCCACCTCCCATGGCGGCTCTTGGCCCTCTTGTCCTCCCCCACCAGTGGCAGCGATCACCCCCTCTTCTTGTAGGGGCTCTGCCCCCCTCCACCTCCCATGGTGGCTCTTGGCCCTCTTGTCCTCCCCCACCAGTGGCAGCGATCACCCCCTCTTCTTTTAGGGCCTCTGCCCCCCTCCACCTCCCATGGTGGCTCTTGCCCCTCCAATGGGCTGTTCTTTCACCCCTCCCCTTTTCTTTTGGTGGCTCCCCCTCCCTCCGCCAAGGTGGCTCTTTCCCCTCCTCTCCAGTGCGTTGAGACCCTCACGGTTGATTTGTCGATCTTTAAAAATCATGATTGATTGATTAGCAGCTCCACCTCATGGCACCTTTATCCCAAGAATGGACTTCATGCATATGATATGTAATAGGAGCAAAGGGACGCTGCAAACTGTATTAAGCCGTATGAAAGGTTAGTGGAAGTTCGCTTCTGCATGCTTTGGAAAATTTCAGGAAATAATTGATTTTTTTTATATTTTTAAAAAATGTTTCTCTCATAATCAATACAAAAAAAATCTTTTACGTGCTTTATTCGGTGAAATAAATGAAACCTGACTTTTTTTTTTGGCGGAATATTTCACTGGGGAATTTGACTAGGGGCGCAATTGGACAAAATATGCATAATTTTTCATCCAGTAGTAGGGTGAGGGTTCTGAAACTTCTGACTTGCTTGGCCTTGCCATGGGCACACTAGGGTGTATGTTGAATGTATTTTGTTTAATTACAGAGTCCTCGTCACGTTGTGAACTGTACGGCTGATGGCAGCATAATTTATGAACACCTGTTATGTGTTTTTAATATAACGCTATTTTGTAATCTCTTACGCTTTACAGTTGTGACTGCGCCCCCTGACCTACGGGTTTTAAATCTTATTGGTAGATGAAACCTCTTAGTAAATAAAAACGTGGCTTCCCATTTTGAGTGGATCTGTTGGGATACTTGTTGGTTATGGCCGCCACCTGCTGGCCACACGTGTGACTGCATGTGAAACAAGGTGTTTTAAAATTTTTTTTATTGTGATTGTTAAAGCGCTTGCTACCCCTGGCGAGGCATAGAAGCGCTTTTCGGCGAGTAGCACACTACTCCCGAACCTAAAGAACTGCGCTATAACTCAAAGACATGGATTAGATTAGGGAAATATAAGTTATTTTGAGCATTGGACATGGGAGTCTGTTAGTTTGATAGGTTAAAGAGGGACGGAGGAGGGATGAGTCCAGAAAGGGTCGTAGTAGAATGAGGTTTGGGGTGAGTCTAGGAGGGATGGAGAAGGGATGAGTCAAAGGGTCTTAGGGAGAACATTGTAGTAGAATAGAAGAGTGGAGGTGTAAGATATATTGAGAGTAGCATTGAATGAGACATAGAGTAGTGCATTACAGGGAGTTTACGTTTTTTTTTTTTTTTTTGCAGTGGGCCTAAATTAATAAATATGTAGATGCATAACTACATAGAAAGGGTATATATGTATAAGGAAAATAACTGAGATAAACAATTGTACTGTATAAAGTTACATATGTGCAAGTATGGTTAGAAATTCAGCCTTTCAGGTGTTGCTATTCGTAAAAGCTAATTTATTTGAGTTTTTTAAATTTCATTATATTTTATTTTTGTTTTTCTCAATATTTCAATAGTGAAGCACTTATCGATGCAGTTATGATCAAATTTACTTGTTGTGATCTATAAAATAAGCCTGAGACCATGAGCATCTAATCAAATAAAGTATAATTATAGGAAAGTAGGAGCTGCTTCTTATGGTTACCCCCACTTTTTGCTTTATGTGATACTGTTTTGACTAGTCTGACAGGGATCCTGCTAATCAGGACCCCAGTCTATCTGCTTAGTCCCTAAACTGTTATGCCATGTACGTAGGTACACTCCAGATTGGATACTGGGTTACCCTTGTCAGTCCCTAGTATAAGGGACCCAGGGCATAGATATCCCAGAGGCCTCCCATGGGCTGAAGCATGTATTATGCCACCCATGAGAGGTCATGCAAAATGGAATTGCAGGCCTACCATTGCAGCCTATGTAAGATGGTGCATGCACCTCTTACTTACTGCACTTAAAACCTATAAGTCAACCCCATAGCAGGCCTTAACAATCCTGAAGGCAGGGTGCTTGGTTCCAAGTGAGAGGCTGCCCTTGCATGAGCAGGACACCCCTGCAGCCTACGGAGTCCATTCTCCCGGGTTGTCAGTGTATCAGCCATTTACGACATATAGAGTGGCATTATGCGACCTCGTAATGACCAACTCAAAAACGTCTGAAAGTAACCCTGTTGTGTTTAGTATAAAATAAATTGTGGAATCATGCCCCCACACCAGTAACCGGTGTGGGAGGTATGATTCCACCCCTCAAACGAGCTATGTGAGGTGCCTGTTTTTCCCGGTACCAGCCTTCTAATCCTGGGCAGCCCAAAGACCCATTTCTGCCCTCTTGCTGCTGAACCAAGCTTAAGCAGGGGAAGGCAAAACAATAGGCATCCTGCCACAGGGAGGTGTGACCACCTCCCAGACAGGATTTAGTGTATTAAGCCTGGGTTGGTGCACTTGCCAGCGACCGAAAGTCTGCATGAGGGGCGCGTTTGGAGTCCCTGTGCATAGTCCAGGTCATACCAGTCCTGGGAGCCATAGGCTCCTGCTCTGGAAGGAAACCAGACAAAGGACATTGGAGTAACCGCCCCACTGTCCTGACCCTCCGTCTGAAGCATCGTCTGTGCCCATGCACCAAACAAACCTCTGCAGGACCTGAGGAACATCAAGGATAACTGAAGGCCTCTCCCTTGGAGTGAAGGAGTCAATCCCCTGCAAGCACCACATCACAATTGACTGGTCTGCTGCTCCCTAGCTCCTACAGACTCCTAAGGCTCTAGCAACACAGAAGGTGGTTTTCCAAGTCCCTCGAGGTCCAAATCCCTCGTGGGGGCTGCAATACCCGTACCCCTGTGCACCGCGTACTTTTGCAAATGCATATGCTTGTTGGCATTTCCAAAACTAGTGCACTGGGCTCCGAGTAGCCCCAACCTCTGGCAACATTTCCTACAAAGAACTTTGGCCTTCTCGCACCGAGTGCTCCGTGGGCTGCTGCTTTGTAAAACTTGCTTTAGGCCCCCTCGCGACTCAAGTGCCTCCGGCCTGTGGGTCCTCTTGAGGGTCAACACTGCTTTTCTTGGGCTCCCCTGGTTGCTCTAGGCTTACCCTGACTCCCTTGTGCTTGGTGAGTCTCCTGGACCTTGCTAGTCTGAACTGTAACCTTCCTTGAGCTTCTGTGTGGTTGGCCGCTGCCAAGGCTTGTTGGTGCTCCTGCCCGACACCGACCCCCTCAGCACTCGACATCCTTTGTGGGACAGCTCGTATCCGATCCTCGACGTCTCCTGGTCCCTGTGGCTGCAGAGCCAAGAACCCCCTCTTCGCACCTGAAGCACCCGACATCGGTGGGCATTCGTCTACCGAGCCCCTGATTACTCCTGAGTGACCCAGACTCTGTCGCCTCTGCTTTCAGGTACTCTTCATCAAGAATCCACCTTTGGATTCCATCGGACACTTTCCTTCTTCCCTGCAGTGGCTCTTCTTCAAAGTCCTCCATTGAATTAGGCGGCAGTTTCCGACACCACTTCGACCCTATGCACCCGGCTTCCCTGGGATAGGTAACTCTGGAACTACGATATCAACCGGGTGGTAAGGCTCTCCAACCTTCTAAGTTCCACTGGGTTTCTTTGAAGTCCACTCAGAAGGGTCTTCATACTTTAAAACTGCAACCGCGACTCTCCCACAGAATTGTACAGAACACGCAGTTGTGTTCCCACACTGCACCCGTCCTCCGTGGGGTCCCTACTTACTCACCTTGGATGGTTCCTTGGGGTCCCAGCGGTTCTACATCCTCTAGACACTGTCTTGACTCGAGTCGTGGTTCTCAAACCACTATTTTAGTATATGGTTTGGTCTCCCCCTGGAGCCCACTGTACATTAGTGCTAATTACGATTGTTTCTGTGCCACAGTATTGTGTGCTTTGTGTTTATCTGCGTGTAGCAGATACTGTGAAGTATTAACAGCGTGTTATAATAATAAATACATAGTTTTATAACTACTGTGTGGTTCTCCTGTCATTTTAACAATACAATAAGGTTGCATTCTAGTAAAACAAGCTGCTTAACATTCCTTCAAGACTAAGCCTGAAGGCTGCTCTCCACAGCTACCACTTAGATAGCTTTCTAAGGTTTTCTTTGACCTCTAAAATCACCTTAAGGGTTGTTTGGACTGGTAAAATGTGCCCACTTTAATTAGTGCAAAAAGAACTATTTATGGACAGAATGCAGAACAATGTCATTCGTTCACCCCAGTACAGAGATCTGGGCCTAAATCCATAGTTTTTTTGCTCACCATGCCATTCCAGTTTGGACCCAGCCATATGCAAATCAGTCTTGACCATTTATTTATTTATTTATTAATTTTATTTATAGAGTTTTATATAGCGCGAACGTGATCCTTGGGTATCAGAGCGCTTCACAGTTACATGGGTTACATTTGGAATATAGCGGGTATACCTATATACAGTTATATACAATATAAAATGATGTACATTTGGACCATAGCGGGTATAGCAGCATTAATATATATAATAATCCAGTACATAATTCTCCTAGCAGTTTCGGCAAAACAATTATATACAATATACAATGAGGTACATTTGGACCATAGCGGGTATAGCAGCATTAATATATATTAAAAAAATCCGGTACATAATTCTCCTAGCAGTTTCGGAAAAGAGAAAAAAAAAGAAAAAATATATAAATATATAAATATATAAATATATATATATATATATATATATATATATATATATATATATATATTTTTTTTTTTTTTTACCTACTGGCGGTCGCCAGTAGGTAGTTATAGTTAGGACCACGTTTCCATAGGAAATCCGCAACATTCTATTTTAAATAACTTTGGCGCCGGTCGACGAATCCTCGCAAATATTTCAAAATAGGTGGGACGCTCCGCTCCTTCCCTGAAAGTCTCGGGGGGATTCGTCAAGCGGGGGCTGAGATAAAAGGGGGGTCCCAAAACGCGTTTTTCCCATGCATTTTTCCATAGGACCTTTAGACAGGGCTACAGCCCGAACGGCTGAACAGAATTACTAGAAATTTGGCAGAGAGGTAGTCCTCAGGTCAAGGAAGTGCCTTTTGTAGGTTTGGTGTAAATCTGTTCAGTAGATTCTGAGAAAATAGCCTTTAAATCAATATATATATCTGAGCCAGCTTACGGTGCGCTTACGGTACGCGTACGGTGGCGTGCGCGAGCGCGATTCTGATTGGCTCTTAGATCTTAGTAAACATTCGAATCGGCCGAAACCAGGAAGCGGCGGCCGGCATTTTCTCTCTCGCACTGAGAGTGATGTTTAAAATATAAAGCACAAAAACATGTAAAGGGGCTGTTTAGACAGCTCCCACACACATAGCAATGTTGAGGGAGTCCCCAAAGATCCCCCAAGGCCAAAACCGGCCTTTTTATTTTTTTGCTAATTTCGCCGATTACTCTTACCGTACGCGTACGATAAAAAATTATAAAAAAAAAAAAATTATCCACACTCTCCCCACCCCGTGTGCAATTGGTGCCCGAAGGGCACCAATTATGCATGGCTTATTAAAGATGAGTTAAACTAAAATATTTTTAAAAAAAATAATAAAAAAAAAAAATTATCCACACTCTCTCCACCCCGTGTGCAAATGTAATCCTCTGCTGATGACATATGGTAAAGACACATATGTCATCAGCAGAGGATTACGGTCGCGTGAGTTATAGTTGCCTACAGTAACTATAACGGGGGAATTTCATAGGTTTTTTATCAGTAAAATCTACAGCTAACTATAACATGTGTGAAACCTATGGTTTTTTCAGTGAATTTGCAAGGTTTTTTAAATGCTAACTTACTTTACGCCATTCGTGGCGTGCGCGCCCAGTTAACGCAGTTCGTTCCGTGCGCGCACGGTGCGCTTCGCGCACCGCGCGCCCACTTTACGCAGTTAGTGCCATGCACGCACGGTGGTCACGCGGTGCGCTGCGCGCACCGCGTGCCCACATTATGCGAGATGGGCCATGTACGCACGATGCGCTTCGCGCACCGTGCGCACATGGGGGACATATTATGCGCATCGTTGTGAAATGTTTTGTTTGTTTTCATTTGATTGATAAGCCATGCACAAATGGTGCGTTTCGGGCACCATTTGCACATGGGGTGGGGAGAGTGTGGATACTTTTTGTTTTTAAAAAAAATTTTTATCGTACGCGTAAGCGTAATCGGCGATTTTTCGAAAAAGCCTTGTGGGTTGTTTGGGGGCCCGTATATCATTGCTGGGTGATTATTATCTCAATATACTGCCCCTTTACACATTTTTGGGCTTCATTTATGCTGCCACACTCAGAGTGCGAGAGAGAAAATGGCGGCCGCCGCTTCCTGGTTTCGGCCGATTCGAATGTTTACTAAGATCTAAGAGCCAATCAGAATCGCGCTCGCGCACGCCACCGTACGCGTACGGTAAGCGCACCGTAAGCGCACCGTACGCTGGCTCAGATATATATATTGATTTAAAGGCTATTTTCTCAGAATCTACTGAACAGATTTACACCAAACCTACAAAAGGTACCTCCTTGACCTGAGGACTACCTCTCTGCCAAATTTCAAGTAATTCTGTTCAGCCGTTCGGGCTGTAGCTGTGTCTAAAGGTCCTATGGAAAAATGCATGGGAAAAACGCGTTTTGGGACCCCCCTTTTATCTCAGCCCCCGCTTGACGAATCCCCCCGAGACTTTCAGGGTAGGAGCGGAGCGTAGCGCCCCACCTATTTTGAAAAATTCGCGAGGATTCGTCGACCGGCGCAAAAGTTATTCAAAATAGAATGTTGCGGATTTCCTATGGAAACGTGGTCCTAACTATAACTACCTACTGGCGACCGCCAGTAGGTAATATTTTATTCTTCTTCTAGGAACCTCTTAAGGAACAAGGTGCAACAGTATTTCCATACAAGTTGTTCTGATGTGCTTTCCGTGGGTTCTACATCGTACACAGTTCACGATCGACGTTTAGGTACTAATCACGATGCTTCATCATGATTCTGATGATGAACAGTCTAGCCTAAGGAAGGAATTTGCTCATTAGGAAGAGCTTTGCTTCCTTCTTGAATGTTGCTGTGTTTGGAGGGAGTGAGTTCCAGATTCTGGGGGCTGCTCCGGAGAAGGCTCTGTCATACGTTTTCTTCTTCCGAGAGATGGGAGGTTTCAGCAACAGCTCTCTGGCACTCCTAGCTGGTCTGCTTCCTCCTGATAGCTCAATTTTCTTAGCTAGGTACCTTGGTGTTTTGTAGTGGAGCGCTTTGTGGGTAGTAAATGCCAGTTTGAGTTGAATTCTGGCTTCATAAGGTAACCAGTTTAATGCTTTCAGGTGAGGGGAGATATGGTCGTATTTCCTAGAACCGGTAATGAGTCTTGCGGCCGCATTGAGACATGCTTTTAGTGGTGCTGTGGAAATGTTTGATAGACCTGCTAGAGTTGTACATCCATATTCAATCCTTGAAATAACTAAAGAATGGACTGCTAATTTGAGGTCCGCCCTAGAAATGTGGTTTCAATTTTCTAATATAGTTCAGGTGAAACCGGGCACTCTTTGCCAATGATTTGATGTGGGCTTTCATGTCTAGGTTCTTACCAAGCGTGATTCCCAGTGATTTTGTAGATTCAACTAGAATAGGGGTGCAGTTTAGCGCTGTAATCCTTCGCTTCTGTGGGGTTCTTCGGTGGTGATATTAATAGGAATTCTGTTTTTTGTGCATTTAGTTTCAGGTGATTGCTAGTTAACCAGTGTAATGACACTTTTAAGGCCTCATTCATTATCTTGATGTCTTCCAGTGACGTGATCTTGATGTAGATCTGAGTGTCATCCGCGTACATGTGATAAGATATTTTTGTGTTTCGGAGAATTTCTGTAAGGGGTTCGACATAAAGGTTGAAAAGTGATAGTGTTGATCCTTGAGGGATTCCACTCGAATTTGGGCATGATGTTGATAGCGTCTGGTTGACCAGGAATCTTTGTGTTCTGTTCTGAAGGAAGGATTCAAACCATTTCAGAACAATTCCAGATAGTCCCATCATGTCTTGAAGCCTGGCTAGCAATTTTTCGTGATTTACCATGTCAAATGCAGATGACAGGTCAAGAAGGACCCTGTGCCCAATGGGAACAGTCCAGCCCGAACTGCCAGGCCAGGTCCTCCCTGGACTGGAAACAAGCTTCCTAGGACCGGTTTCGGGGTTTCAACCCCTCTTCAGCCAGGATAGCTTGATTCCAGTGGCATGGAGAGCACGGAACTCACGTCTGAGCATACCCGTCCCACTCGGGGTGACAAATGCAAAAACAACAGATGATGGACAGAATGCAGAACAATGTCATACATTCACCCCAGTACAGAGATCTGGGCCTAAACCGGTCCTAGGATGCTTGTTACTGGTCCAGGGAGGACCTGGCTTGGCAGTTCGGGCGGACTGTTCCCATGAGGCACAGGGTCAAGACTGATTTGCATATGGCCAGGTGTAAACTGGGGTGGCATGGTGAGCAAAAGAATGATGGATTTAACCCAGATCTCTTGACTGGGGATGAATGTTTTGATTTGTTCTGCATTCCGTCCATCAATTGTGTGTCTTTCACTTTAACTAGTGGACTGCATATACCAGGCCAACTTCTCAAACTATATATATATATATATATATGTATATTTTTAACCATAAGTAATATCTACATTTGTTAAGCAGACCTAAAGAATATCTATACAATTTTAAACCATTAGTATATATATCTGTACAAAGAAAAGCACATCTAAATACACACGCACACGCCCACACACTTCAAATTATACATGTTTAGATGCGCAGGCATATGCTGTACAGTTATGTTGAGTGTGGTAGTCAAGTAGATAAGAGCCAACTCTGGAGTAGTCTTCTGTGGATAGGGTAGTTATCCATCGCTCTTCTAACACTATTTTTGACATTAGCTTGAGGTTTAATGTGGCTTTTTCTCCCATCTTTTTCAGTGAATAATGTGGGTGTTTCTTACTCCTACCCGGAATATTTCCTGGACATTCCCGACCTGGACAACGTGAGTATAGCATGCAAAGTGGCTTTTAAGGTGGCGGGGGCGAGCCAGAAACAATAGGCAGAGTCAAGCCAATGGTCTGGGTTGGCTGTAAGAGCCTGTGTATGAGCCGATCAATGAAAATGTTTGGCACGCAAATCTTGCCGCAAACATCGTATAAACATAGGATAAGAACTGTGAACGAATGTCACTTTAGCATACACGCAACATCTGCAAAGCAGAAAGAGGAAGGTTAAAAAAAAACCTCAGGATATATATATTTTGCTCATGTGATCAAGACCCGAGTTGGGGTCGAAACGCGTAATGGCGGACTTGCTGGGCACTTAAATAAACCACTTGATATTGCACAAAGAACCTTGGGTCAGTTTTTCGTCTTTTCCTGCATGGAATCGGGCAGCTGCTTGTGGCGATTCCTGTTTCCTATATTTTGCTCACTATTTCAGGCAGTAGGAAGCTAAATTAAAGATGTTTTCGGCTTTACACATCAGTTTCCAACCTGAATAGAGCCTGTTCCCATCTATGCTTTAGTATATTCGATTATATCACTGCATTGAGTGGCAATTATTAGAAGTGAGGTTCTAAAGATGAACTTGAGAGCAACCCCTTTCTGCCCTGACGGCCATGCCATTCGTGACCCTGGGAGGCAGGTCTGCTGTCCTGTGCCCCCTATATGTGGCCTTGGGTGTCATTATAAATGGTGCCTCATTTGAGTCTATTAAATCACGCGCAATGAAGCATTGTGCGCGGCGCGCCCTGCACTGGTGTATTTCAAGCATACTTCGGATCAAACTGATTGATCAAGAATCTGCGATTGATCACACTTTTCCTTCTCCTCAGTTGTGCATTTCATCTTGGAGATGGGCATCTGTTTCCCGTCTTCCTTCAAATGTCAGTGTTTTATGTTGAACTCTCTGAGGAGTTAAATCCGTGTCCTCTCAAGGCCGGGTCCACCTAATGATGCCACCAGCTCCTCATGACACATCAAAGAGCGGACGGTAGGGGCGGATCCACACTTGAGCAAAGGCCGATGTACATTTAGCAAAGCAAACCATGTGGGGATCCAGCCCTTCGCTCCTCTGGTCATCAGTAAGAGGGAAGTCTGTGGTGTGGCCGAGTTCCCACTCTGAAGCGTCTTTGCATTTGTTTTCACTCCCTGTGGGCGGAGACTGTGTAGATCATGGCCGCGCTGGGCAGCACTTCTGCTGCAGGGGGGGCTGGGGAGGGAAGTGCAGAATTGCACAGTGAGATAAGTGTGCAGGATGCAGAAGCCTCCTGGAAGCTCGGCTCGCTTTGGACTCCAGGGTCCAGGAGGACCTGGATCTGGATTCAAGAGAGGCCCTGGCTCGGCCTCAGGGGCTCGCCCCCCTCCACTGTAAGGTGGAAGATATGGGGAGCAGGGCAGTGCATGGCAGCAGCTCCTCGCTTGCCTAACCGTATTTCAAATCACATGGCCACTTCAGGACAGCAGAGGATGGAAGTGAAGGGCACAAGTAGATGTGTCCAGGGGTTTGGAATTCCTATCGCCCGGCACCCAGGACCAAGGACCACACATCTGCATGTGTTTAACATCCCCTGGCTTGGCCCCAGCAGCACTAACCAGTTTGCGGCGGCACAATATGATCGTGGGAAAGAGCTTTATTTGCTGTTAGGCTAAGAGATTCGTCCATGGGTACAAGATGTTCGGAATTGTATAAATGATGAGTTATTAATGCAAAACGTTTTTTGGTGTGGTGAGCATTCTAAGGAATGTCGGTGAGCTGTAAGTTCAGCGCATATTACTGACTGGTTCCTGGATACAAATGTGTGCACATGTTGTGAAATGTTACAATTTGTGTCCATTTGTTAATGTCACGGAATGCTTTTTAATTAAATGCAAATACATACCGAAAATGGAAGCAAGATTGGGGTTTTACTTTGAAAGCAATTGATGTACTCGAAAATATTTGTGAAGGCTGCCAACCACGGGAGCAAACAGTTCTGATTAACTTCCAGCGGTTGGTTTGTTTTCAAAATCTAATCTACCCCCAAGTATTGCCTTTTTAAAAATAAATACAGTTTTGTTAAACTACTGTGTATCTAAAAGGACAGTATTAAATACCATTTCCCTGAGGCCTCATTTAATAAAATGTTTGTTGCAGCCCTTGATATCTTGGCGACAGAAGGTCGCACCCACTGCTTGTATCTTCAGGAAGACTTTAACACTTGTAATCAAGCTCCATGCTAAAACATTGTTTCTCTACCATTTTGATTTTCATTCCAGACCCTGAACAGAATGATTAACGTTAACATTACCTCAGTGATGCAGGTAAGTGTCCTTTGGGTTCTGCTCCCGTATGTGGCGTGTGGGCTGCCCCACTCTGTAATAAAACCAGTTTTTTTCCTTCTATTTCTGCTTTGTGCTTGGAATATGTTTGTTTTATTGCATTGTGCAAAGCGGTGGGTGGCATTGCTTGCATCTGAATATAAACCCAGGCTAGTTTGCTATAGTTTCTTAGCAAGAGGCATGCTTACAGTAGATATACAAGAATTATCAAATTGGGTGGTTATTTACAGCTCTTGGAAACTGCAGAAGTGTGAAATGAAACACTGTGTAATGGTTATTTTACATTTCATGAAACATGCACATGGTGGCGTTACATGCTTTACTGGTTAGGGGTTAATAGGAGAGAGGTACACTTAGGATTGTGTAGAAATACAGACTGTGGTTGATCGTGCAGATCTAAATGTTGTAAGTCAGCCGGCAGTGAGCGGACGGAGTATGTGCTCCCACGTGGCAGTCCTTTGACTACAAAGTTCGCCACCCTGAGTCTATGGTATCCCCTAGAATCTAGGGTACATGATGAATTACGCATGAGAGTATGCCAGGTAGGATTCGCTTGGGCACACTTTAGGTGTACTCCCTCTTTAGTTGGTAGGGATATAGGGGACACCTTGTTTTGTTCTTGTAGGGGTCAGACAGCCCTGACGAATGCCCCAGAGCTATTTGGCTCTTTGTGTGGGCAGAAACATGTTGGACTATTGTGAGATGGATTAGAGACATTATTCTCTTTAGGGTCCATCGACTTATTTGATTTTAACGTACCTCAGGTCCTCACTAATAAAGGTGAAAACCGAGGTACCTGAAGGTATTTTAAATTGAACTGGATCCTGCTTTTGTCCTGTAGGTTTTATGTAAGAACTTCCTCCTTTCCCCAAAAGTCTCTGCGGAGGTTGAGTCCTCCCAGGTGGTACCATCTTACCAGGGTGGGGAGAGGATGCCTATAATGAAGCAGGGCGCAATATTGTGTGTGAGGCATCCTCTTCCACTAAGGATGGCCTCCTAGAACTCCTTAGATCTCACATGACTTACAAGATTTAGATCTCCACGACCAACCACACTTTTGTTGCTTATTGCATTTACATTTTCAACCTACTTCTTTTGTTTTTACTGTTTCGTCAGGGGGACAGTAGTGTTGCCTTATCTTCCCCTGACTCTTTTGTGGTTTTTGAAATACAGACTGTGTCTGACGCAATTGGCGGTTCCATAGGGGTGGTCCTTCCAGAAACGATTAGTTTTTACTGTGATTTGGAGTGGCCTCCTCTTCCATTGGATTAAAGTATTCGTATTGCTTACATTATCAATAATTGTTAATTAACTCTGAACTGCCTCTGATTTATAATTGTAGTTCGATTGCCTAGTTGGGGGCAGTTGGAGGCCATATCCTGCTTGTGTAGTTTTATAGGTGTCTGTACGAAGGGTATCCTGTGTGAGAAGAGTAGGGTGTGGCTAAAGGCGTGTTCTAGTCGTGCAGCGGTGGATTTGTTGTTGAAACCAAGCAAGGAGGCGGTGCAGAGAAGTGCAGTAAATATATTTGGTTAGATTGTCATCAACCCCTTCATCAGGTCATCGTAGGTCACCTATGATCTGTAAGACTTCCATTCTCTCTGGTGGATCTAGTGTTGAGGACTGAGTGGCAACTCTCTATGGAGTTTTAGCAGAGATGGTAATGCCTCCCAGGCAAGCGTTCGGTTATATCAGGGTTGCTCAACCCTGGTGTCCCTGTCATCAACACAGAGGAAAGACCCCTGGTCTATTCATCCTGAAGTGACCCCTCAACAGCACACATCATTTCTGTACCCGAGTACCCCAGTCAGCTCAGTGGCTTGTGAATACTCAACTTCGGACATCCAGACGAAGGACGCCTGACGGCTTAAAGGGCCACCAGTCAGACGTAGGATGTGTAGTTAGAGAGGCGTAGCTCTGGCTTTGTATGCTGTACTTGTTCCATCAGTTTTAAGATGTTTAAGTAGCTTTCGAATGCCCCCAACCTGGTCCCCAAGTGAAATCATTGACTGGGCACCCTCCCGCCCCCCCAGTCAGGGCTACCTATAGTCCAGATGCTGAAGTGCAGAGAATTGCTCAAGTCTAATCCCTTACTCTTTCCACCCTGATGTAAGATGCTAAATCCCCCCGTGTTTAAGATGCAGGAAATTAACCAGGCTCGAGACCTCCGGTTACCATCCCAAATGTAAGATACTGAGGCGGCTTTGATTTATTTGTAGTATGTACCCAAGCAGTGTTCATCTCACTGCCAGCTCAGGTGTAACATGGAAGGGCAGCGACCCCTGCCCGGTCTTTCAGGTCAGTGAAGGGTAGTTGGTGAGTTGAATGTGTGCTTTCTTGCAAGTGATGCTAGTTGGGGGTAGCAACATCCTGGTGAAGCTGACTAGACGCAGCAGGCACAGATATGATCCCTTCTGTCCCCTCACCCAGTCTGACTTCCTAACCTGTATTTCATCAGGACAAGGTGATCCTTAGGAAACAGTTCCCTACTATAGGTACAGACCTCTCTTGTTTCTGCATTTTTCTGTCTGTTTCCTCACCCGTGTACTTTCCTAATAATCCACATTTGTAAAGCACGAACAATCACCCGTAAGGGTCTCTAGGCGCTGGGGGCCGTTGGGAAGATTAAGCAAGCTATTGCCCAGAGTCACATGGTGCTGGGCTAATCTGCCACCAGCGCAGGGGATCGAACCGTGATCCCCAGATTCCGGAGTCAGTGATCTAACA